>NC_042628.1:46084210-46684210 GCF_901001135.1 Rhinatrema bivittatum | reverse complement strand
GTTCACTATAAGCCGCTCGGTAAATAAACCAAGCCAGAGAGAGGAAAACCAACTTCTCCCTAAGAGCAGAAGTCAGAATCGCCCAAGGAGAGTCCATAGGACAGGGCTAGGCCCCATCCAGGATGAAGGAAGAATTTGCAGATGTGACAAGACGTGGCAGGACCCCCTCCCCGAGAGCTTAAGGGAGGGGGCAAAGACCTGCAATGCAGAGAAAACACTTTCCATTCATTGCACGACTATGCAAGAACCTTATGCATAATCATAGGCTGGCGAGTATAAGACACGGGCAAAGAGGGAAGAGAAAAAAGAGAGCCGACTACTCACGGGAGGGGGAGATGACACAAAGGATCCCTGCAACTCCCCGTGTGGAGGAAGGAGAGGACCGGGGGTGGCTGAGAGACTGAAGAGAAAGGAAAGCCCTGCCTGGTATCGGACGGCCGGTAAAGTGTTTGGGAGACCCACGAGAGGGAAGCCCTCCCTTGGTACCGGAAACCTTGCCCCAAACTCCGGGACGGTCCAGAGCAGAGAGAGAGAGACGCCTTATTAGCCATCCGGTACCCGAACCCAGGAAGCAAGCCTGTTGATCGAGATGATCCCCGAGATCTGCCAGAGACGGCTCTCAAGGTAAATATCAGGAATCTCCTGAAGTTATAGGGGAGCGTATGTTAACTATCAGAACCTTTTCCTGACTGGTGACTCCTAATGTGGGACCTTGCATTGTGTAGCTATAATTTGGGTTACTCTTCTCTAAGTGCACATTACATTTCATTTGCCGTTTGCATGCCCAGTCTCCCAGATTTGCAAGGTGCTCTTGCTTCTTGCAATTTCTCACAATCCTCTTTTGATTTTATAAACTGTCCCCTCTCAGCCGTCTCTTTTCTAAGTTAAAGAGCCCCAGCCTGCATAGCCTCTCATCATAGAAGAGATGTTCCATCCCCTTTATCATTTTTGTCACCCTCCTCTGCATCTTCTCTAAGTTTTGCCATGTCTTTCTTGAGATGGGCAACCAGAACTACAAACAAGGTATGGCTGCACCATGGCTTGATACAGAAGCAATGTGATATTTTCTGTTTTATTCTCCATTCCTCTTCGTAATATTCCTAACATCCTATTTGCTTTTTTGACTGCCAGCGCACACTGAGCTGAGGATTTCAACGTATTGTCTACAAGGATTCCAAGGTCCTTTTTCTGTGTAGTGACTCCCAATACCGAACCCAGCATCGTGTAGCTGGGATTATTTTCCCTATGTACTTCGCTTTGCATTTTTCCACATTAAATTTCAGCTGCCATTCAACTGCCCATTCTCTCAGTCAGGTCTGGATTTACAACTTAGGCACCAATAGGCCCCAGAAATCATGGAGGATGTGGGGGAGTAGGGACTTCTCTCCTCCCCCCACCCCCACCCCCCCGAGAAATCATGAGGGGATAGGAATCTCTTCCCTCCTTGCAGAAGCATCAGAGCATAGGGGTGATTCCCCCCTCCCCTAGAAATCATTGGAGCATGGTGGGAAGAGGTGTACCCCCTTGCCTTCCTACCCCCAGACATCACAGGTTTCAGGGTCTCTGCCCAGATTTTGGCTTCCTGTGGTGCGTGGCCCCTCTCCGACGGGCCTGCCAAGCCTTTCCATTCTTTCTTCCAGGTCCTCAGTAGGACCTTCCCCTAAAACGAGTGTGGGGCTTGTGCAGCTGGTGCCTGTGTGCCAAGAGGCCCTGCGGCGCTTCATCCCCTGCTCCTCTGTGCTCCATTACCAGGGAAACCCGCACAAGGGTCAGAGTGCTGCAGGGTCTGTCAGCGCGCAGGTGCCGCCCACACAAGCCTCACATTTGGTCTAGGGGAAGGTCCTGCTGTGGATCTGGAAGGAAGAAAGAAAGGAAAGGCTTGCAGGCCCTGATGGCAACGCTCCAACGCCTATCAAAATTTGGCACCGGAAGCAGTGGCCTACGTTGCCCATGCCTAAATCCAGGCACACTCCTAGTCTTACAAGGGCCTTCTGCAGTTCCTCACAATCTGCTGCTATTTTAACAAATTTGAATAATTTGGTGTCATCTGCAAATTAATCACCTCACTCGCCATTTCCTTTTCCACATCACTTATGAATATGTCAAACAGCATAGGTCCCAATACCGATCCCTGTGGTACTCCACTAATGATCTTTCTCCATTTGGAAAACTGACCATTTAATCCTACCCTCTATTTCTGGCCTTTTAACCAGTTACTAATCCACAACAGGACACCACCTCCTATCCCATGACTTTGTAATTTCCGGAGGAGTTTCTCATGGGGGACTGGTCTGGCAGGGACAATGAGGAAATTCTTTGGCTAAGTTTTTACAGAAGAGGAAGACGATGGATCCAACGCAGGAAACGTAACTGATCACTGTGAGATAAATTAAAAACCAAATCACAGAGGAGGAGGTATTTGTATCAAGAAATTCAGTATATAAAAGCCTTTAATAATAAATAAATAATTTGAAGTGCTTACACAAATGAAAGTAAATAAGGCCACAGGACCCAATAAAGTGCACCCCAGTATAGTAGGAGAGCTCAAGAATGTGCTGACTGCACCCCTCGCAGCTTTGTGCAGTTGGTCCTTGAAGACAGGGGATGTGTCAAGGGGCTGGAAATGATCCCCACTACACAAAGAGTGGGGACAGGGTAGGGACAGGCAACTACAGACCAATTAGGTTAAGCTCAATAGCAGGCAAAACTTCGGAAACGATAGTAAAGAAAAGACTGTGCAGCACCTTGAAGCAAGTAGATCCTAAAACAGCAGTCAACAGGGAAGATCCCGTCAGACAAACTTATTAGGGTTCTTTAATGAGGTAACAAAAGGGGTGGCTCGCAGAGGTGCAATCAACAATGCCAATCTCCTTTGACAATTTTCCGCACGGACAGCTGCCGAGCAAGTGGGATGGAATGCATGTAAGCTGGGAAATGTGTTAACTCACTGGGAACCCTGCAGAACCGGAACGCATCGGCTGTTCTGGGGATGGCGTTGGCAGAGGAAAGCAGGAAAGGGATTGGCACGCTGGTGGACTCAGACTGGGGGGGGGGGGTGAGCATGAGATGGTAAGGGCCCCAGGGGTTCCTTCCACGCTGCTGACACTCCACGTGGGCTGCCCCCAAGTTTTGCGGGAGAATGTAAAATTCAGCGGGGGAGGGGAATTCTGTGCCAACTCTGCACAGCGCGGCGGTGCAGAATTCCCCAGGGGTGAACTCAGCCTAGCACAGCCAACGCAGTGACAGTTGCTGGCTGGGGGGGCGTGGGGAGCCACAAGCCGTGCCCCCTTACAGAACCTGGCCAGAGTGAGCCCTAAGTTTCGGCCCCTAGACGTCGCTGCTGTGCGATGGCTCCCTATCTAGGGGCTTTAAACGCTGCCCCCACATCATCCCCAAACCCAGCCAGCAGAAGACCCAACCTGGAAACTAAGGCCTGTTCCTCCATGTGGCTGTGGCACTGCCAAAAATGATCAACGTATGAAGATGCAAAAACAAATCCTGCTGTCTTCTATCAGATAATTACTCTGTGAAAACATTAGTGCACTTAAGTACCTGAAAGGAAGATGAAGGACCTGTTAAAGGTGTGTGCTCAGTACGAATACTGAACTGTCAGGATAGTTCACGTTAATGGGAATTTGCATCTAAATAATATTAACCTTGCCCACGCTACCATGTCAAAAATAATATAGCCAGGAGATCCAGTGAGTATGGACGTCATTGCATGGAAATAGTTAAGATGCTGTAATTACAGAGTTTTCAATACCTAACATTTTCTTTCCCCGTGCACTGATTTCTCACTATTTAAATGACAAATTACCAACACATTTTACACCGCTGATGGGCCACAGAACTGTACATACCTTGCTGCAGCAAGTACCTTCAAGGTGCCACAGAGAACTGGGGGTTCCTTGTTTGTGTGCATGGTACAATATTTCTAGTTCACAGTCAACCTCACAAGGGCCTAGGTCTGGAAGTTGCAATACAAGACTGGTATAGGAAGCTGTCAGGTGGATCTGTGATGGAGAAATTAACAGATACAGTAACTACACACAAAACAAATCAACATTTCCCAAGATTTGGTTCCCAGTTCTTCATCAGTGCCTGGACATCTAATGTTATTGTACCAGCCGAAGGAAAGGCTTCTGAATGTCTTCCCCCAGTAAGCCTGTCTGGTCAACTAGTTGGTTAACCTCCTTTAACCACAGGCTCTCCCGCAGCTTGCTGAGCAGCAGAGGCTCTGTGCACTTTTAATCACAGCTTGCAGGGCTTCTCCCGGTTTTTTATTCCCCTTGTAGTCTTCCAACAGTTCCAGGCACTGCAATGACAAAATTACACTCCAGGACCCAGCAGAAGTGCCCGCTACAGTGGAGCCAATAAACGCTGCTTGTGATCGATGTCAGCAGATCCCCTGACTTCTCCTAGTTCCATACAGCCTAAGAAGCAGGAACTAGCACCAGGAATGGAACCCAAGGCTCCTGCACAGCCAGAAGAAGTCCCCTTCTGTGGAATTTAATCCAGCAGTGATGACTTTATTTTGCTCTCTGGAAGCTCATTAGTATTTCTGATTTACCATCCCACGGAGACTCCAGGCACAGCCTTAACAATGGACAGCTAGATCATAATTTTATTGAGTTATGCACAATCTAAACATTGCTTTCGGTGAAATAGTTAAAGCAGCAATTCAGTCTTTTATTTGCTTGGAGCTTTGCACTGCTGTTTTCTAGAAAGATGATTGTCGATGCAAAAGACGGAGAGTAAGTGCCAGTGTCCTATGATGTATCCTCTTTGTAATTGGCGGCCTTCTCACGTAAACCTAAAAATTGCAATACAAAATGAGTTTGGAGAAAAGCAGAAGTGGACTCTAATCTCATGACTGCCTGGAGGTGGGTTGACAGTACTGTAATAAGTAACAGGCACCAATGGATTCTGAAGGGCAGTCATTCTCCACCCGCTCCCTATCTGCCCTACAGCCCTAGGAAGTGGTACAGAGTTTACACAAAGTAGGCACGGACAGCTAGAAAAGAAGAGTGCAAAGTTTGACTCTTTGGCAAAGTTTACTGCTTACATGTTTGCCACTTGCTCACTGGTGGACATGGGCCTCTGAAATGCGCTGGGACTTGTTCGGATTTCTGACTCTATAACCTCGGAAGAGGAAACCTGCTGAAATGCAGATCCTGCGAGCCTAGATCGTTGGGCGGTCACAGCTGGAAAAGGTATAGAGAAAAGACAATTACAGCAGACTGTTTCATCAGCGCCCTACCCCCAAGGCAGTGGCAGAGGACAATAGAGGGACAGGCTGACGGGTTCTCGTGGTGGAATTCTGAAATCCAGTGTAATATTACTTACATGATCATCGTGGGTCACATTCACATTTTTACATGGTTCTGAAGTCACACATTGGAAGTTTACTCACTGCAAAAGACTGCCCCTCAAAATGGCGGTTTTGGAACTTTGAATAAGCAATGTGACCTGGCTTCCCTGAGAATAAGCACACTGAGGGCAATTTCCTAAAGCAATTTATCCTGGGTAAATCGGCTATCCAACAACTGTGCACCCTTTCCCCGGGCAAAAGTACACGCGGGGCTCGACAGTGCATGCACTTTTACCCCCTAGGAAAAACAGGAGGGCTCGGAGGTTAGGTCAGACGAGGCAATACCACAGGTGGTTCTGTATTTTCAAAACTGTGCATGTGTTGTTTTTCTTCAGGGAGAAAGTATCCACAGAAAAAGGAGGTGCGAATCTCTGCGGGTCCTTTTTCCCCAGAGTAATTTTCAAATGGAAAGTATTTGTTTACTTTCCCTTTGACAATGGGTGCAATGTCCATGAGTGGAAGGACCCACAGACTTTGCAACTACCTACATAGTTTTCAAAATGACCCCTTATAATGGTGTAATGAAGACGACATCTTAAACTGAGATACCAAAACTCCACTCACTAGAACTCAAGATGTCAACTGCAGTCATAGTTATACATGTCACTGAAAATCTTTTAACCATGTTATTTTATCATTACGTTCTGCTATTGCATTTTGATTGGGTTTTGTGTTTGCTTGATGGTTATGTGATTGATTATGAATTTCCCTATATGGCTCCTGCTATCCGCTTTGAGCACAATGTTAGGGGGGGCGGAAGGCTATACCACTAAATAAAGTCACAACATAGGGGAAGGAGTGAGGAGAGAGAAAAGAGGCAAGAGAGGCTGCCATAGGAAAATAAGCCGCCAGGAAAATAGACATTAGCAAGTGCTCTTGGAGAAATAAGAACTCACGGGTCATTGGTGGGCTGGTGCGGCCAATGTAGGGGGTAGCAGAACGCACTCTGGAAGGAGGCCGAGGGGTCTTCATTCCTGGAAGCATTCAAAGCACACAGTTAGCATTCTCACTTACTGCACACGTAGCTGTAGCTGAAGCAATGTGAAATGAAGTTTAAGGAAGCTGTCTATGAATGTCTTTGCTAAGACCCCATGGAACTGCTGTTCTGGAATGGGAATGCAGCGATGCAACAGGACCACCTCTGACTGCTCATATGTGGCTTCGGCCCTGGCCCACCCCTCATTATTTATTTGTATTTATTTGTTACCCACCTCTCCATAAACGTTTGGGGCGCGGTACAATGCAACATACATAATTCAAATAAAAAAAAAGACAGTATAAACATTTGTGCTGCAATAATACATCTTCAGAGACAGGTGCCACGATTTGTATTACATTAAGGACACAGTGAAAACAAAACTACAAACCTGCCTGCAAAATCGTGGAAATCAGATGAATGATGGGTGAGAAATCTTTGTCCCACAAGCAAGAAGCATGACTTCTTCCACTCTGTAACCACTTATACCCAAAAAAGAGTGGCCCCTTATTCCAGGAGCAACCATGTGCCAGTGCAAGGCAAAGGTAACACAATCTCATCAAATTAAAGGTATAGTTCATCTCCAAAACATTTCATCCAGCATGGTAATTATAAATCCATCTATAGCCTCCCATGACAAGCTTGGCACCATTTACCTGTGTGTGAGACACTTACGAATGTGAGTGGATCTTATGTAGAAAGCATTTCCCAGTCTCATCGGAGAGAGAGGCGTTAAAAACTCTAGTTTTAAGAGTTAAACAGCATTCTTACATTGAAATTGAAGAAAAGTATCCTTCAGTTTGGGGGGGGACTCTTGCTTGGGTAGGACAATGTTTCACAGGTATGACGATGGGTTCCTGCTACTGGACAAAGGGCACTGTGTGCTGGCTCCAGCTTTTTCAGATCAAGTTCATCCAGTCCTGCTTTTTTCCCCCATTAACTGCATGCACCTGTAGATCTGGTGTCCCTATTGATTTCCATGAGAAAAGCAAGACTACACGTCCATGCTAGTAGTGGGGGAAAAACCAGGATTGGATCAAGCTAGCCTGAAATATTTTAAGCCAGTTGGCAACAGCAGAGCAGAGTCACTCTCCCTTCCCTTTCATTAAATGGATTTGAGCCAATGTCATGGACTGTTGCTGCAGGCAAAAGGAAGAGGAGCTGGGCATCCAGCAGCCTCCAAACCTAAGCCAACACTTTTGATCTTCCCTTGCATGATCTGAAACACAAACATCAGTCATTTAAACTTTACCCAGGCTACTACTGAGAGCCAATGTAAAGCATGCAGAAGCATGCTCCCTCCTAGGTTTACCCAGAATTGTCCTCACTGTGGCCCTATGAATCACTTGGAGTTGGCACACGAGCCTCAAAGGGAGGCCCTCGCACAAAACATTATAGTAGTAATCTAATTGTTCTGTCACCAGATGGTGCTCAGCAGACTCAAATGCCTGTACATCTAGAAATTCTTTTTCTCAGCTGCAGTTTCAGAAAGGCGCACAGAGCAACCAAAGAGATGTGAGATTCTAAAATTATGCATTGCATCAAGGCACACTTCCAAGTTGTGCGGGTCAGCAACCAAAGAAATAGCAATTCCCATCACTACAGGGGTCGGTGATAATACGGACCAGCTGGCACCACCCAATCCTAGGATCTTCATTTTTGGGCTATTAAGCATAAGGCTATTATAATATCCAGTAGCCGGTCTGCAATCACTTTCATGTGATAATTCTGATGAATTACAGAAGAATCTAGTAATTATTTGCCATAGGCAAATAATCCGTTGGATGCCTATGGCCTAGATCCCAAATAATTTGTCCCAAAGGCACCATAAACATGTTAAAAAAGAGAAAGGAACGTGAAGATCCCTGAGGGGCTCCCCTAGTAAAGCTCCCTTGGAGATGACAGAAAACCATTAAAGGGCCCAGCAGTATCCACCCTGACAAAAAAGAAGAGAGTCAATTAGTTAATTTACTACCAAGACCAAACAGCTTGCAGCAGTTCAGTAACAAGAACTCCACCAGATCAAGTACATTTGAAAGATCCAACTGGATCAAATCCTCCACCATCTCAAATTTGAATATGTCATGTGACAGATGCCAGTATGAAACATAGAAACATAGAAATGACGGCAGAAGAAGACCAAATGGCCCATCAAGTCTGCCCAGCAAGCTACGCACTTTATCCATTTTTTTTTCCCTTTTTCTCTCTCCCACCTGTTACTATTGGCTTCCAGTACCCTCCAGCCCTAATTCCCCTCCACCCAATTTAGAGAGCAGCTTTGAATCTGCATCCAAGTGACATCCAGCTCAATTGGGGGTAGCAACCGCTGTAACAAGCAGGCCACCCCCTTGCCCCATACTCTTACCCACCCCTGTTTTTATTTTTTGTTTTATTTGTTTTTTTTTTTTTTTGGAAATAGCAGCCCTCCATCCTTCCGCTCCGTGAAGGTGGAACATCAACTACTGGCCACTGGCATCCCGCTCCGTGAATGCCTCTGTGGCTACTGCCGCTCCGTGCAGTGTTTGAATGCCTCTGTGGCTACTGCCGCTCCGTGCAGTGTTTGAATGCCGCTGTGGCTACATAGTATGGATTCCATACTATGACCAGAGCAGAATCCAGACTGATTAGGATCCAGCCCATTGCAATGATCCATATTAGCTGTCAGTTTAACAAAAAAAAAGATATATTAGAGACTGGCCTATTATTGCTGCAAAATGATGCATCCAAGGAAGAATTTCTCTGTATTAGTTTTACCACTGATTTCTTCAATCCTGTGGTCATTATCCCTTTGGCCAGAGAAACAAATGAAACTGCTCAGCCATTTAACAATATCGTCAGGGTCTGCTCTGACCACTTTGGCTGTGACTCACCAAGTTAGTTCTTACAACCCATCGCTTGCTGGGTGGGGAATTCTTCAAACTCCCACGGCTCACTCTGATTTTTTAAAATGGTGCTTACAACTTTTTCTGGACTAGCACGCGACCCTCCCCCCATAGAGGTCACCTCGGGAAAGTTTCCAGATGCAAAATTAATCACTTTGTCCACAAAGAAAGTAGCCAGAACTACCTGGCACTCCTGAGAGATTTATCCTTAACAAACAAAGATTTGCCTAAAAGGCCTTCTACTATACTGAGGCTACAATTGTGCCAGAAAAAAAAGCACAAAAAAACTCTACGGATTGCTTTCCCGGTTTGGAAGTAGTTATTTATTGGTCATAGTCCTCTAATGGGATCTGTCCTCAATTTCTGATTTATAATCTGCCCTCCCTCTCTGGTCAGCCACTTCAAAGCGGATTACATTCAGGTAGCATAGATATTTTTCCTGTCCTAGAGGGCTTGCAATGTAAGGACCTCATTTACTAAGCATTTTTCCCATAGACACAGAATGGGCGAAAAGTCTTAGTAACTCAGGCCCCAAGTTTGCATTTCTATGATAGGGATTTCTTCCAATGTCTCTCCAAACGGCTTACTTACTAAAATTCAGTTTTGTGTTTCTCACAACTCCACAGCCATGCAATAGGAAATATAAACTCATGACTAAGAAATAAAAGAGAAACACAAGGAGACAAGACATGTGGCTCTTATTTGCCCCCAAATCCCATCAACGTCTTCAGGTATCACAATTGTTGAACACAGATGTAGAGAACAGATGGAGGAAGCTCTCCTCAGCCCTAGGCCCCTGTCTACCCTTTATAGGTCAATAAGCCTCACACCACCAAGTCCCTTTTCTTACAGCAGGAAAAACAGTGAGGTAAGCGGAAACATCCAAATTAAGATGCAGATCATGGGAGAAGAGATAGGATAACAGAATGCAAAAATGATGCAGGAGAGGGAATGAGGTCGAGAAGAAGAACAGAAATGATGCAGGAGGCAGGATGAGGGAGAGGGCAGAGAACAGAAATAGTGCAGGAGACTGTGTTTAACTCCAAAGTGGACCAGTGTCTCCGCAAGGCCTGTACTCTGGTACCCTAGGCTGGGGCCTCTCTGGCAACCTGCACTCTGGTGTCCCAGGCCACGGCCTCGTGGCTTCTGCTGAGATCTCTCCCGTGGCCAGTGCAATACCATACCTGAGTTTCCCTTTTCTGATAGGCTACGATGTTGGTCCTTGTCAATCCGCCCTTTGTAGATCACACCATCAACGCCCATAACATGTAGTTCAGTCTATAAACAAACATAAGAACGTAAGAACAAAGGGGGGGGGGTCCCTATTCAAAGGGGTTTGTCTGGCTGAGTGGTACTTAGCCAGATAAACCCCAGGGCTTTGAATTTCTTGTCAATTTGATCACCCCTGACTTATCTGGCTAAGTTATTACCCAGAAAAGTCAGGGGTAGGCAAGGGGCATTCCAGGATAATATCAATATTGAGCATTATCTGGCTAAGTTAAGCAAATAACTCTAGATCTGCCTCAGAGCAATCCTAATATTATCTGAGTACATGTACCCAGAAAACCGAACCTTAACTGGCTCCATTCAGCCTCCAGCCCCCTACAATACTTTAAAACATGCACAGGCACTGCAACAGATCCTTCCCCCGCCAACCCCAAAATTTAAAATGAAAACATGGGCCATAGCAACTCAAGGTCAGTCCCCACTCCTCCCTCAGATATTTGCATCAAAGGCAACGAGCCCCCCCCCCCTCCAAGCCCCCAAACCCAAGCCAGTACAGTTCCTGAGCCCCTCCCCCTCTCCCTGTCTTAGCAGCAGATCCTTGAGCTCCAGTCCCGCCCCCTGGCCAGCAGCAGAGCAGATACAGGTCCCTCTCCCCGCGCCCTTCTCCCCCTGCCCAGCACCTGATCCCAGTCCCACTCCCCACTCCCCACCCTAACCCCTCCCCTCCACTTAGGAATCATAAATCACAAATTCACAATACAAAGACAGGAAATCGAGAGCCCCAGGCTCCGAGCCAAGCCGCTGCCTTTTCTGCGGGGCATTACCACGCACCTGCTAGAGTGGGCGGGCACACATGCTGGAGGTTGAGATCCACTGGTTCCCAGCCCGAGCACAACTGCCCACTCCCAGCCACGCCTGCAGGTCAACCAGCTCCCATCATGTCTGAAATCTGAGTTCTGGGGGCAGGCATCAGCACCAAGATGGATCCAAGGGCAGTGTCGGAAGACAACTGCACGCTGGGAGGGTGGCAGACTCTAACCCCCACCCACTTCCTGGCCCGCGGTGCCTAGGTTTTCCCTCCCTAGTCCAAACACAGTGGGCTGCTGAATTTTTCGGGCCAGTTAACTATCTGGCGATTGAGGTCTTCACTGCAGAGATTTAAAAAAAAGATATAGTGAAACGAGAAATGGCTGGTAGGATTCTCCACCTCTGCTTCTGATGCGCTGAGAAGTTTTTGGTTTTTTGTTTTTTTTTTGCTAAGCAAGGGGTTGGGAGCTGGACTCCTGGACAGAGGCACCCAAAGAATGACTGCCTGACACAGAGCCCAATAGCTGACCACCCTAATAAGTGAGTCAGTTCATCACTCTAATCATTTTGTTGCCCTTCTCTGCCCTTTTTCTAGCGCTGCTATGTTTCTTGTTTGAGGGGTGGCAACCAGAATTGTGCACACTATTCATGGACTGATACAGAGGTATTATTATATTATATTCCATTTTTGTTTTCTATTCCTTTCTGAATAATTCCTAACATTCCATTTGATTTTATGGCTGCCACTGCACACGTATCAATTACAGGAAGCTATTCGTTTCAAGAGCTCCTGTGAACATCTCTGCAGTCATCAGACCTAATCAAGTGTTAAAGCCCTACCCAACTGTTATGAGTGTCCAAATCCGGAAGTGGATCCTTAGGCCGACCGACCCGGAGGGAACGGTCGGGAGGCAGACTCACACTGGGTAGAAGAAGCTTCACCTGGAAACCCGTGACCCCTCCAGAGAAGCTGTGGGAGCCCGGGTCGCTAGGACTTAGGAGTCTTCACCCTGGAAGTCCGAGGTCCCCCCAGGAGGAGCCCATAGAGACCCGGACCGCTGGGACTTAGGCGAAGAACCGAAGAAACCCAGGAGTGGAGTGCGAACCGGAGATCAAGGCAGGCGGCAGATAAGCAGAAGTCAGGGTCACGAACCAGAGGTCAAGGCAGGCGGCAGGCAAGCAGAAGTCAGGGTCACGTACCAGAGGTCAAGGCAGGCGGCAGGCAAGCAGAAGTCAGGAACACTAACCAGAAGTCAAGGCAGGCGGCAGGCAAGCAGAAAACAGGATCAGGCAGACAGAATCCAAGTCAGGCAGCAGGAATCAGGAACCGGGTGATCAGAACGGCAACTAGCACTTCGTAGAAGGAACCTCGTTGCAAGGCAATCAGAAAACCCCGGTCCTCGGTTTAAATCCCCTTACCCGGCGTCTGACGTCATCGGAGGCGTATCAGCACATCTGGGTGCTGACATTGAAAATGCGGGCCCCTGCGCGCGCGCGTTCCCCCAATGAGGGGCGGAGTCTCCGGCGGCGTCTCCCTCGTGGAGACGCTGCTGCCATGCGGCCTGGAGGGCCGCGAATCGGGTGTTCTGGGGCGCGGGAGGAAGCGGTAAGTGCCCGGTCACCAACCTAGTGACCGGGATCGTAACACCAACAGACGTGTATATCTGAAAATCATAATGTGATGGACAGAAGTGTGAGACAAGAGTGTTGAGTCCTGAGATGAGAGAGCTATGTACAGGGACAGGATTGCTGAGGGTAGGGAGAAGAGAGCCGAGTATGGGGAAACGGCCCTGGGACTGTGGGGCAACCATTGCTTAAATGGTCTGATGGCCCTGCGAAAGTCATCCAAAACCTCAAGAGTCCACATAGACCCCTTTTTCTCCCCCTCACCGCCACACCCCTGGGATGTGGCTACTGTTGCAAAATAAAAAATGAATTTTAACAGTTGGAGAAAACTCCCATCTCCAGCCTCCAAACCTGCCTCTTCAAGAATAAATTCAGCCCCTGGAGGTCTGGACCCTCACACCCCAACCTAGCCCAGCCCCCTTACACACAAACGTAGCCCTGGTGGTCGAGTGGACCCCCACCCCCCTTCTTTTGTGACAAAAATAGCTTATCATGGACTGCTGGGCTGGACATGTGTAGTACAGGACTGCAAGGCAAGACAGGGGTCAGTCTTCTGCCTAGCCAGTCACCTCCCTCTCAGGTTGAGCCCTTGAAATCTGGGGCCAGTGAGTCTTTGCTGTGGCAGTACAACTCAGTGAGTCCAAGCAGGCAGGAGCAAGACAGTACAGGCTGAATGGGGCAAGGCTTGGTAAGGCTAGAGCAGGGTTGGACTGGTTACAGGAGCTGGACACAGAACAAATACTGGGGTAGAGTACAGACAGAGACAAAACAGGGTACTGAGCACAGACTGGGAGAGACACAGGCAAGGTAAGATACTGGACAGGAACAGGAACTAGATATAGGCTGGGGAAAATCAAGGTACTGGCAAGACAAGAGGTGAATACCAGGAACAGGACTGGGCTGAGCATGACAAGACTGTGCTGGACAGGACCGGATAAATATTAGGTAAGACAACACAGACCAAAGAACACAGAAGCCCATAGGTAGCAAGGCTGGAGGCCCGTAGGCCCCTAGGGATAGAGAGACCTGGATAGGCCACAAGGCAGGATACAAGAGTAGAACAGGCTGGAGGCCACAAAGCAAGGTAAGGCCTAGATAGGCCACAAGGAAAGGAGCAAGAAACAAAAAGGCCCAGAGGCCACAAGGCAAGGTAAAGCCTAGATAGGCCACAAGGCAAGGAGCAAGAAACAAGGAAGTCTGGAGGCCACAGGCAAGGTATAAGACTAAAGTGGCTAGGTGAGAGAGCCAAGGGTAACTCCATGAAAGGCTTCCTGGGTTTGCCAAGGCAGGGTTAAATGGGTCTGGAGCTTGAGTGTGCTGCAAGTAGCGAGGAGGAGCTTGGTAAGGCAGAGGTTAAGCTCGTTGAGGACCCCTGGTGGAGCAAAGGCTGTACAACAGGCTGGATCAAGTGGCCAGTAAGAAGATGGCTTGAGTAACTAGGAATGGATCTTACTGGAGGCCTCTGGTGGTAGAAAGGTGTCAGAATCAGGGCACGGTGAGGCTGCATAGCAGACAAAACCATGATATAGCCCTGGTGGTCTAGTGCAGTGCTTCTCAACCTAGTCCTCAGGGCACACCTAACCAGTGAAGTTTTCAGGATATCCACAATATGAGTGGGCTAGTGGGGTGGTCTAGTGGACCACCCCACTAGCCCACTCTCCAGCCTCCCACTAGTTAACCTGCTGATCTTGTTGAGACCTGGAGCATACCTTAAGCTCTGGACCTGGTGGTGACTATTTTTCAAGAGAAAGCCAGTTGTTTTGGGAAAACCACATATATTGCTCCAAAACATGGTTTCAGATGTGCAGATGGAATGAGGGAGAGAAGATTTTGCAACACTGAACACCTAGAAACAACAGAGCCATGCTGCTCTTCTGGGATCTTTTAGCAACAAAGAGAGGGACATATGGCATTGCTTTATTAATGTAACTATTGCCTTTGCTCTGTATGTGTGTGATATCTTTGCTGCATTGCTTTCTGCTGTGCAAGTAATAAAACATTGCTATTCTGAAATTTACTGTGTGTGTTGACTCAGAGTTGGAGTGTGACTTTGTGTTTCCTTGAATAGCAGATACTGTCAGGGAAGGAAGCCTGCAGGATACTGGTTTCATTTGTGTTCAGGGCAGCGAGTCTTGAGAGGGGGGAATGTGCTTTGGGGATATTGGCCCTGTCTGAATTTCAGAGTAGGGAATCTCCTCAGAAAAGGGGCCTGGGACTTGTATCTTTGTGTTTAGCACTCTTAGTCAGTGTGTTAGAATTCAGCCACCTTCCCAAACTCTTGCTGCATGGCAGGGAGCCACCCTTGCACACTCTGACGTGTATTTTACTAGGACCTAATGAAGAGACGCATGGGGCAATGCTTGTGCATCTGTGCACCCGATTCTGCGCAGTCTAGAGGGAGAGTCGGGTAGTCACCCCAGTGATGATGTCACATGCTCAAGACTACTTAACCTGCCTGGACCTGGACTCCTTGCCTTGACAGCAGGTTCCTTGGCCTGTCCCTGGTTCTGGCCTCTGCTCCTGCCCGCCTGCCTGCTGCCTGCCTTAACCTGGGACTGTCTTCTGGCTTCTGCCTGTGCCTGATTGTATCTTGGGAACCACCTATGTCCTGATGGCCGTCCGCATCGAGGGCTCAGCCTGAGGAAATGACAGGTGGTATAAGTGAAGCCTCCCTAGGAGCCTCTTTGGCACTTCCGCCTGTGGTCAGGCTCATCGGTGGTGCTTCTTGCTGCCGCACCATACAGGGGTCCACATCACCGCCTGCAGTCCGAAAGGTCTTATGAAGTGGCCGGAGGGCTACCCCCCCCCCCCCCCCCCCCCCGACACCAGCAAGGGCTGCCCTCCAAACACAGTGAACCTACAACAGCAACTCAGGCCCTTATGCTTAGACAACTTCTGTAAAGTACACAAGACAGGAGAGAACTCACATTTCTGTAGTTTACAACTCCAGGGTCTCCATATGGATAGACAGTTGTGAGATTCTGGGGCTTCGGGGCTCGCTTTTTGGCGTAATTCCCTGAGTGACGCATGGACTGCTGGCAAGCATCGATCATGTCAAAGATCCGGGGGCTAGCCAGAGAAGGGGGTGACAGAAAAGCTCTTAACATTAAAGTTCAGCTAAGAACCAGTACATCCCACACCCCAATGGCTTAACACTGCTGATTTATGAATGGTTTTGGACAGAGCTCACTAGTTACCCCTATTTGTAACATTGGGCACTGAGAACACTGCTGGCAGACTCAAACATCCTTGGAGGGGAACTGGGGGAAATCCAAAGGCCTATTAATATCACCATTTGTGTCTTCTCATTACAGGCTGTCAGGTAGTTCTGCAAGAACATAGCACAGTATGGACTGGAAGGCACCTTGGAGTAGAAGAAACTACCGCACAAGGGTTTTGAAGCTCTTCCTGGATCTGCGAGCAGGGGTCTTTGACTTACTCTTCAGTGAGGCTCTGGGAAGCTGTTGCCTCAAACTCCTGTCTTTTTCTGCTTTTCAGAGCATACAGATGGATGGGCAAAAGCCCAGAGAATACAAGAGCAGATTTACTGGCCACTCTTAGACTGAAGTCAATCCTTGGTCTTGCAACAGATTTTTCCTTTGCCTGCCCATACACCATGCTGATTCACAGCATCACATTTTTGTACTGTGCAGGAGCACATGAGCAAAAGACAATGGCCTGAGGCTACACAGTGCCTGAGCAGCGTGGGAGTGTTTACTCTGTATGTGTGTGGTTTGTCTGCACCGTGTCTTTACAAGCTTGTCTGTATGTGTTTTATCTCCTGGCAGCCAAGGAGATAGCTTGCACTGGCTCAGGGAGAATGAAGCTGCCAGCAGAGAAGTGAACAACAAGGAGGCACTGCCCACTGAGAGAATAGCCCTTCCCTCCCTTTGTATACCACTAGCCCAGGCAAGAAGCCTAACATCATCATGCCCATGCCACACGGTGAAGGGCTAACGAGCAACTTTCAGGCCTTCTTATTCTGAACATATTGGGAACTGCTTACGAATCCCAGGGTCATTTAGCTGCAAAACAGATTTTCATTTTAAAAATGTCAATAAAAGTGCATCACAAAAAATGTATGTAAGCCTCTGTAAGAATCCTCCTAAAATAATAATAAAAAAATACAAACGACGGGGATTCAGTATGTTCCTAATAGAACTCTGGGGTCCGGTATCCCTCAAAATACTTTCGCTGACATTTTTAGCAGACAGGCGTCCCCTTGAGGCGAATGATTGGCCCACAGCCCTTTAAAAACCGGAAAAGAGGTTATGAACACCATCCGTCATAAGTGACGGCGGTTAGGAGAAGCCAGGAAGGCTGTCAAGTAAGTTTCGAGTCAATTTTTTTGCTAAAACTCTGGGATTAAGGGTAATATAACATAAGAACATAAGATTTGCCATACTGGGTCAGATCAAAGGTCCATCAAGCCCAGTATCCTGTCTCCAACAGTGGCCAATCCAAGTCACAAGTACCTGGCAAGTACCCAAACATTAAACAGATCCCATGCTACTAATACCAGCAACAAGTAGTGGTTATTCCTTATTGATTAATACCAGTTTATATAATTCTCCTCCATGAACTTATCCAAACATTTTTTAAACCCAGCTAAACTAGTTACCTTAACCACATCCTCTGGCAATGAATTCCTCAGTTTGATTGTGCATTGCAGGAAAAATAATTTTCTCCAGTTTGTTTTAAATGTGCTACTTGCTAATTTCATGGAGTGCCCCCTAGTCCTTGTATTATCTGAAAGATTAAATAATATTTATTGTATCTTTTATCAGCTCTCCAGCCCCTGAAGCAGATGCAAGGCGTCGAAACACTGCCAGTGTCGGGCAGGCACGCAGCAGCTCTACTATTTAAAAAGGGACTTCAGCCCTTTAGGACCGCCGTTCACCAGCAATGAGATAAGTCTGATTGGAATACAGCTTATATAATTTGAGTAGAGTGATTTAAAGAGCTGACATGGGACAGCATCTTTAGGTCATCTAGATTTTTGAAATTTCGAAACATTAAACACTTAATAGCATGGGAATTTTTTGAAGTCACTGCATAAAAAGTAAAATTGGTACCTGTCTCTATTAGAGCAATGCAGAAAGTGGTTCAGCCCTCGAGTATTGGGTACCAGACACCAGAGTTCTATCAGGAACATATCGAATCCCATTGTTTGTATTCTTGTTTAATAAAAGTGCATCACACTGTTGACATCATTGTTTGTTTGAATTAGAAATACCAGTGCAGCAAAACAAAGTGTGACATCAGCAGCTCTGCACCAGTCTGTTCCATGGTGATTCTTGTGAAACCTGGAGTTAGTTAGCAGCTGGACAGGTCTTGGGGGAGGGAGAGTTGATGGCGGGTAGAAGGTAAGAGAGAATGTCAGGCAGCTATACCAGAGGAGTGAAGGAAGAGCTACAGACAATAGGCGAAGGGTTGTGTTTGGAATTGGCTACAGGGGCACAGTAGCCCCCACCTATTTCATGGATGTGCCCTTGGGGCAGCACATGGCTGCAGCAGGGCTCCCATACCTGTTCTCATCATCCGTTCTGTACTCTGAATCAGCAGCACTGCTGGGGCGGTCTTTGGACAAAACAGATCCCATTCTCACCGTTACAAGGTGTCTGCAAACAAGATGGAGCAGAAAGTCAGACATTAGCCCGACGGACTCAACAAACAAAGCTGCTAAAGGAAGGAGTGTGGGAGCTGCTGTTACAGATTTGTACTGGGAAAAGGGGGCTGCTGTTACATTTTTACTGGGAAAAAGGATTGCTTGGTGCTGATAATTCAGACACTCATTGAGGGCAACCTGATGCTAGACACTGAGTGCAATTTTGGAAGGGTTACCCATGTAACTTCGGCATATAGTGTGTAAATAGCACCACACATGTATATGCTAGTTTGGAAACATAGCTAGTTAGGTGAGTACTTGCGAAGGCACGTGTAAATGTTAACAGAGAGAAAAAGGGATAGTTTAAAGGTGTTCCAGGATGGGGTTCAGAAGTATGTGCAGTGGAGGTAATTTTAAAAGAAGTTACACATGTAAATGTAACATACTATCATAGCAATTTTAAAAAAGACATTTACAGGGGTAAAGTGCATTTATGCACGTGCAAAACACAGTTTTAAGTTTGTAAATGCTTTTTAAAACCAGGCCCAATAGAGGGTGAATTTTCAAAACGTTACACACATAAAACAGCATATATGTGCATATGTAGCATCTACTTGCATATTCCTTATTATATTAAAGTAAAAAATAGTCCTGTATCTTCACTTTCAGGCACACATACATGTGCGTAAAAAGGGTAGGTCTAGGGACATTCTGGAGCGAGGAAAACACAAGTGTAACTTGCTATTTTAATAGACGCTCATACATTTGCCAGCTTACTCGCGTATTTTTACACCTGCTAATTATCTGGCGTAAGTGACATTAAACGTGTTAATTGTGTAGCGCTGACTGGGTGGGAGATCTGGGAAAACTGAGGGAGTTCAGGGTGAAGAACCAGGAAGGTCTCAATGACCTGGAGAAGGACTGGGCGAACTGGTGGACTAGTTGGTAAACTGCTTAATTTCATTTAATTGGCCGACTTTTCTTTCATGCGTAAAACATATGTGGGTAATTTTCAAATGGATTTCCACGCTTAAAACTGGGTTTTACATGTGTAAATGCACTTTACTTGTGTAAGTAGGATTTTGAAAATTGCTACAATAAATGCCATTGAGCAGTCAATAGGTTTTACATGTCTAACAGCTCTTTACATTCATAAATGGCTTTGGAAAACTGCTACAAAAGTATGTTACAGTTACATGTGTGACTCCTTTGAAAATTACCTCCTATGAGGAAAACTTTCAAAACTGCTTGCGTGCGCCCTTATGCACCTGTATAGGGGTGCACGGTAATTTACTACTGTATTCTATAACCTGTGCGCAATGATATGCGCAGGTCATAAAATACAAGTACATAAGTGAGTACTTAGCGGCACGTAGCCAGACAATCCGAAAAGTGCTGCTTAGACGGACAATCGTGCTTAGCCAGATAAATCAGAATATAGCCAGATAAGTGCCGCTACTTAACCAGATAAGTTAAAACTTGTTCTTCTAAATCAGGGGTGGGCAATTCCAGTCCTCGAGGGCCACAAACCTGTCGAGGTTTTAGGATATCCTAATGAATATGCATGACATAGATTTGCATACAACTGAGGCAGAGTGCATGCAAATCTCTCTCATGCATATTCATTAGGGATATCCTGAAAACCAGACTGGTTTGTGGCCCTCGAGGACCAGAACTGCCCACCCCTGCCTAAATAGTGAGAAAGGAGCTACTAAATCGAATAAGTTGGAAATTAGCTGGATTCGTGTGCACAACTCATATACCTGCTTATTTGTACTTCCAGTTTTACAAGGATACATGTGTAGATTTTAATCGCGTTAATTTGATGCTTTTTTTTCCTCCCCGTAAATTGGCTTTCACATGTGTAAGTCAGGGTATTTTCTAACATGTGCACGGCAACGAAATAACCAGTTTTACCAGTTGGTCTACGACTTCACCCAGTTCATCTGCAGCTCGTGAAGACCTTCCTGGCTCTTCATCCTCAAGTCCACTCATTGCAACCAGACCCTCTACCCTCAACCAGACCAATTTAACGATGTTTACGATCACTTACACCAGATATTGAGCAGGAGTAAATATATGCAAGTAAAAGACTTGCACATGTCATTTTGGCTGGTTTTAAAATAGCAACTTATGTGCGTACATGTTGGCCCCTCCTCAGAATGCCCCTGGCCCGCCTTTTTTTCGTAAGTGCACTTTTACTGATGTATGCACATATGTTGCTGTTTTTAAAAGAGAATATACTAATGTGTGTGCCTTTTCACACACGCATGGGCTTTTTATTTACACTTGCATCTTTTGAAAATATACTTTAAAGTGTGTATATTTTAAAACAGGTAAGAAAAGTATGCGTGTTCAATGCATTGATATACGTGATTTCAATGCATTGCATGTATTCGCTCATAAGTCTACATATGTGCATATGTTGCAGGGTAGAAATATGCGTATTATACATGCGGGTTATAAAATACTTGCACAGATCTGCTCACGGCCATATCCGTGCGTATATGCCATTGCGCCCATTTGTTTGAAATTTGTCCGTAGAGTTTTACACCTGCTAATTAAGTTGCAGAAGTGAAATTGCACTTGTCTTTTCCCAGCTGTTTTTTAGTGAGTGGGTCTGGTTAAGTGGTGGAGCTTCAGGGTGAAGTGCTGGAGGGTCTGGCTGAACTGATGGAGCTGCCAACAAACTGGTGATTCCAAATACATACGCAAGGATTTTCAGAATTGGAGTACACACATTGTTTATAAAATACCACCTTCTGCATATAGCTCAGGGTTTTTATGATTATAGTTATTATGTGCAAAAAATATACGCTTATAATATTGTAAAAATAGTTAAAGTTTGCTTTTTCCTGCATTACAAATATATGCGTCTCCTTGTGCACAATCAGGGCAGAAATATGCAGTATTTTATAAACTCTGCGGCTCCCACCACACTGTTTATAAAATACTAGCATAAATCTCCCCAGGTCCACTTATACGTGCATTGGGTTACCCATGCAGACTGCTGAAGACTGGGCTTGTTACTATTCATAGGTACTGCTGGATTTGATACTCACGGAGCTGTCATCATGGTCAATCGTCTGTCGCAGGAAACACACTTCACTTTCTCAAAGAGCTTCCTGAAAAGGAAAAACACATCTGTTACTCAGCAAAACAGAACGGGAGATGGCCTAAAGCTTACCAAGAAGCAGCATGGACTTTTCTTCTCATTGCTCACCTTTGTGTCTCACTCTCTACAAGGCTGGAGCACTGGGAAACTAGCCAAAAATGACAAAGCAAGCAGAAAGACTATGGGGTAGATTTTACAAAGTTACGCACACGCGTACTTTTGTTCGTGCACCAGGCGCAAACAAGAGTACGCATGATTTTAATAGATAGGGGTGTAGCCACGCGTATCCATTAAAATCCGGGGTCGGCGCACGCAAGGCTGCCCAAAATCGGCAGCCTGCATGCGCCGAGCCGCACAGTCTGCCTCCGTTCCCTCCGAAGCCGCTCCGATTTTGGGCAGCCTTGCGTGCGCCGACCCCGGATTTTAATGGATACGCGTGGCTACACCCCTATCTATTAAAATCATGCGTACTCTTGTTTGCGCCTGGTGCACGAACAAAAGTACGCGTGTGCGTAACTTTGTAAAATCTACCCCATAGTCTTTCTGCTTGCTTTGTCATTTTTGGCTAGTTTCCCAGGAAGGTGGAACTTTCCTTCCGCCTCCCCCCACCTTCCCCTCCCTTCCCCTACCTAACCCACCCCCCCAGCCCTATCTAAACTCCCCCCTACCTTTATTCCAGAAGTTACTTCTGCTCGTAGCAGGCGTAACTCGTGCGCACCAGCTGCACGATTACCCGGCCCGGAAGCTGTTTCGGAGGCCTTGGCCACGCCACCAAAACACCCCGGGCCGGAACCACACCTGCAGCAACGCCCCCAAATGACGCGCCGCCGCGACACGCCCCACCGACACCCCCCCCCCCCCCCGGAAAGCCCCGGGACTTACGCGCGCCACCGAACCTACTCAACATAGGCTCGGCGCGCGCAGGGGGAACTTCGGGCAGGTTTTCGAGGGGTACACACGTACCCCTTTGAAAATCTGGCCCTATGTGCGCAGACCAAAACGCATAGATACAAATAAAGAAAACAAAATGCTAATGCAGAGGGTAGGAAAACCTTGTTCTGGATCGCTAACCAGCCAAAAACAATCGGCAAACAGTGGGCAATGGGATTTCTCACTAATGTGCTACTGAGGCACTGAATCCATCATGAACCTCTGTCCGGATAAGAACGACAAAGATCCACAGAGAAAAAGGTGGTGTGGAGGAAGGAATCCCTGTGGCGTGTCAAACAGATGGAATAAGGGACTCCTCAGGTAAAGGTAAGTAATGAATAGGGAATACAGTCTGGTTTTTCTCTCTGTACTGAAGCAGATTTTCTCTGTGCATTTGTAAGAGAGTTCTAATTGCCATCCGCTAGTGCGGCAGAATGGCCCATCCCGTATGAGAAGTCACCCAGCAAGCAGTATGTAGGGGAGATCAAACAAGCCCTCCAAACCTGGATAAACACCATCAATGCATGATATCTGATCTGTACACCAATACACCAGTAGGACAGCACGTTTCCTCCCCCAACATAACCCTACCCTTTTCTGACACCAGTAAAAGTACAAAGTACCCACAATATGCTACCCCTTAGCGACTGGAAGGAGGGTGAAATTTTCAGCGGGGCTTTTTATGTGGGTAGACAGTCAGACGGTAGTGGTGATTGATGACTCAATTCTGAGGTGCACAGAGACATCCATCTGTCAACCAGACATGTTCTCCCAGGGAGGGAGGGTGAAGCGGTGGCCTCAGGCGGCAGAATTTTGGAGCGGCAAAAAGTGCCCCTCCAAAACACCTGTACTGCAGCCGCCACCTCACACTGCCTCCAAAGTCAAATATCGGATTGGGCAAGGATAAACCAAACCCCTGCCCGATCCACTCAGTGGCAACCCTGGGCAGCAGGAGTCGTGTTTCTCCTAACGTCATCTCCTGCTGCTGTGGGTCTCGAGGCAGCAGGAGACGACGTCAGGAGAAACGCAACTCGTCATATCCGGATGCCGCGAGACTGGCCTCACAGCAGCAGGAGATAATATCGCTAGCGACCGAAGAGAGGAGGAGGAGGACACAGTGGCTGAAAAAAAGGTCTAGGCCCTATGGGCATGTGTAGGTGACTGCCTGTGTGTGTATGCAGGTGGGTGAGTGCCAGCCTGGATAGATGGGTGAATGCTTGTGTGTGTGTTGGAGGGGGGGGGTGAGAGCCTGTGTGTAGGTGAGAGGCTGTGTGGGTGTCAGTGGGAGGGTGAGAACCTGTGGGTGTCGGTGGGGTGGGGGGGGAGGCTGAGAGTCTGTATGTGTATGTTTAACTACTTGGGTGTGGATGGGTGAAGGAATGGGTGCCTTTCTGGGGTCTGTCTGTGTGAGAATGAGTGCTTGTCTGGGTGTGTGTGAGAGAATGAATTGATGTCTGTGTGTGTGTGTGGATGGGTGGGTGTGTGTATATGTGAGAGAGAGAATGAATGTGTGCATGCCTGGAGGGTGGGGAGGAGTGGTGTGAGAATGAATGGAAGCTTGTCTGGGTGTGTGTGTGTGTATATGTGAGGGAGCCAGTGAAAGTGAGAGTGTGTGTGTGTGTGTGTATGAGAGAATCTAGGGGAGTAAGAGCTTGTGTGTGGGGGGTGGAGTGGAGAGAGAGGGTCTTAGAGCCTGAGAATGTGTCAGTGTCTGTAAGAGAGGTTGTGGGTGTGTATAAGAGTATGTGTGTGTGTGTATATATGACAGTGTATATGTGAGGGGGGGTGGGGCGAGGGGGCGCCATTTCATCCTTCACCTCAGGCAGCAGATTGCCTTGGGCCACCCTGGGTACTACTGTAATGGAAGGAGTCTTTAATCTAACAGCTAATCCTAAATCAAACAATTCTAGCTCCTAGGGCATAGCTCACAGAAGGCAAAGAGTTAAATTAGCTTTTTTGAAATAAGTAGATGTTTGGAGAGCTATGCATCCCACCAGTAGAGATTATACATTATTTTCTAATCTACACAGGATATATTCAAGGATTGACATAATAGTAGTGGATACACTATTAATGGGACAAATACTTCCCACCTCTACTGAAAATATTATACAGTCAGGTCATGCCCCAGTGAGAATGTCCCTTAAGGGGCTCCAACCAAGGGTGCAGGCTGGGATAGAAAATGATGTTCAAGAGGATATGCTGATTAATGATAATCAGGAAGTAAGCCCTAGCATATTCTGGGATGGATTAAAGGAAGTCCTAGGAGATACATTTATGGCCTGGGCCTCTCAGAGGAAGGAACAGAAAGAAAGCAGGGCTAAATCCTTGTTCAGGTCTATTAACGACTTGGAAAATCAACATAAAAGAACAAGTTCATGGAAACTCTTGCCCAGATTGGATAGTCTAACTTTTGAGGACAATGCTTAATGCTCTGCTCCAAAAGGAGGATTTAGCTCCAACAATAAAGACAGCCTATGTCTAGCTCTCCCGATAACCTAGCTTGTTCTGTGCCTTATTCCCTTCCCGTCTGGGCCTCCCGTTGGTCCTTCTTGTCTATATATTCCTTACCTTTGTCCTGCCTCTCTGTTCCTTGATTTACCTTGTTCCTGCCTGTGTGTTTTATTTTGTTTTGGTATCACTGAAATTGCACTCTCCTGGCTGAAATTCTACCTTCAAAATCGCCAATTCACAGTTCTCCTAGATAACAACGAATCTGATGCCATTAAACTGGATCAGGGCGTTCCCCAGGGCTCCTCTCATTCCTCTACCTTATTTAACATCTACATGCTTCCTCTTACTACCCTCCTCACTAATCTTGGCATCAAACACTTCATCTATGCAGATGATGTGCAAATCCTCTTCCCCTTCTCTGACTCTCTTAACTCAGCTCTCCAAAACTGGGAATCATGCCTGACTGCCATCAACAAACTCCTTACTGGCATGCACCTTGCTCTCAACCCCCAAAAGACGGAACTCCTTATCATTTCCATTAAACTACCCTTTCCTTCTCCTCCCCTATCTTACTCTTCCACTACCTTCCACCCACACATCCGTAACCTTGGTGTTCTACTTGATAATCAACTCTCCTTCAAACCCTACATCAAAGCTATCTTAAGTGACTGCTATTTTAAACTACAAACTATCAGAAAACTCAGATCCCTCCTGCACTTCTCTGACTTTCGCACGGTACTTCAATCTATCATCTCTTCCAAAATCGATTACTGTAATGCTCTCCTCCTCGGCCTCCCCTCCAACCACACCAAACCTTTACAACTCCTACAAAACACTGCTGCACGTATCCTTACTAATACTAGAAAAAGAGATCACATCACTCCTACCCTCATTGAACTCCACTGGCTACCAATCCAATCACGTATTCTGTTCAAAACTCTATCCCTCATTCACAAAAGTATCACTAATGAAAACTTCAATTGGCTCTACCCCCCCCCCCTCCTTCCTCGCTCCTCCACTAGATCTACACGTCCTGCCCTCCAAGGAACCCTCCATTCCCCTTCTATCAAACCCTACAAGCTAAACTATACAATGAATAGAGCTTTCTCCCTCGCCGCCCCCACTCTTTGGAACTCCCTCCCTCCAGATCTCCGCACAGAAACATACACCCCAAAATTCAAAAAGAAACTAAAAACATTGCTTTTTCAACAAGCCTACCTTTCCTCTACTCCCTCCACTTGATGTATGAAAACCACTTGTCCACATGGCTATTTGACTCTCTTGTAAATATTTTGTACATTAGTTCTCAATTATTATTATTAATTTGTTTCTTTGTCTCTTGTAATACCTGTTAACTTTTAATTTTTTAGTTTCTGTTCCATGGAAAGGCACCGCCTATTAGTTCTGAGTTAAATGTACACTGATACGATGTGCAAACGGTTGTCGGTATATACAAAAATGTTAAATAAATAAATAAATACATTTTGTTCCTGCCTGTGTAGTTTACATTGTTCTTGCATGTACGGTTTACCTTTTTCCTGCCAGTGTGTTCCCAGTCTTACCGTTACTGTCCCTGTCTATCCTGCTTTACCTAGCCCCTCTATCAGCCTTTCCTCGGACTTACATACGGTAGTAACATACGGGCCGATAAAGTAAACCGTGTGGGAGAGCGGGCAAGCGCCTGCTCTCCCGACACGCGCCCAGGCCACTCTCCTGGGCATGCGATTCAGGAAGCAAAGGTATGCAAATTAGGGTGTGCGATAAAAAGGAGGCGCTAGGGACACTAGCGCCTCCTTATTGACAGAAGTGGCGGCTGTCAGCGGGTTTGACAGCCGATGCTTAAATTTACTGGCATCGGTTGTCAAACCCGCTGACAGCTACGGGTTCAGAAAACGGACGCCGGCAAAATTGAGCGTTCGTCTTCCAACCCACGGGCCGCGGGCAGATTTTTAATTTTTTTTAATTTTTGGGGACTCCAACTTAATATCGCTATGATATTAAGTTGGAGGTTGTACAGAAAAGCAGTTTTTTCTGCTTTTCTGTACACTTTCCCTGTGCCGGCAGAAATTAACTTCTGCCTTTGGGCAGGCGTTAATTTCTGAAAGTAAAATGTGCGGCTTCGCTGCACATTTTATTTTCTGTATCACACGGGAATAAATAATAGGCCCATCAACATGCATTTGCATGTTGCGGGTGCTATTAGTTTCGGGGGGGTTGGCCGTGCGTTTTCCACGCGCTATTACCCCTTACTGTATAATGGGTAAAAATAGCGTGTTGAAAACGCACGGCCAAATGGGGGCTAAAGGTGCGCTCAGTCGAGTGCACCATACTGAATCGGCCCGATAGTAATGACAGCAGAAAAAGACCAAAATGGTCCATCTAGTCTGCCCAGCAAGCTTCCCAAGGTAGTAATTGCTGCTCCATGCAGGTTACCCCCACGTTTCTGTTAAGGGTAGTAACTGCTGCTCCGTGCAGGTTACCCTCACATTTCTGTTAAGAGTAGTAACTGCCGCTCCGTGCCGGTTAAGCTTTATTTATTCCCATCCTCTAGCCTTTAGGGATCCACAATGTTTATCCCACGCCCATTTGAAATCCTTCACAGTTCTGGTCTTCACCATCTCCTCAGGAAGGGCATTCCAGGCATCCACCACCCTCTCAGTGAAGAAATATTTCCTGACATTGGTTCTAAGACTTCCTCCCTGGAGTTTCAAATCATGACCCCTAGTTCTACTAAATTGTTTCCAATGGAAAAGGTTTGTTGACGACCTTGGATCATTAAAACCTTTCAAGTATCTGAAGGTCTGTATCATATCTCCCCTGCTCCCCCTCTCCTCCAGGGTTTACATATTCAGATTCTTCAATCTCTCCTCATAAATCATTCAATAGAGACCACCCACCATTTTCTCTGGACCACCTCCATCCTGTCTCTGTCCCTTTTGAGATAAAGTCTCCAGAACTGGACACAGTACTCCAGATGAGGCCTCACCAAGGACCTGATATTTTGTTGCTCACTCAGACTGACTTCTGCCCTTGCTAAACCGTTTCTCTGCCTGACTTGACCTTTGCCTGGACTCAGACCCTGTTTGATCTCTGCCTGCCTTGAGCCCTGCCTGGAATGATTCTACTTGTACGCTGCTTGCCCTGACTGTGGCCTGCCAGAGAAGTCCTGCTGGCTACTGGAACCTGCAAGCTCGACCCAAGGGGGAGATGGCCGGCCAGGCAGAAGACCCTGTCCTGTCCTGCCATACAGCGCTATACTGCTAATTTGGGGGAATCCTTAGCACTGCACTGCCCAACCATGACAGGCCTTATATCCAAGATATACAAAAGTTTAGACTCCTCCCCACTATGGAAACTAAAGCAATATACAGCTTAGGAACAAGATCCGAATTATGTTGCAGAGAAGGAGAATTGGGAGGATATTCATGTCAGGTAGCTAAATCCACTATTTCAGCTAACCTGAAGGAAAATGCTTATAAGATTTATTTTTTGTGGTATTTGACTCCTTCACGACTGCACCACATACACGGGCATGTATCGGACAGATGCTGGAGACACTGCAGTGAAAAGGGTACTATGGGACACAGCAGAGTGAGTTGGCAAATACAAAACTATTTTGGATTGCCAAAGCCAAAATTGATGATGAAGAGTTACAAAGAGATATCACAAAATCAAGTGAGCAAGCAATAAAGTGGTTGATGAGTTTCAACATTGGTAAGTGCTAAGCAATTCATAAGGGGAAAACAATCCTAATTTCTCATAAGCAATGATGGGCTATGATTCAGCTGTTAGCACTCAGAAAAGAGATCCTGGAGTCAGTGTGGACAGCTCCCTAAAAATGTGCTGCATCAATCAGAGGCGAAGCCAATGCCGGGAATTATGACAAAATGATTTGAAAACAAAACAGAAAATGTCATGATGTCATTACATAAATCTTTGATGCAACCACATCTTGAATACTGTTATGTTTTTGTAAGGATGTGAACCCTGGGCTGAGGTAAGAGGTGTCTCCGCCCACAGGGAGGAACCCTGTGGGCCTCACCATCGGTAGGTGTGGTCTCAGTGGCGTAGAACATAGCTAGAGCAGGAGACTTTATTATGAAGGAAGGAAAGCAGAGCCCGCTGAGTGGGAGATAAAAAGTACAGTTCTGAGCAAAGGGATATACCCAGGAGGATACCTCCGATGTGAGGATCTGGTAGTGGCCCGCAGAGCGGGGTACACCGAGGATGTCTGTTCGTAGGTGATGATGATGATGCCGTCTGAGGTGCAGGAACTTGGAGAACATCCTGTAGTGGATAAGGCACCAACCTCCACCTGGAGTGACTCCTACTGAGAAGGCATGGTAGTGGCTCAAGGCACAGGGTACACCGCAGAGAGTCTTCAGTAGGAAAGATGTCGTAGAGATTTGTAGAAAAGTACTCACAGGAGATAGTTCCAGGAGAATGTCCCAAGAAGCGGAACAAGCAGCTGTCCAAGGCAGGAAGGCTCTCCAAGAAGCGGATAGCCAAGAACAAGGAAGGGCCCCCGAGGAGTAGGTAACCAGAGCATTCTGATGCCAAATAGGAACTGGAACCAGAAGTCCAAGAATAGAGTGGATTCAGCAACGAGTGAACTCCTTGCTAACTCATTGAAGCGTAGGGCCAGTCAGCTTAAGTACTGTAGCGGGTTGATGTCATCCGGAGGGGACGCCCCCGAGGTTCCCGCCATGACGTGTACAAAGGTGGCCCTTGCGAGCATGCGCTTATGTGATTCCAGAAACATGATGGCGGTCGGGAGTGCCCACGCCATTCTGGGAACGCTGAGCTAGTCGGCAGTGGTTAGCGGAGGCCGCTATTCATCCAAGAATCGATAATGCAGCAAAGAAAGAGGTGAGCCTGGGTGGTCGCAGCCATCTGCGACCGACGGGTATAACAGTACCCCCCTTCTTAGGGCCCCTCCCCAGGGGTTTTGGCTTCCTAGGATGTGCAATGTGGAATTGTCTAATCAAATCCTTTTCGAGGATGTTGCTTGCAGGCTCCCAACTATTTTCCTCCAGACCGAATCCCTCCCATGATAGGAGGTACTCCCAGTGCTGTCCGTGTTTCCTGACATCAAGTATATCCTCAACCTGATAAGTGATGTCCTCTTCAGCAGTAAGAGGTTGAGGTTCAGGTGTCTTTTTTGAGAATTCTGACAAGATGAGCGGTTTTAGCAGGGAGATGTGGAGGGCGTTGTGTATCCAAAGAGAAGAAGGTAACCGCAGGCTGTAAGTGACTGGACCCAGGCGGCGAAGTACTGCAAAAGGCCCTATGTATCTGGGAGCCATTCAAGCAGAGGGCAGCTTAAGGCGGATGAAGCAGGTACTGAGCCATACCTTGTCTCCGGGTTGTAACTGCGGGGCTGCTCGGTGATGGGCATCGTAGAACGTCTTAGCCTTTTGTCCAGCCTTTTGAAGAAGTTCTTTGGTATGTTCCCAGAGTTGGTGTAGTTCTTGCGCCGAAGCCTGGGCTGCAGGAGATGACAATGACAAAGGCACTGGCAGAGGAGGTAGAGGTTGACACCCATAGACGACTTGAAAAGGTGACGATTCTGTCGAAGCTGACTGATGGGAATTCAGTGCAAACTCAGCCCAGGGGAGCAACTTGGACCAGTCGTCTTGTCTGGAGTTGACATAAGCCCGAAGAAACTGTTTTAGCGTGCAGTTCGTCCTCTCTGTCTGTCCGTTAGCCTGCGGATGATACGCTGATGTAAGATCCAAGGAGATGTCAAATTTCTGACATAGGGATCTCCAGAACTTTGCTGTAAATTGAACTCCCCTGTTGGATAGGATGTGTTTAGGCAGGCCATGGAGACGAAAGACGTGGCGGATGAATAGCTTCGCTAACTCTGGAGCAGAGGGTAACTCAGGTAATGCCACAAAATGAGCCATTTTAGAAAAGCGGTCTACAGTGACCCAGATAGTATTGTTGCCGTTAGATACTGGTAAGTCAACAATAAAGTCCGTGGCCACATGAGTCTAAGGTTCACTGGGAGCGGAGAGAGGTTGGAGAAGTACCCAAGGACGGCCAACCAGTGGTTTCTGTCTAGCGCAGGTAGGACATGACTTCACGTAGGCCTGGACATCTTCTTTCATGGGAGGCCACCAATAAAATCTTTGCAGTGTGGTGAGCGTTCTGGATTGTCCAGGATGACCTGCAAGCAGAGAGTCATGTGCCCATCTGAGTATCTTTTTCCTGAGAGTTCAGGGCACCACCATCTTCCCGGCTGGAACCATGTGGGTAGCAGAGAGAAGGACCCTAGTAGGGTCAATGATATGGCACGGAGTATCAGGTACATCTTCCGTCGAAAAGGAATGGGAGAGCGTGTCAGCACAGGTGTTCTTGTCCACTGGCCGGTACTTTAAAAGGAAGTCGAAGCGGTTGAAAAATAGGGACCAGTGGGCCTGTCTGTGATTCAGACGTTGCGCATGACGTAAGTATTCAAGGTTTTTGTGGTCGGTGTAAACAGTGATTTGATGTTGTGCACCTTCGGGCCATGGGCGCCATTCTTCAAACGCCAATTCAATCGCTAGTCTCCTATCCCATAGTTTTGCTCGTCAAGGGAGAAACGTCGAGAGAAAAAGAAACAAGGGTGTAAGGTGTGGTTGTCAGAACGTTGACTAAGGACTGCACCAACCCCTACGTCATATGCTTCCACCTCGAGGATGAAAGGTCGTCGGGGATCTGGGTGGCGAAGACATGGCTCTTGAAGAAACGCCTTCTTGAGTTCCTGGAATGCGTTCACGGCTTCTGGAGACCATTGAGAGGGATTGGCTCCCTTTCGCATCATGGCAGTAAGGGGCGCGGTCAAGGTGGAATAGTGATGAATGAATGATCTGTAGTAGTTGGTGAATCCGAGGAATCTGCGCAGAGCCTTAAGTGCAGTTGGTTGGGGCCAGTCCCGAATGCTCTTGGTTTTCTGTGGATCCATTTGGAACCCCTGGCTGGATACTACGTACCCTAAAAAAGAAACGGATTCCTGGTGAAAAGAGCATTTCTCTAATTTGGCGTATAGATGATTATCTCTTAATTTCTGCAACACTTTAGCAACATTTGCTTGATGACTCTGGAGATTTTGAGAAAAGATCAGTATGTCTTCTAGATATACTACCACACAGGTATAAAGCATGTCCCTGAAGATTTCATTCATCATGTTTTGAAATACGGCCGGGGGGTTGCAAATACGGTTGGGTTGAAATACGGCCGGGGGGGTTGCAAATATTTGCATGACTAAATATTCAAAATGGCTGCGCGGGTATTAAATGCTATATTCCATTCATCGCCCTCTCGTATTCGGACCAAGTTTTATGCCCCTCTGAGGTCCAGCTTCGTGAATATTTTGGCTCCTTGGAGCCTATCAAAAAGTTCAGAGATCAATGGCAGCGGGTAGCGATCCTTCATAGTGATCTCATTAAGGCCACGGTAGTCTATACATGGGGTTGAAGTCATCGGAGGAGACGCCCCTGAGGTTCCCGCCATGACGTGTACAAAGGCCCTTGCACGCACAAGCCCACGTGATTCCGGAAACAAGATGCGGTCGGGAGTGCCCATGCCATCTCGGGAACGTTGAGCTGGTCGGCAGTGGTTAGCGGAGGCCGCCATTCGTCCAAGAATCGATAATGCAGCAAAGAAAGAGGTGAGCCTGGGTGGTCGCAGCCATCTGTGACCAACGGGCATAATAAATACTGTGCAGAGCTGGTCACCATATCTAAAAAAAAAGGGACAAAGCATCTAGAAAAGGTACAGAGAAAGGCAACAAAAATAATCAGGTGCATGGAAAGCTAGAACTCTTCAGCTTGGAAAAGAACCTGCTGAAGGCAGATATGATATGAAAGGTTCACTATTGGGCTGATATTTACCGAAAAATAGGGCAAACAAGGTACAAAAAGCCTGCAAATCAAGTTCAGTTACCACATCTTGTGTTCACGGATTGCATTTCCTGCACCTTCACAAAGAGCATAAAATGCAGAAATATGACTGTGCAGGCAGAAACTTGTACATAAAGCACTGTCAAACGTGAGAGTTGGGCAGGAGTTCCGCAGCACCTCATAAAGCATTCAAAGGGAATGGGAATGGCTCCTTGAAGTGAGGGCCGGAGTAAACCTCAGGGCTCCGACTCTAGGAGCGTAAGCTGGAGAGCTCCTTAGAGGCAGCCCACTGCTGGTCATGCGACCCAGTGGAGCGAATCCCTGAAAAGTATTTGCCTGTAAAGAATAACTCTGTCTGCCCCGATAGAATCGAAGGTATCTGCTGGCATTAAATTATACAACCCCCTTGTACATAATTTAAGTTTCATAAGGAATAAATCACTAGCAATGATTGGGTGCATGGAATCTGAGATAGAATCAAGTGGAATTTAGGGTGTCCATCAGAACGGACCAAAATGGAACAACAAGTTTGAAAGGCGCCAAGCCAGCAGGCGCTTGTGATGGTGAGGGCTACTCACCAGTGCTGATCACCTTGTAACAGCTAACATCCAAGGTAAAAAGACAAAAAAAAATTGAAAAAACTGCCTTTGAAACTGAGAAGAGATTTCTGTGGGGAAAGCCATGATTCTGAGACCCGCCCCCTCCCCTGACATCATCGCAAACGGATCCGGGCAGTTTGAAAGGCGCCAAGCCAACAGGCGCTTGTGATGGGGAGGGCTACCCACCAGTGCTGATCACCTTGTAACAGCTAACATCCAAGGTAAAAAGACAAAAAAAATTGAAAAAACTGCCTTTGAAACTGAGGAGAGATTTCTGTGGGGAAAGCCATGATTCTGAGACCCGCCCCCTCCCCTGACATCATCGCAAACGGATCCGGGCAGTTTGAAAGGCGCCAAGCCAACAGGCGCTTGTGATGGGGAGGGCTACCCACCAGTGCAGATCACCTTGTAACAGCTAACATCCAAGGTAAAAAGACAAAAAAAATTGAAAAAACTGCCTTTGAAACTGAGGAGAGATTTCTGTGGGGAAAGCCATGATTCTGAGACCCGCCCCCTCCCCTGACATCATCGCAAACGGATCCGGGCAGTTTGAAAGGCGCCAAGCCAGCAGGCGCCGCACGCCGAAGGGGTGCGACAAAGGGGCACCCCTCTTTGTGCACCCTTTGTGTTATTTGTTTAATATGCTCCTTGTTATACCTTTTGCTTAATTGTTAAGAACTTTGATTTTGATGATTTTATTTTTGTAATCTCTTAGCCTCAGGTACAAAAATTTTAGATTGTAAGCCCTTTTAGGGGATAGTGAATTACCTATTGTACCTTACTGTAAACCGATGTGATATCTCTTTTTGAAATGAACATCGGTATATAAAAATCGTAAATAAATAAATAAATAAACAAGTGCAGAAAAGCAGGAAAAAAACAGAAAAAAGGAAAATAATTTATGAAATGATGCCTTTAATTAATTTCGATACATGCCGCTGAACAACCCAAGTGCTTACTGTTTATAAGTTTCTCTCCCATAACTGTACAGTGTAAGCAGATTTGCTCTTAATTATCATATTCCCAATCAGGACATTTCTAGTCCTCCTGGACATGTTAAATGTTCCAGTCCTTTCATAGGCTTTGTTATTTCAAATCTAATGGTATCAAGGCCTCCATGAAAGGGAAATAGCACCCTTCCATTTTCTGCTAGTTGATCTTTTGATACATTCTAGACCTCCTGATGCCTTGGTGATTTTCATGAAGTCATACAGTCAGTCTCAGCAGAATACAGTATCCTAGGACAAGCAGCATTCAAAGCCCCCAACAGGAGGGAGTTGTGGACGCTGCTCAACAGAGGCACTTACTAGCCAGTCAAAGGGTCCACACAAGGAGCTGGGGTGGTGTGCCACAGCTGAAGGATCATCACGGCCATGGCAGACCTCACAGGGAGACGGGATAAAGGGGAGAGCGCTATGTCTCCACCACCTCCACTGGGAGGCTATGCCATGCATTCGCCACTCTTCCTGAGAAGAACCATCTCCCAGGTGTTGCGCCTGAGTCTACCCCTTTCGGAGCCTTATTCTGTGATCTTTTTGTCCTTCTGCCTGTACCTGCTTCTCCCCATAGCCCAATTCCCAGACAGTCTGTAACATACCTTTTAAAGCCAGCAGCACTGTCGTCCATGAAATGTCCTTCACTCAGATGTTTTCGAAATATGCGCCATAACTCATTCAGGTCTTTCCTCAAGCTCTCTGCTTCTAAACGATCTATCTGCAGAGGGCCAACAGTCAGATACCTAACTGGGAGGTTACTCCTGGCATGTTTTCCCTCCCCCCTCCACCACCTCCAGAAACACACAGTCATGCCCTCATGCCATATATGTATGTCTCATGCCACACACACACAATCCAGAGGCATATACTCTGAATCCTTATGCCAGAGGCATGTACATTCAAGCTGTAGGTCAGAGGTATACTCACTCACAATCTTTACAAATATTTCCTTCATTTCTTCCCACCATGTAGGGTGATCTTGTGTGTGTGTGTATATGAGTCTGTGTTTGCACACATGCACGCACATCTTCCTGGCATGCTTGTGCAATCTTGTGTAAACTGCAATGGGTGCCTCACTCTAAATTTTAAAAACAACTTTTTTGCTGCAGTAACATTAGTTTGCATTATCTTATGTCAACTGAACTAATTTATTTGGAATATTTCAACCTTTTCTTTTTAAAAATAAAATATGCAGTTTCACAAACTTTTTTTTATGTGGAAAATGATTACTGTTCATTTTGTTTTTTAATTTTGTTGGGGGGAAATATTCAACTGAAGAGTGGCTTGGGCTAGTTAGCTGGTTAACCATTTCCAGCTAACTAGCAGGGTATATTCAGCAGCGCGGTCATACCGCTAAACATACCCGGCTAACTTTAGGCCTGCTCTAAGGCCTGACCAAAATCAGCTGGCTAACTCTGCTCCTCCCCAGAATGCCTCCTGCCCACCTGCCCCTGGAATGCCCCCGATTTATCCAGCTAAATTCTAGCAGAGTAATCTAACTGCGCATGCACAATTACACCCGCTATTTGGTGAGCATTGTTGTACCGAGAAAATTTAGGCGCTTGCTTTTTAAAATCAAAAAGGATATGCATAACTCCAAATCCTGCCTAGACTCCACCCCCTGGAATGCCTCTCCTCATACGCGTAAAATTACACGCACACAGTGTGCACGGGCGTAATTTTATACACGTATTGGTTGCACAATTTTCTAAAGGGCCGTTTCTGAGTGTAAAGCACTACTTCACCCGCAGAATTCCCTTTGAAAATTATCCTCCTTCAGGACAATTTCTGAAAATTGCCCGCCTCAATTTGGTTTCACTACAAATGCACTTTTAGCCACATTCCCTGAGTGGGGGAAGAAAATAAGGCCAAGCTACCTGCATCACTTCTTATTTAGGTACCTAAGGCCCAGCTAAGCTTTTGAAAATGTATCCCTGAATGCCCTAAACATTTCAAAAGCCTCTTGTGGCATTGATGCTGGCAAAAAAAAAAAAAAATGCCTCTACTGACTAAATAAATCTACACAGTAAGACCACAGTTCCCATAATAATGTACTTTGATGCAGAAGTTAAAAAGGATTAACAAATATGTCCCAGTCGTCACAGAATCATCCAGCTCTTCTCCATATTTCCAATTCTGCATGCAAAAGTCCACCATCACTAAATGTCACGGATCACATAATGTCTATGGCTCCTGTGAGAAAGAAGTACCTGCCAGCACTCAATACCTTAGAGTCCATGTCATGAAGTAGCTTCTCCAGTATCTTCTCCCACTCATCCTGCACGGAGGTCTTCTTCAACAGGTCCTCTATTATGGCATTTATCTCAGCCATGGCAGCTTCCAGTTGGGCGTGACCAACCTTGGTTTCTAAGGCTCGCTTATCTGCTTTCTGGTGCATGCAAAAGAACTCACAATTACTTTCTTATGAAGACGGGAATAGAAAAGTTTATTGGGGTCATCGTTTTCTCACTGATTACCTTACTGAAGTGTGCACACTGGGCAGGTAGGATGTGACCAGTGCTCAAGCTGAGGAAATAAGGCAACACCGTGAGAGTCTTGCTTTTCCGGCAGCATCACCAAGTAGAACCCCCCCTCCCTCCGCTAAGAGGTCCACAGCACTGTGCCTGTAATTCTCCCCAGTACTGAGGATCCCATGTCCCTTGTAGCACGTTCAAGTACTAGAAATATAGAACAAGGACTGCAGGGCCCATCCAGCTGGCTTAAATTACTCGCTATTGCCTGGGCTATTTTTTGGTTGAGTCTTAAGTTGTCTATATAATTTATTGGATTTTATTGGAAACCGTTTTGATGACTCTGTATTGAAAGGTGGTCAATCAAATTGAATAAATAATAATAATAATAATATTAATGCCAGCTGACCTCAGGTTTTCCTTCACTTCTTTGTGGCTAGGGATCTTTTGTGCTCATCCCATCCTTTCTTAAACTCTGCTATGGTTATTTCCTCTACCACTTCCTCTGGATGGCTGTTCCATACATCTTACACCTTCTCTGTGAAGTAATATCTTCACATGTTACTCCCTGATTCTAACTTATCTGAGTTTCATATCATGACCGCTTATTCTAAAGCAGCTTTGTTCCAGAAGTTTCCTTCTAGTATGTTATTGATACCATTGAGATATTTGAAATTTTCTATCATATTCTCTCTCTTTCTCCTCTAGGGTATACATATTTAGATCCTTGAGTCTTATCTTATAGGGATTTTGGTGCAGACTCTGCACCATTTTGGTAGCCTTTCTCTGGACCACCTCTATCTACATCCTTTCAGAAGTACGGCCTACAGAACTGGACACAATCTCCAGATGAGGTCTCACCAACGACCTATACCGGGGGCATTATCACCTTCCTTCTTTTATTGTCATGCCTCTCCCAATTCACCCTAGCAGTGCACTAGCTAACCCTTTACTCTACTGTTTCATTGATATGAGATTGGCAGAGGAGATCATCCTAAAATCCTCTCTTAGAAGGTAATTTTTAAAGAGTTATACGGGGTTTGCATGCATAAAATTAGCATATATATATGCATAAGTAGCATGCATACTTGCAATATTGCGTGTACTCGTGGACAAGGAAGAAGAGGTGGTTTAGGGATGTTAAAGGGCAGAGTTCAGACAAAGGCATGAAAGTTGCTGTTTTTTAAGCAGTATGTGGGTATACATTACCAAACATGTCTGAATACTTTTACACCTGCTGACTGAGTTGCGCAATTGAAGTCAGCCTTGTCTTTTGTCTCCTGTATTTGGGCAGGAGAACTGGGTGAACGGGTGGGAAGTTCAGGGTAAAGTGCTGGAGGGTCTGTGGAGGGTCTGGGTGAACTGATGACGATATCAGCGAAGTGGCGATTCCAAGTACGAGAGCAAGTATTTTCAGAAGCAGAGTGCATGCATGCTTTAAAATATACCTGTCTTTGCATTTAATTCTGGATTATTTTGCATGAATCGTTTCAATTATTTTGTGCATAAAATATATGAATTTTTTTTTTTAATGGGTTGGGAAAGCATGTGTGTTCCTGCATTACAAATATAAGCGTGTACTGAAACATACATGCAGACTTTCGAGACAAAAATCATGGTATTTTATAAACTGTGCACTGTGCAGCAATTCATAAAATAGTATAAATCTCTGAATGCTCACTTACATATGCAAAGGATGCACCCTGCACAGTTATGGCAGCTGGGCTTCTTATTTGTAGAAAAAGTATCCCACTGCCCCCCCCCCCCAATCACGCGGTATTCTCTTGGATTTCTGCACGAAAAATCCATAACACTGCACGTTTTTGCACCAATCGCAACCACTCATCAAGTTTTCTTAGATGATTTCTCATTTTGTTTACTATCTCAGTGAAATCCATGCCACTGTAGATGGCAGTGCCATCTTCAAACAGACAAAACCTTCCTACTATCCCCTTTGCAATATCACTCACAAAAATATTGAACAGAACCAGCCCCAGGACATATCCTTGAGGATCCCTCCTTTGCTGGAGCAAACTCAGTTCTCTAAAATCAGGGTAGGCAAATCTAGTCCTCGAGTGCCACAATCAGGTCTGGTTTTCAGGACATCCACAATGAATAATGTGATGCAGTACGACCTGGCCCGGGGCAGAAACAGCTGAGACACAGCCAAGCAGAAGCTAGTGGTACCAAACTTTGCCACCAGAGGGCGCTGAGGAAGGTAGCAAAGACTACACTTCCCAGGTTCCCTGAACCAACACCTGACCCCTGGCTGGAGCCTGAGCAGGAACAGGAGGAGGAAATTGGGACTGATCCCTATGACTCAGCAGAGTCTATGGAGGCTGAGGAAGAGGGCGTGCCACCGTGGTGGAACTGGCCACAAAAGCCCGGCTCCTCAGAGTCTCAGGGGGAGGAGATGGAGGTAAGCTGGGGAGAGGAAAGCTCCAGCTGTTCCTCTATGGAGGTAGAATAACCAGGAGGTTGGGGGATGGTAAATCCTGGGTTTAGAAAAAGAGGTTTAAGAAATGTTGAAGGGATATTAGAGTGCAAATGCTGTTTAACTTTAAGCTTGCTAAGGAGAACCTAAGCAGTTAGGCTTAGGGGGATTGTACCGTCAACCAGGCATTGTTGCAGGGCTGCAGCCGGTGAGGCTACAGGCCTACATTAAATCCTTTTTGTGATAAAGGCCTTTTTTCCTGTGTACTGTTTGGGAGTGCCAGGACTAGGCCCTGTGAGGAGTCCATAGCAGCGCTGTGCATGAGCTGTGCAAGTGGATGGGCCGTGGCATAGGAGCGAAGCCGGAGGCCTGAAGCCCAGCAAAGCCCCACAGCATGCTGGGCGGAGGGGCAGGATCGTGACACTATGCATGAGGTAGATTTACATACAATGGAGGCAGTGCATGCAAATGTATCTCAACTATATTCATTGTGGACATCCTGAAAACCAGACCTGCCTGAGGCATTCCGGGACTGGATTTGCCTACTGCTGGATTATCAATCACCTTGGTGTCCACCCTCAAGTGCTCAGTTTATTTATGATGCTCCTGTGCAGGACGGTGTCAAAAGCTTTGATCCTCCAATTAAACCACATCCAGTGCATGTCTCTGATCACCCAGTCAAGGAAATCGGCCAGGTTTGTCTGACATAATCTCCCTCTGATGAAATTATACTTCTTTGGATCCTGCAATCTGCTGAATTCAGGATACTGTACTAGGCCATCCTTTAGTAGTGTTTTCATCAACGTACACACCACAGAGGTCAGACTAACCAGCTTATAGTTACCTACCTTCTCCCATTACCACTTTTATGAAGAGGAGTGATATTCGCCTTTCTCCAGTCCTCCATTCCCGTCTCCAAAGACTAATTGGAAAGTACCATCAGTGGAGCAGCCAGAAGCCCTCCAAACTCTCTTAAAATCTTGGTCCAGTTGCTTGTTCCACTTTCAGTCCTGCCAGTTCTATGCTTACCATTTCTTCTGCGGATGGAGTGACATCTCCTTCATTATCATGTGTCCCACTGCCAGCTAGCTGTGGTCCTTTATCAATGCCTTTCTTGGTGAACACTAAAGCAGGACCATAGCTATGAGGGAACCTCACATTTGACTCAGCACCCCTTCCCTAGTAGCAGGATCATGTCACATCTGAGCCAGTGTTTAAAGGTGCAGCACTGAGAGCCTGAAGGCACTGGAATCACTGCAAGTCCATGCTCCCTGCACCTTTAAAAAGGCTAACTTGACATAGGAACAACACTGCCCTTGGGCTAGGCCTGTAAAGATTTGAGGCCATCAAAGTCTTCCTGTTTACTTTTAGCAGGTAATTATCCCCATCCTCTTGGCATCTTAAAACTTCAGGAGTGCCTGGCCTGGTTGTAAGCCTGTTTACATAATTGCTCTAGAACAGAGACATTAACACTTGCATAAAGTACCTGCCCTAACCACAGAAGGATAGTGAGAGACAGCCAGGGCAAGGAGAGAGTAAAAAGAAAGACAATACAGAGTATTGCCTGAAATGTACAGGGTTTTTAGCCGCTGGCGTGAAGACGCACACAAGATGGGGCAAGGGATGGGGGTGGGGTGGGGGTCTAGCACAGTGTCCCCCCATGTTTAACCTTTGCCCCCCCCTTCAAAATTCAGTTCTGGCTGCGCCCCTGTAGCAAATAAAATAATTTGTTCAGTGTATCTGGTTGTATCTTGTCATCCTCCTTTCCATCTCTGATCTTACAATCCTTCCTCTGCCCTTCCTCTTTTCAATGACCTACCTGGAAAAGGTATTACCACCTTGATTTACATCCTTAGCTAGGTTATCTTCTGCTCATGGCTTTGCAATCCTGACCACCTTCCCTGCTTCTCTTACCTTTTTCAGTTATTTCTCTGTCCTTTTTTTGAGATCTCTTGTACCTTTTAAATGTTAATCTTTTCTCCCTTGACCTATTCAGTCATTACTTTTGCAACCACATGGGTCCTCTTCTCTTCATTTTCTGTGGGGCCCTTGCTATGGCACCTTTTTTTTTGGGCGCACCGTTCCCACCCTGCCGGTGCCCCTTGGGATACTCAACCACCTTATCGAAGGGGATGATGGAATAAACCGAGAGTTAAAATGGAACTGAAATTCACAGAAAATCATACTTTGTACTGCATATATTTTAAGCATAGAGAACACGCCTTATAGGCACAAAAATGCTTTCTGCACATAAAACATGATTTATGTGCACAAAAAAATGTTTTCAGTACACAAAGCGTTTTTTTGTACAAAGAAAGTTATATTTTCTATGCATAAAAAAACAACTACAGGTCCCAGCAATGGACCTCCAGCTTCCACCCTTAGACTAACATTAGCCCTGGTACTTTTACTCCATCTCAGGCTAAGAATTACGTTTCCAGCACTAAGAAAGCACGACCTAAGCCAGAGCACATCTCTGCACTGGGGGAGAGAGGGGAGGGCGGTAATAGCGAACGCCTTCATCATGGGATGTCCAGGAGTGCACAGAACACTCCTTGCTGCATCAGCAGCACAGTCTGTGCGCCAAAAAAAAAGGTGTGCAGAACAGCGCGTTAAAGGGTGCGCTCTCCCGAGCGCGACTTATTACATCGTGCCCAGAGCTGGTACCCTTGAAGCCCAACACCTTGGCCTTTCACATAGTAGCTGCTGCCACCCTTTGGGATACAGTCACTGCTCCTCCCCCTGCTGCAGCCTGACAGCCAACAGCCGTCACAGGCACCTTGTGGATCGCTGCTCTGCACCTTGCTACGCTGTGGGATAACAGAGGGGGGTGACTTACCACATTCAATTCCAGTGCTAGCTGGTCCCGATCCAATTTCTTTACCTCCAGCTCGGCAATCTCTCTCTGAAGTTGCTGTGCCAAAGAGAAAAAAACAGATTAATAATGCCACTCTCTAGCTGCAGCTCAGATTCCTTGAGTACAATGGGCTTTTTACAGGGGACATAAGTTGCCAAGCTGTCTGGCACAGAGCACTCTCTCTTGGGCGCATACTATGCAAATGTAGTATTATAAGCTCTTACAAACAGAAAAGAACTTTCAAGGCAATACTCAGGCTTTTTTTTTCCCTCAAAATCTATTTCTGGCTACATACATACATACAATTCTACTGCCTGAAGGACTTCAAAGGGGAGTGGGATAAACAGTGTGGATCCATCAGGTCTAGAGGACGCGTATAAAGAGGAGGCAGCAAAACACTGCACGGAGCGGCAGTAGCCACAGAGGCATTCACGGAGCGGGATGCCAGTGGCCAGTGGTTGGTGTTCCACCTTCACGGAGCGGAAGGATGGAGGGCTGCCATCTCCAAAAAAAAAAAACAGGGGTGGGTAAGAGTATGTAAAATTAACGGTGAGTTGATAGGCTATAGGTATTACCAATTATTAGGCGTATTCAATATCTGTTGATAGTTAATGTGGCTCTCTCGGAAATGGGGGGCTACTACCTGGAGATAATGCCTTGCCCTTGTTCAGTGTACATGCACAGGGTTGATGAGACTCCATCATGGCTCTGGGCTTCAACGGCAAGAGGTAATGTGGAAGAAAAATTAAAAAATTAAAAAATTAAAAAAAAATTTTTATTCACAGGAAAGCGAGGTGTAGCTGGGCCGATACTTTACTTTCAATGCATGTCCAGTGTAGCTCTCTGCTTCGGCGAGGGAGAGAGTCTGATACTTCCCTTTCAAGCATGGCTCTGCTTCAGCGGCAGGGGGAGTGTGGAAGGGAGGATTGGGGTGTGGACGGCAACCAACGGGGTCTGGATCGTATAGTCTGGGTGGACAGGGGCAGGGGTGTGGCCTGCTTGTTGCAGAGGTTGCTACCCCTAATTGAGCTGGATGTTCACATGGATGCAGATCCGGCGATGCTCTCTACATTGGTGGTGGGGAGGAGGGGAAATAGGGCTGGAGGGTACTGGAAGCCAAGAGTAACAGGTATGAGAGAGAAAAAGGAAGAAAAAAATAAATAAAGTACGTAGCTTGCTGGGCAGACTGGATGGGCCGTTTGGTCTTCTTCTGCCATCATTTCTATGTTTCTATGTTTCTATTTTGAGAGCTGCAATGCCAGAGCACAAGAAATCAACTCTAAGAAAGTTCATTTCTCCGAGATGTGGGGGATTTTCTTACTGAGATTCTGGAGAGGTCGGTGATCAGTCTTTCGTTCGTGGTACCAAGCACGTCATACTGCTTCCTCATATCCTCTATCGTAGACTCTATATCCATCAGCATCTGCTTGTCCTGGCAGCCAGCAAGGAAGAAATGTGAAATGAGCTTCTGACAGACAGACATTCCCTCCCCTGGCAGGCGAATGAGCGCTGCTGCTCAGAGCCTCAGTTCCCTGGGACGTGGCCCCTGCCATCCCTTGCAAATGTGCTCTTTGTAGAAGATCAGGCATGCATGCTGCTCAGGTGACTAACCAGCCCATGTCTGCAGACAGAGCGCCAGCAGCTGACAGTGCTGAAGCCTGAATGGATTTTCTCATTTTCAAATCAACCCTTGCAGAATCCAGTAGCAAATTCTGGGCATTTTTGTAAAACAGTACAAATGTTGTTTGATGCTAAATAATATATATGCCCTTTTACCCATCAACCAGGAGAGGCACAGTGACAGACCACATGTCTGGGCATGAACACGAGGGTGTTTGAAATTGTCCGTGGATGGCATCAGTGCAAAAAAAACTGCAAAAAGCAAGCAGTGCTGCCCCAATACATAAACCCAAAGGAGGAAGTGAAAGCTGTACTTCCTAAATAAGATAATCCAGCATTTTTCAACTCTGACCTTTATCAGACTGAGGTCATTTTCAATAGAGTAAGTGCCAGGTCCATGCACCCTCTTCCCCCCAAGTTTGATCTGCATCGGTGAATTTTCTCCGAAGTTACTGTGCCTCCCGACAGATGAATATATTGAAACAGTCCTTACACACTCTTTTACATGATTTGACAAGTGCACCATCATGTGCTCTAAAATAAGGTTTCACTGCTTTGCATTTATGGTGTCTGTGGGAATACACAAAATTTACATATTATTGATCGCTGAACGATTAGTGGTATTCAGGAAGTGTATTGAACTCAGACTTGATCCTACAAGTGCTGGTTTAACAAGAGCGATGCAGAATGTTTTCAAAATGTAAAAGGCAATGGTAATGCTTTCTGCATATCAATGATAATTGTACCCTTTATTCATCATTCTTTAATTCTTAGGAAGGGTAATTTTCAACAGCATGCGTAGGGTTAAAGTCTGGGGGGGGGGGGGGGTACAAATTATCCACAGACTTCAGCCCAATTTTTCAGAGAGGGTTTATGCATGCAAGTGCATGTTGAAAATTCCCAGCCTGTGCCAGCGTGCACGCGTGCACACACGCACACCAAGTTTCACCGGCGCCCGAGCAGGCTTAACCTGCTGCGAGTGCACTGATGTGCATCCTTTCCAAAGTGGAAACTATAGCATGTCAGTGCTTTCCCCGCCACCCAATTCCACCCACTGGAACGCCTTCCATGACTATGGGGAACAGTGCGCATGAAATCGAGTTACACGTGTACTTTCTCTCGTGTGACACCCCCACACAAATACACATGATTTTCAAAAGCTGATTTCCACCCATAAACCGGCATTTATGCATGTAATTCCTTTGGAAACATATCTCCCTTATTGGCTCCCCTGTAGTTCCCCTAAACCTCTGGGAATAGTCACATTCAGATCATAGAATACATGTCATCAGTTCACTCTGTGTCTGTGATGTCATTTATGATGTCAAAGCCAATACGGACCAACCATGAGCAGAGTGATTGAGGTAACACTGACAGTGTTTCAAGAAGAAGATTTAAGGGTCTTGTCGGGGAACGGGTTACAGAATTTAGAGAAAAATACTCTCTGTCCTCCGCCCCAGCAGAAGACCCAGATTCGATTCTCAGTCCTGATTCCTGTTCCTGCGGATGGGGATCCTGCAGAGGGAGCATTCACAGTCGTCCGTCCCCCCCCCCCCCCCCACAGAAAGGAACCCCAGCCACCATTAAATAGTGAAACTTACTGGCTGGTAGTTCAGAGAGAACTACAGTCTCTGCCTCAGCCGAAGAATTGCTGCTGTGATGGCTGGATTAGACAGGAGGAGAACTGGGATTAAAAATGGGGAAAAATCCCAAGAAGCCATGGAACAGGAGTGGTTCCACGAGACCGGAGAAGAGTGGTGGTGGTGGTCCTGCTTCACAAGCCTGGTAGCAGAGAGGAGGCCGGAAACTAAAGGCCGCTTTGCCTCACATCGCTGGTAAGAAAATTAATGGAGACGCTGCTGAAGGAAAAGAAAGTGAACTATCTACAATCCGGTGAGTTGCTGAACCCGAGACAGCATGGATTCACCAGGGGAAGGTCCTGTCAGACAAATCTGATTGATTTTTTGATTGGGTGACTAGAGAATTGAATTGAGGAACAGCGCTAGATGTGACCTACTTGGATTTCAGCAAAGCTTTTGATACAGTCCCGCATACGAGGCTTGTAAATAAAGTGAGAAGCTTGGGAGTGAGCGCCAAGGTGGTGGCGGGGAATACAAACTGGTTGACTGACAGGAGACAGCGTGCGATGGTAAATGGAACCTACTCTGAAGAGAAAACGGAGTTAAGTGAAGTTCCACAATGATTGGTATTGGGACCGGCTCTGTTCAATATCTTTGAGTGACATTGTGGAAGGGATATTAGGAAAAGTTTGTCTATTTGTGAATAATTCTAAGATTTGCAAAGCGTGGACACGTCTGAAGGAGTAGAGAGAATGAAATGTGATTTAAGAAAACTTGAAGAATGGTAGAAGGTTTGGCAGCTGGGATTCAATGCCAAGAAGTGCAGAGTCATGCATCTGGGGTTCGGCAATCCAAAAGAGCTTTATGTGATGGGCAGTAAAAGACTAATGCACACAGACTGGGAGAGGGATCTTGGCATGATAGTGTCTGATGATCTGAAGATGGTGAAGCAATGTGACAAGGCGATAGCTACAGCCAGAAGAATGCTGGGCTGCACTGAGAGAGGAATAATCAGTAAGAAAAAATAGGTGATAGTCTCCTTATACACGTCCTTGGTGAGGCCTCACCTGGAGTACTGTGTTCCGTTATGGAGTCCATATCTCAAAAAAGATAGAGACAGAATGGAGGCAGTGCAGAGAAGGGTGACCAAAATGATGTGGGATAAGCATTGAAAGACTTATGAGGAGAGGCTGAAGGATCTAAATATATATACCCTAGAAGAGAGGAGGTGCAGGGGAGATATGATACAGACCTTCAAATACCTGAAAGGTTTTAAATGATGCACGAACTCTGAACCTTTTCCACTGGAAAGAAGTCAATAGAACTATGCATCATAAAATGAAACTCCAGGGGGATGACTTAGAACCAACATCAGGAAATATTTCTTCATGAAGAAGGTGGTGGATGCCTGGAATGCCCTTCTGGAGGAAGCAGTGAAGACGAAAACAGTCAAAGACTTCAAAGGGGCATGGGATAAACACTGTGGATCCCTAAAGGCTAGAGCAGGGGTCGGGAACCCATGGCTCGCGAGCCAGATATGGCTCTTTTGAGGGCTGCATCTGGCTCGCAGACAGTCGCCACACTTTCCCGCTGACCCAGCTGCTCCCCGGTCCTCCTCCGCCCGGGCTTAAAATGCTGTCAGCCCGGGCGGAACGCGGCAGGACAGCTGGAGTCAGCGGCACCGGCGTGCTCTCTTCGCCCCCCCCCCCCCCCGCGGCCCAGAAGAGGAAGTGAAGAGTATCGGGTGCCTGCGCGGCAAGAAGAGGCCACGCTAGTGCGCTCGGCATCGGCCTGAAGAAAAGAAGACTGCAGCGCGGCTCGGAGGAAAATGAAGAGGTTCAGCCGCGGCCGATGGGACTCCGCCTCCGCGAGGGCTGAAAATGAAGAGGTTAGCGTTGGGAGGAGGCTGCTGCTGCCGCGAGTTCCCGGGGTGGGGGTGGGGGGGAGAGTGAATGAGCGAGCAAGCATGTGTGTTTGCTCGCTCATTCACTCTGTCTCTCCCTCACCCCGGGAACTCGCGGCGGCAGCAGCAGCCTCCTCCCAACGCTAACCTCTTCATTTTCAGCCCTCGCGGAGGCGGAGTCCCATCGGCCGCAGCTGAACCTCTTCATTTTCCTCCGAGCCGCGCTGCAGTCTTCTTTTCTTCGGGCCGATGCCGAGCGCACTAGCGTGGCCTCTTCTTGCCGCGCAGGCACCCGATACTCTTCACTTCCTCTTCCGGGCCGCAGGGGGGCCTGTGTGTGTGTGAGTGAGTGAGAGATTGCATGTATGTGAATGATTGAGAGCCTGTACATGTGAAAGAGAGTATGTCTGTGATTGAGAGCCTGCCTGTGAGAGAGAGAGAGAGAGCATGAATGTAAGTTTACCATTGGGAACCTGTATGTGTAAGTTTGTGATTGAAAACCTGTTTGTGTGAAAGAGTGTGTGTGTATGATTGAGATCCTTTGTGTGTGAGAGAAATCATGTGTATGTATGATTAAGAGCCTGTGTGTATAAGTAAGAGAGAGATCATGTGTGTCTGTGTGTGATTGAGAGCTGATTTAGGTGAGGGAGCATGTGAGTATGTGATTGAGAGCCTGTGTGTAAATGAGAGAAAGAGAGGACATGTTTGTAAGCATGTGAATGAGTCTGTGTGTGAGAGAAAAAGACAGCATGTATTTATGTGATTGAAAGCCTGTGTGTGTGTGTAAGCGTGAAAAGATAGACAGCATGTGTGTAAATGTGTAATTAAGAGCCTATATAAGTGAGTGAGAAAAAACATGTATATGTGAGTACTGAGAGCATGTGTGTATAGGTGTGTCATTGAGAGCCAGTGTGAGAGAGAGCGCTGGTATGTGACTGAGAGAGGAGAAAGTTCCAAGCAAACCACCCCACCTCCTGCTAATTCAGAACAATCTCAGGACACCTGGATATCAAACGTTCCCAGGTATGCAGAGCAAAAAAATGTTTGTATCCTTATTATTTTTCATTACTGGGTCTTTGTGTCTGCTATTTTGAAATATTTTGTTGGTATCTGGAAATGTTTTATATGTGTTTTTAATTATTGGATATTCCACTCATTAGCTGTTTCGAAATATGTTCTTTTTGTTAGTACAGTTTTACTGCTGATGATTTTATATTTCTTGATTTGTTTTATAAGGATGGGTGATGTTTCTTTTTTCCTTTGTTACACTGCATACAGAGACTCTGGCTTGTTGCAGTTTCCAATTCATTTTTTTCTGTATGCTTCTTGTTATGCGTTTTGGTCTCTTTATTCTATGTTAGGTGAGGGACAGCACGTGATTCAGGTGAGGTTTTCTGCTGGCGTGTAGTTTCTGTGTAGGACTCTATAGCAGCCTAACTTGGTCCGTTTTCCTAATAGGAGATGTATTGGTGTCTTAAGGCCTGGTGTAATATTTTCAGAGACTTATTGTACTTTAAAAGTGTGATCTTACATAAAATGCGCACATTTACTTATATTTAGTGTTAAACATATTGTATGGCTCTCATGGAATTACATTTTAAAATATGTGGCGTTTATGGCTCTCTCAGCCAAAAAGGTTCCTGACCCCTGGGCTAGAGGATGGGAATGAAGAAAAGGACACTTGGGGGTAATTTGCTGGGGCAGAGGTTACTATCCTCAACCAATAAGCCTTGATGCTTTTGGTGCAACTGCATCATTGCTTTCTGTTTCAACAGCAGGGAGAAAAGGGGAGTTGGATTCAGACAACAACCAAAGAGTGCCCCGTCTTTTACCGTCTGAGGAACTGATAAGCATGGGGATAACCTGTACAGAGCAGCAGTTACTGCCCTCAACAGAAGGCATGGAATTACTACCTTTAACCAAAAAGCCTTGATGCTTTTGATGCAACTCTATCATCGCTCTCCTGACTTTTACGGGCTGGGGTACTGATACACGTACATAATGAAAAAGCACAGGGCCGCTTCTACATAAGTAAAGAACATCAAGCAGCATTGTCTGAATTTCAAGAAGGCTCCTCACCCAGTAAAAATGTTGCTAGCAGTACATTTTTATGGGTTATCATAAGGTTTGGCGATAACTGCACGGAGAGGCAGCCACTACCATAAGAAGCTTGCTGGCAGACTGGCTGGACCATTTGGTCCTTTTCTGCCATCATTATTATGTTACTATGACAGCCTAAGGTGCCTCACCCTCAGTCCCTTCGTCATCAATGGCAATGAAGGGGTTAGGGCAGGTTCTGAATGGGTTGGAAACCTAAGGAGTGGGAGGTTTCTGCTGTAGAAGGAGAATTTTCATTGATACCATGATACTTGTGTGTGCATTTCTGAAATACACTACAGTATTCATGGATACCATATTATTTTTAAAATAAAAATGTATTCTGTACTTATCCCAAAAGTACACACAGCAGGAAGTAATACATAGATAACAGGCATATTTTATTGCACAGTAAGTTTAAAAAAAAAAAAATCTTTAAGCAGTTCCTGTCCAATTGCTCTGGGTCCTTGCATGCTCATAAAGTACTAAAGGTCAGGAGATCCAGGAAAGGTAATCCTGCACTGTTTGCTCTGTGCCCATTGCAGATACAGAGTCACTGTGCAGGACAGAACTAGACCACAGCCATTTCCTGGAGTCACTTTACAGACTGTGTGGGAATGGGCTGCACAGGACCTACTTTACTGGCAGACCTGAGACTGCAAATACCAGCTTCCAAATCGTTTTTCCTTAGTTAAAACAAGGCATTTATGCAGACAGGTATTTATAGTGACAATAAAGACCTCCGTAATAGTCAGACAATGACCAGGACAGAGTAAACAGCCTCAATCTCATCGTGTGTATTTTGAACTTTTCCCAGGCCATTACAGTCAGAAGAATGGAGAAAGCTTTAAAGCTTCGGTCACCATGCACAAAGCAGGTATAAAGTACCATACCTGGGAACTTTTGCCTTCCGATCACCATGAGATTGGCTTGGATTACAGCTGGTAGGAAAATGGCTTACAACAGGACAAGCTCCATCCTTGCCTTTGCTCATGCAAATTTCACAGTCCAGAGAGGCACCACTATGACCAGGACTGTGAAAATGTGCCATCTTTAGCTATCGCAAAATGTAACCCTACTCATCACCAATTCTACCAGCATTCAACAGGAACAAACTTCCCAGATGTAAAACATCCCCCAGGCAGATGCCAGCCCTCATAAACCTGCTAACTTCAGAGTTTTAGCAAAGTGAAAGAGGCTTCTTTTTTGCAGGCTAACAGGAGAGTAGCACTGTACATTTCACATGCCTAAAATATTTACCTTCACCCCTTCCATTTGCAAACTGTCTATTTCATCTTGCAGGTTCTGTAGCTGATGCAGTAAATTAGCCGGAATGTTGATGTTGGCTGGAAACAAAAGACAAAATCTGATCTAATGATGACAAACATTTTGCAGTTAGACAGCAACGATAAAGGCACAGAACAGATCTGTGGTTGTGGAATCCCTGCCCCAAAGGACACAGAAACATAGCCAGAGTGCAATGTTTGCAGCAGCTTCCATGGGTAAAAAGAACTTTAAACACGTGGCTAACAGCGGTGAGATTTGCAAGGGCTTACCTATGTCTGTCGCCTGATTTCTTAGCTCCTTTTCCAGCTCAACAACTTGCTTATGCAGGTCCTCATATTTTTGTGGAATCTGCCCCAAGTAATTGAGCACCTCTTTGGCTTTCGTCTGCTTCTGCTCGTCATTGAGCGGTACCACTGGTAGCTGTAGCACAGCACAACAAACACACAGTTTACAGGGGACACTTCCTTGCACCTGAGCATCCCAAAAGCTAATTTCTGTGCAGCTGATAGAAAGGAAACATCCCTGTGACCAGCTGGAATCGGGCTCCACCTAATACAGTACTGGACTCAAATTCGGAAGAACTCCTGCATGCATCTGAATAGCTCTTCTACCACTGGTTTGCTGAGTAATTCTTGGCAAGTAACTTTTACCTCCCTATGCCTGGCTCTGTCTAACTGTAATAAGAATTAATAATCAGAGCACATCAGGAGTGACAAAAACAGTAAATCTAGTTGAGGTCTTTTTGTGGCATGTGGTGAATGATGGCACTATGGAATAAGATCGTATTCACTCTTATTTGACTTTTCTTTTTTGTTACTGTATATTGAGGTCACTTCTGAGACCTTTTGCACTGGATCTCTTCACGTTGTGGGCTACTCCGCAGGGAGCTTCCCTTTGAAAACTGGCTTTGGGGCCCATGAGGACAGAGTACCCGTGGACCCACAGGCACCACTGGGAGTATGAAAATTGCCCTCCCCATTGCTAAAATCTGCACTGGGGCCTGATTCATGATGCTCTTCCCCCATGGACTCAGAATGGGAAATAACCTTTCGGCAGGAATTCTCAACGCATGCAAATCTATCTATCCTGAAAACCGGACTGGCTAGCTTTGTGCTGAGGACTGGGTTGAGAGCCACTGAGCTGAGTATCTAACACATTTCCAAGCACCCCGAGATGTCAGACTTTTAGCAGCCTTATCTAAGTGAGCAGCTTTCCTTTAATGTGCATGCACTAAGGGGTAGATTTTATAATTTTGTGCGAGCGCGTACTTTTGTTCGCGCACCAGGCGCGAACAAGAGTACGCGGGATTTCAATAGATACACGCTAGCCGCGCGTATCCATTAAAATCCGGGATCGGCGCGCGCAAGGCTGCCGATTTTGGGCAGCCTGCGCGCGCCGAGCCGCGCAGGCTGCCCAAAATCGGAGCGGCCTCAGAGGGAACTTTCTTTCGCCCTCCCCTCACCTTCCCCTCCCTTCCCCTACCTAACCCACCCCCCTGGACCTATCTAAACCCCCCCTCCACCTTTATCGCTTGATTTACGCCTGCCAGAGGCAGACGTAAATCTGCGCGCGCCAGCAACCCGCTGGCACGCCATCACCCGACCCGGGGGCTGTTCCGGAGGGCGCGGCCATGCCCCTGGAACGCCCCCGGGCCGAAACCACGCCCGCGGCACCGCCCCCGAAACGTCATGTCACCCGCGCCACGCCCCGAAACGCCGCATCACGACCGCCATGCCCCCCGACACGCCTCTCCATGCAAGCCCCGGGACTTGCGCGCGCCGCCAAGCCTATGCAAAATAGGCTCGGCACGCGCAGGGGGGGTTTGGGGTAGGTTTTCGGGGGGTACGCGTGTATCCTACGCACGTACCCCTTTGAAAATCTACCCCTAGATGTGATGCCATTTATACACCTAATCCTGCACCAATTACTGAAGCATCTAAACAGAAAGGCATTTTGGCTGGGAATATTCCTATAACTTTTTGCTACATTCTACCAACAATTTATACTTAATTTAGATTTTAAAAAATTCTTACTTTTGACTGTAAACATTTTTAAAGACATATTACAAGTCCTCTGCGATCTGATTCATCAAGCTCTTTTCCCATGGACAGAAAATGGGAAAAGGTCTTGGTGAATCAGGCCCCTGACGTCTTAAGAATTCCCACAAAGCCTCAGCGATGACCATTTCATATTGCAAATGTTTTGCACAATGTACATTCTTCTCTTTTCATTGCAATCATGTTTTCTTGACTGGGTTTTTTTTTATGTTTTGGGGGGTTACTCATTATTCATTTCAGACTTCAGTTTGTAGGTATAAGTACATGGAACTTTTTGTTTTCATTGCAAGTTAGAATCTTCTACTGGAAGAGAAAATAATTGGCTTTGTATTCCAACAACTGAACTGATTGTGGTCAAAAGTGCTTTTCAATGTGCGTGTGCAGGGCATTTTTTTTACAAGCACATACACTGCTTTAGCCTCCTCAGCCCATGGCACTACAAGCAGGTGCAACGTCCCAGCCACTTTTAATATGCCCACTTTATGCTAATCTTCAAAAGAGGAACAACAAAAGCAGTTCCTTTTGAAAATCAGTATGCAGTGCAATCACTGAAAGAGGCTGTATACTGTACAACTATGTGGGTGACTGAAAATTGCCCTCTTAAACATGGGGATTTTGAGCACCAAGATTAGATCACTAATCATCTTTGAAAATTTGCTTTCCCTTTATGGGCAGAATTTTCAAAGGCATTTACGTAAAAGTAACATAGTTTTATACAAGTAAATGGCTATTATAAAATTGCCTGGGGCTCAGTGTGCATAAAAGCAAGTTCGTAACCCAACTCACAACATACTTTTTAGCACAATAGGGAGAGGCATTCTAGGAGGAGGGAACAAAGTTGGGGATGGAGTTGGGACTTTTCAATTTAAAAAAAGGATGGGGGTAAAAGTGTTATGGGGTGGATTTCCATCTTTAAACAGGACTGAATTAGCCATGACATATGGGTGATATCCAGCAGCACTGAACAGACTCTTCTCTCCTAACTAGTAGAACTTTGAGCTCTACTGAGCATGTGTGGGAATTCCCACGTGCGCGTTGCTGTTGTGTCCCACGGCGGTAGCAGGCCACGACTGCGGTGGCGACCCGCCGCAGCAACCTCCGGGGAAACCCCTGACCGGGTGTGCGGTGCCCCGGCGCGAGTCCCCGGCCTGACCATCACGGGGAGAGCCGTCCCTGCTCTGCCCCGCGCCGTTCTGCAGTCATTTCCTCCGCGGAGGAAATCAAAGATGGCCACCGCCATCTTTAGGCGCGAGGCCGCGCCCCCTTCACCAATTTAAAGGGACCTGATCCCTTTAACAACCTCACCTGTCCTGGATCAGCCTGAGCAGAGGAAGTATTTAAGGGAGCTTCCTCTGCTCATTCTCTGACTTGGCAACGTCCTCCAGCATTGTCTTGTCTGCTTACCTCGGTGAGTTCTTGAGCTTGGATCCCTGTTCCTGTTTCGGCTTGGTCTTCCTGGTTCCTGAATTTGGATTGGCTTCGGTACTTCTCTGATGTGCGACTCGGATTGGCAAGCAGTAATTCTCTGGTGTGACCTCGGACTGGCGTTGATCCCTTGGTGTGTGACTGGCGTTGATCCCTTGGTGTGTGACTTCGGCCTGGTAAGCGACGACTCTCTGGCACCTGATCTTGGACCCCTCCTGGACTCCGTCTCCAAGGGCCGCATAAGTCGCAGCGGTCTGGGTCTCTACGGGCTCCTCCTGGGGGGACCGCAGACTTCCAGGGGTGAAGATTCAGCTCCTCTCTTAGGCTCTTCATCTGTCTGTAGTCGTCTCCGCCTCCAGAACCGAGGGTCAACTGCGCTCCTCTTCTGTTCTGCCTCGCCACCCGACGAGAGAACCTACGGGATCTCCGCAAGGTATTCCATCCTCTCATCGGCCCAAGGGTCCACAAACCTGAGCTTAACAGATTGCCAAGTCCATGGACCCGGCGGAGGTATCTGCCCGCCAGGCCATTCCCGGAATGGCCCAACGCCTGAAGGATCAACAACAGACCCTCGACGCCCTGGTCACGGCAGTACAAGGACTGACCCAACGCCTCGAGGCATTAGGGCCCTCGAATCCTACTTTGCCGTCTCCACCTGGGGCTCAAGGAGGTCGCCCAATCCAGCCACATACTGTCCAGGGCTCCAGGGACGACCAGGGGTCAGAAACGCCCACTCAACTCCCGGCGCCCTCTCGATACGCCAGAGATGCGAAGTTATGTCGAGGATTCCTCAGCCAGTGCCAGGTCCATTTTTCCATGTTGCCTGCACAGTTCCCCAGCGACCTGGTCAAAACCAGCTACATTATGTCCTTACTCGACGGCAAGCCCCTGATATGGGCCTCTCATCTGTGGGAGAGAAGGGATCCCGTTTTCAAAGACTTAAGTCAGTTTCTGTCCGCCTTTCGACAGACTTTTGATGAACCCATCCGCAAGCCCACCGCGGTTTCGGAATTACTTCAACTACGACAGGGTACTCGGACCGTAACCGAGTACGCGACGGAGTTCCGCACCCTGGCCACAGAGCTAAATTGGAGAGAGGATTGTTTACACGGAATCTTCTTGGAAGGGCTATCCTCGCGCCTGCAGAATGAGCTAGCGGCAAAAGAACTCCCAGACGACCTCAATTGCATGATAGAGTTGGCCAATCGAGTGGATCGGTGGATGTGGTTTCGCCTTCCGGTAGTCAGGCCAGCGAGAAGGCCCTCATCTTCCTCCAAAAGTGCATCTGAAGCCCTTCGGGCACCCGCCGAGGAGCCCATGGAGTTGGGTCGTGGGAGAGTGTCTCCTCAAGAGCACTGGCGGCGTGCGAAAGAAGGACTTTGCTTTTATTGCGGCACGGCAGGCCATCGGATAGCCGCCTGTCCAGTACGACCGGAAAACTCTCGGGCCTAGGACCAGAAGGAGGTCTCGTCCTGGGCCGTACCGCACCCGCACCTCCGCTAATGCTGCCAGTGGCATTAACCTCGACTGATGAGGAGTTCCACACACTAGCCCTAGTGGACTCCGGCGCTGGTGGAAATTTTATTATGAAAAGCTTAGTGGATCATCTAAAGATTCCACAAGTTTGTCTTCCTGCCCTGATGGTCATTTCATCGATTCAAGGGAAACCTCTTCCCGAACGGGTCACACACACCAGAATTCCTCTCCCACTACAGGTTGGGGTACTGCATCAAGAACAGATGTCATTTTATGTCCTGGAGTACTCCATCCACCCGATCGTCTTAGGTCTCCCCTGGCTCCAGGAGCATGAGCCCCAGTTCGATTGGAGGACTTTGCAGCTAGCTCGTTGGGCCCGAGCTGTCACGACAACTGCCTCTGCTCTGTAGTTCCACCATCTTGTCCCATTGCTTCCACCAGTCTTCCAAACTTGCCAGCCCCTTATGCCGCATACGCGGACGTTTTCTCGAAGAAAAGGGTAGAGATTCTTCCTCCCCATCGGAAGTTCGATTGCACCATCCAGCTCCTTCTTGGTACCGAACCGCCTCGGGGTCGCACCTACACCCTCTCACCCGCGGAGACGCAGGCTATGAGCGAGTATATCAAGGAGAATCCGGAGAAGGGCTTTATCCGGAAATCCAAATCCCCGGCCGGGGCTGGTTTCTTCTTTGTCGCAAAGAAGGACGGGAGTCTTCATCCCTGTATCGACTACCGGGGCTTAAATGCCATCACGGTCAAGGATCGTTACCCGTTACCCCTTTATCTCGGAGCTCTTTGACCGGCTACAAGGGGCAAGGATCTTTTCCAAATTAGACCTTCGAGGGGCCTACAACCTCAACTGAATTAAAGAAGGTGATGAGTGGAAGACGGCCTTCAATATCCGAGACGGCCACTACGAGTATTTAGTGATGCTGTTCGGGCTTCGTAATGCTCCCATGGTGTTCCAGAACACCATCAACGAGATATTCCGTGATCTCCTGTACAAGTGCGTAGTAGTATACTTGGACGACATTTTAGTATTTTCGGATTCCCTGACAATGCACCGTCAACACATCATTCAGGTGTTGCAACGTCTCTGAGAACACCAGCTATACGCAAAATTGGAGCAGTGCCACTTTGAGAAGGAGTCCCTTCCTTTCTTGGGATACATCATCTCCAACGAAGGCTTCAGTATGGACCCTCAGAAGCTGCAAGCCATTCGGGAATGGCCCCAGCCGTCCGGACTGAAGGCGCTCCAACAATTCTTGGGGTTCGCAAATTATTATCGCTCATTCATTTCCCACTATGCATCCTTAGTGGCCCCGATGACGGCCCTGACCCGGAAAGGCGCAAATCCCAAGGAGTGGCCTCCGGGAGCGGAGATCGCCTTTCATCGCCTCAAGGAGGCATTCCTGCAGCAACCATGCCTTCGACATCCAGATCCGCAACGGCCGTTCATCATTGAGGTAGATGCCTCATCGGAAGGCATAGGGGCCGTTCTGAGTCAGATGTCTGATACTCACAAACTTCGTCCGTGTGCCTTCCTCTCGCATCAGTTTTCCCCGGCGGAGAGAAATTACGCCATAGGCGATAAGGAGTTGCTGGCGATCAAGGTCGCCCTCGAGGAATGGCATCCCTGGCTAGAGGGGGCACAATATCAATTCACCGTCTACATGGACCACAAGAATCTTGAATACTTGCACTGGGCACAACGACTCAACCCCCGGCAAGCACGCTGGGCTCTGTTTTTTTACCCGGTTTAATTTTGTGCTCCGCTACAGACCGGCAGAGAAGAATGCCAAGGCAGACGCCCTATCACGGGTATTCGAATCAACGGAAGGTTCTGAGGAACCGCGATTCATCATCGACCCATCTCGCATCCTTTTGTCGGCTACTAATATCGTCCCTCCTGGGAAGACTCTGGTTCCGCCAGGCCTGCGGAAACAAGTATTGGCATGGGCTCACGATTCCCATTGTTCTGGTCACCCAGGACAATCTCGGACCCTACAAAATCTGCGCCGCTATTATTGGTGGCCAAAAGTCAACAAGGACGTCCGGGAGTACGTGGAGTCCTGTCAGGCCTGCGCCCGCCATGAGAGAATCTTCGGTTCAACCCCGGGCCTACTTCAGCCGCTACCCTGCGCCGTCTGAACCATGGATCCATGTGGCTACCGACTTCATTGTAGACCTGCCACCGTCCAGCGGCAACACAGCTATTTGGGTGGTCATCGACCGTTTTAGTAAAATGGCGCACTTCGTGCCATTGCCAGGATTGCCACCTGCTCCGCAACTGGCTCAGCTGTTTGTCCAACACGTCTTCAGGCTTCATGGCCTCCCTAAAAGCATCCTCTCGGATCGTGGACCACAATTCACTGCCAAGTTTTGGAGGGCCCTTTGTTTGAAGTTCGACGTTACGTTAGACAATACGTCCGGGTACCATCCTCAGACCAATGGTCTTGCTGAAAGAACTAACCAGATGTTGAAACAATTCCTCTGACTATACGTCAACGAGAAACAAGATGACTGAGCTAGTCTGCTACCCTGGGCCGAATTCGTGCTAAATTCCAATATCTCCACGGCAACAGGATCCCCCCCATTTCAGATAGTTTATGGGAAACAGCCACGACCGCCACTGCCTGTCCCCACCACAGTGATGTCTCCAGTAGCCCAGCTCTCGGCTGAAGAGCTGCATCGCCTCTGGTTATCCACGAAGCGTGCCCTGATCAAGGCCGGTCAGGCAGCTAAGAAGTACGCGGACCAGCGCAGGAGGCCATACCCTCCTCTTCGACCGGGCCAAAAGGTTTGGTTAAGTACGCAATTTATCCGTCTGAAGCTGCCATTGTCATGACTGGCTCCGCGATTCATCAGGCCGTTCCCCATCATCCAGCAAGTGGGTGCAGTCTCATATCAACTTCGCCTCCCTCCGTCTCTCAAGATACACAATACCTTCCACTTCTCTCTCCTGAAACCTCTGTTATTGTCATGGCCCTCCAGCACGCCTCCAACTCCCCAACCTGTTGCCTCTGAAGATGACCTCACCTACCAGGTTTGGGAGGTCCTGGATGTAAGAAAACATCGCAAAAGGTGGGAGTATCTGTTGGCATGGGAGGGTTTTGGCCCCGAAGAAAATTCCTGGGAGCCGATGGCTAACATCCTGGATCAGAGCCTCTTGGACCAGTTCCACCCGGCTAAACCCAGGCCTCCGGGGAGGCGCTCTAAAGAGGGGGGTACTGTTGTGTCCTTTTAAACCCCATCTCTACATGGTGAGATGCGGGGTTCACTTCCCTTAATTAGGGGGCCTTTCACCACCATAACCCTCCATCATCCACTTCCCCCCCCCCTCTATCTTCCCACACAATAATACCCTCTCCAAACCTGAAACAAGTCACATTGCTTCGATCTAGACTGTTATAAATTGCTCAAACACCACTTTACGATGTCACCCCGACACAATGTAAATTGCCATAAATCCTTGTTGCAATGTAAAATGTTTTTGTTTTAAACCCTCAAATTACCTCATTACTATGTAAACCCATATTCATATGACATTATAAATGTTACTGTGATTTACTACCATCCTATATATTTTTAATTGTTATAATCTATACTCATCTCCTTCGTTGCTAGACAAGTTACCATGTTAAATGTTACAATGTAAAACAAGGCAAGTTACCATGTTAATTATTTCATGTAAAATAAGGCACTCTGCCCTATTCACCGAGTTATATGTAAACCGATGTGATATCTCGATCGAATGTCGGTATATAAAAGCAAATAAATAAATAAATAAATAAATAAATAAATCATGTTACTCACAACTCTGTAAACCACTTGCATAAGAATATAAGAAGTTGCCATACTGGGTCTGAATGAGGGTCCATCAAGCATAGCATCTTGTTTCCAACAGTGGCCAATCCAGGATACAAGTATCTGGCAAATACCCAAACATTAAATAGATCCCATGCTACTAGTGCCAGTAAAAAGCAATGGCTATATCCTATATCAGATTGACTAATTGCAGTTTATGGAATTCTCCTCCAGGAACTTGTTCAAACCTTTTTTAAACTCAAATAAGCTAATCGCCTTAATCACATTCCAGAGCTTAATTATGTGTTGAGTGAAAAAGAATTTTATTTGATTTGTTTTAAATGTGCTATTTGCTAACCTCATGGCGTACCCCCTAGTCCTTGTATTATTTGAAAGAGTAAACAACCGATTTACATTAACTTGTTCTAGTCCTCTCATGATTTTATAGACCTCCATCATATCCCCCCTCAACTGTCTCTTCTCCAAGCTGAACAGCCCTAACCATTTTAGCCTTTCCTCATAGGGGAGCCATTCCCTTTATGAATTTGGTCACCATTTTCTGTCCCTTCTCCAGTGCATCAATATCTTTTTTGAGATGTGGCAACCAGAGTTGAACACAGTACTCAAGGTGTGGTCTCACTATGGGGCGATATAGAGGCATTAAGACATTCTCTATTTTATTCACCATTCCCTTCCTAATAATTCCTAATATTCTCAAGATCCCTCACTCCCACCTCCCCTCTCCACCTTCCCTCCTGCCTTCCTCCCTCCTACCTTCCTTCCCTCCAGCCTTCCCCCTCTCCTGCCTCCCTTCCCCCCGCCACCCCTTGCTTTATAACCTCACCAGTAAACTTATGTTAACTTGTATTTTTGTCGCTAATACCAATTCTATATATATTTAATACAATACTTATTTACTCTCAAGTTATTTAATAGTCATTTATTACCTATACTATATATTTGTATATTTATTTATTATTATTCCTTTGTACTCCCAAGAGAAATAGTATTTAGTTTATTGCTATCATCCTGCAATTATTATGCTCATGGTTTAACCTAGTCCAATCACAGAACTTGGAATATCTTTGTTCACCAGTTAATTTGCAAAGTTTAACCCGCTAATTATCTTTAAAATACGAAAACGTTTAATGGTTTATTGTCACTGTTCAATGCTCCTTGTAAAAAGTTTAACCCGCTAATTGTTTTTAAAATACGAAAACGTTTTATGGTTTATTGTTACTGTTCAATGTTCCTTGTAAAAAGCCCCGGTCGGACCCCCAGACCAGGGCAACTTATCGTTTCATGTAAACTGGATTGATTTGTATTGTATACAGGAATTCCGGTATATAAAAATTAAAAATAAATAAATAAATAAATATTCTGTTTGCATTTTTAACTTTTGCAGCACACTGAGCCGACGATTTCAATGTATTATCCACTATGATGCCTAGATCTTTTTCTTGGGTGGTAACTCCTAACGATCTGGAAATGAATACGACGTGTGAGGTTATCAAATTTGCGGAAGATACAAAATTATTCAGAGTAGTTAAATCACAAGCAGATTATGATACATCACAGGAGGACCTTGCAAGACTGAAAGATTGGGCATCCAAATGGCAGGTGAAATTTAATGTGGACAAGTGCAAGGTGTTGCACATAGGGAAAAATAATCCTTGGTGTAGTTACATGATGTTAGGCTCCATATTAGGAACTACCACCCAGGAAAAAGATCTAGGCATGATAGTAGATAATACTTTAAAATCGTCGGCTCAGTGTGCTGCAGCACTCAAAAAAGCAAACAGAATGTTAGGAATTATTAGGAAGGGAATGGTTAATAAAATGGAAAATGTCATAATGCCTCTGTATCGCTCCATGGTGAGACCGCACCTTGAATACTGTGTACAATTCTGGTCGCCGCATCTCAAAAAAGATATAGTTGCGATGGAGAAGGTACAGAGAAGGGCAACCAAAATGATAAAGGGGATGGAACAGCTCCCCTATAAGGAAAGGCTGAAGAGGTTAGGGCTGTTCAGCTTGGAGAAGAGACGGCTGAGGGGGGATATGATAGAGGTCTTTAAGATCATGAGAAGTCTTGAACGAGTAGATGTGAATCGGTTATTTACACTTTCGGATAATAGAAGGACTAGGGGGCATTCCATGAAGTTAGCAAGTAGCACATTTAAGACTAATCGGAGAAAATTCTTTTTCACTCAACGCACAATTAAGCTCTGGAATTTGTTGCCAGAGGCTGTGGTTAGTGCAGTTAGTGTAATTGGGTTCAAAAAAGGTTTGGATAAGTTCTTAGAGGAGAAGTCCATTAACTGCTATTAATTAAGTTTACTTAGGGAATAGCCACTGCTATTAATTGCATCAGTAGCATGGGATCTTCTTGGTGTTTGGGTAATTGCCAGGTTCTTGTGGCCTGGTTTGGCCTCTGTTAGAAACAGGATGCTGGGCTTGATGGACCCTTGGTCTGACCTAGCATGGCAATTTCTTATGTTCTTATGTTCTGAATAATTTTGTGTCATCAGCAAATTTGATCACCTCACTTGATGTTCTCCTTTCCAGATCATTTATAAATATATTAAAAAGCATTGGTCCAAGTACAGATCTCTGAGGCACTCCACTATTTTCCTCTGTCCACTGAGAAAAATTTCCATTTAATCCTTCTCCCTGTTTCTCTTCTTTTAACCAGTTTGTAATTCTCAAAAGTATATTGCCTCCTATCGCATGACTTTTTATTTTTCTTAGAAGCCTCTCATGAGGGACTTTGTCAAACACCTTTTGAAAACCTTAAGCCACATGTTTTTAACCTCTTAACAAAATGTAGCAGATTTTTGAGGCAAGAAATTCCTTTCCCTTTATTATTTTGGTCACCCTTCTCTGTACCTTTTCCAGTGCATCAATATCTTTTTTGTGATGCTGTGACCTGAACTGATCACAATTCTCAAGGTGCGGTCTCACCATGAAGCGATACAGAGGCATTATGACGTTCTTCATTTTATTCACCTTGGTTAACTCCATGCTGGCTGAGTTCCATTAAACCATGTCTATCTATATGTTCTGTGATTTTGTTCTTTATAATAGTTTCCACAATTTTTTCCAGCACTGAATTCAGGCTCAGCAGTCTATAGTTTCCAGATCACACTGGAGCCTTTTTTAAATACCAAGGTTACATTGGCCATGGCCACCTTCCAGTCTTCAGGTACAATGGATGATTTTAATGATAGGTTACAAATTACTAATAATAGATCTGAAATTTTATTTTTTATTTCTTTCAGAACTGGTGTATACCATTTGGTTCTGGCCTACTTCATCTTCTAGGTTCACCATAATTTGGTTTAGGTCATCTGAATCATCACTCTTGAAAATCATTTGCGGAATGGTATCTCCCCAACATCTTTATTAGTAAAGAATTCATTTAGTCTTTCCGCAATGCCCTTATCTTCACTAAGTGCCATTTTAACCTCTCAAACATCTAATGGTCCAACTGACTCCTTCACAGGCTTCTGTTGTGTTCGTGCCTGCTTTTGCCCTCACTCCACCCTCTCTACCTGTGTGGCGACTCCCTCCGTGCCTGATGGATGGCTTGATGCCGCGGCGTCTCCATGCTGCTTCTCCCCGGCGTCCCTGGGCCGGCTCAACGCTGCGGATCCGCCATGTTCCTGATGACGTAGGGCGCGTGCACTCGCGCACTACGAAGTATGTACCAGCAAGGGCGCGAACCTCAGGGGTGGCCCCCTGTATTGACATCATCCGCTTCCAACATAAAAGGTCTTTACTTTTGCTAACAGATTGAGTTAGCAAGGACTCCGATTGGACTAGCTCCGGCTGTCAAAAGACTACCTTGCACTCAAAGGATTGTTTGCGGGATTCCTTCGGACCCGCTTCACTCTTGCAGCATTGCCTCTCTGGACCTACCAGGGGTACCCGCTCCTCAGGGGCCTCATTCTCTTTCTCTATTTCAGATTACAGAAAGGAACCGGTACTCGCTCCTCGAGGGCCCATGTTCCTAAACCCTCTGAAGACTCTCCATTGCCTGGAAGCGATCACAAGAGACGGACATTGTGAGTTATTATTTCAGACTACAGATAGGAACCGGTACTCGCTCCTCGAGGACCTATGTTCCTGAACACTCTGAAGATTCTCTATTAACTAGAAGCTATTCCAGATATAGATTAGTGTGAGTGACCACTGCTCTCTCAGAGCTTCCCTGGAACCAGGTACTCGCTCCTCGAGGCCACGGGAGGATGAGGGCATAAACCCCTTCCGACCCGTGCTCCCTTCGGCGACTGAAAAACCGAGCCGTCTTTGCATTTCTCTGGGTCGCCATCAAGTCCAGGCGAGGTACGCCCCACCGAGCCAGGAGGCCCATGGCTTCCTCGGACAACTCCCACTCTCCAGGATCCAGATGCTGACGATTGAGAAAATCCGCCTGAACATTGTCAACTCCGGCTATGTGAGAAGCTGCCAGATGGACTAAATGGCGCTCCGCCCAATCCATCAGACGGTCGGCCTCTGCGACTACGGGACGACTCTTGGTACCCCCTGATGACTGATGTAAGCCACCGCTGTCGCATTGTCCGACAACACCTGCATGGACCGATGGCGAACCAAAGGAAGAAAACGGCGCAATGCCAGACGCACCGCCCTGGTTTCCAAGCGATTGATGGACCATTTCGCCTGTTGCCCCATCCAACTTCCCTGCACCGCCTGGGATTGACAAACCGCTCCCCAACCAGAGAGGCTGGCATCCGTCATCACTATCACCCATTGAGGTTCCTCCAGGTCCATACCGCGCTGCAGGGGGGTCGGAATCAACCACCACTGGAGACTGGACCGGGCAGGTTCATAAGAATATAAGAACATGCCATACTGGGTCAGACCAAGGATCCATGAAGCCCAGCATCCTGTTTCAAACAGTGGCCAATCCATGCCATAAGAACCTGGCAAGTACCCAAAATCTAAGTCTATTTCATGTTAAACACAGCTATACTAACTGTACTAACCACATCCTCTGGCAACAAATTCCAGAGTTTAATTGTGTGTTGAGTGAAAAAGAACTTTCTCCGATTAGTTTTAAATGTGCCACATGCTAACGTCATGGAGTGCCCCCTAGTCTTTCTATTATCTGAAAGAGTAAATAACCGATTCACATCTACCCGTTCTAGACCTCTCATGATTTTAAACACCTCTATCATATCCCCCCTCAGCCGTCTCTTCTCCAAGCTGAAAAGTTCTAACCTCTTTAGTCTTTCCTCATAGGGGAGCTGTTCCATTCCCTTATCATTTTGGTCGCCCTTCTCTGTACCTTCTCCATCGCAATTATATCTTTTTTTAGATGCGGCGACCAGAATTGTACACAGTATTCAAGGTGCGGTCTCACCATGGAGCGATACAGAGGCATTATGACATTTTCCGTTTTATTCACCATTCCCTTTCTAATAATTCCCAACATTCTGTTTGCTTTTTTGACTGCCGCAGCACTCTGAACTGACGATTTCAATGTGTTATCCACTATGACGCCTAGATCTCTTTCTTGGGTGGTAGCACCTAATATGGAACCTAACATTGTGTAACTATAGCATGGGTTATTTTTCCCTTTATGCATCACCTTGCACTTATCCACATTAAATTTCATCTGCCATTTCGATGCCCAATTTTCCAGTCTCACAAGGTCTTCTTGCAATTTATCACAATCTGCTTTTGATTTAACTACTCTGAACAACTTTGTATCATCTGCAAATTTGATTACCTCACTCGTCCAAGAGTGGAAATCAGATCTGGAACTCTTCAGACTTCGGATCCCAACGAGAAAGCAACGTTCTTTGCAAAGGCCTCATATGGGCGAAAGCCCAAGGGACTAGTTCCAGAGTAGATGCCATAGAACCAAGCACTTGCAAGTAATCCCACACTCGGGGTAACAGTAGGGGCAATAGCCGCCGAACCTCTGCTACCAGCTTGGTGGCCCGCTCCTCCGTGAGGAAGGCTTTGCCTATTGTCGTATTGAACCGAGCCCCAAGGAAGTTCAGAACCTAGGATGGAATCAACTGACTCTTGGTGTAAATGACGATCCACCCAAGAGATTGTAGCCGGCGGAGCACTGACTGAACCGTCGCTTTGCACAGCTTCTCCGACTTTGCCCGGATCAGCCAATCGTCCAGGCAGGGATGTACCAAAATCCCCTCCTTCCATAGCACAGCCGCTACAACCACCATCACCTTGGTGAATACGTGGGGAGCCGAGGCCAATCCGAACGGAAGGGCCTGGAACTGGTAATGATCGCCCAAAATCATGAACCTGAGGTACCAGCGATACTGCTCGTTGATCCCTATGTGAAGGTAGGCCTCTGTCAAGTCTAAAGAAGCCAAAAAGTTGCCCGAGTGGACGGCCGCAATGACCGAGTGGAGGGTCTCCATGTGAAAACGAGGCACCAGGAGTGCCTTGTTCACTTTCTTGAGATCCAAAATTGGGCGGAAGGAGCCCTCCTTCTTGGGGACCACGAAATATATGGAATATCTGCCGTTTCTGATCTCCTCCTGAGGGACTGGGACAATGGCCCCCAGGGCTTCCAGCCGATGCAGAGTCTGAGTTACCGCCGTTCGCTTCGCGTGAGACATGAAGGGCGACATCAAAAACAAGTCCCGCAGGGGGTAAGCAAAATCCAAAGCGTAACCGTGTTCGATGATGCCTAGCACCCACTGGTCCGACGTAATTTTGACCCATTCCTCGAGAAAGAGAGAGAGGAGGCCGCCTATCACAGGGACCGAGGAGTGGGTCAGCACACCTTCATTGTAAGGACTTACCCCCGGAAGATCCCGGAGGACCCCCGTCCCGGGGATCGCAGGCTTGGCCTTCTTCAAAAGGAAGAAGGCCAAGCCTGCGATCTCTGCGACGGCTGCCAGGACGTATAGGAAGAAGAGAAGGCCCTGCCCTGATGAAACCAGCGCTGGCCCCTGAACTTAGGGCGAGCCGAACCAAAGGTCCTAGGAGTTCTAGGCTTGTCATCCGGTAACTTGTACACTTTGTTTTCACCTAGGGACTTAATAAGGGCCTCCAGGTCCTCTCTGAACAAGAATTTCCCTTTAAACGGGAGATTGCCCAACTGAGTCTTGGAGGAAACATCGGCCGACCAGTTGCATAGCCACAGGAGCCTTCTGCCGAAACCGCAGATGCCATATTGCGCGACGACGCCCGCAGAAGATCATACAAGGCATCCGCTGTATAAGCCACTGCTGCCTCCATATTATCAGCTTGCTCAGCTTCCGCCGAAGGCAACTGCTGTGAGGTAAGCATCTGCTGTACCCATCTAAGGGTCGTCCTTTGCATGAAGCTACTGCACACCACCACCCGAACGCATAAGGCCGAGACCTCAAAGATGCGCTTGAGAAGGATCTTCAGTTTCCGATCCTGAAGATCCTTAAGGGTGGTCGCCCCTGCCACCGGGATGGTCATATGCTTAGTGACAGCCGAGACTGCCGCATCCACTTTGGGCACCTTAAGGACTGCTAAGGCGTCGTCTGGTAAAGGGTAACTCAAGTTTTCTCTCAAGTTTTTGGGTGAGAGGTCTGGGCTAAGTGGTGGGAGGGTCAAGGTGAAGCATCAGAGAGTCTGGGTGAACTGGTGGAGGTTCAGAGTGAAGTGCTGAAGACCTGGGTGAACTGATGGAGGTGTCAGCGAACTGGTGATTCCAAGCATGCATATAAGTATTTTCAGAAGTGGAGTGCGTGCATTATTGATAAATACATGTTGCCTCATATAACTCAGGGTTATAATTATTATGCATGTAAAATATATGCACGTAAATTTATAAAATGGCTAAAGTATGCATTTTCCTGCATTATAAATATATGCATGTGCTGAAACATACACATGTGCTTACGGGGCATAAACACATGGCATTTTATAAGCTGTGTGGCTCCTGCCATTCAGTTTACAAAATGCATTCACAAATCTCTGCTGGCCCACTTACGCATGCATTTGGTGACTTATGCAGGCTCTTGAAAATCGGGCGTATGTTCACCTGTACGACTTACGCCCTCGATGCAGCAGGCATAACTGCACGGATGAGTTTGTGCATCTACCCAGCAGTGCAGTTAGTGTAGCTGGGTTCAAAAAAGGTTTGTATAAGTTCTTGGAGGAGAAGTCCATTAATGGCTATTAATCAATTATACTTAGGGAATAGCCACTGCTATTAATTGCATCAGTAGCATGGGTTCTTCTTAGTGTTTGTGTAATTGCCAGGTTCTTGTGGCCTGGTTTTGGCCTCTGTTGGAAACAGGATGCTGGGCTTGATGGACCCTCGGTCTGACCCAGCATGGCAATTTCTTATGTTCTTAATGTTGAAAGAGAACTTATGCATATAAATCCACTCTGAAAATTCAGAGTAAAGTCTGAGTGTATAAGGTGCACAAAGACTTTATCCCACCATGGACAGTCATGAAATTACACCCTTTGTATGTCTAACATTAAAGAAATGGAGCACAATTTTCCACCTATCTGCACTCTGCAGTTTCTGCAGGGATGTCTTTGCACCGATTTTCAGAGGGAAAGTACATGCACATTTACACTTTGAAAACTGCTGCAGGTAATTTTTCCATGGAAAATAATGTTGCATATATCTGAAAGTGCGATCTACGTGCATTGTTTTCCTCACCCCCCCCCCCCCCCCCCTAAACCCACCCATGGGAAATTCTCCTGCTAATGCGGATAAGTGTGCGTGCACTGTGGAAACCCCCATGCATGTTTTAGCCAGGCTGTGGACAATTTTCAAAAGCCATTTACCAGGATAATTCCCAATTTACCCCAATAAGGACTGACTGAACATTACCCTCAAGATACCAAACTTTGGGCTTAGATGCACAACTGAGTACCTTGGAAATTTAACCCCTGATTAGGATTAGGGTTAGAGTTAGGTTCAAGGTTAGGGTTAAGCACAGCCACAGAGAGGACAATTGGTTCTTACCTGATAATTTTCGTTCCTGTAGTTCCACAGATCAGTCCAGACACCTAGGGTTTTGCCTCCCCTCCAGCAGATGGAGACAGAGAAGTTTTAAAACAACCCTGCCCTATATACCAAGGTGCCACCCACAGTCCATCAGTCTTACTCAGTGTCAAAGCAGAATGGATCAAAACCCAAACTATGTACAACTAACTAACTTTCCCATATCTAAGATGGCTCAGTAAAAACCCCTATCTGGGAATCAAACTCCCTGAACCATGAGAACAAGCGATCTTCAGATTGCAGTACAATTACAAAGAAATGGTGAACGAGCGGGTTCTCCAATACTTTTGTGCATACACCGTGTGGGGCTCTGGACTGATCCGTGGTACTACAGGAACAAAAATTATCAGGTAAGAACCAATTTTCCTTTCCCTGTACGTACCCTGATCAGGCCAGACACCTGGGATGTACCAGAGCTAACTTACCTAGGGTGGGAGCTGGAGAGACCCACTCGGAGCACTCCTTCTCCAAATCTTCCGGACTCCGGAGCCTGAACATTCAGTCTGTAATGCCTCTAAAAAGTGTGTAACGACTTCCATGTAGCCGCCCTGCAAATTTCCTGGGGCGAAACTTGTTGGCACTCCGCCCATGAAGCAGCTTGTGGCACCATCCTATCATGAGGTAAATATCAGAACTTATAGCTTCTTTCAGCCAACGAGCTATCGTAGTCTTAGGTGCCATATTACCTCTTTTTGGAGCACTCCACAATACAAAGAGATGGTCTGACACACGGAAGGAATTTGTAGCTTCTAGATATCTTAGCAGAGCCCTGCGTAATCCAGTTTCCGTAAGACCTTAGCCACTGGATCTGATCGGTCCAAATCTGAAAAGGACGGAAGTTCCATTGACTGATTCAAGTGAAAGGAAGAAACCACTTTCGGAAGAAAGGAAGGAATGGTTCTTAAGGAGACCCCTGAATCCGAAATCCGTAGGAAAGGCTCCCTGCACGACAACTCCTGCATTTCCAACACCTGATGGGCCAAAAAAATAGCTATCAGAAACACTACTTTCAGAGTGAGATCCTTCAACGTCGCCCTCTTTAGAGGCTCAAAAAGCAAAGCACACAAAGCTGAGAGGAACAAATTCAGGTTCCAAAAAGGACACGGATGGCGGAGTGGAGGGCGTAAGTGCTTGGCGCCTCGAAGAAAACAAGCCACATCTGGATGCAACGCCAACACTACTCCCTGAATCTTTCTGTTGCTCCCGGCGGTCACAGGTGGCTGCGACCTTTGCTGCTCACCTCCTTTCTCTATGCAGCTCAGAGTCTAGGGAGAATGGCAGTCTCCACTTCCACACGCCGACCCTCATGGCGTGCCCGGGACAGCGTGGGTGCTCCCGGCAGCCATCTTACATCCGGGGTTACCTAAGGCACACGCGTGCGTGCCTGCCCCCTTTCTTAAACGTGTCGTGGCAGGAACCTCGGGGGCGTCCCCACCACATGACGTCATCCGTTTATCATACTTAAGCTCAGCTGACTTCTTGCTATTCGAGTTAGCATGGATTCCTGTCCTGCTATTTCCGCCTCTCTGGGACTTAGCCTCGCTGACCCTTCTGGGTGACCTAGGTACCCGCTCCTCGGGGGCCTTGCTGCACTCAGGGCTATCCGCTCCTCAGAGAGCCATTACTACCTGCCTCACTTTGTTTCCAGTGAGTTCCTGCATCGTTCTCGGACGACTCTTGCTGTTCCTGTTTTGGACCTCCTCGGTGCCAGAGCTACCATCTACTTCCTCAGTACTGGTGTGAGTACAGAACCTGTTCTTCTACCTTCGTGGCACGGATTCTCGGGTTACCCCGCTTGCGGCCACTACCGGATCCCTCCTGTCTTGTGCAACCATTCCATCAGCTTCTGGCCTATCCCGCGCTGCGGACCACTACCGGAATTGCCAGCACAAGCTATGCCTACAGAAGGTATTCACCGGACTACTCCGCGCTGCGGATTACTATCGGACTGATCAGCTTGCAGGTCATACTCTCTGGACTGACTCTATTGATCTGCTCATCAGATCACCATTGGCTGTATAATAAAGTTGTTTCCTCTGTTGTCCATCACTGCTGAGACCCCGCCTGACGTGGTGTGTGTCCACAGGGCTCCTCCCTGTGGGCGTTCACTCGCCACGACCCAAGGGCCCACTATTAGTTCAAGACACACAGAACGTAACACTTACCTCGTAGACACCCGAGCGCCGCCACTTGCACTCTGAGTGAACTACACGACAAACCTTTTGTGAGTCCAGCTTGGAGAAAACACAGAATGTCTGAGACCGACGCTCGAGTGGGATTTACCTTGCGGTCTATGCACTAGGCTTCAAAGACTTTCCACACTCTGACATAAGCCAGGGAAGTAGATGGTTTGCGAGAGTGCAATAACGTAGCTATCACCACGTCAGAATTTCATTTGCTCTTTAATCGCTGCCTCTCAAAAGCCATGCCGCTAGACAGAAGCGGTCCGCCTCATCCAAACAGAAGGGGCCTTGATGCAGGAGAGCCGCGGACTCCCAAAAATGAAGGGGCTCCGCAGTGGCCAGATTGAGCAGATCTGCAAACCAGGGATGTCTCAGCCACTCTGGAGCTACTAGAACCACCTCCGCCGGATGGAGCTCTATATGCCAGATCACCTTGCCAATCAGAGGCCAGGGAGGAAACACTAACTGTAAGACGTTCGCTGGCCAGGGAAGCACCAGAGCATCGATGCCTTTGGCTCCTGTTTCTCTGCAGCGACTGAAGAAGCACAGGGCCTTGGCATTCTTGAATGTGGCCATCAGATCCATGCATGGCGTGCCAAACGTGTCGCATATCAGCTGGAAGGCCTCATTGGACAACTCCCATTCCCCAGGATTCTGACGGTGACGACTGAGGAAGTCTGCCTGTACATTGTCTACTCCGGCTATGTGGGATGCCGCAATGCTGTCGAGGTGCTGTTCCACCCAGCGTATCAACTGCTGCACCTCCGCTGCTACCGGCTGGCTCTTGGCTCCCCCTTGGCGATTGATATAGGCTACCGTGGTTGCATTGTCGGACAACACTCTGACAGACTTCTCCCAAAGAAGTGAAAGGAAGGCTTGTAAGGCTAGCCCCACTGCTCTGGTCTCCAAACGGTTGATAGACCATTGAGATTCCACTTGGGACCATTGCCCCTGTACTGACTTCCCCAGACAAACTGCTCCCCAACTGGAGAAACTGGCATCTGTGGTGAGCACTGTCCATTCGGGCATCACCAAGGGAACTCCGTGCTCCAAATGGTCCAAGACGAGCCACCAGTCGAGACTGCACCTCGCGGACTCCGTAAGAGGAAGAGGCAGGTGAAACTGTTCGGAAACTGGATTCCACCAGGACAGCAATGCTGATTGTAATGGACGCATATGGGCAAAGGCCCAGGGCACCAACTCCAGGGTGGATGTCGTGGATCTCAGGATTTTCAAGTAATCTCTCACTCTGGGAACCTGCTTGGATAGCAAGTCCCGCACCTGGCCCTGCAGCTTGACCACGCGCTCTGTAGTGAGGAACACTCTCCCCTGCTTTATGTTGAACCGGGCTCCCAGAAATTCCAAGGACTCAGACAACTCTTGGCAAGGCTGACCACCCAGTCGAGCAATCTCAAGAGTTGCAGTACCCTGTGGATGACTGACTGACACAGAACCTTGGATTTTGCCTGAATCAGCCAATCGTCTAAATAGGGATGCACCAACAATCCTTCCCTCCGGAGTTGTGCTGCTACCACGACCATTACCTTGGTGAAAGTTCTGGGAGCGGTGGCAAGACCGAAGGGTAGAGCCTGGAACTGGTAGTGATGTCCTAAGATGCAGAACCTGAGGAACTTCTGGTGGACCAACCTGATGCCGATATGTAGGTATGCCTCCGTGAGATCCAGGGAAGCCAGAAACTCTCCCTTTCTTACTGAGGCAATGCCCGACTGCAGGGTTTCCATCTGGAAACGAGGCACCCGAAGACATCTATTGACCCTTTTCAGATCTAAGATAGGTCGAAAAGTGCCTTCCTTTTTGGGGACTATGAAGTAAATGGAATAGCGACCCCTCTGTAGCTCGGCGGGCGGAACTGGTGTTATGGCTCCCAAGTCCTAGTACCGCCTCTCGCTTCTCCCGGTATGCGCATGGAGAGATTAGAAACTTGTCCCGAGGGTGCCGTACAAAATCTAAAGCGTAACCTTGACTTATCACGGTGAGGACCCACTGGTTCGACATCAACTTGGTCCATTCCTCGAAAAAGAGTGATAGCCTGCCCTCCACTACCGGCACCGAGGAATAGACCGGCAGTATCTCATTGCGAGGACTTAGCTCCAGAGGCAGATTGGGGGTTACTGGGTCTGCCGAAACGTCTGCCTCGAAAGAACTGAGACCACGACTGCTGTCTGCTTGAACCTGGGCAAAAGGACTGTTGCGTCCGTCGCTGCTTGACGCCCTCACTCCGCCCTCACTCCGCCCTCTGTACCTCTGTGGCGACTCCCTCCGGGTCTGATGGACAGTTAGCTGCCGCAGCGTCTTCTTACCGTCTCCCTCCAGCATCCCCAGACCGGCACGACACTGTGGATTCGCCATGTTGCCTGATGACGTAGGGCACGCGCGCGCTCCGATTGATATACCAGCAAGGGCGCGAACCTCGGGGTATATACCAGGGTGCCACCCACAGCCTGTCAGTATTACTCAATGTCAAAGCAGTGGATATTCCCCATATAACTAACTATATACACGAAAATCAACCGGGGAACCCTTGGGTCACTTCCCCCATGAAGAGCGAGACCCGGAAACAGATTAAATTGTCAAAGACTTGCAACAATAAAAAACCTTTCATCCAACACATCAGACTCTCCGAACCTACTGGAAAAAGACACGGGTGGGACTCTGGACTGATCCTTGGTACTACAGGAACGAAAATTAACAGAGGTAAGACCTAATTTTCTTTTCCCTGTACTTACCGGATCAGTCCAGACTCCTGGGATGTACCAGAGCTCGCTATCTAGGGTGGGAGACGGAGAGGCCCGCTCGCAAAACGCCAGCTCCAAAGTTCCCCGCCCCGGAGTCCTGCACGTCTAACCGATAATGACGCGCGAACGTGTGCAGCGACTTCCAAGTCGCTGCCCGGCAGATTTCTGAAGGTGAAATCTGCTGACGCTCCGCCCAGGACGCCGCCTGAGCCTGAGTAGAGTGAGTTTTTAGACCCAACGGGAGAGGACGACCCGCCAGGAGGTAAGCCAAACCAATTGCCTCCTTCAGCCATCGCGATATGGACGTCTTAGACGCCATATTACCCTTCTTAGGACCATGCCAAAGGACGAAAAGATGATCCGACACCCTGAAGGCATTCGTAACCTCAAGGTAGCGCAAAAGAACCCTGCGCACATCCAACTTCTTCAGCTCCTGGGAAGAAGAATCCGAGGGATCGAGATGAGGAAAAGACGGGAGATCCACCGACTGGCTCACATGAAACGCCGAAACCACCTTAGGAAGGAAGGACGGAACAGTCCGTAATGAGATTCCAGCCTCCAAGATCCGTAGGAAGGGTTCCCTGCATGAGAGGGCCTGCAGTTCTGAAACTCGTCTGGCAGAGGTAATCGCGACAAGAAAAACCGCTTTCAATGTGAGATCCTTCAAAGTGGTCCTCTTCAAAGGTTCAAAGGGGGGCTTACACAAGGCCCTGAGAACCAAATCTAAATTCCACGAAGGACGGAGACACAATTGGAGGCCGCAGACGTATTGCTCCCCTGAGGAAACGCACCAAATCAGGATGGGAAGCCAATGGCCGGCCTTCCACGGGACCTCGAAGGCAACCCAGTGCTGCGACCTGGACCCGCAACGAGCTACAGGACAACCCCTTTGCCAGACCCTCCTGCAGGAAAGTCAAAATATCGGGTATGGTAGCCCGGGTCAGACGGAGCAACCTGGCGACACACCAAGATTCAAAGACCTTCCAGACTCACATATAGGACAAAGAAGTCGACACCTTGCGGGAACGCAGCAGGGTGGCCACCACCGCATCCGAGTAACCTTTCTTTTTCAGCCGGCGCCTTTCAAAAGCCATGCCGTTAGACAAAAGCGATCCGCCTGGTCGAAACAGACGGGACCCTGATGTAGAAGATTCGGCAACGACGGGAGCCGGAGAGGCGCTTCCGAGGACAGGTTGACTAGGTTGGCAAACCATGGCCTTCGTAGCCACTCCGGGGCCACCAGGATCACTTCCGTGGGATGATCTTCTATGCGACGCAGAACCTTGCCTATGAGGGGCCACGGAGGATCGACGTAGGCCAGGGAAGCTCCAGGGTGTCCACCCCCTCCGCCCCTGGTTCTCTGCGGCGGGCGAAGAAGCGCGGTGCCTTGGCATTCCGAAAAGTCGCCATCAGATCCATGGACGGTCTCCCCCATTTGGCGCAGATAAGCTGAAACGTGATGTCCGCCAGTTCCCACTCGCCTGGGTCGAGTTGGTGATGGCTCAGAAAATCCACCTGAATGTTGTCCACCCCCGCGATGTGGGACGCAGCAATATGGAGAAGATATCTCTCCGCCCACTGGATTAGGAGGCGAGCTTCCAAGGCCACTGGCCGGCTCCGGGTTCCCCCTTGCCGATTGATGTAGGCCACCGTGGTCGCATTGTCCGACAGAATTCTGACCGACTTCCCCGAGATCAGGGGAAGAAACGCCTGCAACGCCAGTCACACCGCCCTGGTCTCTAGGCGATTGATCGACCAGCGCGACTCTGTCGCAGACCAGCGCCCCTGCACCGAATGCCGCAGACAGACCGCTCCCCAACCGGAGAGGCTCGCGTCCGTCGTGACCACTGTCCACTCTGGGGCCACCAGTGAGACTCCTTGGAGAAGCTTGTCCTTCCGTAGCCACCACTGCAGACTGGAGCGCGCTACCGCTGTCAGGGGTAACGGCAGCTGGAACTGTTCGGAGATTGGGCTCCAATGGGAGAGTAATGCTGATTGCAAGGGGCGCATGTGCGCAAAAGCCCACGGGACCAATTCCAATGTTGAGGTCATGGAGTCAATCAACTGTAAGTAGTCCCAGGCCGTTGGCGGTCGCATCTGTAGAAGGGCCTGGACCTGACCTTGCAGCTTGTGGCAGCGGTCCAGGGAGAGGAAGACCTTGCCCTGACGGGTGTCGAATAACGCTCCCAAAAATTCCAGAGATTGTGAGGGTTGGAGATGACTCTTGGCCGTATTGACCACCCAGCCGAGGGAGTGCAAGAGGTGCAGGACTCATTGAACTGCCACCCGACAGAGCTCCTCTGACTTGGCACGAATCAACCAATCGTCCAGGTATGGGTGGACGAAGAGGCCCTCCCGACGTAGGTGGGCCGCTACCACCACCAGAACCTTGGTGAATGTCTCGGGAGCCGTCGCGAGGCCGAAGGGCAATGCCTGGAACTGATAGTGCTTCCCCAGCACGCAGAAACGAAGATATTCCTGATGTTCCTTCCTGATCCCGATGTGCAGGTAGGCCTCTGTGAGGTCCAGGGATGCCAGGAACCCCCTGGTCGCACGGACGCGATCACTGATCTCAGGGTCTCCATGCGAAACCGCGGGTTCCAGAGATAATGATTGACTTTCTTGAGATCGAGGATGGGACAAGAGGAGCCTTCTTTCTTTGGTACGACGAAATATATGGAGTAGTGCCCTCTTCGTTGCTCCGGGAGTGGGACTGGAACGATGGCCCCCAACTCCTCTACCCGGCTCAACGTCTGGAGGACCGCTAGTCTCTTGTCCGGGTGACCGCACGGAGAGGGGAAAAATCTTGGTCGGGGAAGGCAAGCAAAATCTAAAGCATAGCCGTGTTTTATCATCGAAAGAACCCACTGGTCTGTTGTGATTGTGGTCCAAGCCTCGTAAAATAGGGACAGTCTTCCTTCTACCTGTGGAACAGAGGGATGGACCGGCCGGACATCATTGGCCCAACTTACCGCTCGGCACGGAGGAGGAGGAAGCAGGTCTGCCAAAACGTCTCCCACGAAAGGACTGGGGCTGCTGCCTACCGCCGCCAGAGCGAAAGGAGGGAGAAGCTGAGGAGCCAGGACGAGAAGGCCGGGGTTTCCGGCTGTTCCGATAGTGAGAGCGAGAAGAGTAGGTTCCTTTGGAGCGTGCCCTGTCCTCTGGCAGTCGGTACCCTCGCTTCTCACCCACTAGCTGAATCATGTCGTCCAGTTCCTTGCCGAACAATAGCCGGCCCTTGAAGGGGAGAGAGCCCAGGCGAGACTTGGAGGCGCCGTCCGCTGCCCAGTTCCTCAGCCACAAAAGATGTCTGGCCGAGACAGCGGACACCATAGACCGAGCCGAGGTTCTGAGAAGATCATGGAGGGCGTTCGCACTATACGCCACTACTGCCTCAAGCCGCCCAGCCTGCCTGGCTTCTTCCTCCGAGAGGCCCTCGTTGGCCATGAGCTGCTGAACCCAACGGAGTCCAGCCCTTAGAGCGAAATTACTGCAAATAGCAGCTCGAGCCCCCAGCGCCGAGACTTCGAATATCTTCTTCAGTTGGATCTCCAACTTCCGATCCTGAAGATCCTTCAGCGCCGTGGTACCCGTGACCGGAATGGTTGTCTGCTTCGTCACCGCCAAGACCAAGGCATCCACCTTTGGCACCCTCAGCACCTCCAAAGCTTCTTCCGGTAAAGGATATAGTTGATCCATGGCCTTCGTGACCTTCAAACCCAGGTCCGGAGTATCCCACTCCCTATAGAGCAGATCCGTGGAGGAGAAATGAAACGGGAAGGTAGTAGGACGACCACTCAGGCCGTTTAGCCTTAGGAGGGCCCGGGAGGTCCTCCGCCCGTGGGCATACCGTGGGTTCCACTGGGGGGGTCCCCCGGGGCTCCTGCGGAGCTGGGCGCCTTTTAAGAGCCTTGCAGGCCTTAAAAGCCATATGCATGGCCAGGATAAAGTCCGACGAGAACGAGGTGCCCGACTCCTCGGAGTCCGAGTCCGTATCCCGGCCCCTTCCCCACCCCACGGTCCCCGCGGGAGAGCCTGCCCTGGTCGCAGGGTGTTGAGGCGAGAGTGAGGGGGGAGAGTCCTTGGATCCCTCCCCGATAGGCCTGGACACCGCGGGGTCCGAAGACAAAATGGTGGCGGTGCCCGCGTTCCCCCTAGAGCCATTAGAAACCCCCGAGGAGGGCAGCTGAACCTGGAAGCAGAGAACTCACCGTGGTGAGCCCCACTGACTTTCTTTTTTGCCATCGTGTTCGCTGCCCTGACGTCATCAGGACGAGCCGCCAGCGCCCATAAAATCGGCGCTACTGCAGCGACAAGACCGCAGCTGAACCGGGAAGCAGAGAACTCACCGTTTTGAGCCCCACTGACTTTGTTTTTTGCCATCGTGTTCGCCGGCCCTGACGTCATCAGGACGAGCCGCCAGCGTCCATAAAATCGGCGCTACAGCGGCGCACGCGGTTATGTTTGGCTTTGTCCGGCTTAGTCTGGTTTAGTATGGTTTAATGGGGGAATCTCTGCCGATTTAGCTGCCGCAGAGGCCAATTAATAATCACAGTTGGATGCGCATAAGCGAATTTCCTGTTTTGAAGATTATTGTTTGGGAAATATGCCTTCAAAATGAAAAGGGAAGGTAAGGGTTTACCCCCCTACATCCTTTCCATCTCCTATACAACAGGAAATTATTCGTTATATGTCAGCTACTGCACAAAAGACTCCAGCAGCCAAGGACACTGCTGATCCAGTACCTGTGGGAGGAAGGACTGGTTCTATTGAAGAGGCCTCGCTGAGTCCTAATCTGGGTTTACCACCATTGCAGAGGGCGAGCGTGGCGTCTCCTGGGACATCACTGGAGCAGACAAGTCCCCTTGGTGTCAAGCTTGACTTGGCTAATCCAGGGGATAAAAATCCAGTAACAGAAACGGAGGTGGGTCAGTTAGGAGTTATGGAGGGTCAGGCCCCTCAAGTGACTGTTCCTGGAGTGGGTAATCTCCTGCCTGGTGGGGATCCCTTGGAGATTACGGCACGCCCTACGGTGGTTACACTAGAATTGATGTGGGACTTGATGGTAACAATGTCAAATAATATTAAAGGACTGGAAAAAAAGATAGATTCCATTGCAGGTAAAAGTCAACAGGATATAATGGTAATCCAAAATGAGGTGAAAAAATCTGAAGAGAGAATTAAAAGTCTTGAGGAAGCAGGTAAAAAGTCTATGGAATTTCAAGCTGCGGTTGTGAAGGATAGAGACTGTTTATCTAGGAGATTGGAGAACTTTGAAAATAATTTAAAACGTTTGAATCTGTGCCTGCTTAACTTCCCTCGGGTGGTTGGTCAGGTTCCGATGGAGACGTTGGTGTGTTTCTTGAAAGAAGTATTGTCTTTTTCAGAAGAGGAATTGCCTTATATAAGTGTTTGCTATTTTTTGCCTAAGAAAAATGACAATATAAGTGTAACAGAGCAGCCTTTTCAAGGAAATCTTACAAATTTCCTAGAGAACTCTAGGGATCAGATAATAGACAGGGGAATATTACTTGTTTCCTTTTCGAATCTTTTTGATTTAAATAAGGTAATGAAAAAATACTTTTCCAAATATCCGATTTTCCCTGATCTATCATATACAACCCAGTTTAAGAGAAAGGGTTTTCTGGTCTTCCGACAAGAAGTGTTGTCTTTGGGTTACTCGTTTAACCTGAGATTTCCCTGCAAATGTTTGTTAAAGAAAGAACAGGATATATTTATTTTCTTTTTACCAGACCAATTAAAAAAATTTTTGGAACAGAAAAGGTTACCTACCTTGTCCCCAATATCTAGTGATTAAGAATAAATATTGTGCAGTTAACTGTGAAATGTGAATTTGTATGAAAAAATTTCTTATGATTTCTCCCTATTTGTTTTATTTGGCCTCTGGTTCTTACAGCTGATAGATAACAGTTATTTCATTGATATAAGAATAACAGTGCAAAGTATGTGTTGGAAGATATTTAATTATACTGAATGTATAGGTTATGTATCTGTATTAATTTTTGAAAAATCAATAAAGATATAATTATAAAAAAAAAAAAAAAAGAAACCCCCAAGGAGCGCGTCCCCACCGCGATCGCCACTGAAGTCTGGCGCAGGAAAAGCCCCCGGAGCGTCCCTGAAGATCCCTCGCCCCCCAGGATGCAGGCCGAGCACAGCCCATCCTGGGAGAGGCACGCGCGCTACCGGAGCCGCAGGCTGTGCAGGCCGTGCCACGTGGCATGCCTGCCCTGCAAAACAGACCCAATGCGAGAAAAAAGCCCGCGAACCGGCCGGCGTGAGAGAGTGGAGAAAGAAAACAAGAACGCAGTCGGGTCGGGGAGCTGCCGGGCGGAGGAAAAAGTTCTTCCTTTTTTTTTTTTAAACACTCACCGGCGCTGTCCCCCGATAGGTCCTGAAACGGTCCGGCTGGGGTGAGTGAGCCGGGCTCCCCGGTATCACCCCAGCTGGGCTGGGGATGGTGGGATCCTCGACCCCAAGTCCCAGCAAAGCGCTCAACCAGGAGGGATGGCCCTCTCAGGGCCTGACAACCTCCCAGGAGCACTAACCGGCACTTCACAGTTGAAGAAAACAAACTTACTTTTTTTTTTTTTTTAACTTAATTGAACACAAACAAGAGGACGCAGCAAGAAACCCAGATCCTGCCTGACTAACCTCCCAAACTTCAAAAACTTAAACTCTTTCTAACTTTTCTACCAGGCTGTGAGCTATGCACCCGAACCACCTGCTGGAAACAGAGAAATACTGACAGGCTGTGGGCGGCACCCTGGTATATATAGTGGAGCCTGACAAGTTTTGCTCTGTTTCTACCTGCTGGTGCGGGGGCATAACCCAGGAGTCTGGACTGATCCGGTACGTACAGGGAATTAGCTATGGCGATAGTGAGGGTGGTAAGAACCCCTCACCCATCGCGGCCCACGTGGCCTCCCGAAAAGGATCCAAGATGGCCTCTGTTCCTGCACTCAGCGGGAACGGATCAGCTGGGGCCATGCGAGTCGTCGGTAACCACGTGGGAGGTCATGGTGCTCGATTCCAACCCTCCCGGGGCAAAAACAGAGGGTCCTTCACCTCCACGTAAACAATCAGCGCAAAGGCCCTCCCGCGAAAGACGCGCACACGCAGAGCCTCACACGCGGCACAATGAGCCCCGGGGCATCACTGCTGTGGCGAAAAAGTAACGAAAAAGCAGCGAAAACTATCCAAAACCGGTGGCGCAGTTAACCGGGGGAACAGTAAAGCACAGGAGAGTCAGCACGCTAAAATTAAAGAAACTTCCTTTTTTTTTTTTTTTCAAGTAAACATTGCCCGATCGCTGTCCTTGGTTCTGGCCCAGCTCCTGCTCCTGCTGGGGTGAGTGATCCGGGCTCCCCGGTATCACCCCAGGGCTGCTTAACCTCGGGTACAGGGTCAACCCTTCCCAGCAGCTGTCTCAATGCACCATGGTGGATGGTCCCCTCAGGCCCTAGTAACCCCCTGGGAGACTGACGGATCCTGTTTCGTCCTGTAACTTTTTTTTTTTTTAAAGACCTAGAGAAAATTAAAGGAACAAACCCCCTTAACTTTCCTAACACTAGTATCCTGTCTCTTTTTTTTTTTTTTTCACAATCAGGTAATCAGAAGAGACTGTGGGTTTTGCACCTCCACCATTTGCCGGAGACAGAGAAATACTGATGGACTGTGGGTGGCACCTTGGTATATAGGGCAGGGTTGTTTTAAAACTTCTCTGTCTCCATCTGCTGGAGGGGAGGCAAAACCCCAGGTGTCTGGACTAATCCGGGTACATACCGGGAAAGAGCCAATTTCCACAGCCCGCATATGGCGAAAGATTGTGTGGGTACAATGCGCATAAGCTCACTTTGAAAACTCGCGGGCTGTGCCGATGCCCGCGCGGGCACACACACAGGAAGTCAGAAGTGTTCCGGAGCAAGTAGACCCTCCTGCGGGAACCTTTCCATGCATACTTTTAAAAAATCTAAAGTATGGATGTATGGATGACTCTGCTCCCTGGAGCGCCTTCTGCACATGTACCTTTCCCCACACAACACCTCCCCCATCCCGGGGATTCATTTGCATAAATTCTTTTGAAAAATGATTCCCCCAGAGTCCAGAAGCGTCACAGTGGTGCTTGAGTATGGCTCTGCATGTTTTCATCCTCAGATGCTAACTTGTGCACACGCCTAACACACGGGCCGATACAGTAAGGAGCGGTAGGAAGAGCTGTGTTAGTGCCGGGCGCACCCACGTTTGCCGCACGCACAGTCCGGCTCACCTACCGCTCGATACTGTATTTAAATAGCTTGCAAATGCAAGCCGCATCCAAGAAGCGTCCGAGAAGGGTTAGGCCCGCGCAATCCATTTTACTGTATAGAGCGCTATACAGCGCCTATACAGTAACCTGGGTGCGCTGGTACCTGTCATTTCAAATGACATTTGAAATGACAGGTACCAAGAGTAAGTTACACTTCACATGTCGCTTTTCTCCTTTTCTCCTTCTCCAAGAGTAAGTTACACTTCACATGTCGCTTTTCTCCTTTTCACCTTTTTCACTCCTTTTTCGCTTTCGTTGCTTCGGGAGGAGGGTAGAGAGGACTGGGCTGCCCCTTTTTCACTCACCGGCCAGGGCAGGTGAGCGAGGGCTGGGGGAAAATTTGCCGCCTACCCTTACCCCTGCCTCTAACGCAGGGGTAAGGGTAGGCGGTAAGTTAGCAGGTTAAACGCGCGGCTAAACTGCAGGTAAAAAAGGCGATAGTCGGGGCGCGCGGTACTGAATGGGGGGAATAGCTAATCCGATCGTTTACATCTCATATACATGCCGTGGGCGGAAGGGGTTACTTGTTGATTTAAAGAGGCGGTAAGAATGGGTTAAAGGGGATAGTGGATCGCGGGTTGGGCTAACGCGGCCAAATTGTGAGTAAAAGGCGGGTTAGAAACAGGGTAACCACGGCCGCACTTTACTGTATTGACCTAACAGTCAGTATAATTGCTGAATGTACATTGGAGCATCCCACTTGCTTTGTCTGGGTCAGGAAGGAGCACCCTCTGGTGGAAAACGAGGAGGGCAGCTTCAGTGGGTTGGCAAGTCGGAGGATACGTGTGTTCCAGGGTTATATCTCCATCACCAGTTCCCACTCTGACCCCCACCCCCACCTCTATGAGAAGACACACCACACTCACCCTAACTTCCAGAGAATCATGCAGAGTAGTCCAGTGCAGCACGTTACTCGGATCAGAGATTCTAACCATGCTTCTTTGCATTTCATTCTGGGTACAGAGAAGAAGGAGGTTTTACTTCTTTCCTTTTCAATATATGCTCTGCATATTTTGAGTCATGACTCAACTCATGAAATTCAACAGAGGTTTATGACATTAAATTGTATTTCTAATTTTAGGGGTCTCTTAATCCCTGAAGGGAAGACAACTACCCTCTCGTATCTCTTAGTTTCCTTACTACCACCAGCATATGAAGACAGACACTATCATATGCCCTTCACCTCCACCTTAGTGTGAGGGAATGCATCTCTTACTCCTAGATCACTGGATGACAGTCACTGCCACTTCCCCTTAATGATAGTCACTCTCTCATACCGCTCTCTCATTGCCAGGGTGCCCCTTCCACTAACAAGACAGCCACCATCTTGCAGCTCTCTCCTGCACTCTTCTGTGAGGGAGAAGTCAGTAGAAGTCAGCCCCCTTCTCATACCTTTCAGACCCAGACAGACCCATTCCTCCCATAAGGAAAAATTTGTGCCTCTAACTTTACTATAAAATGTTACGCTCTCACACTTCTAATTTTCCTTTTGCTGTGATGGAGCCAACCCACAAGATACCTTGTGACTCAAATAATAAAGACAGCCATTTTCCTTTTTGCTCCACAGCCCAACATTGTGGGGAAAACCCTCTCACAGGAGGCAGTCGCTCCCTCTTATCTCTCATCTCCCTGTCACTGTGAGGGAGAATCCACATAAGAAGATGGTCACTCTCTAATGCCCCTCACCCTTCCCACTCCATCACTGCATCGCTTTTTTCACAGCAGTACTAAATACCTTACAGGAATTAAACTGGCGGGCAGCACTTCAGTGTGCAGGGGCCAGCCTGATGCTTTGGTGGCAGCGCTCGGCAGTGCCAGGGGGAAATCAGGTTTCAATTTTCAAGCCAGGCTTCTGCTCCTCGGGCCAGCTGGCTCGGGGGATGCTGTCTAGGTGCTGCTCACCACCCCAGTCAGGAGGGTGTTCCAGACACTACCACAGTGTCAGCTAGAGGACAATTTTCTACTAAAATACTGGCTGGCAAGCTGAAAATGTTGGAAAGGCCCTGCTGACAGCGGGTAAATATAGCTGTCTAGTTTCTCTAGGCTACTATATTTTAGTTGCTCAAAAAGTCAGCATTTCGGCAGATGGCGTTGGTATGTGGGGAAAGTAAACTACACATGTATAGAAAATTTACAAAGGCGTGTACTTTTCCCTACTCATATCCAGTCATAGATGTTGCGGGCGCCAAGGCCATGCCTACTTTTCTACCTGCTTAAGCTTTAGCAAACTTTTCTGTGAGAAATTACCTAGGTAGCTTCCCTTTCGAAATGTGCTAAAACCATGCAGGTACAAGAGTATCTTGCAGCTAGGCTTAGTGAAAATGTCATCGCCCTCCCTGATGGTCAGACTCAGGATGCATGCACACTGTTGAGTTCTGAAGGAGGGTGCTCCAGGGACCCTGGCCAAAGAGCTGTCACTGCAGATAGAAAGGAGGCAGTTACGAATGTCAGGGGGGAAAAAATCCCAGCTAATTGCAAATGAAGTTGCATGGTGCCACAGCTTCATTTGAGCTGACAGCCCAGAGAAAGCTGCCAGGTAAAAAATAACCAAAGGCCACTCCGTTCTACCCAAGAAGTGCACCTCAAAACATGTGGAGAACTATACAGAAAAGGTGCAGACTTTCTTCCTCTTGACAGACACGTGCCATGGTGTCCCAATGCCAGGTTTGCATAACATTACCGTGCCTGGATTCCCTTCAGGCCCGACACCCGCTGGCAGGAGTTTTTCAGACACTAGGTTCTACCAGCTCACCAGTTTGTCTTCCAGTGGTTTCATGCTTTTCATCAAGTCCTCAAGCTGGTTGAGCCTGTCTTCAATTTCATCAACGCGCATCTGTAAAAGGACATGTTTTACTTTCATTGTGAACGGGTCTGCACATTTTAAAATACAAGAACAGGGTTGGTTGGTGGCTTTAGGGGAAGCCGTCCTTCTGACAGGTCCCTAAGAGGAAAATCCAGCGTCCTTTGTGTGATCTGCCCCTTTGTTCTAGTTCTAACTTTGTCTGCTGCTGCCCTAGTTCAGATCCCTTCCTCAACCAGGGATCCATATCTCAAGTGGCCAACTCATAATAGGATTTGCCAATCCATGGGTAAGCAAGTTATTTATAACACCCCTGTCTAGTCTTATGCGCTAAGGAGAGTGTAGATAATGGATAACTGCTGTTTTCTACAACCCTATTAGATATTAACTCTTATTTGTCTATAATTGCTATTATTTTAAACTATAGAAATATCAATATCATTAGAGCTCATTTGCAGGGTTTGTGAGGAGGAGGGGGGGGGGGAGCAGGACAGGATGCAGAGGCCAACTGGCAGCCCCAGGAACCAGAACATGGTCAAGAACTGCAGAATGAATAACTCATATCCAAAGGGTGTTTATATTACTACATAAGACACAATAGTTAGTGATACAATACTGTAGCATAGCATTAAAGAATTTCAGCACAGCTTGTAGTTAACTACAAACTTTAAGCTAACAATTACTGCCTCTTAGGGCAGAGTTTTGGTTCTGATAAAAAGTTAGACTGTGATGCCTTTCATTGGACCAACACAAAAATCATTTAAACGTGTTGCTTAGCATGAACCGTCCAGACAACAGAGGTCCTGTCTCCTGCTGGGCCGTACAGTCCTATTTTTCACCATTTCTTGGACCACCGTATACAAAATTTTGAAGGGATCAAATGTCATGCTCACAGGTGGCAATTTTCAAACTGTTCATACTGAGAGAAAAACCACGTCTTCCTCCTGCCCATGGGCTGTGCACCAATTTTGACTTTTCACTTTGAAACTTAACACGGGGGCAACATGCATGCTTTGTTCCATAGGTAGATTTTTGCTGGAAAAAATATGCATGTTCTTATGTTCTTATGTGGAAGCATCATTTACAGGTATTCTTTTCTTTCTTCTCCCTCCACCCAATCTAAACATGCCCCCGGGGAACATCTCCTCTCAGTGCGGTTTACAGCAGTGCATCATGGTAAATGGCACAGATGGACAATTAACACAGATCAAGGGTTTCTGACAAGTGTGAATCACTGGACATTGTTCTCATAAAGCTCTCGGGAGCCATTTGGTGGTGCGCTGTCACTGCCTTGCCTGTGTAGGGGCTCCAGACCCTCTACTTTTGCAAAAATGGCTAACTTAAGGTATTAAGGTGTATGGGAGAGTCTGAAGAGTCCAGGGTAGGGGGGATCACTAGGCCACCAATTATTTTTTTCAACAATTGGAGGTCGGGGGGGGGGGGGGGAGGCTGAGCAAGGGGCCCTATTGGCCTAGATTTTTTTTTTATGGAAATGGGAGGTCGCAGTTTGGGAGGCTGGGTGTGAGTACTTCAGGAGGTGGGTTGTCCAGGGATGGGGGCTGTCGCCGCACACCACTGTTTTAATTTTTTTTTAACTTTTTTTTGCGAGCCACTTTGTTTGGCGGCCCCGAGGTGGGATGGTGGTCTACTAAGGCCCCCCCCCCAGTGACTTTAGATTCTTTTAGGGGGTGCTGTGTTGGGCCGCAAGGACCTTTTAAAGGCAATGGAGGTCCCATGTGTTGGAGGCCGCCGTTGCGCTTCGCCATGGTCTCTGCTGCATTGTTTTGTCTTGTGGACTTTTTCCATCAGACAAAACGATACAGGGTACTGCCACGATATTTGTCGGGGAGGGGAAAAATATCACAGGACCACAACCCTGCGATGTCTGGACTCTGTTGCATTAAATATTGCAGTTTCTGGAATCTAGGCCTAAGATTGCTATGGGAGTAGAGATGCTTAATCCAATATAAAGTCCTTTAAATTTATTTGGTCTATTTTCTGTTAGTTTGGCAATGACCTGCAAAGGGACAGCAGTTAATCTAGATTCAGGCTGGGGTTATGCACTCATTTTATTTAAATGCCTGACTGACTGTTGTGAAAACCGCCCCTTGTCCTCTTAAATGGGATAACAGTCTATAAATTAAAGAATGTGCTTCCGGTGGGTGGGACCCAAAAAGCACGAAGGAAGGCGATCTATAATAACCGTCAGGATGAAAGAAAAGAAATAGATGCCTGTAGTCTTAAAACAATCCTTTATTGCAGTGGAGACACAAGGGTAGCCCGACTCTGGCCGAGTTTCGCCGTTTCAAAACGGCTGCCTCAGGGGCTTACAATAATCTTGAATTCATTAGTTATATATTGACTAAGAATATAATGTGATCATATAAAGAGCTGTATGATCTCCTATGTTGCGTCTTGAAGCATTCGCGATAGCAGAACTCCACTAGCAAAGGCAAACATGTTTGCCTTTGCTAGTGGAGTTCTGCTATCGCGAATGCTTCAAGACGCAACATAGGAGATCATACAGCTCTTTATATGATCACATTATATTCTTAGTCGATATATAACTAATGAATTCAAGAAGATTATTGTAAGCCCCTGAGGCAGCCGTTTTGAAACGGCGAAACTCGGCCAGAGTCGGGCTACCCTTGTGTCTCCACTGCAATAAAGGATTGTTTTAAGACTACAGGCATCTATTTCTTTTCTTTCATCCTTCCGGTGGGTGGGAACAGGAAAAAAAAAAGACATTGAAAATTAATCTAGTTTTCTCTTTAAGTCAAGCATACACTAAAAATTAACCTAGCTTTTTCATTTAAGGCAAACATACACTGAAAACTAACCTAGTTTTCTTTTTTAAATTACACACAGAGAATATATAAACTGACTCCACAATCACTCTTCTCCTGCAAGCTTTAAGTCATAAAATTTCCCAGCAAAGCAATACTTACAAATCCTCTTCAATCACCAGCAAAATCATCTTCTGCTCTCAGCACGCCCTCAAGATTTATACTTTTTTTTTTTTTAATTCTCTCAAGATAGCGTTATACAGTGGGGGAGGGGAACAGAAAGGAGGGAGGGCTGGGTGTTGGATTATGTATGGGAACTTTTATGCTCATTTACCCAGGTTGGTAGAGAATCAATGAGGAAGGTAACAAAAACTGACTTAATAAGAAATAATATCCTACATTCAGGCACAATGGTTGGCAGCTGGGGATATATTCTTGCAATGTGAGCAGGAATAACTGGGCAGGCTGGATAGGCCAACTGGTCTTTGTCTGGCATCATCAACTGTGATTCTGTGTAAACTCACGCCCGGGTCTGTTGCAGCACAGCAGACAGTGCTATGGCCTGAGCCATATGTTAATGCCCATTATTTCTTTTCAAGTGCTTCTTCATGTCTGCCTCCCACTACTCCTCTCCTTCCATCCCTTCCTTCTCCCCAGCTTGATAATCCCTTTCTTTCCCTTCGCTGCCTCTCCTTCTCCTCCCTCTCACTTCTCAACCCAATCTGCCACTCCCCTCTTATCTCATCACCTCCCTCTACATCCAGTTCCACCTCCCCTTTTTCCTCGTTTCAGCCCATTTCCTCCCCAGCCACTTCCTTCTCTTTGCTCCTTGCTTCCTTCCTAATCTTGGCTCTTCCCCGCTGCTTTCTTGCCTCCTCATACATCCTTCCTTTTGTAGCTCGCTCCTTCAAGAATGAGCCTCATGTGTTGCAGCAATAAAATATAATAAACTCAGAAAGTTTCAGGAAATCTCGCGTTCCGTAGATGATTCTGTATCCCAGGTGCTGCAATTGCTACTTGTTTTGTTGTGTCATGAGATAAAATATGTTGTACAACACAGGAATAGTGCCCCCTCCAGAGAAGCTAATGTTAAGTTGACTAAATGGAAATGGCAATAAAAAATTTCCTGTGAGTTCAATAAAAATATATGAAAAAGAAAACCAAAAGGCTGAGCCGCACCACACCAGCAGCTCCGCGTTGTTCTTGCCATACCAGGGAGTTGGCGCCACATGGCGCCAACAAGCATTCCCGGACTCAAACTAATATATCTCATCCTCGCCAATCCTTATCTCCAATTACACCATGATTAACCATCTCCATTATTGTTTACATGTTTGAATTAATAACCTGTCCTTTCTCTTCTTTCTCTGCCAAGTTCCAATCTCCTGTATATGTAACTGCATTTTCCGCACCACTGTTTTTAGTTTATGTTTATGATGCACCCCTGTTCTATGTGAACCAGCATGATGGGACTGCGTTCCCGAATGCCGGTATATAAAAACCCAAAATAAATAAATAAATAAAATGGCTCCAATGGGATCAGATCAGCAAGGTGGGGTGGGAGAAGACTGGCCACTGGCGGCAGCAGCAGCAGTGGTGATGTGAAGAGTGAGGCTGATTGCACTGGTAGTGTGGGAGGCAGGAGGGCAGAAGAATGGCAAGAAGGCTGAGATGGACAGGAGAGGGCGAGACTGAGTTTGACTCAATTTTCTCTAGGCTTGTCATCTGTCAGGATGAAGATTTGTGTAACTCTGTTCCCTTACCCCTCTGCGGCAGGGACTCTGCTAAGGCTGAGCCATACCCCACACTGCTACTGCAGGTGCTGATGGAGCTGAGTCAGCAGCACCGGAACAGGCACAGAGAGGGGAGTCACACTTTGAGTGCAGGATCTCCCACATGGAAATCCGGCAGGATATTATGAGGGGTCCCAGCCTCCCCTCCACTCCCTATCCCTCTCCTGGCAGCAATCAAAGCAGAATTCATGCTGAAGCCATACACAAAAGATGGTAGTAAAGGCAAACAAGGGAGAACTGAAGATGGAGCAAGGCCGGGGGTGACACATCAGGCAGAGCAACGCTGCAGACAAAGTGGATCAAGAGGTCCGTGTTATGCTGATGGCTGAGAGTGTGGACCCCTTGTCCGAGGTGAGGTTGGCACAACCTGAGAGGGCGAAACCCTGCAGGTCCCCACCGTCAGAAGGCGAGGCCAGACTGGCGCAGAGGGCTGGCTGGAGCTTCACCAATACCAACCCCGTTCCATGCAGGTTTAGCCCTTGGGTTCGGGGTCCGGTTGATCTTAGGTGGGCTCCTGCGAAGAGAGTGGTAAGTGTCAGTGGAGTCGTCCAGGATCAGTCCTAGGTCAGAAGCCCAAGGGTCGTCGATAGCCAGTCCGAGGTCAAAAGCCAAAGAGTCGCCGAGAGCCAGTCCAGAGTCAGAAGCCAGAGGGTCACCGAGAGCCAATCCAAGGTCGAAGCCAAGAAATCTGTCCGAAGGAGACCAAGGATGGGAACTGGAGCAGGAAGAAGGCGCGGAAGGCAGGAACAGGACTCTGGAGGCAGGAACGGACTCGGGAGACAGGGACAGGCACAGGACTCAGGATTCAGGACACCACCGAAGCAGAAGAACTTCACAGAAGCAAAGCAGACTCGTTGCCAAGTCAGGGAACCGGAAGAGGAGGCCCCTTGAAATAGCCCCAGGCTCCAGACGTCATCCATGGGCTGGACTGTAATTAATGAGGCTGGCCTCTTTAAGAATCTGCAGGAGACGCAGCCTCATGCCTAGGGAGGGCCTGGCCTGGAGAGGGCTGCCGGAGGCGTTGGTCCGTGGCCCTGTGCCATGAAGAGGAGGTCAGCGGTCGTCTCCCCCGCCGCGGAAGCCGCGAAAGCAGCTGGGACCTGGCGCGCGCAGTGGGATGTCTACCTGCGGCCGCATAGGTCCCAGTGGAGTTCCCGGCATTGGCAAAAGAGGTGAGGGGGACCGGCCGCCGGTAGCCGCGGCCAGCACACGTAACAGTACCCCCCTTTTTAGGGCGCCTCCCCGGGGATTTCGGTTTGGAAGGATGGGCCCTGTGGAACTGAGCGAGAAGGTCCTTGTCCAAAATACTGGCAATAGGCTCCCAACTATTTTCCTCCGGGCCAAAGCCCTCCCATGCTAGCAAGTACTCCCATCTCTTTCCCCGTTTCCTGACATCCAGCACATCCTGAACCTGGTATGTGACATCCGCTTCAGAAGATATGGCCTGAGGTTCCGGTGGCTTTCAGGAGAAGACGGATAGGACCAAAGGTCAAGCGAAGGCTGTATGTGACCGGGCCCAGCTGGCGAAGAACTGGAAAAGGTCCAATGTATCTGGGTGCGAAACGGACCGATGGTAGCTTGAGTCGTATGAAGCAGGTACTTAACCAGACCATGTCCCCTGGTTTGAAGCGCAGCGCTTCACGGTGATGGGCGTCATAAAACCTTTTGGAGGTTTGAGCGGCCTTTTGAAGCAGTTGTTTGGTGTGGTTCCATAACTGGTGTAACTCCCAAGCAGTCACCTGGGCTGCGGGTAATGGAACCGCTAATGGAAGTGGTAGAGGAGGCAGTGGTTGGTGTCCATAGACCATCTGGAAGGGCGAGGATCTTGAAGAGGCGGATAGGTGCGAATTCAATGCAAACTCTGCCCAAGAGAGGAGGTCAGCCCAGTTGCTCTGCCGCGAGTTCACATAAGATCGAAGGAACTCTTGAGTGTCCTATTGGTTCTTCTGTTCTGACCATTAGCCTGGAGATGATACGCGGAAGTCAGGTCTAAGGAAATGTCGAACTTCCGGCAGAGGGATTTCCAAACCGAGCTGTAAATGGACTCCACGGTTAGACAATATGTGTTTAGGCAGTCCGTGAAGCCTGAAGATATGCCGGATGAACAAGTTGGCTAACTCGGGGGTAGATGGCAGACCCGGAAATGCCACGAAGTGTGCCATCTTTGAGAAGTGGTCTACTGTGACCCAAATTGTGTTGTTGCCGCCCGAGAGGGGGAGGTCCACAATGAACTCTGTGCTTATATGGGTCCACGGCTCATCCGGCACAAGAAGTGGTTGCAAAAGACCCCAAGGATGGCCAATGGGGGCTCGGGCCGGGCGCACGTAGGACAGGCTTCCACATATGCCCGTGAGTCTTTTTTGGGACACCAATAATACCTCAGCAGGGTAGAAAGCGTTCGAGCTTGACCAGGATGGCCCTGCCGTCAACAAATCATGCGCCCATCGGAGTAGTTTTTTGCCGGAGCTGTCGTGGGAACCACAGTTTTCCCTGGGGGTACGGGCATGGTGGTGGGAAAGCAATACTCTAGCTGGGTCGATGATATGCCGGGGAGCCTCTGGTATGTCCTCCAGGACGAAAGAGCAAGAGAGGGCATCAGCTCAAGTACTCTTGTCACCCGGACGGTATCGCAACACAAAATTAAATTGCGTAAAAAACAGTGACCACTGGCCTGACGGTGGTTTAGCCATTGGGCGTGATGGAGATATTCTAAGTTTCTATGATTGGTATACGCAGTTATTTGATGCTGAGCCCCTTCTAGCCAGGGGCGCAATTTCTTCAAAAGCTAATTTTATAGCCAGTAGTTCCTTGTTTCCATTTGCGTAGTTGCGTTCAGCCAGAGTAAAGCGTCGAGAGAAGAAGGAGCAGGGATGTAATGTGTTGATTTTGTCAAGTACTGACTAAGTACGGCCCCATCTCCGACATCAAGAAGCATCCAACTCGACAATGAAGGAACGCCGTGGGTCTGGGTGCGAAGGCATGGTTCTTGAAGAAAGACCTCTTTGTCCTGAAAGGCGGTCATAGCTTTGGAGACCATTGAGAAGGGTTGGCCCCCTTTGCGTGTCATGGCAGTAAATGGGGAAGTCAAGGTTGAGTAATGTGGAATAAATGACATATAGTAGTTCGTGAAGCTGGGGAACCTCCGTAAGGCCTTGAGACCTTGAGACTGGTTGAGGCCAGTTTTGGATGCTCATAATCTTCTGGGGGTCCATTGAAAACCTTGACTGGAAACTATATATCCAAGGAATTGGGACGGTCCCTTTTTCAAACAGCATTTCTCCAATTTGGCGTATAAGTTGATTCTCCCACAGTCGTTGAAGAAATTGGCTGACATCTTGGCGGTGGGTTGGAAGATCGTGAGAAAACACCAAGATGTCAGGTACATAGACTATGACACAGTTCGTACAGCATATCCCTAAAGACCTCATTCATCATGTTTTTGAAACACTGCTGGGGCGTTACAGAGGCCAAATGGCAATGACCAAGTACTCAAAGTGTCCATCATGTGTATTAAATGCTGTTTTCCATTCGTCACCTTGACGGATGCAAACTAAATTGTAAGCTCCCCTGAGGTCCAACTTAGTAACTATCTTTGCCCCTTGGAGCCTATCAAAAGTTCAGAAATCAGAGGCAGCGGGTAGCGATCTTTGATGGTGATGTCATTTAGACCACAATAGTCGATACATGGGCGGAGGGAACCGTCTTTCTTGCCCACAAAAAAACCCTGCACCGGCGGGTGACTTAGAGGGCTGGATGAAGCCTTTTGCCAGGTTCTCCTAATATATTCAGACATGGCTAGGGTTTCTGAGACGGACAACGGATAAACCGGCCCCGGGGAGTTCCGAATTAGGGGTAACAAATTTTTTTTTTTTTATAGCAATCTACTATTCAATTACACATTTTGAAGGAATATGGTTATATGAGTTATATTTTAGATTTATTATTTCCTTTCTATCTTTGACTATTTTTGTTAAAAAATTAGTTATATTTATTTTATGAGTAGGGATTATGACAATATAATGTATTTTTATTCTTTCTATTTCTTATCTATACTTTTTTAAATTTGGTGTTTTATTTTATTTTATTTTTATTTTGTTTTTTCTTGGTTAATGGCTCTATATAATCGAAATTTGTAAACCGTCTTGATCAAACTAGTTTGAAAAGACGGTATAGAAATATTTTTAAATAAATAAATAAATCGTTGCAGTCGTAGGAGCATGAGGAGGCAGAACATCCGCAGCCCTTTTTGAGAAGACATCCGCAAATGAGGAGTATGCGGAGTATGATCCGGCAGGATACCATAGTGGAAAAACACTGTATGGGCATGATGGAATCAGGCACTTGTGATGGCAAGAAGGGCTCCGAGCGAGAGAGTTTGTAGACTGGCCCAATCAAATTGTGGGGAGTGCTGCTGAAGCCATGGCAGACTAAGGACCACTGGTGTATGGCTTTGTCTAAGAACGAAAAAAGGGTAGGGTTTCGACATGGAGTGATCCAGTGCGGAACTGAATAGGAGTCGTGGAAAACGCAACTCTCCCAGGTAGAGGTTCTCCCTGTATGGAGAAGAGGAGGAAGAGAGACTGGAGAGCGGACAGTGGGTTTCAGAGGTGTTCTACCAGCTGCCTCAGGATAAAGTTGCCCCCGGCCCCAGAATCCACAAGGGCCAGGGTATGAAATTCCCTGGTTGTTTACTTGATGGCGACGAGCAGAGTCACTGGAGGAGCGGGTGAGGTCAAGCCTAGGAGAAGTCTCCTGCAGAACCTTGACCTGGAAGTCTCCCGGACCGGCCGGACACGTTGGCATAGCATGGGATGTTTGTCAGGTTTAGAAGAAGACGTGCGGTGGGTCCAAATTGTGCCAAGGCTTGGTTCCCCGGGCTGTTTCAACCTCTGCAGAGTGTTCTCACAGATGACGGTCAATGTGTCCCTTGAGATCAATTAAGGGTTTCGGGTAATTCCCGAGCGGCAAGTTCAATCCTTGATTCTTGGGCTAAGACCCGCGAAAAAGATGGCCTGGAGGCACTTAAAGTCCCATTGGAGCTCAGAGGCGGAGGGTTTTGAAACTTCCACGACCATAGTTCAAACAAGGTGCTTGAACCTGCTGGAGGTTATGGCCCTTGCTGGATATGGCCCTTCGACCCGGATCGTCGAAGACTGACCGGAACAGGTTTAAGAACCCAGGCAGGTTGCATAGAATAGGACTGGCCCTTTCCCATAGGGGCGACGCCCAAGCTAAGGCTTTCCCATCTAACAAAGAGAGGATATAAGTGGTCTTGGTAACCACATCTGGAAAGTAGACAGGTTGAAGAAAAAAATGCATACTGCACAAATTAAAAAAAACCTGCACATACGAGGATCTCCAGAAAACTGAGGAGGTACGGGCAATGGCACTGTAGAGGGACTTAACTTGGCGGACAACGAAGCGGCATCCAAGCGAGTGGTCAGGTGATCAAGTTCTACTGACAGGGTCTCCAAGAATTTCTGCTGTTCTAGGATGCGCTGTGCCAGGCCAGGAGTGACCTGAAGTACTGAGACCTCCGCCGGGTCCATGGACTTGGCAAACTGTTATGCTGACGGATGAGAGTGTGGACCCCTTGTCCGAGGTGAGGTTGGCACAACCTGAGAGGGCGAACCCATACAGGTCCCCACCATAGGAAGGCGAGGCCGTACTGGCGCAGAGGGCCGGCTGGAGCTTCGCCAATACCAACCCATTCCCCGCAGGTTGAGCCCTTGAGTTCGAGGGCCGGCTGGTCTTAAGTGGGCCCCTGCGAAGAGAGTGGTAAGCGTCAGCAAAGTCGCCCAAGATCAGTCCTAGATCAGAAGCCCAAGGGTCACCAATAGCCAATTTGAGGTCAGAAGCCAAAGAGTCGCTGAGAGCCAGTCCAGAGTCAGAAGCCAGGGAGTCGCCAAGAGTCAGTCCAAGGTCGAAGCCAAGAAATCTGTCCGAAGGAGACCAAGGATGGGAACTGGAGCAGGAAGAAGGCGCGGAAGGCAGGAACAGGACTCTGGAGGCAGGAACGGACTCTAGAGACAGGGACAGGCGCAGGACTCAGGATTCAGGACACCACCAAAGCAGAAGGACTTCACAGAAGCAAAGCAGACTCGTTGCCAAGTCGGGGAACCGGAAGAGGAGGCCCCCTTGAAATAGCCCCAGGCTCCAGACGTCATCCATGGGCTGGACTGTAATTAATGAGGCTGGGCCCCCTTTAAGAATCTGCAGGAGGTGCGGCCTTGTGCCTAGGAAGGCCTGGCCAGAGAGGGCTGCCCGGAGGCGTTGGTCCGCGGCCCTGTGCCACGAAGAGGAGGTCGGCAGTCGTCTCCCCCGCCACAGGAGGTGGTGCAGGTCTGGTGGCGGAAGCCACGCAAGCAGCTGGGACCTGGCGCACGCAGCGGGGATGTCTCCCTGCGGCCGTGCGGGTCCCGGCAGAGTTCCCGGTGTCGGCGAAAGAGCTGAGGGGGACCGGCTGCCGGTAGCCACAGCCGGCACATGTAACAGTCCATATCTGCTGACAGCTGCTATTGTATAAGAAAATTTAAAATGCTTTATGCTTTATGTGGAAATGAAAGAAAAACTGACAAAATATGGTGCCAGAAAAAAACTGAAGCAAAAAACCCTACAAAATGATTGCAAAAAAAAAAATAAAATTAAATTAAAGCAAAGCATATGAACATAAACTGCATTTCAAAAAAGCCGTGCATTGCTTTAAAAGGGTCTCCAAGTTCAGACAACTGAGAATGATGAACAGAGCAAGAGGAGATCCAAAAGGAACAGCCCATGCTTGTAGGCTACTTTTGGAAAGAAAAAGAAAAGGATGTATGTGTGGTGTGTGTGTCCCTAATAACATTTTTGATTGGGGGGGTCCTATCCACACCAAGTTGTCAGGTCTTGCAGAGGAGACGTGAGGACGCAGAGGGGTAGCAGGGTTTTGGATCCATGTATATGCATGTACTGCAGACATTTATTTTATTTAAACTTTTTATATACCGGTATTAGTTGTGGACATCATACCGGTTTACATAGAACGAATCAAGTTTGGAATTACATTATAACAGGGAAAGGCAAACTGGGAGAGGGGTAACAAGAGGCAGCTAAGAAGAAGAGATTAACAAGAGATTAACTAAACAACTGGGTCCTCAATGTGAGGAACGCTGAAGCACCATGTGGTGATGCATAATTTGACATGTTTGTGGGCTGTCTATTCTGGGTAAGCTTGTTTAAATAAGAAAGTTTTTAATTTCTTTTTGAATTTGATCGCACATGGTTCCAGGCGGAGGTTGGGCGGTAGGGTATTCCAGAGAGAGGGACCTGCGATCGAGAGGGCACGGTCACGTGCAGAGGAGAGATGGGCTATTTTAAGTGAGGGCACGAGGAGGGTGCCTTTGTTGGTAGTTCTGGTAGGTCAAGTGGACTGGGGAGCAGTGAAGGGAAGGTCTAACCATTTGGAGTTGTGGGTGTGAATGGTTTTATGTATTATGGTTAGAGTTTTGTAGTGTATGCGGGAGGGTATGGGGAGCCAGTGGAGGTCTCTGAGGATGGGAGTAACGTGTTCATGTTTATGGGAATTTGCAATGAGTCTTGCTGTGGCATTTTGCAACATTTGTAATGGTTTAATAGTGGAGTGTGGGAGCCCTAGGAGGAGAGCATTACAGTAGTCCAATTTGGACGAAATGGTGGCCTGGATCACTGTACGGAAATCTTGAGTGTGAAGGAGGGGTCTGAGTTTTTTGAGTACGTTAAGTTTGAAGAAGCCAGCTTTAAGTATAGAGTTGACGTAGTTCTTCATGCTTAGTTGGTGGTCGATGAGTACTCCGAGGTCCTTTACAAAAGGTTGCTTTGATAGAAGTTCGAGCTTAGGGTTGTTAGTCAGTGAGAGGGGAGGGGAGGACTGGGTGGAGATAAGTAGGAGTTCTGTTTTGTTTGTGTTAAGGGCAAGATGGAGGTCAGTGAGCAGGGAGTTGATAGCTGTAAGGCAGTTTTCTCAGTGTTCTAGGGCATCGGAGATAGAATTGTGAATAGGGATGATGATCTGAACATCATCAGCGTAGAGAAAGAACTTGAGTTTGAGATCAGAGAGGAGTTGGCAGAGTGGGGTGATGTAGACGTTGAAGAGGGTGGGAGAAAGTGATGAGCCTTGAGGGACTCCTTGCTGTATGGGCTGTGGGGCAGATGAGGAGTTACCAATTTTAACAGAGAACTTTCTGTTTGAGAGGAAGGATGTGAACCAGGCAAGGGCAAGGCCTGAGATACTTTCGAGGCGTGACAGTAGGTGCTGGTGGCTGATGGTGTCAAAAGCTGCTGATATATCGAGGAGGGCAAGGAGGTAACTGTGGCCTTGGCCCATGCCTCTGAGGAGGTGGTCGGATAGGGAGAGGAGTAGAGATTCGGTATTGAAATGTTTTTGGAAACCAAATTGAGAGGGATGGAGAATCATATGATTTTCGAGATAGTCCATGAGTTGTGAGTTAACAACTCTTTCGAGTAGCTTGGCAATGAACGGGAGGTTAGAGATGGGGCGGAAGTTGGAAGGGTCTTTTGGGTCTAGAGAAGGTTTCTTAAGGAGGGGTTTGACTACTGCGTGTTTGAGCGAGTCTGGGACCGATCCATGAGCGAGTGAGCAGTTGATGATATCTGCTATAGCTCTGACTATGGCGTTAGGGATGGCTAGTAGGGCTTTGGATGGAATAGTGTCTTCAGGATGGGAGGAAGGTTTGAGTTTTTTGAGGATGTTCTCAACTTCTTTGGTGGAGGTTGAGTCGAGGGTGGTCATAGAGGGTTGGGAGGGTGTGGGGAGGATGGGCATGGAGTGGGGGGAACTGTTAGTAGCGGAGGGGAATCTTAATAGGAGAGTTGCGATTTTACTGTGGAAGTATTTGGCTAATTCTTCACATTTAGAGGATGCGTCAGAGTCTCGTATGGTTGGGGAGATAGGGGTTGTGAGGCTTGAGACGTAGGAAAAGAGCACTTTGGGGTTGTATCTGTAGTCATGGATTTTTTTAGCGTAGAAGTCGCGTTTGTGTTTTAGGGTAGAGAGTCTGTAGTTGTGTAGTGCTGTTTTATAGATGGAGGAGTTTTGCGAGGTAGGGTCCTTACGCCATTGTCTCTCCTTTTGCCTGAGAGTGTTTTTTAGGGTTTTAAGTTCAGGTGTGTACCATGGCTTAGTGGGTTTCAAGGTGGCACTTATGACTCGTTTGGTGACTGGACAGAGTCTATTGGCGATGTCTCCTATAAAGTTGTTCCAGGTTGCTAGTGCTGTGTCGGGATCTGAGCAAATTAGATTGGATAAGGAAGTGGAGAGTGCGTTTGCTAGTTCGATGCTAGGGCAGGGTTTTCTGAATATTAAAGTAGTGCTATTGGTGTTGTTGCTTGGGGGAGAGATGTTGGTGGAAAGTAGGCATTCTATAAGGTGATGGTCAGACCAGGGAACAGGGGTGGATATGGGTTGGTTGGTGGAGAGGAGGTTAGAGTTGATGAACATCAGGTCCAATGTATGTCCGGCTTTGTGGGTGGGAGAAGCTATGATTTGCCGGAATCCTAATGCGTGGAGGGATTGTAGGAGAGTTTCACATGATGTGGATCGTGGAAGGGAGTCTACGTGGAGATTAAAGTCTCCAAGGATAATGGAGGGGATGTCGGGTTTTATCCAATCAACGATGAATTTGATTAGGAGTGAGGGGTTGGACTCTAGGTAGGTGGGGGGAGCATATACAAGACAGATTTGCAGGGCAGCAGACCTGAAGAGGCCTATCTCTAGCTTGGGCAGGGTGGCTATGCGGATAGGTTTGAGGTTTAGACATTTCTTAGATGCCAACAAAAGGCCTCCTCCTCTTTTTTTGGGTCTGTGGAGAGGGAAGATGTCATAGGAGGAAGAGGGGAGTTGGTTGATGAGGACAATATCTGAGTCTTTGAACCAAGTCTCTGTAACTGCACAGATGTCAGGCTTGCAGTCGGTAAGGAGGTCATTGAGGATGGGGGGTTTTTTGGATAGTGACTGCGAGTTAAAGAATATGATGGAGAGGGTGGTGAGGCCTAGGAGTTGTGTCAGAGGAGAGGTGAGGATAGGGATAAGGGATTTGCGGAGGGGGGGGGATGGAGGGCGTAAGAGGGGGAAAGTCTGGAGAGGGGAAAATGTATACGAGGGATAGGGTAAGAGGCCATGGGGGCAGATGGTGGTGATGGGGAGGGTAGGCCGAGAAGGTTGTCTCAGGGCAGGGGTGGATAGTGACAAGGTAGGGATACACTGGCACTGCTGTGGATACAATACAATGCAGTAAAAGTAGAAATTCTAGTATGGTAGCAATGGACGTACAGGAGGGTACAAATGAATAGTATAGGGGGGGGTCAGTAGAAGCAATGGACGTTCGTAATATTAGAGAGCAAATAGAGAGAGGTTGCAGAGAGCACTGATAATAGTTACAGTTCGTGAAGCGAGTAGTCTTGTTGCCGAGTCATCTGGGCTGTCGGTGCTGGATTCGGTGAGATTGGAGAGGTCGGAGATCGGAGAGGAGCTCACCAAGGGGCGCACTAAGGGGCAGGCCCCTTAGGTCGCGCTCCTTGGTGCGCGGGGCGCCTAGGGCTGACCTTTTAAAGGGCCCAGTCTTCTCGGGGAGGGCGGTCTCGGCCGAGCGGCGTCACTTCCGGCTTGGTCGGGTGCTCGAGCGGCAGCGGCAGCGATCAGGTGGGCCCCTGACCCCGGAGGGTCTACGTCGGACATGTGGGGCTTCGGTGCGATCGGCAGGCGAAAGGCTGTGGGACGCCTCAGACCGACATTTTAAAGGGCCCGGTCTTCTCGGGGAGGGCGGTCTCGGCCGAGCGGCGTCACTTCCGGCTTGGTCGGGTGCTCGAGCGGCAGTGGCAGCGATCAGGTGGGCCCCTGACCCCGGCGGGTCTACGTCGGCCACGTGGGGCTTCGGTGCGATCGGCGGGCGAAAGACATGCACACATGCGTCCTGGGAATTAGGCTCCTTTGGTTCTGACTGAAACTTCTATATAAATTACATTTTTAACGCCCATTGCAAAATACTCAGTCAAACTTGGCATATGTTAAAGACTGTGCCTTTACCTGAACAGGAAGTGGTGCTGGAAGCTCCATTATCTCAATCATTTTCATTTTCCATAGATCAAAAGAGCCTGTGCTACAAATCTATTATTCTGATTCTGTACTACTATGTTTGCAGTTATTCCCCAAGGCGAGTCTGGAACAGTGTCGCCAGCGACCTGGTTTACAATAACTAACCACTTCAGACCAGAAACTTGCTAGGGCTCTATACTGTTTAAAACAAAGAACCCAGATGCCTGATTCAGTTTTTGCATTTTAGGCAGAATTGGGATTCCAATACCCTGTGCTAAGAAATGCCCTGATCCTATCTTAATAAACCTTTTTATGTTAGTTTAAATTACAAACTTCCAGTTTATCTCCTTGTATTTAATGCAGAATATACACACACTGCCATCATGGAATTTGCTGTCCCTTAACTCATGACATCTGTAGGGCTTTCTATAGCAATTTTCAAGTGAGTCAATGATTAATAATGCTCACAGCATGCTCCCTTTTGTTAAGTTCTATTATTCTGTCCAAAAAAGAGAGAGTGGATTTCCTGAGCACATGAGGAGTGGTAGAGGTAAGAAGGTCAGAAGTGAACTGTGTGGGAGGAGCCAGAGATTGCCCCGTTAAAGCTGAAATCTTCCAAGGGGGTGCCTTACTTTTCCGATGGCGTCTTTCTGTAGGCCCAGCTCTGCTTCGATGTTATGGGTGGTCTGTTTCAGGCAGTTGAATATGGTGAGCATCTCCTGCAACGACGTCATGGCCTGGGGAAGGGAAGAAAAGCAGTGAGAGGCAGGCTACATCAGAAACTGGCAAAAGGAGAGGGAGAGCTGGAGGGGTGGGAAGGGAAGGAGCAAGAGACGCGCGCAGAGCAGACAGAGGTGTGGGCATGCAGCAACAGAAGTTGGAAGAACAGGTGAATATAAACAGGAACAGGTGAAACGGAGGCTGGAGGATGTGTGAAGGGGAAAGTGGAAGACTGAACTAAGGAAGAGAAGGGCACAGAGAAGAGCCAGTAAAGGGGGAGAGAGAGGAAGATAGTTGAAAGGCAATAAGGGTTTAAAGAGAGGGAGAAGTGATATACCTCTTAATAGCAAGGTATCATTAGAAAAAAAAATACAGGAGCCACAAGTTGTGGTCCTGTGGCACCAAAGCCTCTTCCAGCAATGCTCAGATGGCATAGAAAAAGCAGGACATGGCAAATGATGGTAAGGTCACCAGCTCCTGAGGCACTGCAGAAAGAGCAATCCTCCCAAGGTAACAGCATGGTGGGCCAATGTGGGCAGCTCCGATTAGGAATGGCTGGATAGGGTGGGATAGAGGGGTCCTGAGGGGAAAAAAAGGAAAGGGAAAATGCCCAGCTTTATTGCTGTACTCCCAGCTCTGTCACTGCTCGAGAACTCACGGAGGAGCTCTGCGACCGTTCACCGTCCCCATGCTCCACACTCTTTACCTCAGCCCGTCATTTTGTCTTCTGCCCTGTTCACTGTTCTTGGACTTCAGAGCTTTCTTCCTCTCATCCCGCCAACTCCACTCTCCCTGATAGCATCTCATCCTTGTCGCTGTGGTCACACCTCCACCTCCACCTCTCTTCTACTTTTTCTCCTGCTCTTCCTCCTCCTCTCAGCCCAGGATATCAATCCCATCAGTGCATATCAATTACTCTTCCAATTGTATCCCCATTTTCCTCCTTTCTCCCTCTTCTCTTCCTTTCTTAAGCTCCCTGTAGAATGCGTACTCTATTTTCAACAAGTCTACCTACATTCATGACCTCTAGCTCTCATAGTTTCCCTCTGAGGACTCTGCTTCTCTGTCATGGTGCTTAGCTTTTCTCCCATACACCTTGCACAGCAGGCCGTGCTGGTGATGTTGGACTGCTCCTCTCCTCCTCCTGTAGGTTTCAACACCTTCTTTCACCTCAATCCCACTCTTTTTCTTCCTTTGAGGCCCACTCCATCCTTCTATTCACTCCACTACCCTCCAGATAGCTGATAAATTCCCCTCCTTCTTTTCACATCTTTGATTCCTGGCTTTCCTTCTTCCTAGAAGCATCTTCCCCTTCCCTTATTCTTGGGGAATTTAACCTCAACATGGACTTCCTCTCCGATGCCTCAAAACTCCTTGCCTTAACCTCCTCATTTGACCTCCCACTCTGCTCTACCACCCTTACTCATAAGCATAGCCACTGCTTTCACGTAATCCTTTCCTCTAACCTCTACCCCAGTTTTTCCCCTTTCTGACCATCATCTGATAACTTTCACACTAAGCCAGCCTACCCCATAGCCTCATTCAATCACCACCAATACCTTCAGGAAACTCCAGGATGTCAACCCTTATATCCTACCCACTACTGTCTCATCTCTCCTTTCCTCCACTAGATTGTCTGAGTCAGTTGACAAAGCAGTTTCTTCTTACAACACTACACTCTCTTCTGCTTTAGACACTCTTGTCCCTCTTCTTACCCATTCTGTAAGGAGCAGCAAACTCTAGAATTTGCATCCTATGTTCCTGTGCTTGCTCTGCAAAACATCTCTGGCTAAAATCCTGTGACCATGCCAACGTCATACATTTCACATTCATGCTGACCTCTCAGTTTGCCATCTCACTTGCCAAGCACGAATATGTTCATTTGACAAACTCTCTCGCATTCAACCCTTGCCATCTCTTTGCCACATTCAATTCCCTTTGCTTTCCAGGCCCCCTGCATTCTCTGCTATGGCTGACTACTTCCATGATAAGGTTCACAAAATTGGTCTTCAGTTCTCAAAAGGTCACCTCTACCCCCCGCTCCCCCACTTCATTCCTCTACACTTCCCCAGGCCCCTGCCACCCTCTCCTTTTCTGAAATCACACTTGAGGAACCTGCCCATCCTTTCTTCTCTTCCAAACTAACGTCTTGTTTCTCTGACCCTATTACCATCCGACTGCTCAGCTCTATTTCCCCTGCAGGCATCCCTTCCATCTGTCACATCCTCAATCTATCACGTCCCATCGCTAATGTTCCCGCAGCCTTCAAATATGCTGCAATCGCAACACTCCTCAAAACAACTTTACTGGTCCTCACCTGTCCTGCTAAACTATTGATCCATCATCTTCCTCCCTTTTGTTTCCAAACTACTTGAATATGCTGTTCACCACCACTGTCTTGACTTCATTTCATCTCAAGCCATTCTCGATCCACTCCAATCTGGTTTTTGTCCACGGCATTCCACAGAAACAGCCCTAGATAATGTCTCCAGGGACCTGTTTATAGCTAAAACCAAATGTTTTTTACTAAATTCTCATTCTCCTTGACCTGTTTGCTGTTCTTGACACTTTTTGATCACCACCTACTCCTCGATAGTCTGCCCTCACTTGGATTTCAGAACTCCGTATTGTTTTGCTTCTCGTCTTACCTCTCCCACCTTATTTCTAGTGTGTCCTCTGGTGGATCCTCCTTTACTATCATTCCACAATCAATTGGTGTCCCTTAGGGCTCTGTCCTGAGTCCTCGTCTCTTTTCCTCTCTTTACTAATTCCCTGGGTGCTCTGATCTCCTCTCATGGCTTTGTCAGAAAATGTGTTAGAAAAAGTGTTTCTTTGTAGTCAGTTAGATCAAGTTTGTATTAAAGCATAAGAATTGCTTTTTCATACTCCCTGTACTTTTCCACTAGATGAGAGCCTCAACTGGGATGCCTTTCAACTTCAGACACCTGTGTCCTTGGAGACTCAAAAATATAAGAAACTTAACTTTCTTACAGTTAGGCATACAGACTAGCCCCCACCTGGCTATTCTTGTCCTTTGGGGGCTCAAAAAGTATAGAAAAGTTAACTTTTCTTACAGTTACTAGCCCCCACCTGGCTATTCTGTCTATTTAAACCCCTGATAAGAGGAGCAAAATAAAACCTGACAGACCACAAGAGAGACTTTAAAGGGCTAATTGCTTTATGATATTGGTAAGCATTTGATTATAGTTATTTTACTATTAACCAAATATAGTTTTTTACTATTAACCAAATATAGTTACTATTAACCAAACTTAACTTCAAACACTTCTTATACGCGGATGATGTCCAGATCGTCATCCCCATCGAAGAATCCTTCACAAAAACTCTTGATTTATGGGAAAACTGTAGTCTAAAAATTGACAGCCTCCTCTCCAGTCTAAACCTAATCCTAAATTCATCAAAAAGCGAACTCCTTCTAATTTCCCCTGAAAACAGTGACTTCTCCACAAATCCACCATCTGGCTTTCAAACATCACAAGTAAGAGACCTAGGAGCTGTCATTGATAACCGGCTAAACCTAAAAGCATTTATCAGTCAAACTACTAAGGACTGCTTTCACAAACTTCACGTCCTAAAAAGAATAAAACCACTTTTCCACTCAAATGACTACAGAACAGTCCTGCAATCAATAATCTTCTCCAAGTTGGATTATTGTAACTCCATTCTGTTAGGTCTCCCGTCTTCTCACATTAAACCACTCCAGATGGTTCAAAACACAGCGGCCAGAATTTTGACAAACACTAGAAGAAGAGACCACATTTCACCCATCCTCAAAGACTTACACTGGCTGCCAGTTCACTATAGAATCTTATATAAGTCCATTACCACTATCTACAAAACTATCCATCAACTCTCTCCGCTCAACCTTCAAATCCCATTTAAAAAACACACATCTGCCAGACCCATCAGAGAATACTACAGAGAATCTCTACAGGTTCCACACTCCAAAATTTCTCAGCACATAACCTTCAGAGATAGGGCTTTCTCCACTGCTGGACCTACACTATGGAACTCCATCCCTCCAGATCTCAGACAGGAACCTTGCCTTCCAACATTTAGGAAAAGACTCAAAACTTGGTTATTTATGAAAGCCTTTCCAGACTACAACTGAACCATAATTCACCTTAATCCACTCTTATTTTCTTAACATGATAATCAATAACTTTACCAATTCCATAACCCTGCAATTACCACTTAGTGGCAAATTTGTTCTCTTTGTTAAATTACTATCGCCTTTCCACTACTCCAAGTTGTGTTATTTCCCTGTTTTATTGTAACTACTATTTTTTTCGTTCAGCACCTGTTTATGTTCTTATTATATTTCCCTTTGTCACACCTTGTTACATTGTAAACCGGCATGATGCGATTCCCATCGCGAATGCCGGTATAGAAAAACTCTAAAAAAATAAATAAATAAATAAATAAATAAATAAATTTTCTGCATAAGAGAACCCTAGCTAGTATAGTTAACCCTAGCTAGTATTAGACAATCATGTACTACAAAGAATTTATTTTACAAGAAAAATGTCTTTAGTAGATATTTATCTAATTGCCATAGTTACAGTAACTATCATTATCATATTTATACTTATAGCTATTTACTGTTTGATTAAGATAAGATTTGAGAAATATGAAGCTTCATAATCTAATCACATGCCTTAAAAGATTATAACTGTTATCTGAATAAAGAGACTGTTATTTTCATACATCTAGACTGGTCTATTTCTCTAAACAACTCTATTGGGGAACCTTCATCTCTAAATAATAAACTCATTCCCTAAGGGCTGGAGGGTCTTATGAAAAGGTAGGATAGGAGCAGAACTTATCCTGACTTTCACTACCATCTCTGTGCTGATGAGTCCCAGATTTACTTCTCTACACCAGAAATTTCATCAGGAATCCAGTCCCAAATCTCAGCCTGTTTGTCTGACGCTGAGGTAGATCTTAAAAAAGTACGCACGCGCGAACTTTTGTTCGTGCAACCGGCGCAAACAAAAGTACGCCGGATTTTATAAGATACGTGCGTAGCCGCGCTTATCTTATAAAACCTGGGGTCGGCGCGCGCAAGGCTGTGCAAAATCGGCAGCCTGTGCGCCGAGCCGCGCAGCCTGCCTCCGTTCCCTCCGACGCCACTCCGAAATCGGAACGGCCTCGGAGGGAACTTTCCTTCCCTCCGAGGCCTTCCCTCCATGGGTTAGATAGGGGAAGGGAGGGGAAGGTGGGGTCCCCCCACCCTTCCCCTCCCTTCCCCTATCTAACCCACCCCCCAGCCCTACCTAAATCCCCCCTACCTTTGTTGTGGCAAGTTACGCCTGCTTGAGGCAGGTGTAACTTGCTGCGCGCCGCCCTCGGCATCCCCCAGCACAGGCTGCAGTGCCGGGGGACTCGGGGACCGCCACTCCCGGCCTGCCCCCGAACCGTCGCCACACCCCCGGCCCCAGCCCGGACATGCCCCCGGACACACCCTGGCCTGCCGACACGTCCCCGGACACGCCCCTCCCGCCCCTTTTACGAAGCCCCGGGACTTGCGCGCGCTGGCGGCCTATGCAAAATAGGCGTGCCGGCGCACAGGGCTTTTAAAATATACCCCATTGCTTTCTTGATGTCCCATCTCCATTTTAAACTCAACACGGCTATGACCGAAAACCTTATCTTTCCCCCCAAGCCCACTTCCCCTCTTCTTCCTTTCTCTATTTCTGAGGATAACACTATAATCCTCCCAATTACCTCAGTTGGTAATCTTGGGGTCCTCTTTGACTCCTCTCTCTCATTCTCTATACATATCTAAAACATTGCTAAAATAGGTTGTTTCTTTCTCTATAACATCACCAAAATCTATTGTTTCCATTCTGAGCACACTACCAGAACCCTTATCCACTTTCTCATCATATCTCTTTTAGACTACTGCTATAGAACATGGGCAGCTCAAGGCAATCTGCTGCCTAAGGTGAGGAGAAAGATAGCCCCTCCCCCACCAAGGCGCGGAACAGGTCAAATCGCTGAGAGCCGGGGGGGGGGGATCCACTTTAGAGTCTAACCATTTGGTGATTTGAAATGCTGGGGAAGGGGAAAGGTGGGAGTCAGGGTTCCCAGAGGAGTGGCAGATAGAGTGCTATTGCTATTTCCAGGAAGTTGGCAATTTTGTCACATTCCCAGGAGCTCTACCACCTGCCTCCCCGCTCTTCCCCAACATTTGCCCCTTGAGGAAACGGGAGAGGGTGAATGGTTTGTGTGTGTGTAAAGGTATTGGGCACCTACACTAATCTTACACCCTTGTGCCCACCCTCCTCCTCGCCCCTGGCTCTCCCACACACATTTACAAAATATGTATTTATATCCACATGAAGGAACCCTTGGTTGTCTTACTAAAGAAGTGTACTAGCTAGCTGGGGAGGTTCAGCGAGATTTACTAAACAGCGGTTTGAATTTTACACCCCCATGTGGGAGACCGAAATGGTGTTGCCTTACAGGTCAATTTTAAAAGCGTTGCTCGCGCAAAAATGCCCACATATTTATTTATTATTTATATACCATGTTTCATGAGAACATATCAAATCGGTTTACATTAGTTAACAAATATTTCCTCTCACTGATAACCCCTTCTTTACCTCTCATTCACTCACACTCCATTCCATTCCATTTCCTTCTTGCACTACCCTCTCCCCTTTCACTCATTCAGCTCAGCTCCCCTTCGCTTCTGTCCCCTCCCTTCTCAATGAGAAGAGAGGGAAGAGAATGGAATTTCAGAATCAAGTATAGGGAAAGTCAACATCAACACCAGCCTTCTCAGTGAAAAGGGAGAAGATGAGACAAGGGAAGGGAAACTGAACTGAGGGGAGGGGAAGGGAAAGGGGACGGGGAAGAATGAGTTCTCTCTCACCTTCTCTTCCCTTCCAGTACCTCACCTTCCTCCTCCCCCGTGTTCTTCTTCCTGCCCAAGGGAGGGGGGGAAACCCCACTGGCAGCTGTTTTTTCTGCTGCTGCAGCTCTACAACCTGCAGGAATGGAAACCTTGTGGGCAGTCATCTCTGGCAATGCTGCAGTTCTACTTTGGCCCATGGGGGATGGGAACACCATGGGCACGACATCAAAACAGTGCCACCACAGGCTTCTCTCCTGCCCTTGGGGGAGGTGGGGACCCTGCGGGGCAACGTCAGCAGAGCTGCACCACTGACTGGTCTGAGGCAGGGTGAGGCAGTGGCAGATGGAGAGTCTTGCGGAGCACTTTTGCTGCTTCATATTTGCTGCCCTGTAGGCAGCCGCCTTACCCTGCCTCATGATAGAACCGCCCTGATCATCAGAAACTAAATCTAGGTATATTCTTCCAGAACAATATGAATCTGGTTATGCAGACAATACACATGATCCATCATTCCAACAAGGATCCAAATGTATCACTGTGCTCATAAAATTATGGCTTAGTTTATCTGAGTGATCTCTCCAACTGTGAAACTTACAGTGTGAAGTTTCATCCCTAGCCAAATTCAGGGCTTACAGGATAGATTCAGACCAGGTCTACTTAAGAAAAAGGCTGAGATAGTGAAAGGAAAATTAGTTCTTACCTGTTAATTTTCATTCCTGTAGTACCACGGATCAATCCAGACCATGGGTTAAGCCTCCTTTCCAGCAGGTGGAGACAGACCAAAACTGAAAGGGTATCCTATATGAGAACAGAGCCTACCCTGTAGCCCTTCAGTATAACCATTGTCAAAGCAGAGAAGATAAACACCATGGAACAAGCAAGTAACAGAAGAATTCGAGCAAACAACCAGAGAACTCTGAAAATATTGAACAAGAGAAAACAGTGGATGAATGAATGAACTCCGTGCATGGACACTCTTGCATGAATGCCCACAATCATCACATGGATACTTCCGGTGCCTCCTATGAAGGGACACATAGAATAAGGATCTTCGAGCGGACAGGAAGATAGAAAGGGAAGGGCTTCTGGACTGATCCGTGGTACTACAGGAACGAAAATTAACAGGTAAGAACTAATTTTCCTTTCCCTGTACTTACCCGGATCAGTCCAGACCATGGGATGTACCAAAGCTTCCCTAGACAGGGTGGGACCTTGACAGGCCCGCTCGAAGTACCTACCGCCCAAAGGAACCAAAAACTTGCGCCTGAACATCAAGGCAGTAATGTCGAGTAAAAGTATGCAAAGACTTCCAAGTAGCTGCCCTGCATATCTCCTGCGGGGAGACCGACTGGCTCTCCTCCCAGGAAGCAGCCTGAGAACGCAAGGAATGGGCCTTAAGGCCCTCCGGGACCGGACGTCCCTGACAGATGTAAGCCGACGAGGTCGCTTCCTTCAACCAGCGAGATATCGTAGTCTTAGAGGCCTGTTTGTCCAGGTTGGGGCCACTCCATAAGACAAAAAGGTGATCCGACACTCGAAAGTCATTAGTTACCTCAAGATAACACATGAGAATGCATTTCACATCCAGACGGCGTAGATAATCCCCGCCAGGGGTTGCAATGTCCGCAGAAGAGATCGCAGGAGCTCGACCGACTGATTGACATGAAATGAAGACACAACCTTTGTAAGAATGACGGGACCGTCTTAAGAGAGACCCAGAATCCGAGAAATGTAAGAAGGGCTCGCGGCAAGACAATGCTTGGATCTCAGACACCCGTCTGGTGGAGCAAATAGAAACCAGAAATACCATCTTGAGCGTCAAATCCTTGAGGGTGGAACTGTGAAGGGACTCAAAAGGAGCCTTGACAGAGCGCCCGAAGGACCAAATTCAAACTCCACGAGGGACAAGTAGGACGCAACGGTGGCTTCAAATGTTTGACCCCCTTTGAGAAAACGGGCAATATCCGGATGAGACGCAACCACGTAGCCGTCGAGGCTTCCCAATAGAGAATTGAGGGCAGACACCTGAACACGGAGTGAGCCAAAGGAGAGACCCTTAGAGAGACCCTGCTGGAGGAACGAGAGGACTAGCAAGACTGGGCCGAACGTGCCGTAACACCCGCTTCCTCCACGCAGGCCAGCTCGAAAACCTTCCAGACGCGGACATAGGCAAGGGAAGTAGAAGTTTTGCGGGCCCGCAAAATAGTGGAGATGACGTCCTCAGCATATCCCCTCTGCCTTAGCCTTCGCCGTTCAAAAGCCAAGCCGCAAGACAGAAGCGATCCGCCTGGTCGAAAAATACGGGACCTTGATGGAGAAGGTATTGAAAGATGGCCTAGGCGAAGAGGACCGTCCGACACCAAGTTGACTAGGTCCGCGAACCACGGTCTGTGAGGCCACTTGGGAGCTACGAGAATGACTGGACCTCTGTGAAGCTCTATCCGTCTGAGCACTTTCCCTATGAGGGGCCACGGAGGAAACACGTACAGCAGAACGTCGCACGGCCACGGATGGGCTAGGGCATCCACCCCTTCTGAGCAGTGTTCCCACCAGCGGCTGAAGAACCGGGGAACCTTGGCATTGTTCAGAGTTGCCATCAAGTCCAGGTGCAGGGGACCCCACTTGTTGATAATTAGGGCCATGGCGTCAGACAACTCCCACTCGCCTGGATCCAGACGCTGACGACTCAAGAAGTCGGCTTGCACATTCTCGTTGCCTGCTATGTGGAGAGCCGCGAAGCAGTCCAGGTTGCCGCTCCGCCCACGCGAGGAGGCGACTTGCTTCGAGGGCCACCAGTCGACTCCTGGTGCCCCCTTGGAGATTGATGTACGCCACAGTGGTAGAATTGTCCGAGAGCACCCGGACTGCCTGTCACCGAAGTAGTGGGAGAAATTCCTTGAGTGCTAGACGAACCGCCCGGGTCTCCAGGCGGTTGATGTGCCAGTGAGACTGAGTTGAGGACCAAGTGCCCCTGCGTGTTCTGAGACTGGCAACCGCTCCCCAATCGGACAGGCTGGCATCCGTCGTGACTACCATCCACTGGCGGGGTCCGAAGGGACATTCCACGGAGGAGGTGCTTGAGAGAAAGCCACCATTGTAATTCGCTGATGGTAGAGTCTGAAAGTAGGAGCTGCATCTGATACCAGTTGCCAATGGGCCAGCAAAGCTCTCTGTAACGGTCGCATATGTGCAAATGCCCAAGGGACCAGGTCGATCGTGGAAGCCATGGTCCCCAGGACCTGCAGATAATCCCACGCCATGGGGAGAGGCATGGAGAGGAAGCTCTGGAGCTGATCCATCAACTTGAATGCTCTCGAGTCCGGTAGAAAAACCTTGCCGACACGGGTATCGAAGCGAGCCCCCAGGAACTCCAAGACCTGGGTCGGATGGAGATTGCTCTTGGAGAAGTTGACTATCCAACCTAGGGTCGAGAGAAGAGCGAGTACGCGGTCCACCACCTGGCGGCATAGGGTCTCCGACTTGGCCCGGATTAACCAATCGTCCAAGTACGGGTGGACCAGGACACCATCCTTCCGAAGGGCTGCCGCCACCATCACCTTGGTAAACGTGCATGGTGCCGTAGCGAGACCGAAGGGCAGAGCCCTGAACTGGAAGTGCTCACCCAAGATGTGGAACTGGAGAAACCTCTGATGTTCGGGACGGATCGGTATATGCAGGTAGGCCTCCGTCAGATCGAGTGAGGCCAAGAATTCCCTGGGATGGACCTCCGCTATCACCGCCCGAAGGGTTTCCATCCGGAAATGGGGCACCTTGAGGGCCCGGTTGACCCTCTTGATATCCAGGATGGGACGGAAGGAGTCGTCCTTCTTCGGGACCACGAAGTAGATGGAGTATTGGCTGGCGCCACGCTTCGCCACCAGAACCAGCAAATGGCCACCAGCCTCTGGAGTCTGATAAGAGTCTGAGTCACCGCGGCCCGCCTCTGGTGGCCGCACGGAGAAACCATGTACAAGTCCGGGATGTTGCGAGCAAACTCTAAAGCATAGCCTTTGTCTATTGTTTCAAGGACCCACTGGTCTGACATGATCTTGGCCCATTCCTCCACGAACAGAGACAAACGACCACCTAAGTTGGGACTGGAGGGATGGGCCGGCAGAATCTCATTGGGAGGTGGGCTTGGGCGCAGGACGGTGGGTAGTGGCAGCTCGAAAGGGCCGACGGCTTCGAAAGGACTGGGGTCAAGACTGGGCCCTAGAAGAATTTCCCCCAGAGAAGGCGCCCCTTGCTCTTGGGTTATATCGGCGTTGGCCCCGGAAGCGGGTACGAGTAGGGAAGAAGGATCTAGCCTGTTTCGGGCGGTCCTCGGGCAACTTATGGACCTTGTTCTCCCCCAAGGATTTAATAAGCTGGTCCAGATCTTTGCCAAAGAGCAACTTACCTTTAAAGGGGAGAGTTCCCAGCTGTGCCTTAGAAGACAAATCAGCCACCCAGTGTCAGAGCCAGAGGAGCCGTCTGACCGAGACCGCCGAAGCCATCTTCTTCGCCTGCACCCAGAACAAGTCGTATAGGGCATCCACCCCATAAGCTATGGCGCCTTCCAACCTGTCAGCCTGCTCTGCCTCTGCAGACGGGAGGTCTTGGGTGCTGAGTAATTGTTGGACCCACCTAAGGCTTGCCCGCTGCAAGAGACTACTGCAGACGGACGCCCGAACACCCAAGGCCAGGATTTAAAAAATGCGCTTGAGATGGAATTCCAGCTTACGATCTTGGACATCCCTCAAGGCCGTAGTGACCGCCGTAACAGAAGAGTCCATCTTAGGCATTTTCAACGATTCTAAACACGCCTCCGGGAGGGGATAAAGCTTTTCCATGGCCCTCCCGACCCGGAGGCCCGCCTTAGGGACCTGCCATTCCCTGAGGAGCATTAATTTGTGCATGGGATGGAAGGAAAAGGAGCACAGCAGGGCCCTATGTCCCACTAGAACTGGATCCAAAGAAGCTGGCATTGCTGCAGAAAACTCATCCACCGGGGGACAGTCAATCCCCAATTCCTGGGAGATGAAAGGGAGAAGAGGCTCCAATTCCTCCCTGCGGAAAAGACGGAGGACCCGGGGGTCATCCCCCTCCGGGGGGGGGGGCGTCAGCCACATCTGGGTCCTGGTCCGGATCCTGGGCAGGCGGGAGGGGGGGGGAAACCCCTGAATCACACGGACCCAGGTTGCCCCCTGCCCGTCAGGAGCCGCAGGGGAGGGTGGGACAGAGAGCCGAGGGACCTTAGCCGGAGGGGGGGCTGCTTCTTCCTGAAAACTTGCTAAGTAGGATTTGTGCAGCAAAAACACAAATTCAGTGGAAAAATGGGTCCTAACGCCCCCGGGGAGGGGTTTCGGGGGTGGGGGGTCTGGATCTGGAAGAGGAGAGTGTGCGGGGCACTGAAAAAATTGGGTCCGGAACTTCAGGGAGCTCCGAGAAAGAAACTGGAGAAAAACCCAAAAATCCGCCGTTCCGCGGTTTTTGACGGCTCGGGAACGGAGGGGGTAATCGCTTTGGAGGCCTGGCCCGGGGACTCAGAGGAACCTCCTCCCCCGGAAGGCAGCGAGAACAGAGTCCCTGCCACGAAAGCCGGACCGAGGAATCCCCACAAGCTAAACACAGAGGAGATCGTGGCATGGCTGCTAGGTGGGGGAGGGGCAGCACTAAAAATGAGCTGAGCTGCCGGTGCTGAGTGAGCAGAGGCACAGAATGAACTGTGCACGCTCACAGTTCTCTCTCTAGAGCTGCAAGAGTAAATAGGGAAGGCAGGAGCTTTCTCCTGATCCTGTCAGAGACTCCTCTTAGTTAAATCCTTTTTTTTTTTAACTCCAAAGGAGGGACAAAAACGGCCCCTGTCAGCAGCTACAGAATCAATGGATCCCAGTGAAGGGAAAGCAGTATAGGAGAGAGAAAAGCTGAACAGGGGGAGTGACTGACACCACCAATTTTCACCCCTGCAGCCGAGGACCACCAGGAATAGGGAGCCTGGGCTATATAAAACAAGGGGCCAAGCCCCCCTAGGCCCCCACAAGAGTAAGGAGATAGGGACTGTCTCCTGTAAAGGATCCACAGAGTTCACACAAATCAAGAAATAAAAACTCTTTTTTTTTTTTTTTTTTTAAATTAATAACTCAGAAATGCTTGCTTGATCCAAACAAAATAGACACACAGAAGGAAAAAATGCCCAAAAGGGACAAGCAGAAGTTAACAGGGAACCACAGGGTGAGCTATTCCACCTGCTGGAGACAGACAAATACTGAAGGGCTCCAGGGTAGGCTCTGTCCTCCTATAGGATACCCTTTCAGTTTTGGTCTGTCTCCACCTGCTGGAAAGAAGGCTCAACCCATGGTCTGGACTGATCCGGGTACGTACAGGGAATCTTACCAACTAGAGATTACTGCTTAGCTAGCCTAATCTTGTTAAGGCTACTATTGTAAGGAATAATAGTACCTCTTAAGATTGCCTTTAGAATCTCCTATCTTAGAGTTGAATTATAGTCTGTTAGAGATGGGGGTCATGATGATTAAAAGCTATCGATTCAGTGCTTAATTTCTGAAATAGGCATCATCCAACATAGAGATATTCAACTGTTAAATACAACGTTAAAGTCAACCCCCATCCGTAATCATTCCTGCAGGTAACAGGCTGATAGCACGGGATGTGGAGCCAGAGGATCTAACAACATTCTATTACTACATCTATGATGTATCATTTTTATAGCACGACTAGACATACATAGCACTGTAGATTCACTCATGCCCAAGCACCTTGAAATTTCAAAGTTTTTATTCTCACCCCCAGACTAAACAGCAGAGCAGTGAGAGAACAGCCTGAAACAAAACTTGATTGTTCCACGTGAGAATTAACTCGTAACTCTGAAGCTGACCCTAAGCCTTTGGAACTTCTTTTCTCATCAGCATTGCGTATGCAGGGCCGGATTTAACTTGCCAGCGTCTGTAGGCAATGGACGGTCCTGCCACATCTTCATCAGCACTGTCTTGCCCCGTCAGCATTTTCTCCCTTTCTGAGTTCCTCCATTCGTCTATGGTGGGGGTCACAGCCCTGTCTGATGGACTCTTCTTGGACTGACCGTGACTTCTGCTCTTAGGGATAAAGTTGCTGCATTTGCTAGCCTCTGGCTGCTTGTTGTTTATTTACCCAGGCTTATAGTCAACAAGTAGATCTTGATAAGCCGACCAGCGCTGTTCAAGCTGGTCAAAGTTTCTTGTCTATTTTCTTTCAACTGAGACAGTGTTTCTTTCCTGGGACACCAGTCATTATCCATTTTTTACAGTCTGTTTCTTCTAGATTCATTTTTTGTTGCTTTCTGAGGTAAAACATGGATATCTCGCTATAAGCCCTAACGTCTTTAGTCTTTCCTCATAGAGGAATAGTTCCATCCCCTTTATCATTTTGATCGCCCTTCTCTGTACCTTTTCTAATTCTGCTATATATTTTTTGAGATGTGGTGACCAGAACTGCACACAATACTCAAGGTGCGGATCACCCCTGGAACCCTTTTTACGTTAAATCTTTTTATTAACACAAAACAAAACAATATCAACTCCATAATAAACAACAGAACAGAGAAATGAATCCTTACTTTGATAGAATACATATCAGTCCAAAAACATTGCATTTGCTTTCCCCTTTATAAATATTCAGTGAGGTCCCCCTACCTGCTCTTTACCCGTTCCCCCCCACACATGAATCACCACATATCCTGTGAGTGTGGGCTCAGACACTCATGCGGGCCAAGTTATCACAACAGATCCAACAATCCTCATTTAACATCCACCTCAAAACTGACAAGAATATCATGCAGGCAAGTTCACTATTGCTACCAGCAATATGTGAAGGAAACTCATCAAGCACTGAATAATTGACTTCATGTTCTAGGGGACAATGACTGGAAATAGAGCTCCCATACTAAAAAAAAAAAGTAATTTTGCCTTTAACCCTTTCCCTCACAGTGACAACTTTTCCATCTGCATTAAACATCGCCCTGCACCACTGTTCATTAAGAGGGATGATCCGGCACACACCACCTTGCTAGGATGCATTTCTTTCTCAAAAGTAAAGCCACCTACTTCCTGGAAAGGAAATGGGAAAACATATAAAAAAAATATAAACTCTGGGGTAAATGGGATAGCCACCCCCATGGCACCTGTGACCAAAATGTTTTAATAGAGGGGTACTCCCAAAACAAATGACCCAAGGTACCAACTTGTAAAGTACATTTCTCACAAATATCAGAAGCAATAATCCCAGCTTTATAGGCTATATGTCATGAATAATAAACCTGTTCCCAAAATTTGTGGCAAGTTTCTTGCAGGGTAACATTCTCTGTAATTTTATGCATACCCTGAAAACTTTTAATAAAAGTATCTACTGACGCCAACATCTCCAATTCCAAGCACCATTTACTTTTTGACTCCACCAGATCTGGAAACTCATCTCGTGGATCCAAAGCCCATCTATACATTGAAATCGAAGTTCTTTTCTAACCAACTGGAGCCAAGTCATCTGTTTTGCTAAACTATGGCTCTCTCAGATTCTCTGTCTGTAGTGAGAGAACACAGTGCTTAGCCTGCAGAAATGCAAAAAAAATGACAATGTGCTAATCAATAATGATCACTTATGTCATGAAATGACTTAAGACTCCCATCTTCAGTCAACAAATGAGCCAACAGAAACATCCCCTTGGTTTCCCATTCCTGGAATGCACTAAACTCCATCCCAAGAAGAAAAGCACCATTGCCTCCAATAGGGAGGAAAGCAGATTTATAAGGATCACAGTTCAATCTGAAACACACAAACTGCCAAACTCAATGCACAAAGGATGTTAGAGAGAAATTCCTTACCATAAAGGCAATTTGCTATGTTCAGCATGTAGAATATATTTCAAATAAAAAGGTTTAAACAAAAAGCATTCTATGTCTCTTAGAATGTAATGAGACAAATCATAAAGCCAGCCTACTAAATGCCATATAGCATAGGCTAGATTATACAACTATAGATTAGGGAGCCCCTGCAACTCTTTAAAAACTGGCATTACATTGGCTACCCTCCAAGTACATCTGATTTTAATGCTAGTTTACAGATTATTAATATTATTAATATTAAGTCTGCAATTTCATTTTTCAGTTCTTTCAATGCTCTGGGATGAATGCCATCTGGGCCAAGTGATTTGCTATTCTTTAGTTTCTTAATCAATCCTAGTATATCTTCCAGGTTCACTGAGATTTATTTCAGTTCCTCTGAATCATCACTTTTAAATATCACTTCTGGCATGGTTATATGCTTTACATCGTCCTCAGTAAAGACCAAAAGTAAAGAATTAATTTAATCTCTCTACTATGGTCTTGTTCTCCCTTAGCAACCCATTTACCCCTCAATCATCTAATAGTCCAATTCACTCTCTTTCAAACCTTTGGCTTCAAATGTACCTGAAAAAGTTTTTATTATGAGCTTTTGCTTCCACAACAAGCTTTTTTTCAAATTCTGTCTTTGCTTTCCTTATCAATGCTTTAAATCTAACTTGTCAGTGTATATACTGTTTCCTATGTTTTTCTTTTGGATCCCTTTTCCATGTTTTGAAAGCTGCTCTTTTGGGTAGAATAGCCTCTCTCACCTCACCTTTTAACTATGCCAGCAGTCATTTGGCTTTCCTTCCACCTTTTTTAATGTGTGGAATACATCTGGTCTGGGCTTCCAAGATGATATTTTAAACAATGTCCATGCCTGGTGTAAACTCTTTGTACTGATGTGGACCCTTGGTCCGGAGAGAATGAGTGTACTCACCGAGGAACAGTCCCGATGAAACTCCTCTCCAGGAGGTGGTGTGGGCAACCGTCCAGGCGAGGGCGAACCTCAGCTGCTAAAAGCCCTCCGAGGAGCGGATGGCCTGGAGGCGTCGGGAAGCCCCGAGGAGCGGTACAACCAGAGCTCCAAAGCAGGCGGCAACGTGGAGTCCGAGTCCAGGCAAAGGTCGAGGCAGGCGGCAAGCATGGCAGAGGTCGGAATCCAGGCAAGGTCAAGGCAGGCGGCAGACAAAACAGAGTTGGTGTCCAGGCAAGGTCAAGGTAGGCAGCAGGCAAAAGCAGAGTCAGTGTCCAGACAGGGTCAAGGCAGGCAGCAGGCAAAAGCAGAGTCGGTGTCCAGGCAGAGTCAAGGCAGGCGGCAGGCAAAACAGAGTCGGTGTCCAGGCAAGGTCAAGGCAGGCTCCAACACAATCCAAGGGAGGTACACAACCAGGCAGTCACTCAAGAACCTTGTTGCAAGGCATCTGCTGGTTCCCAGGGAGAGGTTTAAATCTCCCCGGGTGCTGACGTCATCTTCCGGGGCCGGCCAGATCTTCCTGCCGTGGCCCCTTTAAGGGGCGGAGCCTGCCGCACTCTCGAGGAAGCGCGGGAGACATAGCGCCGCGGCCTGTGTGATCCGCTGTGCCTGGAGAGGGTCCTGCTTGGCTGCACCGCGATGGTAGGGGTCCTGGCCAGGGGCTACCACGGCCAGGAATCACAACAGTACCCCCCCTCTTACGCCACCTCCTGGAAGGACCAGGCTTACCCGGGTGTGTAAGATGAAAGTGCTAGAGTAAGGTCTTATCCAAGATGTTCGCCGATGGTTCCCACAAGTTTTCTTCCGGGCCAAAGCCCTCCTACGCAATCAGATATTCCCACCGTCTGTGGTTACGACGGACATCAAGAATCTCACGTACTTGATAGATCGGATCATCCTCCGATGCAACAGCCTTTGGTCGAAGTGAAGCAGCATGGAACGAAGAGGAGATTACTGGTTTGAGCAATGAGACGTGGAAGGAATTATGAATACGGAAACTGGCTGGCAGCCGTAAGTGATAGGTTACAGGTCCCAGGCGTTTACTGATGAAGAAAGGTCCAATGTACTTGGGAGCGAGTCTCATGGACGGAACCCGGAGACTTATGTGGCGTGTACTGAGCCAAACTTGGTCTCCCATGCTAAACATTGGAGAAGGCCGACGATGTTTGTCCGCCATCCGCTTGGTGGTTGCAGCCGCACGTGAAAGCTTGGAATTGGTAACTTCCCATAGTTCATGCAGCTGTAGTGTGGAAAGGTGAGCTGCCGGGGAGGCAACCGAAAGGGGCAGAGGAAGAGGAGGCCAGGGCTGCTTGCCGTAGACAATCTGAAACTGAGAATTCCCAGTAGCTGAGTGCGTGTGGGAATTATGCGAGAACTCGGCCCAGGGTAAGAGCGTGGACCAATCATCCTGTCGGTCGTTTACAAAAAGGCGGAGAAACATCTTCAATCCACTGTTGATTCGTTCAGCCTGGCTATTCCCTTGGGGGTGAAAAGCTGTGGTAAAGTCCAATTGCACACCAAATTTTTTGCACAACGCATCCCAGTATTTAGCGGTAAATTGTGGACCCCTGTCCAATGTCATGTGGAGTGGAAGACCATGAAGGCGGAACACATGAAGGGAGAATAGCCCCGCCAACTCAAGGGCGGATGGTAACTTGGGCAAAGTGTGCCATTTTGGAAAATCGGTCGACCACCACCCAAATGACCTGATTATCGGAAGAAGGAAGGAGATCCACTACAAAATCAGTGGAAACATGGGTCCAGGGTTCCTGAGGTAGTGGTAGGGGTTGGAGGAGGCCCCATGGCCGGCCAGGTAACAGCTTCTGTTGAGCACACTTCGGACAAGAATTAGCGTAGGCACACACATCCCGACACATATGGGGCCACCAGTAGTAGCGGGATAATAGTTCCAAGGTACTTGCTCTTCCGGGATGACCGGCAGTAAGGGAATCATGTGCCCATGAAAATACTTTGGGACGAAGGCGAAGAGGAACCACCGACTTCCCTGGTGGTGCAGTTTCTGTAGTGGCCAGTACCACCTTGGCTGGATCAATAATATAGCTGAGGGTGTCATGTGTGTCTTCAGTTTCGTGTAACCGGGAAAGGGCGTCCGCACGAATGTTCTTGGTTGCGGGGCGATAGCGTAACACAAAATCAAAGCGACTGAAGAATAGAGACCATCGGGCTTGGCGTGGATTCAATCATTGTGCCTTGCCAAGATATTCCAAGTTTTTATGGTCTGTGTAGACCGTAATTGTGTGTTGTGCTCCCTCCAGCCATTGCCTCCATTCCTCGAAAGCCATCTTTATAGCCAACAACTCCTTGTCACCAATCCCGAAGTTTCTCTGGGCCTGGGAAAATTTGCGGGAAAAATAGGAGCAGGAGAGTAATGTTCCTTGGTTGGAGTCTTGGCTAAGTACTGCCCCTACGGCAATGACCGAGGCGTCCACCTCCACAATAAATGGTCAAGTGGGATCTGGGTGGTGGAGACAAGGTTCTTGTAGAAATGCAGTCTTGAGTCTCTCAAAGGCCTGTACAGCCTTGCTAGGCCAATTCCTAGGATCCGCCCCCTTTTTGGTCAGGGCCATGAGGGGTGCCACAATGTGTGAAAATTGAGGAATGAAATTTCTGTAAAAATTGGCAAACCCAAGAAAGCGTTGCAATGCACGGAGTCCCACAGATTGCGGCCATTCCCGGATGCTAGCTAACTTATCAGGGTCCATTTGAAAGCCAGTGGTAGAGACAATGAAGCCCAGAAAAGGTAAAGATTGCTTTTCGAACAGGCATTTTTCCAGTTTTACAAATAACCGGTTTTTTTCTCAGGCGTTAAAGAACTCTTCGGACATCTGTGCGATGAGCAGCCAGACTCTTGGAATAGATTAGTATATCATCAAGATAAATGATTACTCCCTGATGCAACATGTCCCGAAATACTTTGTTCATTAAATTTTGGAACACCGCAGGAGCGTTGCAAATTCCAAACGGCATCACCAGATATTCATAATGACTGTCGCGTGTGTTAAACGCGGTCTTCCATTCATCTCCCGGTTTTATCTGGACCAGGTTGTATGCACCGCGCAAGTCCAATTTAGAAAATACTTTAGCCCCATGAAGGCGGTCTAGTAATTCCGGAATCAGTGGGAGAGGATATCGATCCTTGCGAGTTATTGCATTAAAGTCCCCTGTAGTCAATGCATGGTCTCAACGACCCGACTTTCTTGGGGACAAAAAAAGAAACCTGCACCCGCTGGAGACGACGAAGGTCGGATAAACCCTCGTTCAAGATTCTCTTTGATATATTGGGACATGGCAAGTGATTCTGGGCCAGATAATGGATACACCCGCCCTCTAGGTGGACTGGTATTGGGAATCAGATCTATGGCACAGTCAAATGTACGGTGTGCCGGAAGGATCTCAGCCTCTTCTTTGGAGAAGACATCAGCAAAATCTGCATACTGAGGAGGCGGTTGGAGTTTAGTAGCGGCTAGTTGAATCTTAGGTTGCGGTCTCTGATTTAAACAGGTAGTGAAACATTCCGATCCCGAAGCCGTGATCTGAAGAGTCCTCCAGTCAATGATGGGTGCGTGTCTTTGTAGCCAGGGGAAGCCCAGGACCACCGGGTGGACCGCTTTTTCCAAAATGAAGAAGGATATCTCCTCCTTGTGGAGGATCCCTGTATGGAGTGTTATTGGGGCGGTACAGACAGTGACTTGACCTGGAAGATTCTCCCCCTGGATTGACGAGATAAATAAGGGTGACTCGCGATGAAGTACTGGTAATTGTAGTTGATGAACCAATTCTGCTAGGATGAAATTTCCTCCTGATCCTGAGTCGATAAGGGTCAAAGTTGTGAGGGATCCATGGAGGTAATGTAGCGTGACCGGAACAGTACAGTGAGGGGCGAGATTGCTCCCTAGGGTCAGCCCCTCTAAAACGCCTAGGTCCGATAGTTTCCCAGAAGTTCAGGGCAATGAGCCAGAAGATGTCCCTTGTTACCACAATAGAGACAAAGTCCCATCCTTCTTCGACGCTGCTTCTCCTCGGTAGTCAGGTGGCTCCTCCCCAACTGCATGGGCTCCTCCCTGCCCTCTGAAAAAGTCTCTGATGTGGTTGGATTAACCATGGGACGGGAGAAGGAAGGGGCTAAAGGAACCATGCGTCGGTATGGTCTAGACTCCTTGGCCCGTTGTTGTAGTCGTCGGTCAATGCGCCCTGCGAGGTCAATCAATGCCTCCAGGTCATCTGGAATCTCTCGTGCGGCTAACTTGTCTTTGATATGGGGAGACAGCCCTTCCAGGAATATCCCTCTTAGGCAATCAGTCCGCCATCCTAGCTCTGATGCCAAGGTGCGAAACTCCACCGCGAAATTGGTCAAAGTACGAGTGCCTTGACGGAGGTTGAGGAGTTCCGAGGAGGCGGTAGACAGACGTCCAGGCTCATCAAATACTTGGCGGAAAGTCTGGACAAACTGCGGCAAGTCACCCAAAATGGAGTCACCACGTTCCCATAGCGGGGATGCCCAAGCCAGAGCCTTCCCGTCCAGCAAGGAAATGATGAATGAAGTCTTTACCCGATCTGTTGGAAATTGTTGTTCCTGCAAGGAGAACCTAATGAAGCAATGATTCAGGAATCCTCGACATTGTTTATCTTCTCCGGCGAATCGGGGTGGAGCAGGCATGTGAGTCACGGCAGTTGTGGAACTTGGACTCGTTGGAGAAGGGATGGCAGCTTCTGCTCCTCGGACCGAATCAAGCCGGCTCACTAAACATTCAACGGTGGTGGTCAGAGTCTCTAGGCACTGCTGTTGTTGTTGCTGCTGCTGCCTCTGTTGCATAAGTTGTTGAGCCAGGCCCGGAATAGCCTGGAGGCCCGTCAAATCCACCGGGTCCATGGCCTTGCAATCTGTACTGATGTGGACCCTTGGTCCGGAGAGAATGAGTGTACTCACCGAGGAACAGTCCCGATGAAACTCCTCTCCAGGAGGTGGTGTGGGCAACCGTCCAGGCGAGGGTGAACCTCAGCTGCTAAAAGCCCTCCGAGGAGCGGATGGCCTGGAGGCGTCGGGAAGCCCCTGAGGAGCGGGTACAACCAGAGCTCCAAAGCAGGCGGCAACGTGGAGTCCGAGTCCAGGCAAAGGTCGAGGCAGGTGGCAAGCATGGCAGAGTCGGAATCCAGGCAAGGTCAAGGCAGGCGGCAGACAAAACAGAGTCGGTGTCCAGGCAAGGTCAAGGCAGGTGGCAGGCAAAAGCAGAGTCGGTGTCCAGGCAAGGTCAAGGCAGGCTTCAACACAATCCAAGGGAGGTACACAACCAGGCAGCCACTCAAGAACCTTGTTGCAAGGCATCTGCTGGTTCCCGGGGAGAGGTTTAAATCTCCCCGGGTGCTGACGTCATCTTCCGGGGCCGGCCAGATCTTCTCGCCGCGGCCCCTTTAAGGGGCGAAGCCTGCTGCACTCTCGAGGAAGCGCCGGAGACATCGCGCCGCGGCCCGCACGATCCGCTGCGCCTGGAGAGGGTCCTGCTTGGCTGTATCGCGACGGTAGGGGTCCTGGCCAGGGGCTACCACGGCCAGGAATCACAACACTCTTTAACTTTGCAGCTGCTCCTTTCTGTTTTTTCCTAACCATTTTTCTCATAATAACCCTTTTGAAAGTTAAATGCTATCACAGTAGTTTTCCTTAATATCCTCCCTCTTGTTATCAAGTCAAATTTGATCATGTTACAATTACTATTGCCAAGTGGTCCAAACACCATTACCTCTTTCATCAAATCAAGTATTCCACTAAAGATTAGGTCTAAAATAGCTTTTCCATTTGTCAGCTCTTCTACCAGCTGTTCCATGAAGCTGTCATTTATTTCATCTAGAAACTTTACCTCTTTAGCATGTCCTGATGTGTCATTTACACAGTCAATATTTAGGTAATTGAAATCATCTATTATTTCTGTGTTGATACTTTTGTTATCTTCTCTAATTTCTGTTATTATTTCATCTGTTTGTTCATTCAGGCCAGGTGGATGGCAGTACACCCCCCAATGCTATTCTATTCCCCTTCTCACATGGAATTTCTATCCATATAAGTGAATTTTGTTTCCTGTAGAACATTTATCCTGTTTGACTATGCCCTTTTTAACATATTGTGCCACCCCTCCACAAATATGATGCATCCAATCATTGCAATATAATTTGTACTCTGGTATCACAGTATCCCATTGGTTAACCTCCTTCCACTAGGTCTATGAGATGCCAATTATATCTACCTCTTCATTCTGTGCTGTACACTCTAACTCTCCCATCTTATTTTTTAAACTTCTAGCATTTGTGTAGTGTTTGTGGCATTGTGGACCCCTGGTCGCTGTGGAGATGACTCTGTCCACGGGGAGGGGCCCCATGGGGAACCACAGCGATAGGCTGAACTCAAATAGCAGACACAGGATGGATGGAAGGCTTTATTGTACTGATGTAGATAGATGATGTAAGCAGGAAGGTAAGGCACTGAGATCCGCAAGGTGCCAATACGTTCAACAGGCTCGAATGTAGAATCTCACCCAAATGTTCTTGATAGGTGGGAGCCCACAGTGCGGGTAATGCCACAGCTGGTGGGTGGCATTGGAGCACCGGATCGTAGAGGTACTCACAGGAATGTGGGCGTCTTCCTGGTGATGAAATGGTGGGACCGAAGGTCCGTGGTACAGGATACATAGGCTGATAGGCCCTCGAGGAGTGACAGTCCGATATCCTGAAATGTAGAAGAGAGAGAAAGACCCCCGAGGACCGTTTGTCTAGTTAGTAAAGAACCCTGAAGGGGAAGTGAGAGACCGCCAAGGAACAGGTGTCTAGAGCTTCTGAGGGAGCGAGGCCCTTGGAGTGAAAGCGGCGTCTAAGCATGCAGCTTAGAGCAGTCAGAGTAGCTAAACCGAAGTCCTTGCTAACTCAAAGGCAGTAGCGAAACGGAAGCTTGATATACCCGGAGGTATTGACATCATGCTGTGGGGATGCCCCCAAGGTTCCCGCCATGACGTGTATATGAGCGTAGGAGATGTGCGTGCGCGCATCCTAGGAGGCCATGGGAGTGAGCATGGCGGACTGGAACACCCATGCTAAGTTGGAGACGCCGAGGCCCTCGGCACTCGGCACCAGAGGCAGCCATCTTTCCCAGAAAGAGAGAATAGAGAAGAAAAGAGGTAAGGCAGAGCGGTCACAGCTGTCTGCGACCGACAGGCGCAACAGTACCCCCCTTCAAAGTGCCCCCTCCAAGACCTCTTCCAGGTGGTCTGGGCTTGCATGGATGTGTCAGGTGGAATTGGCGTATCATCTCTTTATCTGTAATATTGGCCAGTGGTTCCTCAGAGTTCTCTGCTGGACCATAGTTCTCCCATGAGATGAGATACTCCCATGTCTTGCCTCTTTTACATACATCAAGGATGTCGTCCACAGCATATTTGATGTCATCTTCTGTATCCAGACTAGTAGGTTCTGGGTCTATCCTGGAGAATTCGGAGAGCATCACTGGCTTTAGTAGAGATACATGAAATGCATTGTGTATCTTCATTGATGGAGGCAGTTTTAGACTGTACGTCAGATTTCCTAATTGCTGAAGGATGGCAAAGGGTCCCACACAGTGAGGTGCAAATCTTGCTGAAGGAAGCTTAAGTCGAAGGTACTTGGTGCTTAACCAGACTTTATCTCCAGGCTGAAACTGAGGTGCCTTTTAATGATGAGCATCATAGGTTCTCTTTGCCTTTTGTCCTACTTTGAGGAGAAGCTCCTTTGTCTCCAAAGTTGGGAATACTCTGCTGCGGTAGCCTGTCCAGCAGGAGAGGCTACTAACAATGGAATTGGCAGAGGAGGTAATGGCTGTATTCTGTAGACAAGCTGGAAAGGGGAAGACCTCATCGAAGTAGCAGGATGCGAACTGATGGCAAATTCTGCCCAAGGCAGTCATTCAGCCCAGTCGTTCTGTCTAGAATTGATGTATGATCGCAGAAATTGTTTCAGCGTTCTATTCATCCTCTCAGTCTGACCGTTGGACTGAGGATGGTAGGCAGAGGTTAAGCCAAGGCGATGTCAAATTTTTGACATAATGCTCTCCAAAACTTTGCAGTAAATTGCACTCCTCTGTCGGATAGGATATGTTTAGGCATCCCATGAAGAAGAAAGATGTGTTTAATAAAGAGTTTTGCTAACTCCGTAGCAGAGGGTAATCCTGGAAGTGCTACAAAATGTGCCATTTTAGAGAAACGGTCGACCGTGACCCATATAGTGTTATTCCCATTGGATGATGACAGGTCCACTACGAAATCGGTAGCTATATGGGTCCATGGTTCATCCGGCGATGGTAAAGGCTGTAATAGGCCCCAAGGACGCCTGGGTGGTGGTTTTTGCTCGGCACGGACAGCGCAGGAACCCAAATACGCTTGTACGTCCTTCTTCATGGTTGGCCACCAATAGTAACTTTGCAACATAGCAAGGGTACGACTCTGTCCTGGAAGGCCTGCCAGACAGGAATCGTGTGCCCACTTCAACAGCTTCTTCTTTAAATTTCTGGCCATCACCGTCTTCCCGGTGGGTACTGTGTGGGTGGCTGCAAGAACCACTCTTTCGGGATCAATGATATGATGGAGTTCATCCGGCACATCCTGAGGTGAGAATGATTGTGACAGGGCATCAGCCCGAGTGTTCTTCTCTCCCGGATGATACTTCAGAAGGAAGTCAAATCTGTTGAAAAACAGAGACCAACTTGCTTGACAGTGGTTGAGTCGTTTAGCATGTCGAAGGTACTCCAGATTCTTGTGATTGGTGTACACTACTATTTGGTGTTGTGCGCCTTCTAGCCACGGACACCACTCTTCAAAAGCCAGCTTGATTGCGAGAAGCTCCTTGTCTCCAATCCCATAATTTCTCTCGGCAGGTGAGAATTGCCTTGAAAAGAAGGAGCAAGGATGGAGCACATTGGATTCGCTATACTGACTTAGAACCGCCCTCACACCAATATCTGATGCATCGACCTCAACGATGAAAGGACGGTGTGGGTCAGGGTGGTGGAGACACGGCTTCTTCTGAAAAACCTCTTTGAGCGTCAGAAAGGCTGAGATGGCTTCTGGAGACCAATTGGCAGGGTTGGCTCCCTTCTTGGTCATAGCAGTTAGAGGGACTGTCAATGATGAACAGTTTTTAATAAAGGATTGGTAGTAATTGGTGAAGCCCAAGAAGCAATGCAGTGCCTTCAGGCCTGTGGGTTGAGGCCAGTCCCGGATACTCTCAAGTTTCTTGGGGTCCATTTGAAAACCATTCTTAGAAACAATGTATCCCAGGAAGGGTACAGCTTCTTTGTGAAACTCGTACTTTTCAAGCTTTGCGATTAGGTGGTACTCACGCAGGCGTCTTAGGACTTTCTTAACATCCTCCTGATGACTTTGCAGATCTTGAGAAAAGATCAGTATATCATCGAGATATACTAATATGCATTGATAAAGTAAGTCCCGTAAGATATTGTTCATCATATTTTGAAAGACTGCAGGTGAGTTACTTAAGCCGAAGGGCATGACGAGGTATTCAAAGTGTTCATCATGAATGTTAAAAGCAGTCTTCCATTCGTATCCTTCTCAAATACGCACCAAGTTGTAAGCTCCTTTAAGGTCTAATTTGGAAAATATTTTGGCTCCTTGGAGCCTATCGAACAGTTCAGAAATTATTTATTTATTTAGAACTTTTAAGAACATAAGAACATAAGAAAATGCCATACTGGGTCAGACCAAGGGTCCATCAAGCCCAGCATCCTGCTTCCAACAGTGGCCAATCCAGGCCACAAGAACCTGGCAAGTACCCAAAAACTAAGTCTATTCCATGTTACCATTGCTAATGGCAGTGGCTATTCTCTAAGTGAACTTAATAGCAGGTAATGGACTTCTCCTCCAAGAACTTATCCAATCCTTTTTTAAACACAGCTATACTAACTGCACTAACCACATCCTCTGGCAACAAATTCCAGAGTTTAGTTGTGCGTTGAGTAAAAAAGAACTTTCTCCGATTAGTTTTAAATGTGCCCCATGCTAACTTCATGGAGTGTCCCCTAGTCTTTCTACTATCCGAAAGAGTAAATAACCGATTCACATCTACCCGTTCTAGACCTCTCATGATTTTAAACACCTCTATCATATCCCCCCTCAGTCATCTCTTCTCCAAGCTGAAAAGTCCTAACCTCTTTAGTCTTTCCTCATAGGGGAGTTGTTCCATTCTCATCATTTTGGTAGCCCTTCTCTGTACCTTCTCCATCGCAATTATATCTTTTTTGAGATGCAGCGACCAGAATTGTACACAGTATTCAAGGTGCGGTCTCACCATGGAGCGATACAGAGGCATTATGACATTTTCCGTTTTATTCACCATTCCCTTTCTAATAATTCCCAACATTCTGTTTGCTTTTTTGACTGCCGCAGCACACTGAACCGAAGATTTCAATGTGTTATCCACTATGACACCTAGATCTCTTTCTTGGGTTGTAGCACCTAATATGGAACCCAACATTGTGTAATTATAGCATGGGTTATTTTTCCCTATATGCATCACCTTGCACTTATCCACATTAAATTTCATCTGCCATTTGGATGCCCAATTTTCCAGTCTCACAAGGTCTTCCTGCAATTTATCACAATCTGCTTGTGATTTAACTACTCTGAACAATTTTGTGTCATCTGCAAATTTGATTATCTCACTCGTATTTCTTTCCAGATCATTTATAAATATATTGAACAGTAAGGGTCCCACTGTCCACTCCCTTCCACTGAGAAAATTGTCCATTAATCCTACTCTCTGTTTCCTGTCTTTTAGCCAGTTTGCAATCCATGAAAGGACATCGCCACCTATCCCATGACTTTTTACTTTTCCTAGAAGCCTCTCATGAGGAACTTTGTCAAACGCCTTCTGAAAATCCAAGTATACTATATCTACCGGTTCACCTTTACCACATGTTTATTAACTCCTTCAAAAAAGTGAAGCAGATTTGTGAGGCAAGACTTACCCTGGGTAAAGCCATGCTGACTTTGTTCCATTAAACCATGTCTTTCTATATGTTCTGTGATTTTGATGTTTAGAACACTTTCCACTATTTTTCCTGGCACTGAAGTCAGGCTAACCGGTCTGTAGTTTCCAGGATCGCCCCAGGAGCTCTTTTTAAATATTGGGGTTACATTTGCTATCCTCCAGTCTTCAGGTACAATGGATGATTTTAATGATAAGTTACAAATTTTTACTAATAGGTCTGAAATTTCATTTTTTAGTTCCTTCAGAACTCTGGGGTGTATACCATCCGGTCCGGGTGATTTACTACTCTTCAGTTTGTCAGTCAGGCCTACCACATCTTCTAGGTTCACCGTGATTTGATTCAGTCCATCTGAATCATTACCCATGAAAACCTTCTCCATTATGGGTACCTCCCCAACATCCTCTTCAGTAAACACCGAAGCAAAGAAATCATTTAATCTTTCCGCGATGGCCTTATCTTCTCTAAGTGCCCCTTTAACCCCTCGATCATCTAACGGTCATGAAAATACATATCACATCAGTTTACATCGAAGCAAGGTTAAATATTACATCGAACACAGAGTTACATCGAACGAGGGTAACAACAAACAAGGGAAATTAAGGGCAGGGGGGTACCAGTCCTTGATGATAATCTCATTCAGACCCCTGTAGTCGATGCAGGGGCGTAAGGTGCCATCCTTCTTCCCTACAAAAAAGAAGCCTGTACCAGCAGGAGATTTGGAAGGTAAATCCCTTTTGTAGATTTTCTTGTATGTAGGTAAACATAGCTTTAGTCTCAGCTTCTGACAGAGGGTAAACTCTTCCTTTGGGAGGTTCTGAATTTGGCTTCAGATTTATGGCACAGTCAATCACTCTATGTGGCGGAAGAACATCAGCTGCTTGCTTTGAGAAAACATTCTGGAAGGAGGCGTATTGTGGAGGTAAGCCAGGTAATGATGGGGTAGTAGGCATGCAGATGAGCGGTGAAACTTCCGCAAGACACCGACCATGACAGTCTGGTCCCCACTGGGACAGTTCTAAAGTGTCCCAATTAAATTGTGGCATATGGTCTTGAAGCCAAGGCAGCCCAATACAAAAATGAAATGGATTCTGAGTGTAGAGCTCCAGTGCGCAGGCCAATGGCCTGGGTGGTCAATGAAACTTCTCCAGGAAGTGGTTCTCCATGGATAGAGGACAATAGCAGAGGCTTAGCTATTGGTGTGGTAGAAATCCGTAGATGTTCAACTAAGCGCTTCAAAATAAAATTACCTCTGGCACCGGAGTCAATGAGAGCGAGAGTCTGAAATTTGAGACCTCCACAGAGCAGAGATATTGGTAAGGATAATGGAGGAGTAGGAGAGGTGAGGCCCAGGAGAAGTCCTCCTGCAGATCCCAGGCCCATCAGTTTCCTGGACAAATGGGACAGGTTTGGACAGCGTGGCCGACTGGCCACAGTACATGCACAATCCCATGCGCTTGCAAAAACGTCTCTCCTTGAAGGTCAAATGGCTTTGGCCTAGTTGCACAGGCTCATCCTCCTCTAAGGTTGCAGACTGTAAGCTGGAAGCAATAGGCACAGGTTTAGGACGGTTAGCCCTCACTGTAGACTTTCGTGGATTCTTAGCCTCCAGAGTACGGTCGCGGATATGGTGGTCAATTCTCCCAGACAGTTCCATCAGGGACTCAAGGGTATCAGGCAAATCACGAGCCACTAATTCGTCCTTTAAGCGAGAGTTGAGACCCTCCATGAATATGGCACGTAAGTATCCAATGTCCCAATGTAGTTCGGATTCTAGAGTCTTAAATTCAATAGCAAAGTCTGTAAGTGGCTTGTTACCTTGCTGAAGATTGAGCAAGGCAGATCCAGCGATGGTCTGGTGAGCCGGGTCATCAAACACAGACTTAAAAAATTTTAGAAATCCTGGTAGGTCATTCAGGATAGGATCTTCACGTTCCCATAACAGTGAAGCCCAGGCCAGGGCTCGTCCTTCTAGGAACAACAGGATGTAGGTGGTCTTTGAAACTTCAGTGAGAAAGAGGGTAGGCCGTAATGAAAAATGCATGCTGCATTGATTAACAAACCCTCTGCACATCTTGGCTTCACCTGTAAAGCGGGTAGGTGTGGATAAAGGCACAGTGGTCTTAAGGGTTACCACTGGTGACAGCAATTCCTTCACAGGAGGAGCTGAAGAATTCAGGTGAGCATGTAACTGATTGAAGGCAGTAGCTAGGCTCTCTAAAAACTTTTGTTGTTCCGTGATCCGCTGGGCTAGGCCAGGGATGGCCTGCAGGGCTGCAAGCTGAGCCAAGTCCATGGAGTTAGCAATCTGTTGTGTTTATGGCAATGTGGACCAATGGTTGCTGTGGAGATGACTCCACCCATGGGGAAGGGCCCCATGGGGAACCACAGCGATAGGCTGAACTCAAATAGCAGACACAGGATGGATGGAAGGCTTTATTGTAATGATGTAGATAGATGATGTAAGCAGGAAGGTAAGGCACTGAGATCTGCGAGGTGCCAATATGTTCAACAGGCTCGGATGTAGAATTTCACCCAGATGTTCTTGATAGGCGGGAGCCCACAGTGCGGGTAATGCCGCAGCTGGTGGGTGGCGTTGGAGCACCAGATCGTAGAGGTATTCACAGGAATGTGGGCGTCTTCCTGGTGATGAAATGGTGGACCGAAGGTCCATGGTGCAGGATACATAAGCTGGTAGGCCCTCGAGAAGCAAGTACCTGATAGTCCAATATCCTGAAATGTAGAAGAGAGAGAAAGACCCCCGAGGAGCGTTTGTCTAGTTAGTAGAGAACCCCGAAGGGTAGTTGGAAGTGAAAGACCCCCAAGGAGCGGGTGTCTAGAGCTTCTGAGGGAGCGAGGCCCTTGGAGTGAAAGCAGCATCTAAGCGTGCAGCTTAGAGTGGTCAGAGTAGCTAAACTGAAGTCCTTGCTAACTCAAAGATGGTAGCGAAACGGAGGCTTGATATACTCTGAGGTATTGACATCATGCGGTGGGGAGGCCCCCAAGGTTCCAGCCATGACGTGTATATGAGCGTAGGAGATGTGTGCACACGCGCCCTAGAAGGCCACAGGACTGGCGGACTGGAACGCCCATGCTAAGTTGGAGACGCCGAGGCCCTTGGCACTGGAGGCAGCCATCTTTCCCAGAGAGGGAGAATAGGGAAGAAAAGAGGTAAGGCAGAGCAGTCGCAGCTGTCTGCGACCGACGGGCGCAACAGTCTGAATACAGACATTTCAAAGAATGTCTTTTACTACGTTTTTTACTACTATTACTATTATTTTATTATTATTATTACTTAGATCAATGTTATTTATTGCCTTTTGTTCCCTATCTACTTGTTAATTGTAAACCGACATGATGCGATTTTTATCGCGAATGCCGGTATAGAAAAACTTAAATAAATAAAAATAAATAAATGTATTTTGTTTGTGTTAATAATCTGCTTATCAGTTGACAGGGATAATTTGAAATCTTTCTACTTGGTCTCTTTACTTATAGGCACCTGGGCTATTTTAGCACTTATTGTAATCTCTCTATTGGGATGCCCTAACATCCTTTTTTTCTTAATATCCTTCAAAAATACATCATTCCAAATGATGTGCTTCTGGGTGACCGTCGGGTTTTCTCTTTGTTTAAAAGCTGCTCTCTCTCCTTTTTAAAGGTTAGTGCCAGCAGCCTGGTTCCACTCTGGTTAAGGTGGAGCACATCCCACCGGAATAAGCTCTCTCTTTCCCAGAATGTTCCCCAGTATCTAATAAAACTAAAGCCCACCTCTCTGCACCATTTTTTCATCCACGCATTGAGACTCCGATGCTCTGCCTGCCTCTGGGGTCCTGTGCATGGAAGAGAAGTATTTCTGAGAGCCTGTAAGAGTCTAAATTTTGGCTCCAGAACTTCCCTCCTCCTCTTTCATATGTCATTGGTACCCACTTGTATCACGACAGTTGACTCCTCCCCAGCACTTTCTAAAATCTCATCTAGGGGGGATGTGAGGTTCGCTATCTTCACACCAGATAGCAAGTTATTCTCATGCCCATCAGCTACCAGCTATCTACATTTCTAATGATCTAATAATCGATTATAATGACCACTCTAACTCTTCCCTCTTAGGCACACGGCCCTGGAGATACATACTCCATGCAAGAGGATAAGGCATCATCTGGAGGGCAGGTCCTAGCTACAGAATCACTTCCTGCCACACCAAGGTAATGGTCTCCTGCCAAGTGACCTTGCTCCTCCAAAGCAGTACAAAGCCTTGACTGAAGCTGGGACCATTCTACAATGACCCTGAAGGTCATGACTGCCGTGACTGCACCAATCTTGACTTATTTAAAAGGCCCAGCCAGTCTGCTGTGCTTACCTTCCTCCCTGTGATCCCCGAACTGTCTGCCGGCAATATACACTCACAAGTGACTACTAGCATAAGTCTTCAAGCGGTTGACCATTTCGCCACACTTCGAATGAGCTCTAGATGTACAGAACAGTCCTGCAAGTTAAAATGCACACTTTCTCCAGGTGGTAATTGCAGAATGCCATAATGTGCTTCACTGGCTACATATTAATACAGCCTTTTTAAAGCAGACAGTACATTACATTGCGACTTTGTGGAAATCTACTCAAGTTATAGAGTTATGGCTAAAGCAAGCGTATGAATTGCTTTGATTGGAGACATGTAAGCATATGCTGAATCCCAAGCTGATGGTACATGAGAAGATATGGGGTGGCTTTTGGAAACCCTGGGAATGTAAAAGCATATGATTGCCTGTGTGAACAATATTTGTTAAAGGGGAGACACCGGTTTCTATTTATATGTGCTCTTTACTCCCTTCTGGTTACTTTGTACTCTGTTTATCCTTGTAGTGTACATGGTGCTATGTATCCCTTCTGTTCTTTCAAAATAAAAAAAATGTAAAAATAAAACAAAACAATGAGCTGCCAGAATCTTGACCTGTTGAATTTTAAGAGTTTTCTGAAGAGATCCAAACTCTAGGCGTACTCATTACAGTATAAATAACAGGGCACAGCAGCTTCAGAGGGTTACGATAAAGCACACTTCCCATATTTTATAAGTAGGCATAAAAAACAAGCAGAGTATAAGTCTGCCTTACACCTTCTACATACACCAGACTTTCTGAAGGTTGTTAATACAGTGTAGGCCTCCATCTCTCTGTACCTTGGTTCACTTCACAGCTGGATTTCCCAAGGGCAGATTTGCACTGCAGCATCCTCGGACCCCTAATGGCACTGCCACAGTTCTGAGGTCATAAACACCACGAAACATCCACCAGCTCAGCTTTGTAAGTGGAGCAGTCTTGCTCAGCTCCTCTCTCCTCCTTTCACCGTCTGCTTTTCCAGGCCTTGTTCCTTCTTGTGCCTTCTCCTCCCTGATAAGGTTTAGCACCTGAGTTCAGGCTCTCCTGACTTTCTGCTCGGCTGCTTCCCTGGGCTCTGTCATAGGCCTTCTCCAGCCCTGGTTGTGCCTGATTCTTTTAGAGCCTTCCGGTCTGCCTTAGAGAATGGGACACACTTCCCATGACTGCACTTACTGTACCAGGATTAGCTAGATGCCCAATTGTTTTCTCTTAGGGTCTTATTTCTTTGTCTCCTTTATCTGAGGACTTTTGATTTATCTTTACACTTCTTTTATTATGGCTATTCCCTCTTTTTTTTTTTTACATAATCTCTTGTCAAATCCAGGCTTCATTTGTTCAGGGAATATTTATGTATTACATGGGGCTACGATAAGGGTCAGCACAGTAGTGCACTTGAATTACTCAGCTGCATAAGATGAGTGTAACTAAGTAGAATGAACTTTCAAGCCCCATAAACACTCCTCAGGAATAAAATACACATCAGAGTGATAAAGGAGAACAATAATGATTTGGGGGGAGCTGGAAGAATGTCTTCAGTTTCCTCCTTTTCCTTCAGAAATCAGGGTTGGGATCCTGGTGAAAATGAGCCTTCATTTGTTAACTACCCCGTGATTATTTACCCCTGTTTTGCGGTCCTCTCCCTCATTTAAGCCGGCCATTGTGGCCAGTGTTCCTCAGCCAGGAGCCATGGAACTGCACTCCCTTCAGAGTATGAAATCATGGTTCCCCAGTCTGGCCGCTGAACAAAAGCCAATGTTTCTCTGCCTCTGTGACCCTTTCTCTGTAGCTTCCCCAGCCCTGGCCAGCAGAATCCTGGAGCTGGAAATCAAACCCAGGTTCTCTACAGGGCAGTGCATGCATGATGCTGCTGTGGTGCCACTGGGTCAGCCCCTGTTTTGTTTGTTTGAACTGGTAAACAAATTATTACAAAATGTTTGCTAGTACTGCTGCTTTCAGTGTAACAAAGCTAATTTTAAAGCGTCCTGCTGAAAGTCACGTTGTAGTACCAGTCAGGCCGCGGCCCTGTTGTGCGATTCTCGGCCCAACCAGAGCCCCTGGCACAAATATACCAAGTGCCCCTCCTCTCATTCAACAGACCTGCAAGATAACAATCCAAGGGTGGAGGTTTCTCCAGATATAGTCTGCAAATCCATTGGCTGAAAGGAGAGGCTCTGGATTATTTTCTCTCTCTCTCTATAGAGAAAGAATAAATAAGAATGAGATACAGACTGTGCATAGTCATGAGGCACCAAGAAAATGTGTGGTAATTTATGATTCTTTTTGTCTGTTGCCTTTTCCCCCCTCTTTCCAAATCTTCCAATCTGCAGATACCCATTCCTCAATCCTTAGCAGCTTCATCTACCCACTCCTTTGAACCTGTACTGCCAGAGGTGGTCACACAGGTTGTCGCCTTCTCTTCGTGTCAGCAATCCAACCCTTCATCTCTCACCTTCTGGCTCCCCTCCCTCTATACTTTGCACCTCTCCCAGTCCTTACCCTATTTTTCTCCCCCTGCTGTTTTCCTCATTTCCCACCTCCCAGTTTTTCATCTCTCTCATTCCTGTCTCCCAGTCCATCTCTCTCTTGTTCCTCCCACATCCCCCCTCTCTGCTTTGCAAGCTTCTTCCAGCCCTCCATCTTGTGTAATGCCCTCTCTCAGCCCTCCAGCTTTCTCTCTCTCGCCCGTAAACCCTCTTAAGTTGTATTAATATTACGGTAGCATGTCAGTCCCTGTGCAAGTGGCCTGTAAAGGAAGGGTAGAGGAACAGAGAGCGCTCATCTTGAGAACCAACGGTTGTGGGAGAAGGATCAATAGCATCTGAAAGAAGCTGCCTGCTCTCAAGGTCCACTTGCGCCTGAGATCTGGTGTCACGATGTGGCTCGCTGTTCGGTCCGCTCTTTATAATGTCCTTTCTGTGTTCTGTCCAACACGCTGGAGCCTCAGAAGAAGCCAGAACCATTCGCCACCTGTGACCGAGCAGCCCATGGTAGAGATAAGTAAAGAAGCGCATAATCTGGCAGGCAGGGCTCCTTGCTTTCATGCAGCAGAGAGTGTCTCACATTTTAGCTTCATGACAGGACAATTCTCTAAACCTTTGTGACAGGGTCCTGAAGACTTCCTCGCCAAAGCCCCTCCCTCAAAGCGAGGAAAACAATTTCTGCTGAAGGACCAAAGTTCACCAAACAAGCTGTAGGATGCAGCTATTATTGGACTAATTCAGTATATTTGAGACAAACTTTCCCTTCCTCAGGTCAGTATAAAGCACCACAGTTTGCTTTCAAAGTTGTTTACTGCAGCATGAAAGGATGGAAGAGGGGAGGCAGAGAGAAGGCTTACAGTAAGCTTCAGCATAAAAGGCCCACATTCTTGCTCTTCTATTAATGTGATGCCTATCATTCAATGCAACTGATATAAAGAGGGCTGCTACACTGTTGACACCAATAGAAAGATAAGAATAAACCTTCAAAGACACAAAATAATACATCACAGATAAGAGCAAGTTGATACTCTGACACCAATAGAAAGATAAGAATAAACCTTCAAAGACACAAAATAATACATCACAGATAAGAGCAAGTTGATACTCCTGTGAGGGGACATTTTTTCAGGCCAGACCACTGCATCAACGAGCCTATGATCAGGATAGGAACTTCCAAACTAGGCCAAGAATGTAAGACATTTAGAATGAAAATGAACAAACTCAACAGAGACTTAACAAAGACATTAATTAGCAGGCACCGTTTCCTGCGATTCCATGGGCACAACAATGGTTGCCAGAGAACTGCCCAGTCCATGCAGAATAGCAGGAAACCAGGAGCTGGGTCAAGGGAGGGAGGGTAGGTGGCTCCATCCTTCCCCTGACCACCCTCATTCCCTCTTCCCTACCAGACCAACCTCTCTCGTCCCCCAGCAATCTCCTCCTTTCCCCACCCATTCCCTTCCAACCCTTAGGCTGTATTCTCCTCTGCTGCTCGGACTGCAGAGTCATGCTTTGAATTGCACAGCACTACAGTGACCCCTGCGGTTCAAAGCAGCTCCAGCAGGCAAAGGAGGAAGAAGCAGCCTAAGCAGTTCAGCAAGTCCTCGCAGATATGTTGCTCGAGTTGTGATGTTCCACACTTACTTCTCCCAAGAATGTGCACACTGCCCCGGATCTCAGACAGGTGAGCCATCTTCCAACATGGGGCACGGCTCCAAGCAATGAGGTCAGCGTCCAACGCCAGCCCCTGATGCTGAGCGGTCAGCATGTGCCAGGGCTGATGTCAGTGCATTCCAGCCTGGCCCTCGCGACTGAGCTATTTAAAAAAATGATTCTCAGGGTGGAAAGCAATGATGTTTCTCCACGTCATCCTCCTGCGGTTCCAGTGAAATTGCAACACACTGGTAAGCCTTTGCCTCTCTTTTTTTCTCCTTGGAAATTGAAAATGCTAGCACTTGTGAAGGCTTTTGCTTCTCTTGCCTTTTAAATATGCAGCATTTCTGGGTCTATCTCCTGTGAAATTTCCAGAAGCCAGTCTCCCTGTGAAATGCCAGCACCTGTAGAAAGCCTGTGTCTGTCTCAATGTCATATCTCATAACATTTCATGCTTTTAATGTATTTTCAGTAACAAATTGTTGTTTTTAAGTGAAAGTGAGGTCACGGCCTTGGTGTTGGAGCCAGTCTCTTATGTACAGCATTGTTTCCTCTGGGAAATTCAGTTTTCAGGAGCCAGTTGTGACTTAAGCGTGAGGACTTCCTGTTTAGGAAAATGTATCTCATCCATATTTGTTGCAAATACCTGACTGTCTGTCCAGTCAATCTCTGGCTTGGCTAGTTGATTGCAGACCTTTCCAAAACAGTGGAAGTGTGGAGTTCCCTACTTCAGATAATCAGATAGGAAATGACAGCCAGACTGTCCTGGGTTTCACTTCCTCTATCAACCTATGTGTAGCCTTCAGGCCCAGGCCAGGGATTTTAATCTCATGTCTCTAAATACTTTTGAATTTCTCTTGCTTTTGTCAATAAGCCCCAGAATGTTTCCAGGTAGGAAGACTGGCCCAATTTGCTACTAAGGACCTGGATTTAGTGATTTTAGGTACATCGGCATACCCGAGAACTCTCCAGATTTGACCCGAAGTCTCAGGGTTTAGAGACCAAACTCCAGGTCTCCGGGTCTTAAACATCCACCCAGTTCTGTGAAGCCTTTTTCCCGTCGATAGCAGGGCTGAATTAGCCATGCTGTCATGGGAACTGTCCATCAGGGCCCGGAAGGCGGAGCTTTTGTAGCAGAGAGTTGATTTTGGTTCCCTCTGCGGCTGCGCGGCTGTTCCCGCGCAGGAAGTAGCGATTCTCCTCAGTCTGTCTTTTTCCGCGCACGGATACGCACGCGGAGTTTGATTCTCTTCAAAAAAAAAAAAAAATGTCAAAAAAACCATCCGGTTTCAAGCCCTGTCCCTGCGGTAGGGTTATGTCCGTTACTGACGGCCATGACCGCTGCTATCGCTGTTTGGGACAGAGGCACGACCAAAATAATTGCGAATTTTGTGCTCGGATGTCGCCCCGAGCAAGGAGACACAGGGCCTATAGAATGTGGGAACTTTCACTTACAGATAGGCCTTCCACCACACATTCTTCTCCCGGACAAGAAAAGAGGACTCCTTTTTCAAAACGAAGATCTTCCTCCTATACATCAAGAGGTAGGTCCTTTGCTAAGGAGCCAGTCAAACGTCGTCGCCATAGATCTCCATCTTCCGAATCGGTACAGACCATTTCACCATCGGATTCTGCTCACTCGGTGACTCCTAGATCGAAGGCGCCGAGAACGGAGCGAACACGACATGGAGCCCTCAAAACAGACAAAATGGCGGCTCAGTCTAATGCGCCAGAATCGGCGCCGAAGGGCCGCGCACATAAAACACCAAAAGACCTCGCGCCGGGAGCGGCGCCCGAGGATCGAGCGCCGAGAACGGCGCCCGAGGACCGCGCGCCGGGAGCGGCGCCCAAGGGTCGCGCGCCGGGAGCGGCGCCGAAGACCCAGGCACTGAGAACGGCGCCGAAGGAACACGCGCCGGGAGCGGCGCCGAAAACGCGCGCGCCGGAAACGGCGCCGAGAACGCGCGCGCCGGGAGCGGCACCGACCGCAGTTGGAAAGGTGCATAAGAATCGCGCGCCGGACGTGGCGCAGACCGCGCCAGAAGCGATACCACTTAATCGCGCGCCGGGAGCGGCGCCGACCGCGCCGGGAGCGGCGCCGACCACGCCGAGAGCGGCGCCGTCCAATCGCACTCCAAAGAGAGCAGTGGAAAAACGCACAACAAGTACTGTGCCGGACGAGGGGCATAAATTTAAAGAATACAGTATGCCTGAAACTGCAAGCCAGCAAGATTCACAGCTGACGCTCAAAACAAAGGCTAAAAGTCAGTATCACTCTACTAGTAGAAAACGAAAACAAAAGGACAGTGATGCAAGTCATAGTTCTCACAAAGGACGTTCTTCCGGCTCTCATTCCTCTCACTCAAAGAACACCTTTGATTCCTCCAAACGACATAGTTCTAGCGATAAGGACGGATCTTATCATTCAAAACGTCGTAGACGTCATAGTTCCTCACACAGAAGTGTGCATAGTTCCACAAGAGCCTCTACCCGATCTCCTGGGACACCACGAACCTTTTCTTCCTCAAGTTCATCCAGAGTGGCCTCTCAATTCATGGAACCCACCGGGGCAGAACCTCAAGGTTCCACACCGGATCCACTAACTCCCATACAGCCGCAAGAGGCGGATACTACCAGAACTATGCCACCGGCCACACAAAAAGCCTTTTGGGATCTTTCCCACTCGCTCTCCGGCTTTTTTGATTCCGTAAAATCGACGTTTAATTTGCCTGACCAACCTAAGGAGGATACATCTTCCAAAAAACCTCAAAAATCAAAGAAGGATCTACAACAGCGGCAAGTACATGCAACTTCACCGACTCCTTCAATCTACTCCCTCTCTGAATCTTTGGCATCTCAGTCTTCGCCTTCATCCTCCACTGGATACCCCTCTGACCCCCCCGAACAACCGGCAGAACCATATTCACCACCGGAAGACTTATCTTACCCAAAGTTTGTAGAGAAAATGGGTACTATTCTGAAAGTGGAAGTCCAGAAGCTACCAGAACCTAGGGCAGAGACACTGGGGCTTCTAAAAATTTTTGACACACCGGGTGAACCTACCTCGTTACCCCCGCACACCATGCTACATGGGGTTCTCCAAAAATCGTGGGAGACCCCGTTTACACTTCCAGCAGTCTCTAGGAAAACGGATCTTAAGTTTAAACTACAGAAGCCATCTACATATTCGACACCACAGCTGCCTCATGAATCCATCGTGGTCGAATCAGCACTACAAAAATCAAAACGTTCAAAAACGCATGCCACCAATCCCCCAGGCAAAGACAACAAGTGTCTGGATGATTTCGCCAGACGAGTCTATCACAACGCCATGCTAAATGCACGAATCCAACATCATCAATTCTACATGGTTCAATACATGTATGAATGCTTGCAAGCAACAAAAGGCATGTTTACTGCATCTGGAGATACTACTCCAACACCCATCTTAGACATGGAAGAGTGTTCGCGCCATCTACTACGAGCTGTCTACGAGAGTTTTGAAACCTCATCGAGGGCATCTGCTACAGCGATTGCAGCAAGACGACTAGCGTGGTTAAAAGCAAGCGCTATCCGGGAAGATTTACACGAAAAGTTGGCTAACCTTCCCTGTCTGGGGGATAATCTCTTTGGAGATCGTTTCCAAGACACAGTTGGTAAACTGAAGGACCAAGCGCTGGCAGTCCAATCCTTGACTACACCTTCTTCCTCAAAGAGGTTTTATACACCAAATCGTCGTCAGTCATTCAGACGTCCTTATTGAACCTATCAATCCTTCAGACAGCAGCCGTACAATACCTACCAACGCCAGCAGGCTCAACCTCCATCCAATCAACAACGGAGGGGTAAACCCAGAGGTCAAAGATCTCAGCAGCCGCAACAACAACAACATACGGCAACAGCGCCAAAAACCACGTCTTCTTTTTAAGATCCAGGCCGCCACCACTAATCTCGGGCAACCCACCGGGCAGGATCACAGCCCGCTGGCCAGAATGGAAGAAAATAACATCAGATCAATGGGTATTGGACATTGTCCAGATGGGTTATCGCATTCCCTTCACTCGCCCACCCTTCCTTCCACATCACTCTCAACAGAAACCCAACACCCTGCAACCACAATTGTCGCAGGAAATCACCCTTCTACTTCAACAAGGAGCAATACAACCTCTCCTACGAAGGGACCACAATCGAGGTTTCTACTCCCCCTATTTCCTAATTCCAAAGAAATCCGGAGGGCACAGACCTATTCTGGATCTCAGAGACCTCAACAAATTCATCGTAAAGGAAAAGTTCAAGATGGTCTCACTAAAATCCATTCTCCCACTCTTACAACCCAAGGACTGGATGTGCTCCATAGATCTGAAGGACGCCTATACGCATATCCCAATCCATCCGTCCTCCTGGCAATACCTCTGTTTTCAATATCACACGGGCCATTACCAATACAAGGTTCTTCCTTTTGGCCTTTCTTCAGCCCCCAGAGTGTTCACGAAATGCATGATAGTGGTGGTGGCCTACCTACGGCAACAAGGTCTAACAATTTTTCCGTACCTGGACGATTGGCTACTCACAGCAACGGACCCCAATCTGCTGAGCTCCCATCTCAATATAACAATCAATTGCCTCCAATCCTTAGGACTCCTTATCAATTACCCAAAATCCAACTTGCAGCCCACACAAATACTGCAGTTCATAGGTGCTCGCCTGGACTCCATCCGGTACAGGGCATACCTACCGGCCGACAGGAAGGAAACACTTCGGACTCTGCTTTCCGCGCTATTACATTCCAAGACTTCCACTGCTCGGAAAATTTTAATAGTATTGGGTCACATGGCAGCAGCAAACTTCACGGTACCAAACGCCAAGCTGCACATGCGACATTTACAATGGGACCTCAAGCGTCAGTGGAGACAACATACACAACCCCTACGAACCTGTGTCACCCTGACAGCACCCATGATCAAAGACATCAGTTGGTGGCTCAAGGACTACGCATTGGACAAGGGAGCATTATTCAACCCCCCTCCTCACAACGCAGTCCTTACAACGGATGCCTCTCCATGGGGATGGGGAGCGCATCTGAACGATTTAGAAACTCAGGGTTTCTGGACACTGAGGGAAAAATCTTTACATATCAATCTCTTGGAACTCAAGGCAATCCGGTATGCCCTCCAAACCTTTCATTCCCAACTCAAAGGCCGACGACTGATGATTTACACGGACAATCAAGTAGCCATGTTTTATATCAACAAGCAAGGGGGATCGGGATCATGGCCCCTATGCAACGAGACACTGCAAATATTTCAGCAAGCCAACAAACACGCAATACACTTGCAAGCGACGTACCTTCCGGGGATCCTAAATACCAGAGCCGACAAATTAAGTCGAATCTTTCAGCCTCACGAATGGTCCCTTCACAAGGAAATCACACAGCAACTATTCCAACGTTGGGGAACGCCGATGATAGATTTGTTTGCCACACAACAAAACACACATCTACCCAAATTCTGCTCTGTGAGGCCGAGCACTTCCCGCATTGCTCAAGATGCTTTTCTTCTTCAATGGACGACACATCTACTGTATGCGTTTCCTCCAATTCCATTGATTACCAGGACAATTCAAAAGTGCATCCGGGACAACAGCGACTTAATCCTCATTGCCCCAGCCTGGCCCAGACAGACGTGGTACACCTTTCTACTACGTCTCTCAATCGAAGACCCAATCCTTTTACCAAACAGACCGGATCTTCTGACACAGAACGACGGATCATTACTACATCCTCTCCATTCGTCTCTTCACCTGACTGCATGGAGGTTGAAAGGACGTTGCTAACCTCGCAAGGAATTTCACCAGCAGCACAGGAGGTACTCCTTGCTTCCAGGAAGCCGTCTACTATACGGAACTATTCTTTCAAATGGAAAAGATATACCTCCTGGTGCTCGCAACAGGGGATTCCACCAGTGGACAGTGCACCGGCACAACTACTGGACTACCTTCATTCGTTGTTCCAATCTGGATTAACAACATCCTCTATCCGAGTTCATCTCAGTGCCATTGCGGCATACCATAGGCCACTCAATAACCACTCGGTTGCAGAACATCCCTTATTTTCGAGGTTTTTCAGAGGATTAATCCATTTGCGACCACCGATCCAAAAACCAACGGTCCCTTGGGACCTTAACGTAATTCTCGAACATCTTCTTCTTCCTCCTTTTGAACCTATGGATTCTGCTCACCTCAAATATTTGACCTTAAAGGTCATATTCCTCATAGCCATTACCTCAGCTCGCAGAGTAAGTGAACTACAAGCACTGGTCCATTATGCACCTTACCTACAGTTCTATCCAAATAAAGTACTCTTGCGCACTCACCCATCTTTTCTTCCTAAGGTAGTCTCGTCTTTTCATCTCAACCAATCGATGGAATTACCAGTCTTCTTTCCACCTCCACACGCTACGGACAGGGAAAGATCCCTTCATTCTTTGGACTGTAAACGAGCGTTACAAATTTATCTCCAGAGAACTGCTGCATTTAACAGATCCTCTCAATTATTTGTTTCCTATGATCCAAAAGCAATAGGGAAACCAGTCGCGAAAAGGACTATATCCAGTTGGATTACGCAGTGCATTCAGTATTGTTACACCAATGCGAACCTTCCACTGTCAACACGTCCATGTGCTCATCAGGTGCGAGCCACAGCCACATCCCTAGCAAATTTACAACAAGTCTCTCCACAAAATATCTGCAAAGCAGCCACGTGGACGTCAGTGCACACCTTTACATCCCATTATTGCATAGATAGGCAATCAGCTACAGATGCAGCATTGGGACATGCTATTCTACATACTTTGCACAACACATCATCCGACCACCACAATGTCTAAGATGCACGCTTATCCATAGGCGTGCACAACTGCTTGGGACTCCCATGACAGCATGGCTAATTCAGCCCTGCTATCGACGGGAAAAAGCAAGTTTGCTTACCGTAAACGGTGTTTCCGTAGATAGCAGGATGAATTAGCCATGCTGACCCTCCCACCTCCCTGGTAGTCGGAAGTATCTACGACTAAAGCTATATTACAGACTGAGGAGAATCGCTACTTCCTGCGCGGGAACAGCCGCGCAGCCGCAGAGGGAACCAAAATCAACTCTCTGCTACAAAAGCTCCGCCTTCCGGGCCCTGATGGACAGTTCCCATGACAGCATGGCTAATTCATCCTGCTATCTACGGAAACACCGTTTACGGTAAGCAAACTTGCTTTTATGTGGCACAGGGTAAAGAGGCAGGCAGGAAGCCAGCTGGGAGAAGTCTCTCAGCCTGTAGCTACTTCCCCGCCTCTCCCTTCTGATTGGCTCCTTATGTTACCCAGAGCCAATCAGCAGTGAAAGAAGGGGAAACAAGGACAGTGCTCAGGAGAGGCTTCGGTGCCCTTCCCTGGTGCGGCTTCCTGCAGTGCTCACAGTAACTACGCTGGTCCTGTGGGTAAAGAAGAGAGAGTGATGACTGTGCGAGGGCAGTGAGAGGATAAAGCAAGAGAAGGAGGGGCAAGACTGAATGTGTGTGAGAGAGGGGCAATGAAGAGTGAGGGGGGGGGGCAAAGAGTAAGGATGAGAAGAGAGAGGTGTGATGAAAAGAAGAGAGCAAAAAAGGGAGAGAGATGGGGGAGTCGAGGAGGAAGATAAAGGGGAAAAAACAGAAACAAGGATGGCAGTAGAAAGAGAGAACCCTGGGGGATCCAGGAAGATAATATAAGAGGAAAGGTAAGAGGAATGGAAGAGTGAGCATGGGAGAAAGAGGAGGCAAAACGGTGAAAGGAGAGAAGGTAGGAAGAATAAGAACAGGAAAAGGGGAAAAACAGGACGAGAGGCTAGAAAAAGGAAGAGAAAGTATTAAAATCTCTACAGCTGAAGGAAAGAGAAAGAACAGAAAAGGAGCGAGGACACCAGAGAGAAAAAGAAAACAAAAAAAGAGAGACAGACCAGGGCAGAGAATGAGACGAGGGAGGCTGAGCCAGAAACACCAAGATTGGAAACTATTTTATTATCTGCTGGAGAATATTCTTTTAGTTTATTTATTTGATTTATATTCTGCTTCTCAACACTTCAGAGTTCCCTAGGGGGTGGGGGAAGAAACCATAGAGTCTTTCGTGCAAACCCTCTCTGCACTAATCTCAGGGTTATCCTAACTTAAAAGTTCCCAGGTATGTATATGGGGCAGAAGCTTTACTGGGTCGTTCTTTTTTTTTTTAATAGTTTCCTTCAGGGAAACTGGCCTTCTAAGATCATCATGTCCATGTGCCTCTGCCCTCCTTCCGTAAGTGTGCCCCACCCCTATTAACTTTTTGAATCGTTCATACGTCAGTCCAATTTCTGCCACATAAAGCAGGGCACCCACTGACCCCCAGCTTTTCATGTGTCTCTGGCACGGAGAATCCCTGTTTCTTTTCTTTTCCTGTAAGGAAACAGGCTCGCTCAGCTCAAGTGAAATCTCAAGGAGGTCGGAGCACAGTGTGTGTGGTCATCAAGCACTTTTAAAGCTGCCCTGCCATTGGTTAGTTACTCATAAATTTCTGTACCAAAGAAGGAAACGAAGCATCGTGACATCCTTGTTTTCTAAACCTCTGACCATAAGGTCACAGAACCACCTGTAAGGGATTACAAATTATCTTCTAACACAGGGGTGAGCAAAATATTTCAGCCGCTGCCCCCTCCTCCTTACATTCATGTAATTGGTTGGGTCCCCTCCCAAGGGGTGTGTGTGTGTGTGTGTGTGTGTGTGTGTGTTCTATAGAGAGATAAATAGCCACATTGGTAGCCAGTGGCTCAAAGCCTCCTTTGGTGTTTCTCTTCAAGTTCCTGAAAGGAGTAAGAATACCCACATACGCATGGGCACAAAGAAGCAGACACCCCACATCCAGACAGACCCACTGGCCGATTCAGTACGGTAAGCTCAGGCTGAGCGCACCATTAGCCCCCGTTTGGATGCGTGTTTTCCACGCGCTATTATTACCCCTTATATAGTAAGGGGTAATAGCGCGTGGAAAACGTGCACCCCCCCCCCCCCCCGAAACTAATAGCAGCCAAGCCGCACATTTTACTCTCAGAAATTAACGCCTGCCCAAAGGCAGGCGTTAATTTCGGCCGGCACTGGGCAAGTGAACAGAAAAGCAGAAAAAACTGCTTTTCTGTACACCCTCTGACTTACTATCATAGCGGTATTAAGTCAGAGGCCCCAAAAATAAAAAAAATTTAAAAAATTAAAAAAAAACTTAGAAAAAAAAAATCTGCCCGCAGCCCGCGGGTTAGAAGATGGACGCTCAATTTTGCCGGCGTCCGTTTTCCGAACCCGTGGCTGTCAGTGGGTTCAACAACCGATGCCGGTAAAATTAAGCAGCGGCTGTCAAACCTACTGACAGCCGCCGCTTCTGCCAATAAGGAGGTGCTAGGGACGCACTAGTGTCCCTAGCGCCTACTTTTTACCGCAGGCCCTCATTTGCATACAGAATCACGCGCCCAGGAGAGCGGGCGCTTGCCTCGGAGCGCCGGCTCTCCCGCACATTTTACTGAATCGGCCCGAAAGAGAGAAACCAGTGCCTCTTATCTTGATATACACAGACACCCCATACCCAGATGGACAGAATCGGCCCGAAAGAGAGAAACCAGTGCCTCTTATCTTGATATACACAGACACCCCATACCCAGATGGACAGAGTGAAAGAGATGGACATCGACAGACACAGAGATACACACACAGACTGATGTGGTCAGGGAGACGCACGGAGACGCAGACATAGTTCATAACCAGTCTGACCGAGAGACAAAGACACCCCAAAGAGACAAAAAAACATCACCCAGACGGACGCAGAGACCCAGCCATACTGCACCTAGACAGAAGCATAGACAGGCACATCACACTCTGATATGGGAAGACACAGCACATCAGACACAGACAGAGGCACACACTCCACATCCAGAGAGACAGGACACACACCACAATGCTAAGAGCTGGAACATTTTTCCAAAAACTTAGGTGCCAGTCAACATTTTTTAGGAGCCAAGAAAAACTCCATCCCAACCTGCCTGTCCTTTTTTTTTTACTGTTTACTAATTTTTCCTATCTTCTCTCTATTTTTGTTTGCTCATCTTTATTTTGCTCATGTTTTGATTTGTCCGACTTTTTTGCCTTTATTCTCCTTTTCCCACCTCCTCATTCTCTCTGGCCTCTCTGCCCATTCTCCTTCCCTAACGCACCACTTCTTTTCCCCTGGACGGGCAGCAGCTGGGATCTCTCTCTCCCTGGGTAGAAACCCAGCAGAACCACAAACTCTTCTTGAGCTGAGGCCTGCGGGTGGCAGCTCTTGCTGGATAGTGGAACACCACAGTGGTTCCTCCTGGGCCCACCTCAGCTAGCTGCTTCTCTCTCCAGCCCATCGAAAGAGATGCATGGCTAAGCCGTGGCATACTTACAATGCCGTTACTTCGCTCTTGAAGCTCCCTCCTTGCTAAAACTAGACAGCGTAGCCATTGTTTCTTCTCTGACTGGGTAGCCAGCGTACTCCTTGTTCCTGCCCCCCCCCCGGGGGCCCCCCAGTTTGTTCACCCCCCTGTGCTAATGCACCCTGCCCCTGCTAATGAGGCCCGCACAGGCCTGGATTTGGGCAGAAGCAGCGTAGGCAGCTACCTCCAGTATCAAATTATCATACGGCTGGGGGGGTTGCCACCATCGGGGCCTTCTGATGATTTCCTTTTCAACTAGTCCCATCACCACGGACCAGACTCTGCGGCAGCCCTGCCTCCTGCTCCAGCACGGGCTTCCCGTTGCAAGGGGAAACCAGTTTCAGGAGTGGGGCGCTGGAGGATCTGTGTGCACAGCCCGACTCACAGGCCCCGTGCTGGGTTTAGCTGAAGTTGTTGGTTCAACCAATTCAGCTAGTTAAAAAGAAAATCATCGACAGATCCGGAGGTGAGGGGAGACGGATGCAGGACCCCGTACCCCTCAATGATTTTTGAGGAGCAGAAATGGTGGAACAACCCCCCCCCCAGTGCCTATGAGCACTGAAGCTTTAAATCTGGCCATGGGCTCGGAGTACATTGCTATCACATACAGACTATCACAGCGCTATGTGGGAACCCAGGAGTACTTTCTAACCATTAACCAACTTTGGTTTCTCAGAATTTGCAACTCTTAGGTTCCATCAGTAAAATGTTATGACATTCGTTCTGAGCTTGTTGAGGCAAGTTATCATACTGAACAACACCAGACCTTTCCATTGCATTCTGGATGGGTGATTCTTTTAATCTTCTTCCTTGAAGGGACACCTCTATGCTCACTGCAACTGAAAAGTACATATTTTTGGGCCGTGATATATATATGCAGGTTGGTAAATGCTCTATGGGATATGGTTACTGGTTTTCCTTGATATCTACCCCTCAGTAACAGCATGAAAACTATGATTCCCTATTGCTGTGTCATACTTCTGCCACTATATTGTCAGATCAGAAACAAGGCTCTGGGTAGGTCAAATGGATGAGTTCCCAAGAGCTCTGCTAGCTTGATCCTGAGTCATTGTTTTTTGCTGTGATATCATAAAGGAGAAGTAAGCAACCTGAGCAGGCTGTAATACACCAAATCCCAGAGGTACAATTGAACCAGTAAGGTCATTACAGTATACCAGACAGCAATGGCAAAATGTCCAAATAACTGGCCCAAATGGATGGCCCAATGGTTTTCTGTCATCATCTGCTCTCTGACTCCATGCTGCCATAGACATGGCAGCATGGAGTAAGACAGAGAAGGAGGGCATCATCTACTTTCTCATCATGAACTTGTCCTTCCTTGTAAGCCACTTAGGATCTCGGATAATGCAGCCTGTACATTTGTTTTACATAAATATGTTACGAGGTGTGCAGCAGAATTCACAAATTTATAGAAGGCTAATGGGGGACGCAGTCTGAAGATAGGTCCTGGTTTTACGCTGCTGCAGATATGGGTTTGCAGAGGCAGTTTCTCTTAAGAAAAGAAGATATACGGAGGGGCAAAGTCAAAACTCAGCCTATTCCTGATGACAAGAAGTAATCGGGCAACGCTGAGGGGCCACAGCATCTTGTTGGGTCCCAGAAGTCGTCAGTCTAACAACAAAGCCAGCCAATCGCAGGTCAGATCCTGTCATGACCACTCTTTCCCTCGCTCCTGATTCGTTTTAATTGGTACTAATAATCCTGCTGGTTGCCAGTTCCTTTCGACCATTTCCCCAGGCTATCGGCTGGAGGCAGTCATGATTAGATCTTGACAGTAAAGAGCCGGGGAGGCAGAGGAGACTTGGTAAATGGGTGGGAAATGATGTTAGTTTTCACATACCATTGTGTTTTCTCATGGACTGATTTCTGGGGTTTTTTCTTTCATGCTAACCAGTGTTAGTTAAAGTGTCCGTCTGCTGATAAAAGGCACTGCGTCCATAGGAGACCACCATGTAGGACTGACTCCTGTCCAGTTTTCACCTGGACAATCCAGTTTTTGGGTGTCTGGGTGGCAGCCTCTAAAGTCTTTTTCCTCGTTGTTGCCATTACCGATCCCTGGACCTCTCGACTCCCTCCCCTGATCCCTCCCCACATCTGCCCCAGCAACCTCCTCTGCCATCTGGCTGCTGTCTTGCAGTTTTAACTGCGCTGAGCCCCGTGGATCTGGTGGGGCCAATCAGAATCACACAAACTGTGAAAAGGAACCAGATGGCAAAGGAAGCCAGAGGCAGATATGAAGTGCCACGCTCCTCCTGCCAGTCCATAGACTAGCAGGGGCAAGACTGGGGTTTGGAAGTGGTGACATGGAGGAATGGGAATCAGCAGGGGGCGGGAGGGATGAAAAGAATTGTGCAGGGAGAGGATCAATTGGGTGAGGTCCTTGTTGAGAGAATATCTTGTAGGGGGAGTACTGAGAGGCAGGAGATGGGGGAAGCAAGGAATGTCCTGTTTGATCTGTGCAAAAAGGTGGCAGCCCCTCCCTATCTCTGTGACTGCTCTTCTTTCTGATCTAGTACTGATCCAATGCCCCAGCATGCTGGTAGGGACATTGGTTCCATGCTTCCCCTTGAATCAGTACTGAATGAGTGCTTCAGCATATGACACTTCCCTTGTCAGTCAATACTGAAGCAATCTCCCAGCACGACATGTTGTGTGTGTGTGTGTAGGAGGGGGTATTTTTCCTTCCAAGCCAGTACTGACCCAACATCATCTTCCGAGTAAAGCAGTAAGGCTCAGTCTAATCTGTGGACATCAAAGATCTCAGGGCATTTATCACAAGAGTGAAGATGGAACCCTGCTATCATTGTCAAAGCTGTAGCAAGCATGGGTCAGGCAGTACAGTACCTGCTGGAATTTCTCCTGCAGACAAACCCCTAATTACCCACCATTAATCACTGCCCATCCTGTATATGCATTAACTGCACAGTGCTCTAGATACAGGTGCCATGTAAATGCAGAAATAATACTTCCAAAATAAACACGATGTGAAGCAAGCTGGGAATTCTGGAGATATAGTGACAGGAACACTTTCACTTTGTTACTTTAGCAAAGCAGAAAGGGCTGAGGTGATAATCCCCCCCCCCAAAGAAAACTATTTAAAGGAAAAGCAAGGCAGTAGCTGGGCAGAGGTGCTGAAGATGCCTTTATAAAGTTAAATAGATATGTTTAAAGGTGCAAGCTTTCACGACTGATAAGGTCCCTGTCCTTAGACAGGGTGGGATTTCTGACTCTGTCTGATATGTGACTGTCTTAGGATTCTCCAAGTGAATACCCATGACAGAGAAGCTTCAAAAAGAATATATACAAATACAAAGCCAGAACATTAAAAAGCAGTCATTTGTTATACTGTAACTTGACTTGAAATTTGTCTGTGTTGACATGGTCTCTTAGGGTCACACAATGCTATGGCCATGCTCCAAGTCAAAATAAGTTAGACATTTACTTGTCTTCATATGAATGTTTCAGTATGGAACACTCAATACTGTGCAGCTCTCCATTCAGCAGCTATGGGCTATTTTCCAGCCAAAGGTTTCAAAAAGTGAGCCTGATTTCACATCTAGGAAAAGGACTGAGTTAAAGGAGCAGCTTCCCTGGTTTAGCAAGGATGAGAAGCAGACCTGCCTTAGCCTGGTTATTCATTTCTCTCCCCTTCATCCTTCAACCCCCTCGCACCACATCTTCCAGGGGTCAGTGCACAAACTTACGTGACAAAAAGTTTACTCTATAAGAAAAACCAAACTCCTGCTGGCTCCTAATGGCGCACTCCCAATACAACTGGCTGTCCTGACAGGATTTTCCAGGGGTGGCTAGAAGGAGCTTCAAAATATGCATTTTTATCTCGGGGCGAGAATAGCGCTTTAAAATAATAAACACCACTAGGCAAACCTGCGTTGTCAACAGTTAACAAACTCTCGGATCAGCTAGAGCATGCTGAAGTAGTGCACTGAAGAAAGTGGAGAGGGGAGAGAGCGGGGAGAGAAGAGCTCACCTTACTAACTCCAGCCTCATTCATTTCAGCCTTCTTCTGAAGCTGCATCATCTGCCACATCTCCTCCACGGGTTTGCTGAAAGACACGCTCTGCTCCAGCAGCTTTTCAGAGGAAGGCAGGTCGTTCAGGATAGACAGCTTCTTCTCCAAGCTGAAGACCCTCTCCTGTATCTGATGGAAGACAGAGTTGGATCTCACCAGGGGTTTGCCCTCCAGTGCCTTGGAATGGATAAGGCTGGAAGCGGAGGGCTTGAAAAAATCTTTTTCATCCTCTGAAATGATCCTCTTCACATCGCTTATTTTGAAGTGCTCCAGAATGCTGTGCAGGAGTATGTGCAAGACATTGAAATTCACGGAGCCTAGCTCTGGGGAGCCCAGCGCTAGGTTTACCAGCTCTGATAAGCTCAGAGACAGGCTCATGGTTGGTGCCCTGGCAGGACGAGCAGGGGTAGCTGGAGACGGCGCCGGGGAACGCCCGGCCGCGGTGGCGACGGGTTAATGCGCCTTCCCCATGCTCCCCGGGAACGTGTGTGTGCGCGCCTGCCGCTTCTCCCCCACGAGTGTGCTCGCGCTCAGAAAGTTTCTGCGCGTTGCTAGGCGACACAGGAACGCCTGGAAAATGACAGGACACGGGCGGCTTCCGCACGTCTCCCGGTTACCATTCACCCCGCCCCGCGGGTACGCGGCGGCACACGGACGGCCCGGCTGCGTTGCGGCCTTTTGAACGGACATCTGGAGAAAAAGGGGGGGGGAGGTGGCTGGGGAGGAAAAAAGTCAATTGTGGGCTTTGCGGCCTACCTCACAAGGGGGATGCCGCAGCCTTGCTCCCTGAGGGTCCTGGAGGGAGGGAGTCGAGGCTTCTTGGGCCTGGACATTTCATTTCTGCCCGCATAAAAGCATCAACCGCTTACTATACAGTTCAGAAAAGCTGCCTGCTTTTTGCTGAACCTCAGTAAAGATCAGGACGGCATGTTGTCTCTGTATGTGTGACTAGATATATGACCGGATATGTGCAAGTTGGGAAAGGTGTATTTCTTGTTACACAAAGGATCCCCATGTATTCTTGAAAACAGTCCAATGTTATGTTCAGTTCTGCCCTGCCTTGGCTTTTGACTACGTTCTTTACAAATTCGACAAAGATCGCTTAAAAACCGTATACTAGTATGAAAGTCTGTCATTAAATGAAGAAAAAAAAAGCTGTAGGAGTGTGGACTGTCTATCCTTCACTCCCTGTCCTAACTGCCTTTCCCCCTCCCCCTTTTAATACCTTGCTCTCAACTTCCTTGACATCCTCACCTTGAGCACTAGCAGGTTGTCCACATCTTTGGCTGGCAGAGCTTGGGCTCCTCCCTAGCCACCGTGGCCCCTAAGCCCACTCTCTTACAGGCTGATACTGAAGGATGCACTCAGCTGAGCGTACCGTTTAGCTCCCATTTGGCCCCAAGTTTTAGACACACTATTATTACCCTTTATAGTGTATGGGGTAATAGCGCGTGGAAAACACATGGCCAACAACCCCCCCCCCCCCGAATCTAATAGCGCTCATCACATGCAAATGCATGCTGATGAGCCTATTAGTTATTACCCCGGAATACTGAAAGTAAAATGTGCAAAATTAACGCCTGCTCAAGGGCAGGCGTTAACATTAGAAAACACCAGGAAAAGTGTACAGAAAAGCAGAAAAAACTGCTTTTCTGTACACCCTCCGACTTAATATCAAAGCAATATTAAGTTGGAGCCACCAAAAAAAAAAAAATCTGCCTGCCGGTCGGCGGGTTCAAAAACGGACGCTCAATTTTGCCGGCATCCATTTTCCAAACCTGTGGCTGTCGGGTTTGACAACCGACGCCAGTAAAATTAAGCGTCAGTTGTCGGACCCGCTGACAGCCACCGCTTCCGCTAATGAGGTGCTAGTGTCCCTAGCGCCTTATTAGCGCGCGGCCTAATTTGAATAGAGAATCGCACGCCCAGGAGAGGTGCCTGGGTGCGCATCGGGAAAGCGGGCGCTCAACTCAGAGCGTTTGCTCTCCCGCACATTTTATTGAATCAGCCTGTTTCTCAGGCAAGACCTGGGCTCCCTCCTAGCCACACCGCTCACTTCTGTTGAACTACACATAGTGCTATGCGCTGCATGCAATCCACACATGCACCCAGATGCATCAAATACTATGGGCTTTAATGAACTGCCTTTTATATATACTTATATATGTATTATAATACTTTTTGTCTATTTGGGAAATGCAAGAATTTCAATTATAGCAGTGCCAGGTGTCAGTATCATTTTCTATGAAAATAAAAAGCAGTTTTTGTGGGTCTTGAACATGCATACACACACAGAGTCAGGTTATGGCTTTGGGCTTTGGCATTGCATTAGCACAGAAGCACCAGTAATGTGTAGCAGGATGTGGTGCTGGGGAGATGGGCTGTACTGGTGGCTGCAGGGTTGGCAGGCTATATCAGGTGAGTGCACACCATGATGAAGGGGGACGGTGCAGTGGCACTGAGACACAATCCCTGCCTCTCAACTACTACAGCCTCACAGATTCTGAGTCCATGGAACCAGTGACACCAGTCCATCACTCATTTTTACTGACATAAAATTATTTTTATGGGCATGACTTTTTTTTATCAGTAAATTTATTAACAGTTGGCAAGCTTGTTTGCAGGACTTTTTTGTTTCTAATTGCACAGAAATAATTATCAAGAAGTGTTAGACTGAACAAAGTTTGATTCAGGAGACAGATAACATGTCACTCAAAGTAGCTGGAATTTTGAGGTCATTTCTGGTTGGTGCACTTACAAGCCTCTATCAGGAAGCTGCTTGCAGAGAGGTCTTCAAAAGGGAAGACCTAGGAACTTGTCCTGGTAAATGCTAGCCTTCAAACTACTGAAGTAATTTTCTAATTAAAAGTTATTTTTACCTCCAATATCATAACACTTATCGGTCTATGCCTATGTTTTGCTATGTTGCAGTTGTGATTCCCGGTCGCGGTCGCCCGCAACCGGGAATCAGGGGACGCCGCAGCCGCAGTCGAGAAACGCGCTGGGGTCGGCCTCCGGCGTGCTCCTTCCTGCAAACCCCCAAGCACGAGGGTCCATGGGGCTCCCGGCCGGGGAAACACTCCCCGGGCCTTCTCCCGCGGCGTCTGGCCGCTCTACAAAGCCCTTCCAGGCACAGCTTGCCGGCTCTTCTCTTAGGTGCGAGGCCGCGCCTCCCAGCGAGATTTAAAGGGGCCTCGTCCCCTTAATTACTCACACCTGCTCCTAATGGGCTAGGCTCTGAACTCTATTTAAAGAAACTGCCCACAGTCATTCCTCGACTTGGCAACTTGTTGCTACAAGTCTGCTCGCTCCGGTGAGTCTCCTAGTGCTTCGGTTCCTGATTCCTGCTTCTTCTCGGTGATTCCTCGGTGTATGACTTCGGACTGGCAAGCAGCGATCCTCTGGTACTCGACCTCGGACCATCCTCCTTCAAGGGCCCACCTAAGTCCCAGCGGCCCAGGTCCCTACGGGCTCCTCCTGGGGGGACCGTGGGCTTCCAGTGGTGAAGATCCAGTTGGCCCTTGCACCGTCCTCACGCCTTTTCTACCTCTCCAAGGTCCACCTAAGTCCCAGCGGCCAGGGTCCCTACGGGCTCCTCCTAGGGGACTGCGAGCTTCCAGTGACGAAGATCCAACCAGCCCTTGCTCCGACTTCATGCCTCGTTGCCCTCTCAGAGGCCATCTGAATCTCCAACAGCGAGGATCCAGCCAGTCCCAACTTCTGTTCCGCCTCACCACCCGACAGGAGAACCTGAGGAGCCATCTCCCAAGGTAGTACCAACCTCCCCGTCGGTCCAAGGGTTCACGTCCCTCCTGATCATAACAACAGTATTGCATGAATAAACTAAATATAAATATTACTATGTTTTTTTTACTGAATAACCTTTAAAAGGTGATAGCAATCCTATGGTAGTTTATGGACTTTGCACCGCTGTACCAGTTTTCTACAAGTATGCAAACTGCCACAGAAAAATGAGAAACTGAAGCTTTCAAGCACCTGATACAAGAGAAATTATCAGCCATGGAAATATTAGGATTAATCATCTTTTGAATTTAAGCCAGTTCCATGGTATGACAGCAGTGCTGAAGCTTAGGAGACCTGAATTTTGGTCTTTTGTCTTGCTGAGCAGTTTACAGCCAAACTTCCCCTGCAAACATCTGCAACAGTCCATGCCACTGGCATCTGTTTCAGATGTCCAGCCCTCAACAGATGTACCTTCTTTTTGGCACTCCAGGGCTGGAACAGCACCCTCTCCTGGGCACTTCAGACTGTGAAAGAGAGTCCCCTTCTGGATGATCTGGGTACATGGGCAGGAGCACTGCTGAGTGTCCAAAAGGCAGAACCATTACCACAGAGTGACTGGAGTGTAAGACCTCTGGCTCAGGTTGCTTGAGAAACTGGACCACCAGCACAGGTTGTGTGGAAAGTGGAACCATTAGCATGGGATGAGTGGAGTATGAGGCCTCTGGCTTAGGATCCATTGACTGGACTACCGGCACAGGGTGAGTATAGAGTGGAACCACTGACATGGTGGGCTCCTCTCGGATGGTACGGGTAACTTGGGCTCCTCCCAGAGCGGGATGGCTGGACTGGAGTTCCTCTAGGTTGGCAGAGGGCTAGACAAGGCAGGTTCCCACTGGGACAAGGCTATGGCTGCAGGTTCTTCCTGGAAGTGTTCAGCTGGAAAAGAATGCACTTGCTGGAATGGATCCATTGCACTGGAATGTTTCTATCGGAATGGATCATCTGGACTGGAGTCTTCCAGATGCTGCAGTAGAACTATGGCTGCAGGAACAAGCATCTCTTGAAGCAGAGATTAACACTTTGCTCACTGGATGACAAGAAGTGCTAAAAGTATCTGGAAACAACAGCAGGCTGGCATGGAGTCTGTGGAAGAGATTTAGTCTGAAATGGAAAGCAAAAGGAACAAGCAAGCTAGTTTCTTGGTTGTCAGTGTTTGTCTTGTTAGTAAGCTTCTGCAAGCAGGTGCGATTTTCTGATCTTGAGAAACAGAATTAATTAGCTTGGCTTGACTCAAGAGTTTCTACAGACAGGGACTGAACTGGGTTAGGAGTGCTTTCACCTGCTCCAGGAGTGTCAAGCTGGAATCACAAGATTTTACTTTCCCAGCTAGGGATTTTAATATCTTTGAGCAAGCTGTGGTGGAATTAACTGCACAGTTTAAATATATCTTGATCAATAGAATAGAGCCCAAAGGAATCAGGCAAGCTAGGGATTTCAGGGCTTCTGTTTGCCTCTGGTTCTCTGTGCTTTTTCGAGTAAGGATTTTAAACCACTTAACATGCTATGATTGTATTAGCTATGTATTTTAAATTAGCAAATTTTAGCCCTCAGGGACTGTATGAGTTCAAAAAGACTTGGTGTAGGAGTTTCTTTAGCAGGCTGTAGTAGTTTTGGCTTAGGGAACACTACCCAATGCCCACATACAAGGCATATATTTAGTCTTAGAACTACCCTGATCACACTTCCAGCTGTTAGCGTTACAAGCAGGACATTGAAAATGCTGAAAGATTTTGTAAGGACCTACAATATAAACAAGGCAGAGAAAATGTTGTCCTAAGGAGTCCAGTAGACAGTAGTGAGGAACAGGATTATTCTTAGTGGCAACAGGAAAAACTGGCTTGGTTTCACCAGCAGGGTTAAGGGTCTTGTACCCATTCTCGCAGCTGGGCATTGGTCTTTTCATTCTGTTGCGAGCTCCAGAAAACCCACCTGGAGAGTGGCGCAGGACTCTAGGCAAGAAAAAGGCTGTTTTTTCACCTAACCAGCCCCCTCCCCGCAGGTTGAGCCTTTGGGTTCTGGGGGCCAGTAGGTTTCTGTGGCAGGAGGACATTATAATGGCGAGTCCACACAGTCAGGAACATGGTAACGCTAGCCAAGCAAAGCTGAAAGCAGGGCCAGACAGGAACAGCTGGACAGGAAGGAGCTGGGTAGGCAAGGCAGACTGGCAAGCCAGGCAGGCAAGGCTAGACAAGCAGGCTTGTCATACTAAGCAGGACCTGGAATAGACAGGATAAGACCAACAAGCCAGACAAGGGAAATAAAGAACACAGAAGCCCAGAGGCAGCAAGGCTTGGAACACATAGAATAGGCCTGAGGGTCCCGAGGCAGGATAAGAACATAAGAAAATGCCATACTGGGTCAGACCAAGGGTCCATCAAGCCCAGCATCCTGTTTCCAACAGTGGCCAATCCAGGCCATAAGAACCTGACAAGTACCCAAAAACTAAGTCTATTCCATGTTACCATTGCTAATGGCAGTGGCTATTCTCTAAGTGAACTTAATAGCAGGTAATGGACTTCTCCTCCATGAACTTATCCAATCCTTTTTTAAACACAGCTATACTAACTGCACTAACCACATCCTCTGGCAACAAATTCTCTCTTGTATTCCAGGATACAAGAGAGAATAGGCCAGAGGCCTCAAGTTAGGTCCAAGGGCCTCAACACAAGGCAAAGCTAGAAGGCACATAAGCTGCAAGGCAGGAACAAGGGTCAGGAGTGACACCATGAGAAGACAAGGCTACTATGCCAAGATGAGTATACATAGGGCTAGGACTTGGTCATGGCAAGGGCAATGAGGAGGAACTTAACAAGACAAGTGATAAGGCATATTGAGGGCTTCTGCTGGTGGGGAGGTGTTATGAAGGTAGGATAAGGCTACATAGCAGGTGAAATCTGTTACAGATTTCACCTGCTATGTAGATACAGATTACTGTATCTTACTGCTATATATGTTAAATTGCTATCGCCCTCTTCTTCTATTCCCAGTTCGAATCATCCCTGTTTATTGTAACTTCAGTTTGCTTTGCACATGTTAAAGTTTTTTATTGTATCCTATTATTGTTCACCCCCTGTTTAATGTAAACCGACATGATGCAGTCCTATCGTGAATGCCGGTATAGAAAAGCACTAAATAAATAAATAAATAAATAAATAAAATCCTAACACTTTCAAAGAAGGAGCACCACAAAATAGTTCAGGTAAGGAATTCCACAATATAGGTTCAGCCATTGATATAGAAGAGTTTCTTTTAAGTTCAAGTCTAGCCTAACAGATGGAATTTCAAACAGGTTTTTGGTTACGGAACTGATGAGGAGGTTTATAGATACGCAAAGCAGTATTTAACCAAAATAAGGTATCATTATTAAGCAAACTGTATATGAGGAAAATGATACAGTATAGGAAGCCAATATAAAGAATAAGTGCAAGAGTAATATAGTCACGAAAAGAAATTCCAGTTATCATCCTGGCAACAGAGTTCTGTACTATTTGTAGAGGTCGAATTGTGTGTGTGTGTGAGAGAGAGTTCACACCTGCCCCTAGCCCTACCCCTTCCCCTCCTCTCCACAGTTACAATTAAGCCCTGCATAAAAGGAATTCCAATGATAATGTGAAGGGGCAGAGGGTGGGGGTGATGGGTGATCAGAAAGTGATAGTCAGTATAATTTTATGGCTCATAATCAGATCAGAAACCTAGGATTGTTTTTAAAATGTCCTGCTCAGGATAATTAAAGGAAAATCTAAAACAATTTAGGACCAGCCTTGGATTTGTCAATAGGCACCCATTATACCTGTGCCTAGAGTGGCAAGCATTTAGGGGGCAGCAGCCTGGCTAAGATTTCCTGCTTTCCAGTTCTGCTGAATCTCATTTAGCAGAAAGCCCTCTGCTATCTTGTAACAGCTCCTTAAAAGGAGGTGAGGGTGAAAACACCAGAAGCGCCTAGGGGTGGAAAAATCCTAAATCTGTCCCTGCTGGGAACATAAGATTTTTAAAGTTAAAATGATTAGACACTTCAGAACTGACAAGAAAGGACTCAATAAAGACCTAGGTTTCTTATCTCATTATAAAGCTATAAAATTATACTGCCCGTCACCTTCTGATCACCCATCAAACCTCCATCATCCCTCCCCTCCACACAATCATTATGTTACGCCCGTTGGTCGCAGATGGCTGCGACCGCTGTTGCTCACCTCTTTCTTCACTGCCTTAACTCCGTGGGGACTGGCAGCCTCTGCCAGCAGTCGCCAGCCTACCTACCGTTCCCAGGCTGCCCAGGGCAGCACGGACACCGCCGACCGCCATCTTGTCGTTGGAATTCCTTAGGCGCGCGCGCACACATGGGCCAGTCTTAAGCTGTCATGGCGGGAACCTCGGGGGCGTCCCCTCCAGATGACATCATTCCCTCTGGACATTTAAGCCGGCTGGCCCTGCCTATCAATGACTTGGCAACGAGATCCCTCACTGCCAAATCTGCCTTGTTCCCAGAGGACCCTTCGTTCCAGCTCCTGCATTCCTGGCGTGAGACATCCTGTGTACCCGCTCTTCAGGGGCCCTCTCTTTGTCTCTGGCTATCCGTTCCTTGGAGGGCCTGACTCTCAGGACTTCTGTTTGCCCTGTTCCCCGGGGCTTCCCTGGAACCATCGCTATTCTTGCCATTAGTACTCCGCTCTGCGGACCACTACCATCTCTACTGAGGTCCCTCTTCGGTGTACCCCGCTCTGCGGACCATTACCGCCTCTACTGAAGACCTCATCGGTGCATCCCGCTCCGCGGACTACTTCCAACTACACTGGGGTATCCCCCATCCCACAGACCTCGTGTCTCCTCGGAGTCTGTGTACCTTTTCTCTGGCACCCCCGCTCCACCTCTTTAATAAAGACTCTACCTGTGTCTGATGTCAGCTGAGACCTTGCCTCCCAACGATGAGGCTCACAGGGCTCCTCCCTGTGGGTGGTACCATCTCTCACCTCGGCCCAGGGCCCACATACTCACTAATCCACACCGTCCACCCCCAATGAACAAGCTCAATCCAAAGCAGATGAACTAGCCCTATTCTTCCAAAGTAAAATCACTAATCTCTTAACCCTTGTGCCACCGAGCCCCACCCCTCTGACCAGCTCCTACCACCTCCTCAACAAAAAAATCTCACTGGATTCGTTCGAACCTACTACCGCATTAGAGATCCAATCTCTGTTAAAGAAAATGAAACCTTCCTCCCATCCCTTTGACCTAATACCGTCAAAACTGCTCCTGCTAATACCCAAAACCATCTCCAAACCACTAGCGGACATTATAAACTGTTCCTTATCACAGGGAATCTTCCCCGACGCCTAAAAACCGCTTCTCTTAAACCACTACCAAAGAAACCAGACTTGGATCCCAAGAATCCAAATAACTTCCGCCCTATCTCCAACCTGCCTTTTGTAGCAAAGAGTTTGGAAAAACTGATCAATTCGCAACTCTCTAACTACCTCGAAGATCACGAAATACTACACCCCACACAATACGGGTTCCGCAAGGCTTTAAGCACTGAAACCCTACTCTTATCGCTAACAGACCACCTCATCATGGGCTTGGACAAAGGACAGTCCTTCCTATTAATTCTATTGGATCTGTCGGCAGCCTTCGACACGGTCAATCATGCCACCCTCCTTAACCGCCTTTCGGACATTGGAATTACGACACTGCTCACTCATGGTTCAAAACATTCCTTTGTAACAGAGGTTACCAAATTAAAATCAACAATAAAGAATCCCCACGCTACAATTCCTCACAAGGAGTTCCTCAAGGTTCCTCACTATCCCCAACTTTATTCAACATATACCTTCTTCCACTATGCCAACTGTTGATGAACCTACAACTAAAACATTTCTTATACGCCAACGACATACAAATTCTGATACCCATCAAAGAATCTATCACAAAAACTCTCAAACAATGGGAAAACTGCCTCCAAGAGATCAACCGACTCCTCGCAAACCTAAACCTAATTCTAAACTCGGTCAAAACGGAACTCCTCCTCATCACCCCCAAAAACAGCAACTCCCCACAAATTGCTCCAGTCAACACCATTGTTACACAAGCTAGAGACCTAGGGGTAGTAATAGACAAACATCTGAATTTAAAAACATTTATTAACAACACAACCAAGAACTGCTTCTACAAGCTGCATGTAATCAAAAGAATGAAACCACTCCTACACTTTCATGACTTCCGAACTGTCCTACAATCCGTAATATTCTCCAAGATGGATTATTGCAACTCTATCTTACTAGGTCTCCCGTCCTCATCCATCAAACCACTTCAGATGCTCCAGAATGCGGCAGCCAGAATTCTGACAAATTCCAGAAGAAGAGACCACATCTCTCCCATTCTAATAAATCTACACTGGCTGCCAATACACTACAGAATCCTACACAAGTCCATCACCATCATCCATAAATCCATCCACTCCCAAGCCCCTCTCAACCTACAAATCCCCCTCAAACTACACACATCATCCAGACCCATCAGAGAAGCCTACAAAGGATCCCTGACTGTTCCCCCAACTAAATCAACATACCATATAGCATTCAGAGACTGGGCCTTTTCTACAGCAGGCCCCTCTCTTTGGAATACCTTACCACCTGATCTTAGACTTGAACCTTGCTTATTAACATTCAGAAAAAGGCTTAAGACTTGGCTATTTAAACAAGCCTTTCCCGAGTCTAATATCCATTGAGAGACTTTACTGCATTATGTAAATAATATACATAAAGAGACATTACCGCACAATGTAAATTAATTTACTTCTGTAAAGATTCTATTATTCATGTCTATTCTTCTCTTCTTCCTTCCCCAGTTTCAACAACCCTGTTATATTGTAACTTTTGCTTCCTCTGCACTTGTTAAAAGAACAAAGTTATTGCACCCCCCTGTTCTTTGTAAACCGGCATGATATGATTGTATCATGAATGCTGGTATAGAAAAGCTTTAAATAAATAAATAAATAAATAATCCTAACACATCCTACCTAATAAACGAAGGATGACCGACGTGCCGCAAATGCGCAGTAGAGACCAGCTGTACCGCGCATGTGCGGGCGAGCACGTCGGTCTGAGCCAGAAAAAAAAGAAAAAAATGGCGGAGTCGAGTGGCAGCGGCGTCCAGTGGCGGCGGCGGCGTCGGGAGGCAGCGGCGGCGGCGGCGTTGAGTGGCAGCAGCGGCGGCGTCCGGTGGTAGCAGCGGCGGCGGCGGGTGGTAGCGGCGGCAGCGTCGGGTGGCAGCGGCGGCGGCGGCGTCTGGTGGTAGCGGCGGCGGTGGGTGGCAGCGGCGGCGTCCGGTGGTAGCGGCGGCGGCTTCGGGTGGCGGCGTCGGGTGGCAGCGGCGGCGGCGTTGAGTGGCAGCAGCGGCGGCGGCGTCCGGTGGTAGCGGCGGCGGGTGGCAGCGGAGGCGTCCGGTGGCAGCGGCGGCGGTGGCAACGAGGGAGGAGAGAGAGAGGGAGGGACTGACAGAGAGAGGGAGGGACTGAGTGGGAGGAGAGAGAGGGAGTGGGACTGAGTGAGAGGGAGGGAGTGAGACTGAGTGAGAGGGAGGGAGTGGGACTGAGTGAGAGGGGGGACTGAGTGAGGGGGGAGAGGGAGTGGGACTGAGAGGGAGGGAGTGGGACTGAGGGGGAGTGAGAGGGGGAGGGGGAGGGAGTGGGACTGAGGGAGAGTGAGAGGGGGAGGGGGAGGGAGTGGGACTGAGGGAGAGTGAGAGGGAGAGTGAGAGGGAGGGGGGGAGGGAGTGGGACTGAGGGAGAGTGAGAGGGAGGGAGGGAGGAGGGAGAGACTGAGTGGGAGGGAGGGAGGAAGGTAGGGGGTGGTGAAGAGGGGGATGTGAGAGACAGAGGGATGTAGCCCGTTTTAACGGGCTTAACGGCTTGTTAGAATATATTTTACATTCACTTATATTTTCTGATATCATATTTTGATCACTCTTGTTTTGATCTGAGGAAGATGGAATTAGCTCTGGAAAGCTAGTCAAGGAATATATAAAATTAATCCAATAAAATGGTTTGGTTTTTTTAACTTTTTCTTCCATGCGTTCAAGTGGACTAACACGACAACCACAGTTATAACTAACCTACCTGTTCATCTATTTTCCATCTGACAATTACCAAGCAGGGCTGGTGCAAGGGTATTAGATATTCTAGGCAAACTTTCTGCCTTGCGCCTGACCCCCCCCCCCCCCCCTTGGTCGCGCCCCTCCCTTCCCGGTCTCAGCCCCAACTCCTACCTCATTCACGCCCACCGAGTTTGTGCTTCTCTGGGCCATGAGCAGGATGGGTGCCGTTCGTGGCCCGCCGAATCTCTACTCCTCTTTGACGGGAGTGGGATAGGTTCCCCTCATGACCACACATGGCTGCTTTTCGGCACCCCCTAATGCAGAGCTTTCCAAAGTGTGTCTCGCGACACTTTGGTGTGTCGCCTGAGGTGTGCCGGTGTGTCGCGCAAGCCCGGTGCACGTGACACACCGGCAAGTGGGAGCCAATGCGGCCGCCGGTGGAGCTCATCCCACTGGCGGCTGAGCAGTGAAGAATCGTTGTGGACACAGCCAGAAGATCGGTAAGGCCGTGGTGAGTTCACGTCACCACGGCCCGAAGAAAAAGGGCACGTCTAAACGTTCAGGTGCTCCGCCTCCTTCCTGCCCACGCGGCCCCGGAAGAAAAATGTTGCCGGAGCCGCACGGGCAGGAAGGAGATGAAGCAGCCGCGTGCAGAAGAGGAGCCGCGTTGTTGCAGCGGGCGAGAAGAGGCCCGGTAGCAGGGCCCCCACCGCGGATCGGATCGGCCCGAGAAGATCAGAGTCGCCGCGATTGGCCCGAGAAGATCAGGGCCGCTGCAGAGCCGATCCTGCAGCGACCCGTGAAGAGGAGGCCCAGAGGTAAGAGAGAGGCAGAGGGCCCGTAGAGTGCGTGTATGAGCTGAGTTGAGAGATTGGGTGCGTGTATTAGCTGAGTTGAGAGATTGGGTGCCTGTATGAGCTGAGCTGAGTTGAGAGATTGGGTGCCTGTATGAGCTGAATTGAGAGATTGTGTGCGTGTATGAGATGCGTTGAGAGATTGGGTGCCTGTGTGAGTTGAGAGATTGGGTGTGGGAGTGAGGATCTCAATGTTTGCAGAGACAGCATGTGAGAGCCTGTGTGTGTGTGAGAGAGAGACAGCATGTGGCAGTGAGAGCCTGTGCATGAGCAAGACAGCATGTGGGAGTGAGAGAGAGCCTGGGTGTGTGAGAGTCAGACAGCATGTGCAAGAGAGAGACTGTGTATGAATGATTATATATGAGAGAGAGCATGTGAGAGTGAGAGCCTGTGTGTGTGTGTGAGAGAGAGAAAGCATGTGAGAATGAGAACCTGACTGTATGTTTGAGGGAAGAAGATAGATGGAGAGAAAAGAAATAGAAAAAAAGACAATATGAAATGAATTGGCAAAAAAATAAGAAAGGGGAGGTGGAACAAAAAAGCCTGGGACCAACCAATTAGAAAACTAAGATCAGACAGCAAAGGTAAAAAAAAAAAAAGAAATAAATTACTTTTTACTGATTGGCACATGTAATCTTTGTTAATGTCAAGAGTAGCACTTTCTCTATGCAGATCTCACAATGTACGAGATCAACATGGAGGAACTGGAAACCTACGGGGCCTGCACAGAGGAGGCAGCAGAATGGGCTTCAGTGCCAATAGCAGCAATCAGCGCCTCCCCAATAGCCATGCGGCATCAGTGGCAGCAGAGGAATGAGAGAGGCTCCGAGGTTGCTGGCAAAAGAAAGAGAGGGGGGTCTGCCTTTAGTGTGTGCATGTGTATGAATGGGTGCCTGCCTGGGGGTGTATGTGTGTGAATGGATGGGTGCCTGCCTGGGGGATGGTGAGTGAGTGGTGTGAAAATGAATGGGAGCCTGCCTGGGGGTCAGTTTTAGTGTGTGAGAATGACTGGGAGCTTGCCTGGGTGTGTGTGTTTGTGTGAGAATGATTGGGAACTTGCCTGGGTGTGTGTGTTTGTGTGTATGTGAGGGAGCCAGAGAGAGTGTGTATGAGAAAATCCAGGGGAGTAAGAGTTTGTGTGTGGGGTGTGTGTGGAGGGGGAGAGAGTGTCTTAGAGCCTGAGAGTGTGTCAGTGTCTGTGAGAGTGAGAGGTTATGGTGGGTATAAGAGCATGAATGTGTATGTATGTGACAGTGTATGTGTGAGAGAGAATGGACATGTGAGTCTGTGTGAGAGGATAACCTCTGGGAAATTGTAAAAAATGTATATGATTTTAATTAATAGAAATTCTATTTATCAGTAGTTTTAAAATATTCTTTTATTAGTATGGTTTTACTATTATAACTGATGCTTTATGTTTCTTGATTTTGTTTGTTTTATGAGGAATGGTGGTTCTGTTTTTCCATTGTTAATACACAGAGTCTGGCTTCTTGGAGTTTCCATTTCAGTTTTTGTCTAATTTGTGCTCCTTTATTTTGTATTCTGTATTTGGTGAGGGTCTGTCTCTGCTCTGTGTGTGTGACCATGATGAGAGATTCTGCTAGCATAGGGATCTATAGCAATCGGGTTTGTTTTGTTTCCTCAGTAGGTGGTGTATTGGTATTCTAAGACCCAGTGTAATATTTACCCTTGCTTTTTCACAGGTAGGGTTGTTATTGTTTGAGTCCTTGGTGTTACAATGGGATTGCAGTATAGATTTTGAGTGTCTTTTTTGCGAGGTTTTATTTTAGTTCACAGTGGAAGGTGTTTGTGCTGCTGTTACTGTGAGGTGCACCAGCATTTGAAAATATCTTTTAGTATGATGAGCTGTAAGGGAAACATCCAAGCTCCATTGTTTGGGGGAATTTCAGTGGATGCACAGAGTTACAGAACTGGAGGTGCAGGATTTATATTGACATTCTGCCCCTTCCTATATATTCCAGACTTCACTCTCATAGCCACATAGAATTAGTTGAATGAGGCTATCAAATAATTATATAGTGTGAAACTGGCCAGCTTTTTAAAATTATGCAGAAGACCCTTTGGACTTTTTTATTAACACCAAATATTCAAAAGCTGTGTTCATCCCATCAAGCTCATATATCTCATTAAAGAGGTAAATTGAATAACACAATAACTTTGTTTTATTATTGTTACTCATAAATTATAACAATAACATTAATCTTGGAATATTATATATTTTTAATATAAACGAAAGGTTTTCACAAGATATGTTGTGTCGTGAAACATTTTATTATGTATATATTTAAGGAAACATACATAAATTGTCGAAATACATTTCATTCATTTAACCTTTAACCTCCGGTTTGCTTGTAGACTAATTACTGTGTCCCGAAATTATGGTTGTCTAAAAAGTGTGTCACCAACATGAAAAGTTTGGAAAGCTCTGCCCTAATGGTTGGTGCTCTAGACAACGCCTAATGGGACACATCGGCCCTGTCACCAAGGAATCTGCTGCTCCTGCTGTACCTGTCCTGTGATCAAGCCTTATTGCAAAAAAGTAACAGTACACCAGTTTTATTGTATGTGGTAATATATTCGTATGTATATCTTTCTCTGTAACTTTATTTTTACTGTATTACTATTTTGTAATTTTTTTCCCTTTTTAATTTTAAATCACTTCATGCATTATTTAGCAACACATGTAAAACTGTCATGCAGCCAAAGTTTCCTGAATCTGAGTTCCTAACACCCTAGACAATTAAAAATCACGGTAATCAGGACCTCCTTGAAATTCTGTACAGAATTTTACTATATCCTCGTGCAGTTTCAGAGTGCGCCAGAAAACGCGAGGGGGCGGAGCAAGTGACGTCACCTAGCTTCACTTCCTCTGATACTCTAACGCCGTTAGACTAACGGGGACCTTGCGACTGGATCGGAGCTGGTGATTTCAGCGAGAGGCGGTAGGTCGCAGCACTGCGGGACACGGGAGACCTGCAGCAAGACTTGAGGGTGCTTCACATGAAAGTAATTTACCTCCGCAATCGGTCGGGTGTCAAAAGAGGGAACGCATCTCCCCCCAGGCCCTGGCGCCTCCGCCGAATATTATAACCAACCTTGATGTTATTTCTTAGGGGGGCGGGACCCGCGGCGCAGAGGTTCCATAACCCGAGCCTCTGCGCAGCTTGCAAGCGCAGCGGTACTTGATGATGCTCTTAGCGCTGCTGGGGTGCTGAGGAACTCCAGCTCCCATCGGGCACCCCGCTAGTATTGCCAGCTGACTCTAGATTTTCAGGACAGGGTGATCCCGTCCTGGTTTTACCCCGCGGCATGCATGGAATTGTAGTCTTAATTTTCTTAAGGGAGATACTAGGAAATCAGAAGTAGAAGTCCCAGCATGCCGCGGGGTAAAACCGGAACTGAATGCATCACCCCTAAAAATCTGGTTACCGTTAGCAACTCTATATGCTGCCCTCGTGGGGAGGCAGACGGGTGCCTGATTCTCGGGCAGCAGGGTCAGGAGAGCCACCATGGGAGCCATAGGGAATCTTGGGGGGCGGCGGCACCGGTTCAGTTGCTGCCTTTTTGTAAGGGCGGGGGTTTGCACAGTGATAGCTGGTGTAGTCTAGGACTGTAACTTTAAGATATTTTTGCACTTGTTTATGTTCTGTTTTTTGTTCACACCCCCTTGTTATATGTAAACCGGCATGATGTGGTTTCTAATTGCGAATGCCGGTATAGAAAAACTCCAAATAAATAAATAAGACGTCTCTAGAACTTACATTAAATAGGATTCTTCTATACAGGACCTCAGGTATAAGTATTTCTGTGATCAGTTGCAGATTAAAATATATCTTGAATACTGTGTCCTTCAGGTATCTATTTTCTTTGTCATAGCAGTAGTTTGCTGTTGTATTCATCATGAATGCTGGCCACTTTTGTGCATGAAAAGTGACTTTCTTGAAAAATATTGTGGGATGGAGGGAGAGCTGGATGAAAAGTGCATGTCAAAGGAAAGATGACATGGGGGAGAGCTGACACAGGTATTTAATTGCGCTCGGGATCCTGGTAATTTGCCTTAGGTTTGAGTGGCATAAGTCATCCATACTGTGGTGCTTGAAAATCTTGTGGAGGATTTACTAATTTGTAGAAGACAGACTGGAATTTGAATATGTTTTGTCTTACTTGAATGGTGCAGTGTATTTGTTGTTACCTGACAGAGGTGTGTGTTTGCAGCTTCTTGGCATGCTCCTGAGGATTATCATTAGATATTTTGAAAGCAGCTCGATGTTTAAATAAAAACAGAATGTTCCTTATAAACCAGGGTGTTGATAAAGTCTGGGTAGCAGGTAATGTGGTTGCCATGTTAGTCCACTTTATTTCTGTGTCTTTAAGAGGGAAGCTGACTTGACCAGCAGAATGATGCTGAAAAGCAATGGTTAGGGTCAAATCGAATCTAATGATGGCTACTTGATGATGATCTCGCCTTTTTAAAGGCCTTAGTTTGTGTTTCTCAGTGTCATTAATGCTAATTAATGGGCTACAAAATGACCTGTGTCCAGTCCATATAACATTTTTTTTAAATGAGCTAATTCAGCTTATGGTCAGACAACACACTTATTGATAAGAATGCGGTCTGATAGGCTGTAGAAGGCTTAAAGATAGACTGACTGGTGCCTTATCTGATTTTATGCAGCATAATCTTGTATCCCATAGTGATAGCACGCAAAAGGTTTCTTTGGGCATTGTTCCTACAACTTTCATTAATGAGAAAAAACACAAGAAATTGCCATGCTGGGTCAGAGCAAGGGTCCATCAAGCCCAGCATCCTGTTTCAACAGAAGCCGAACCTGGCAAGTACCCAATCACCAAGAAGATCCCATGCTACTGATGCCAGTAATAAATGGACTTCTCCAAGATCTTATACAAATCTTTTTTAAACCCAGCTACACTAACTGCACTAACCACATCCTCTGCCAATAAATTCCAGAGCTTAATTGTGCATTGAGTGAAAAAGAATTTTCTCTGATTAGTCTTAAATGTGCTACTTGCTAACTTCATGGAGTGCCCCCTAGTCCTTTTATTATCCGAAAGTGTAAACAACCAATTCACATCTACTCCTTCAAGACATCTCATGATGTCTTGAAGGAGTAGATGTGTATCTTCTCCAAGCTGAACAGCCCTAACTGCTTCAGCCTTTCCTCATAGGGGAGCTGTTCCAGCCCCTTTATCATTTTGGTAGCCCTTCTCTGTACCTTCTCCATCACAACTATGTACTGTCCGAATCTACACCTTATTTGGAGTGATGATTAAAAAAAAAGAAAGGATCTCTGCACGACAAGGCTTGCAATTCCGAAATCCGCCTTGCAGAAGAAATAGCAATCAAAAACACCGTCTTCAGAGTCCATAACCGCAAGGAAATACCACGGAGAGGACGAAAGGTCAGACTCACCAGAAAGGAGACAACCAGATTCAAAACCCACAAGGGATTTTTATTCCCCTCAAGAAGCTAGATACTTCAGGGTGAGAAGAAAGCGGTCTCCCCTGCACGCAGCCCCGATAACACGCTACAGCAGCCACCTGCGCCTTCAGCATGTTCAAGGCTAATCCCTCACGCAGACCTTCTTGTAAAAATTCCAAGATTAAGAGAACAGGCGCTGAAGCGGGCAAAGAAGTGCGATTCTGACACCAATGCTTAAACACCCGCCAAATGCCAATATATGTCAAGGAGATGAAAAACTTGTGCGTTCTCAAAAGCATTTCCACCACTGCCCCCGAGTAACCTCCCTTAAAGAGTCTAGACCTCTCAAGGGCCAAACCGTAAAACAAAACAGACTTGGATTATTGGGAAAAATTGGTCCCTGCCGTAGCAACCTCCCTGTTTGTGGTGTTAAGGAGAAAAAAAAAAATCCAGAAGGTTAAGTGGAATAGTATTTCTAGGATACAACATTATTCTTAATGTTTAGTGGTTAGTGTCCATAGTTTGCTTTTGGAGAAGTACTGGCTGGCTGGCACCTGAGCAGAGCTATAGGAGGGTGACGTCAGCGAGTCTTTGTTCTCCGTCGCCACCTGCTGGTCGGAGTGCACAACCCACTGGTGTGGACTGACTCGCCTTACTTTGAGGCAAGGAAATTATCAGGTAAGAAGTAACTTCACCTTTTGAATAAGAAATTCACTCAAGATGGGGTACAACATAATAGGTAGCATATAGTAAGAAATCATTAGCATCAGTTCACAGTAGAAGGTGCATATTAAGGGGCGGATTTTCAGAGCTCTGCTCGCCTAAATCCGCCCAAAACCGGGCGGATTTAGGCGAGCAGGGCCCTGCGCGCCGGTGAGCCTATTTTACATAGGCTCCCCGGCGCGCGCAGAGCCCCGGGACTCGCGTAAGTCCCGGGGTTCTCCGAGGGGGGCGGGCCCGAACCGCGCGGCGTTTAGGGGGCTTGCCGGGAGCGTTTCGGGGGCGGACCCGGAGGCGTGGTTACGGCCCGGGGCGGCCCGGGGGCGTGGCCGCGCCCTCCGGACCCGCCCCCAGGACGCGTCCCGGCGCGCAGGAGGCCCGCTGACGCGCGGGGATTTACGCCTCCCTCTGGGAGGCGTAAATCCCCTGACAAAGGTAAGGGGGGCGCTTAGACAGGGCCGGGTGGGTGGGTTAGGTAGGGGAAGGGAGGGGAAGGTGAGGGGAGGGCAAAGGAAGTTCCCTCCGAGGCCGCTCCGATTTCGGAGCGGCCTCGGAGGGAACGGGGGTAGGCTGCGCGGTTCGGCGCGCGCCGGCTATACAAAATCGATAGCCTTGCGCGCGCCGATCCAGGTTTTTAGCAGATACGCGCGGCTCCGCGCGTATCTACTAAAATCCAGCGTACTTTTGTTTGCGCCTGGAGCGCAAACAAAAGTAGGCCTATTCGCGGAGTATGAAAATCCGCCCCTAAGGGTTGAAATGAGGTAAATCGATAATTTTTAAACAAATATACAAATTTTGAAATTAAAGCAATACTAATGCCTAATCTCACAATAAACCCACTAACTTTAAAATAACAAAGCAATCAACAATAATTCTTAGTTGAATAAATATCAACTTAGAGTGGAGGAGTAGCCTAGTGGTTAGAGCAGTGGGCTATGAACCAGGAGACCAGGGTTTGAGTCCTGCTGTCACTCCTTGTGACCTTGGGCAAGTCACTTTAACCTCCATTGCCTCAAACTTACAAACCTACAAACTTACAGGCTGATACAGACGCGTGTTTTCCCTTACCCCTTATTCAGTAAGGGGAGGAAAACGCGCGTCCAACCCGCGGCACCTAATAGCACCCTCAACATGCAAATGCATGTTGATGGCCCTATTAGGTATGCAATCGGGATATAGTAAGTAAAATGTGCAGCCAAGCGATATTAAGTCGGAGGTCCCGAAGGATAAAAAAAAAAAAGAAGAAAAAATTTAAAATGGGCCAGCAGCTGTCGGGCCGAAAACCAGATGCTCAGTTTTGCCGGTGTCTGGTTTCCAAGCCCGTGGCTGTCAGTGGGCTCGAGAACCGATGCCGGCAAAATTGAGCGTCGGCTGTAAAACCCGCTCCTGTCCAAAAAGAGGCTCTAGGGACACTAGCTGGGCATAATTTAAATCAATTTTTTTACTCTATCGCGTGCACAGTGTCCTGTGCGCGCGCCGGGAGAGCGGGCGTTTTTTACTGTATCGGCCTGTTAGATTGTAAGCCCTCTGGGGATAGGGAAATATCTACAGTACCTGATTGTAATCCACTTTGAAGTGCTGTGAAAAGCAGAATATAAATTTAAAAAAAAAGAATCATCACCATAGGTTGTAGAAGGTTGAAGATGTGCGTTCAGGCACCTGGAAAATTTGCCCAGAAGTTCATAGTAGTCAGTGTGGGAGGAGGGAGGGAGGGATGGCCCTATGTTTGTTTCTTTCCTTTGATTCTCTCCAAATGCTTATTTGTCTTGTCTGGGTGTCTTAACTAGATTAGAAGCTCCACAAAGCAGGGACTGTCTCTTAAGTGAATTTGTACAGCACTGCATACACTTGTAGTGCTGTATAAATATTTAATAGTAGTGTAGTAATATTCATTTCAGTGAGGAAGCATTGGCAGCACTGCACTTACTCCTGGTTACCAGAGTTGTTGATTTAGTGTCTTATTTATTGCTGTGACGACATTAGTCTGTCGCACAATATTTTCAAGCACTTGGGAGAGCACTTAACGAGATTGCTCTCTACAGTGCCTGCGCACATTCATGATAATTTGTATTTATAGAGTTGCCTTTCATCCAAACACAATGCTGTCACGTGTTCCGAGGAAGCTTTAGAAGTATCCCTGCAGTGGCTTCTAGGATGGTTGTCACTGGAACTTTTCAGTGTTTTAGAGTTTCTGAAGTAGGGTGAAAATGTAATGACAACACTGCTAACCAGTTGTATTGGACCAATGCAGTTCCCCTAAACTCTGGTTTGAAAATCAAGAGCAATCAGTGAAGATCTGAGTGCAGAATGCTTGCACACGGGTGACTTGTGTCAGGCATCCTGTCTGGTGACAGAAGAACTCCTTTCTGGTTTGTATTTTAGTGAGAATACAAGAGCTGCTCCGTAACGCTGCTATTTCAGGTAGAAACCTTTGATCCCTGATGGTCATTTAGAGAGAGTCAGTAGCAGAACTAGGATTAAACTCTTTAGGTCATCCTAATCATTAAAAGTTTATGTAGTTCTCGCTATCCACTGTACGCGGCGAATTACACACAATGCATACGCAGTTGTTATAACTAAGATAAATGAGATTTGTCCCCTAGCTTCTAGTTCTCCTCTTTGTATCAGTCCGTGTGTTCTCCCTGTCAGCTGTTATACCAAGAGAATCTGCATTTGGAAGATCATCTTCATCATTGTTTATTTTCTCTTGCTTTTCCAGCAAAATATCTAAAGTGCATTACAGAAAAGGTTTAGGTTTACAACATAGCAAGTATTCTGTCCCCATGAACAGAAGACCCTTCTGGAAGGAAGGGATGGAGACCACCTTTCAATCTGTGCCGGTCCCCCCCACCCAAACTGTATACAGATTAAACAACCAGGAAACAACAACTTTTAAGAAAGATACACATTTGGTACCCTGTCAGCTGTAGCTGCTCGCCAGGCATGATAGGCTTATCCATGGCGCCCAAACGAGAGCGTTACTATAGTTCCGTCTCGGGAGAGCTTCCCCCGTAAGTAACCATAGTTATATAACCGCAGGCTCCAGACTAGAGTCCAAGAACTGCCGAGCCCCACTGGCTGTATTGAACACGCGCCAGACCCCGTTGTGTTCCATCCGCAATGTAGCTGGGTATTGCAGAGAAAATGTGATGCGTTTCTTAAACAAGAGATTGCAGATTTCAGAGAATTCCCTGCATTTCGCAGACACTGCTGCGGAGAAGTCTTGAAACATTAATATTTCCCCCCCCCCCCTCGTATTCCAGCACAGCTATTTTCCTGTAGGCCTGTAGTATAGCCATTTTATGAGATTAACATTGAAAAAACAGAATTTCTGCACCTGGAACGGAAAAATATTGAGATCATTCAAACCCCATTAATACTCAAAAACAGCCAAAAAATTGAACTAGCCGAAAAAGTACAGAACCTTGGTATAATAATGGACCCAGAAATAAATCTAAAACAACACATATTGCTAAAAGTAAAAGAAGGCTATGCAAAACTCATGATCCTCAGAAAACTAAAACCACTACTAACACCAACTAATTTCAGAACAGTACTTCAGGCTCCAGTTTTCTCCAGCATGGACAAATGTAATGCACTTTTACTAGGACTCCCAAGTACAACGCTAAGACCCTTACAAATACTTCAAAACACAGCAGCTAGAATACTAACCGGAAAAAGGAGAGACCATATAACTGAAACCCTAGCAGAATTACACTGGTTACCCATTGAACAAAGAATAAAACACAAAGCCTTATGTAGCATACATAAACTAATACATGATGAAAAAGCAGACTGGTTAAACACAGCATTAAGAGTACACGTCCCACACAGAAACCTTCGTTCAGCGAATAAAGCACTCCTACCCATTCCTTCAGTAAAAACAGCAAGACTAACACAAGTGAGAGAGAGGGCTCTATCCTTAGCAGGCCCCACACTCTGGAACACAATGCCGGTAGAGATCAGATTACAAAACTATCTCAAAACCTTTAAGAAAAGTTTAGAAAACATGGCTTTTTAAACAAGCATACTATAAAGAGACCGGAGAATAGAAAAAAATACAGGAATAGGCAGAAGAGCACCAACACACTGCACTACTCTCAGAATGTGCAGCGCTCTATCACCACAAACATAATTGTAAAATACAAAGAATAAGAATTTTACCAGTGATTAGTACCGTAAAGGCACACCTGGACATGACCTACTTCACTTTTTCAATTGATTGCTTGTTCTTTTGATATATTGAAACCGAACCTTTTTGCGGCACCTGTTAGAATGTACTATAGTACGCACTCAGTCACCTTAATTTATGTGCCAACATGTAAACCGTTGCGATGGTATTTAACTTAGCGACGGTATAGAAAAGATTTTAAATAAATAAATAAAGTAAATGTGTATAATTCAGGAAACGGGCTATGACCACCCGAGGTCTGGCAACACCTGACTGACGGGCTCCCAGGCGATGCACCCTTTCCACCACGCACTGGCCTCATAGGTTCTGCAGTCCCAGTGTTTCAAGTACCCAGCCCTCCAAAAGGGGGGCGAGATCCCTATCCGGGATAGCTTCAGGGAAGCCCACGAACCTCAAGTTGTTCCTGCGGGTCCTATTCTCAAGGTCCTCCACCTTCGCTTCCAGCACCCGCATTTCTGTTCCAGGGTGCTCTGGTGTTTGGTGCAGGGCCTGGGAGTCAGTTTCCAGGCCCACTATCCTTGTCTGAGTGTCCTCTACCTGTTGTATTTATTTCGGCCATTGTTTCATTCCCTGTGGAGATTTGCTGGGAGAGGGCTGCGAATCTGTCTTCCAGAGCCTGCACTACAATGCTAGTGACCTCCTCTACCAGAGCTCCGGTGGGGGTTTGTCCGCGCTGACTCAGACTCGACCCATCGGCCATCTTTGTTTCAGCTGCCTTCCCCGGCAGCTTTTTTTTTCCTGCTGCGGCTTCCTGGACATGTCGCTGGTGCCGTGCCAGAAGTCGGCAAGCCGCCGTTTGGGTAGCCACAATCGAGGTGAGGCTTTTTGTCCTGTGCTGAAAATTTGCGGCTGAAAACGGCTCCGTTTTGAGGGGGAGGATCGGGAGCGGGCTAGGCGTGCGACCTACCCGTGCATCAGATCACGTGGTCTCTACAATATAGCAAGTAAAGCTACAGTAAGGATATAAGACAATGGGTAATGGGGAAATTCAGTACAAATATAGGTACAAAAGTAATATAGTGGGCAGATAGAGAGTACGCTATGAGGTTTGTGTTCGGCATTTGAGGTTCTTGCTCCGATGGTATGAAACCAGTAAGCTGGTTGGGAATTCAGTGTAAAAAGGTAATAAATAATGCACCCTGCACTTGCTCCTTTTTGTTTTGTTTTGTTTCAGTAGTCCAAGTCGAGTAATTTAAGATTCTGGCTGAAAACCTGCTACAAATAACCAGGTTTTTAGCTTCTTTCGCAACTCGGGGGTTACTCTGATGGCTAGAGGAGGGGGACTGATCCTGTCGAGTGGTAAGTTGCTTTTTTGTTTTTTTACATTTAGTTGTAGATCAAGGTGAGTTACATTCAGGTACAGTAGGTATTTTTCAGGGCTGGTACCACCACTAGGCAGGCTTGAGGTAGTGAGCCCAGTGGGCAGCTCTTTGTGCAAAGGGAGCGTTAGTTTATGAGACAGGGCAGTGTTGGTCTTAGTCTTGTTTGAAGGTTCTCCTTGTTTTGTAGCTGGTTTTTTTTTTTTACTTCTCTTTTTTTTGTCTGAGCTGCATCAAACTTCTGCATCTCATCATCTTTTGGTAGAGCCTTGTGTGGAGAGGGCGAGCCTTTGCAGTTGCAGGGTTGCCGGATTAGGGCCTGGTAGTGCAACTTAGTGCTGGAGCACTGAATGCAGCTCACTGATCATCAGTAAACCACCTAGCATTCTCGTGCCCATTTCCAGGTGCTCAGCATTTTGGTGCTGGGGCTTTGTAGATGTTTATCTTGTACAGCACTGTGTCCAGTGGAAGCACTGAATAATATTTCCATATTATTTGTGATTCAGGCCCACACACCATAGCTTCTGTGGGGGGTGGCAAGCTAAAGCGAATACAGAGGGGAGCCACATCACCCCAGCCCCACACAGTGTGCCTACTCCAGGACCCCTTGTGGACTTTTTGGCAGAATTTGTTCTTGTTATGCATCAAGCCTTTTTGGCCATGCAGAAACCAGGAAGGTCTACCCAGACCTTATCTCCCAGACCTTATCTCCCAGACCTTATCTCCCAGACCTTATCTCCCAGGTACTACCCAGACCTTATCTCCCAGACCTTATCTCCCAGACCTTATCTCCCAGGTACTACCCAGACCTTATCTCCCAGAAGGCAGGGAATCGCCTAAATTAGCCCCCAAGAGATTCAGGATCCTCGGCTAGGTCCCCCCATCCAGGAGTCCCCTCTCATTAGGGCTGGAATTGGATCAGTCCACCCACTCTGACTCTCAGGAAGAAGGAGCATGCTCCATCAAGGAGGACAAAAAATCTTCAGTTGTCCACCTGTTCCGCATGGCGGAGTTGCCTGCCTTAATTGTTAACATTTTTAGCAGCACTAAAGATTTCTGGAAGAGGGCAAATCGGAAGGAGATCTTATCCTCCAGGGAATTCGCAAACCTCTAAAAGTCTTACCCCTACATACGACCCTGAAGGACATGATGCTGTCAGAGTGGAATGCCTCTCAGGGAGGCTTGAAGGGAAGCAGGCTTATGGGGAAAGTGTGCCACCAGAGGAGAAGAATACTTTGTTGGGGGTGCCCAAGGTAGATGCTCTTGTATCAGCAGTTACCTGCAAAATGTCCAGTCCCGTCGAAGGCGGGACAGCCTTAAGAGATCCCCAAGACAGAAAGATCTAGGCACTCTTGAAATAGGCCTTCACATTCAATACAATGGGCCTATAGGCCTCCATCTGCAGTGGCTACATACCACGGACAGCAGGGCGCTGAGTACAGCAACTACTGAACTCTGAAGGTACAGTGAGAAGTGAAAACCAAACTAGTTTCAGTTCTTGAGGATCGGGTTTGCATATTCCCACTGTTCAGAAGTTCGTACCCAGTGTTGATGTGGCTACAGAAGACTCCCTTATCAGTAAATATGATGTCTTGCTCTCTTTCTTTTTATGCTGGGGTTGTTGCATGTCTCTTTGCTGTGCTTGTGAGTGAAACGTTGCTTATAATTATAAAAAGATCTGACAGATGGCTTGAACCTTTGTCATCAAGCAGAAAAGATCCCACTAGAAGTGACAGACCATTCTTTCAATAAAAGAACCCCAGGAGCCTACACTTGCAGGCATCTGTGAGCCAGGATATAGACAGAAATCTGTATGGCAGCCTGTGCTTTAACACCATTTCCAGCTGCTGTAAACAAAACCTAGTGTACAGCAAGAATTTCCCAAGACTTGTGTTTGTGTTGCTATCTGGATTCCTTGTGATCTTCACTTGGTCTATAGGACATTATCACACACCATCATTTCTGTACTGTATGCAGCTCTTGCGTAGTAAATTTTAGCCTTTTTTTTTGGCTGTATCTGACAATCAAGACACTCTTTTGGGACTGTTTGTGACCTTAGAGTCAGGGATATAAGTGCTATAGTAGGGTATTGTGGAAGGTCTTGAGATCTTTTGTTTGTCCAATAAAATATTTTTATATACTGTATGTGCATTTTGGGCTTCACAATTCCTTTTGCAATAGCAAATTTACAAAGTATTTATTGACATTAAGGTGATTTGTAGTGTGTGCCTACATTTGCTTCATGATTCAGGATAGGGGTAGGCGCACAGACTCTAGTGATTGGTAATAACTGCTGTATGGGCTTTTGTTTCCAACAGCACATGGTCTCCAGCAGCTCAGGCACCAGTAGGCTGAGTGATACACTGATGTCATACGTGCCTGTTATAGTTTCACATATTACAACATTGAGATCTCCACCCCATGGAGCACAGCAAAACGTAAAATAAAGCATGTCGGCATCCGACTTTGGGATTTGGTACTCAACAGGGCCAAGTGACTGATAGCATTGGCTTCAAAATTCTGTTATGATTCATTTCACTCCGTTTTGCAGTTGATTTGATTGTAGTGCAGAGTTTGATAATCTTTCGACTGTGCTCAGTCTGTAAGTAGTGTCTCTTTTCTGTCTTGTGCTCACGTGTAATTTCATGAATTCCCTTTTGCCATTGCTAGCTAAGATTATAAGTTGGAACCTGGATCTTTTTCATTAATATTGTATAAAGTCATCGTTTGCCTCCCTCCCATTATTACTAGCCTATAACTGTCAAAAAAGCTGTTATTTATACATATTGCCGCACTCTATACCTGTTTGAATTATTCTTACCTGTTCCTATTATCTGCCTGCCCTATATCTCTTCCACCCTGTAATATTGAATGTTAAAAGTTTTTCAGATGTAACTTCCTTTCAGCTTTCACTGTAAACCAATGTGATGTGCAAACGAATGTCGGTATAAAAAAGATATAAATAAATATTAACTGGAAGCTGCACTCAATATTTCTGAGCATAGAAAATCTGAAATACTCGCTTGCCCAGTCCTCATGGGATTCTCATTATGTAAATTAAGACCCTAGTTGATCACAGACTTCTTTGTAATGAGGGATCCTCTGTGCTTATCCCTGGCTTTCTTGACTCTTTTTTTTTTTTTCTTTATTTTCTTTAGATTTTTATATTCCGCTTTTCGGCACTTCAAAGGTACTGTAGGTATTTCCCTCTCCCCACAGAGCTTACAATCTGTTACAGGTCAATACAGTAAAGTGCGGCTGCGGTTACCCTGTTTCTAACCCGCCTTTTACTCACAATTTGGCCGCGTTAGCCCAACCCGCGATCCACTATCCCCTTTAACCCATTCTTACCGCCTCTTTAAATCAACGAGTAACCCCTTCCGCCCGCGGCATGTATGTGAGATGTAAACGATCGGATTAGCTATTCCCCCCCCCCCCCCCCCCATTCAGTAACGCGCGCCCCGACTATCGCCTTTTTAACCTGCAGTTTAGCCGCGCGTTTAACCTGCTAACTTACCGCCTACCCTTACCCCTGCGTTAGAGGCAGGGGTAAGGGTAGGCAGCAAACTTTCCCCCAGCCCTCGCTCACCTGCCCTGGCCGGTGAGCGAAAAAGGGGCAGCCCAGTCCTCTCTACCCTCCTCCCGAAGCAACGAAAGCGAAAAAGGAGAAAAGCGACATGTGAAGTGTAACTTACTTTTCTTGCAGCCCTCCTCCGGAGACGCACCGTGGCTCCCCTGCCTCCCGGGGACAGCCGGCGGCGAAAGACAGCACGGGCCCTCTGACACGATCGCTCCAGCTGCGGCCACTTCTCCTGCGTGCGTTCAGCCTGTGCGTGCAATTTGGCCGCTCAAGGTGTGACGTCACTACGTTTGGCGTCCCGGCGTGTGACGTCTGCGTTCGCTGATGCACTGCCTTGAGTGCCCAAATTGCATTCATTCACCTTCGCCAGCGCTCAAGGCAGTGCATCAGCGAACGCCGACGTCACACGCCGTGACGGTCGCTTTTCTCCTTTTTCGCTTTCATTGCTTCGGGAGGAGGGTAGAGAGAACTGGCAATCCCGAGCGTAGGAGAACCGTCCACTTCCTGGTATTTGTCATTTCAAATGTTATTGGAAATGACAGGTACCAGCGCACCCAGATTACTGTATAGGTGTTGAATAGCGCTCTATACAGTAAAATGGATTGCGCGGGCCTAACCCTTCTCGGACGCTTCTTGGACGCGGCTTGCATTTGCAAGCTATTTAAATACAGTATCGAGCGGTAGGTGAGCCAGACTGTGCGTGCGGCAAACGCTGGTGCGCCCGGCACTAACGCAGCTCTTCCTACCGCTCCTTACTGTATCGGCCCGTAATTTTGTACCTAAGGCAACATCATTTTTGTCTCTACCACCCCCACTTGTGAAGAACTAGTTTGGATGTTGCTCCAGTCTAACCCATAAAGCCTCAAATTGTGACCTCTGAAAAAACTGTTGTTTCTTGTGCTGTATTTATACCTTTTGAGAAATTTAAATGTCTGTCATTTTATGTCTCCTGCTCCCTCTTTCTGTTTCTCCTCTAGGATCTTCATATTTGGGTCCCTAAATCTCATCTCATATGGCTAAAACTGTTCTTCTAACTCAGGTTAGAAGATATTATTGCGGGTGTCATGGGATACTGTGTGTTTTTATTCCACTGGATCCTGGGAATAAAAGTTTAACTGCACTATTCTAATGGATCCACACTCCTCAGCTGTTCCTGTCCTATCTCTTTATAATCTGGGACATTGTGCTGCAGGGATGGGGATGCCATTTGAGCTCAGGTGCCAAAAATGCCAAACACATAGGATGACTAGGTTGATTGACCTATTTAACATCAGTTGCGAGGTGAACCATCTTGTGTCTTTAGCCCAGCTGTTTCCTACTGCTGCCTCTAATGGGGCTACTACACTGTGAACGTTCATTCATGACTATCCAGGATTTTTCCCCCTAGTTTTTAATGCTTTTGCTTCACCAGCCTATTCCAGACATCAGTAGCAATAGCCACAGAGCACAGCTACTCCAGAACCTGCTACACATGCACCCTGTGCCTGGCCATGAAGGGTCAATTGTGCCATGATTAGAATCCCTCCTCCCCAGGGGCTGTGTCATCCCCAATCTGTTGTCGGGGGGGGGGGGGGGGGAGGCAGGAGGAAGATGAGAGAACAGAAGCTGGACTCCGAAATTGAACCCATGTTCTGCCTGGTAGTGTAAAGTGCTGCTGCTTACCCATTGCCCCGCACTTGGTGAGTTTCTTGAGTGCCGATAGCAAGCATCTAATGCTCATGCTCAGTTCTATCACTGCTGTACAGTGTGACATCAGGGACCTGAACACTGTTGGCAGGGTTCTTTTTCTGTATATTTCATCTAAACTTTGCATTATCACTAAACAGAAAAAAAAAACTCTGGCAACAGCAATGTTCAGCTGTAGGAGACGCTAGTAAACACTGAATACCAATAGCCAGTATGAGTAAAATCCTTTTATTATATCTTATAAGGAGCAGTGTTTACCAAACAATACAGAGTAAACGTCTGCTTAGAATTCTCAAGCCCTTCTAGTCAGCTACATTTATTTTTATTTTATTTATTAAGGGGTAGATTTTAAAAGCCCTGTGCGCATAAGGCACTCGCGCGCCGGCGCACCTATTTTGCATAGGCCACCGGCGTGCGTAAAGCCCTGGGACGCGCGTAAGTCCCGGGGCTTCATAAAAGGGGCAGTCCGGGGCGTGTCCGGGGGGCGTGCCTGCGCTCCGGGGCGGTTCGGGGACGTGGCTGAGTGCCCTGACACAGCGGCCTGTGTCGGGGTCTGGCCAGCCGGCGCGCACAAGTTACTCCACGAAACAAGGTAGGGGGGGAATGTAGGTAGGGCTGGGGGGGAGTGGGTTAGATAGGGGAAAGGTGGGGGGGGGGACGACAAAAAAAAAGTTCCCTTTGAGGCCGCTCCGATTTCGGATCGGCCTCGGAGGGAATGGCGGTAGGTTGTGCAGCTCGGCGTGCGCAGGCTGCAGATTTTGCGCTCGCCGACCCCGGATTTTAAAAGATACGCGCGGCTACACGCGTATCTTTTAAAATCCGGCATACTTTTGTTCGCGCGCGTGTATTTTTTTTAAATCAGCCCCTAAGATTCTTATAGTCCGCAGCTGCTTTAATATTCAGTGCGGAGTTCATATTTCAACACACATAATCAGAATCAATAAATAACAATACACAAACACTTTAAAAAAAAAATAAAAGAAGTAAAACCTTTTGGAATTAATGTTTAATTTTAATGCTTCAGAAAAATACCATGCCTTCACCTTTTTTTCGAAAAACTTTTATGTTCCTCTCTTTACAAAGTGCCAAAGGTAATGCATTCCAGAGAACTGGAGTAGAATATGAAAATGCACATAAATGTGTCTCTTGCAATTTATAATACAGTCGCCCACCTGAGTATCTGAAGATCGCAACTGATGCTCAAGGCAATTTGTCAAAGAACTGGGAGAATCACTATATAGCATTTTGTGTCCCAAAATCACTATTTTAAATCTGCTTCTCATGCCAGTTGGGAGCCAATAGAGGTTGCACATAACGAGGATAAGATCTGTTCGTCCTACTCCAGTCAGCATATGAGCTGCAGCATGTTGAATGACTTGTAATGCCCTTAAATGTTTTTGGGATAGCTTCAAATACAAGCCATTCAATAATCTAGTTGCACATAAGTATGGTCTAAAAAACAGATCTAAATAAATCAATGGGCATAGCCATTTAAGTGGTCTTAACCTCAGATTTAAAAAAGCAAACCTTTTCTAACTGGTTTATTATTTTAATTTTCTCATACATGCTAATAAGACTCAATTCTTGCAAGTCATATGATTTCTTGTAAATTGAGACAAGAAGAAAGAATTGAAATTTAATACAGACTTTTGACATACTAACTAATCTTTGGCATAGTTTTAGCATTTCAATAGCCTTGGCTTGTGCTAGTATTATCTTTCTGTTTTTTTCGTCACAACTGTTCTGGCTTCACAAAGAACATGGAAGCTTCAATACCACTAGCTTCCATCCCATGCCATAGGTTGATCCTATGCAGGCCTGGCCCATGAAACAATGGATTAGGCTAGATTCATTCTCCTATAGGGTATCTCCTTCTGTCTTTGCAAAGAGTGCTAAATTCTTTATCCCAGGACAAGCAGAATGCTAGTCCTCACATATGGGTGACGTCACGGACGGAGCCCTATTGCGGGAAAACTTCTGTCAAAGTTTCTAGAAACTTTTGACTGGCACTGTGAGGCCACTGAGCATGCCCAGCATGCCATGATATTCTCTGCCACAGGGGTCTCACTCTAGTCTTCGTTTTTCCGCGCTGCTGTAAGCATCGCGGAGAAGGAGCCCTGTGAGTTTCTTTACTCACTTCTGACTGAAAAAGTCAATTTTTTTCAAAGAATTTTCTCCCATGCGGGATCTCTCTCCTTTTTCTCACCAGACGGTGAGAAATTGATAGCGTTTTCATGTTTGTGAGAGCGATATTTTTCTCTCACAAAAATTTCTGTTTTCATCGACGGCTGTCGATACTGACATGGCTTCGGGTTTTAAAAAATTCCCGATTTGTAATCGGACCATGTCAATCCCTGATCCACATCTAGAGTGTGTCGTCTGTTTCGGCGAAAAACATGACATCTCGTCCTGCCAGCAGTGTCGAGAAATGACTCCGAAGGGAAGGAAACCTAGGCAAGAAAAAATGGAAGATCTTTTTCACCTACAACTCCTTCCTTCACCTTCAACGTTTACAAAATCATCCCCAGCAGGAATTACAAAAAAAGTCCTGCTGAAAAAACATCAACTGGAGGGATCTGGAGATAAAGCATCGCCAACACCGTCGACGGCATCCATAAGGTCAGTAACTGAAATAAGGTCCAAGCATAAACATCGCCATCGTCATGCCTCGGCATCACCGTTAGCTCCCTCCCCGGGGGAACCGGGCGCGAAGCAGCAAAAACATAAAGATACACCGCTACTGTCGGGGCCTACTTCGGTACAACCAGTACAGCCATCGCAAGAGATATCGTCTCCTGCTCCACTGGCGCCGGCCGTTCCAACCATCCCATAGGACTTGTCCTTACTCATCAAAGAAGCGGTAATGCAAGCCCTAAAAGACCAACTTCCGGCGATATCGCCGGTGATGTCTCCGACATCGGTGATGTCACCGATGCTGGTAACCTTACCGATGACTATGGCAATGTCGATGCCGGGATCATTCCCGATGCCGGGGAAAACCCCGATGCCAGTGACGTCGATTCCACTGATGCCCTCGACGTCAATTCCAACGTCGATGTCTTCTGTCTTATTGGATACTATGCCGATGCCTTCATCGATTCCGGCACCAATGCCCATCTTCACCCTTGCACCGACACAAGGGAAAAAGGGAAAAACATCAGTGACTACAAGAAAATCATCGAAGACACCAATATCTTCGATGCCAAAGCCTTCACCAACGGTGCCACTCCTTCCTGGGGCTCCAGGATCTTCAGAGTCAACACTACATAACATAATTATGAAAAGATATCAGGATTTATTAGATTCTTTACCATCTAATCCAAGAGAGGATAATCCAGAAGACTCTTCGCCTGATGATCCTTTACCAGGACCTTCTGGCCTTCCTCCCCCACCTAGGGTTTCATCACCTCCACAACAAACTCAGGAGTATGATACTTGGAGTGATACTGCCCCAGAGACATCAGAAGGCTTTATGTCTGACCCATCACCACCACATCCCAGGAAGCAATCTCCTCCAGAGGATTTCACTTTTACCACTTTTGTGCAGGAGATGGCGGATTCCATCCCCTTTAAATTGGAAACAGAGCAGGACACCAGGCAACAAACCTTGGAGGTACTCCAGTTTGTCGCCCCCCCCAAAACAAGTAGTGGCCATTCCAATACATGTTCTCTTAAATTGCAACATCGTCTGTGGGAACATCCCTGCTCTGTCCCAGCAGTAAACAAGAGAATGGGACAGTACCTACCTAGTACAATCCACTCCTGGATACCAGAAGTCACAACTTCCTCACCACTCAGTGGTTGTGGAATCAGCATAAAAGAGGATACATTCATCAAACCCCCCAGGTAAAGACCATAGATTACTGGATTCCCTGGGTCGTAAAGTGTTTCAAGAGGCCATGTTAAACTCTAGGATTTCTTCCTATCACCTTTACATGACCCAGTATCAAAGAAATTTATGGAAACAAATTCAAGAATTTGTCCCATCTCTCCCTACTCAATATCAGGAGGCTGCCCAGGCCATCATTCACAAGGGTCTGGAGGCCGTAAAACATGAAGTCAGGACGGCCTATGACGGCTTCGAAACTGCTTCAAGAGTGGCTGCATCAGGCATCAGTGCCAGGAGATGGGTATGGCTCAAGGCCTCAGACCTTAGGCAGGAGGTTCAGGATAAGTTAGTGGATCTCCCCTGCCTGGGAGACAACCTTTTCGGATCCAAGGTCCAGGATGCTGTGTCTCAGTTAAAAGAACACACGGAAACACTGAGACAGTTGTCTTCCCTCCCAGAGGATCCCCCTACACACACTGGGCGTAGGCCTCAACAAAAGGACACCAGAAGACCTTTTTACAGGCAGGGAGGTATTAAACTGCTGCATCTCGACCCAGGCCTTCTAGAACACAACAAAGGCCGCAACCACGACAGCAGAGAGAAGCTAGGCCTCAACCTGCTCCACAGACAGGACCTGCTGGTGGTTTTTGAAATCTCATCCAGAGAACTCAGCCTTTTCTCAAATCCTCAGCCAGAACTTCCAATGGGAGGCCGGATATCCAAATTTTACAACAATTGGATACCAATAACATCAGACCAATGGGTCCTATCAATAATATCTCGAGGATATCAACTCAATTTCCTCTCAATTCCCACAGATTTTCCACCAAGTCAACTTCATCTCAGCGAAAATCACATGCTTCAATTGCAAGTAGAATTATCCACCCTTCTGAAAGCCAGGGCGGTAGAGTCGGTGCCCCAGTCTCAGAGAGGCAGAGGATTCTATTCCCATTATTTCCTCATACCAAAGAAAACCGGATGCCTACGTCCCATCCTAGACCTCAGAAATCTCAACAAATTTCTGAAGTAAGAAAAGTTCAGGATGGTTTCTCTAGGCACCATGCTTCCACTTCTTCAAACAGGAGATTGGCTTTGTTCTCTGGATCTTCGAGACGCTTACGCTCACATTCCAATTTTCCCTCCTCATTTGCAAGTACCTGCGCTTCATGATGGGTCAGCAACACTTCCAATACAAAGTATTGCCATTCGGCCTTGCCTCTGCTCCCAGAGTATTCACCAAAATGTCTGGCAGTAATAGCAGCACACTTGCACAAAGAAAGTGTCCATGTATTTCCTTATTTAGACGACTGGCTAATCAGAAGTCAATCTCAACAAGGAGCTCTGGCTTCTCTCAGTCGAACAATTACTGTACTTCACTCCATGGGCTTTCTTATCAATTATCAAAAGTCCCATCTTACTCCATCTCACCTGCTTTAATTCATAGGAGCAGAATTGAACACCATCCTTGCAAAGGCCTTTCTACCTGAGGATCGAGCAGAAACACTGTCCCTGTTGGCAAACTCGATTCACTCAAAGAAACAAGCAGCAGCTCATCAGTTTCTAACCTTACTGGGCCACATGGCCTCCATAGTTCATGTCACTCCTATGGCAAGACTAGCCATGCGGGTAACTCAATGGACTTTAAGATCTCAATGGATCCAAGCCATTCAACCACTGCATTCTCCAACTCAAGTAACCCACCAGCTACTTTCCTCTCTACTTTGGTGGGTGAACAAGGACAATTTGCGCAAGGGCCTACCCTTCCAACAACCATTCCCACAGATAATGTTAACTACAGATGCATCCACCTTGGGTTGGGGAGCTCACATAGACACTCTCCAAACCCAAGGTACTTGGACAAAACTAGAAGCAACTTTTCAAATCAATTTTCTGGAGCTTCGAGCTATACATTATATGCTGCATGCGTTCAAGGACTGCCTTTCACACAAGACTGTTCTCATCCAAACGGACAACACAGTTGCCATGTGGTACATCAACAAGCAAGGAGGTACGGGCTCGTATCTCCTGTGTCAAGAAGCTGCACAGATTTGGGCCTGGGTCCTGAACCACTCAATGTTCTTCAGGGCCACTTATCTGGCAGGCATTCACAATGTAGTGGCAGATCGACTCATTCGTCAGTTCCAACCACACGAGTGGTCCCTGGATCCCTCAGTAGTGACCAGGATATTTCAACGTTGGGGACAACCAACAGTAGACCTCTTTGCGTCACATCTGAATCACAAAGTGGACAAATTCTGTTCTCTACACAAACAGAAGAACCAGCCAGTCAAGGACGCCTTTGCTCGCCCTTGGAACTCAGGCCTTCTATACGCGAATCCTCCGATACCGCTGATAACCAAAACTCTAGTGAAGCTACAACAGGACAAAGGGTCCATGATACTCATAGCCCCGTATTGGCCTCGACAAGTATGGTTTCCCACACTTCTAGACCTCTCAGTCAGGGATCCCATTCGCCTAGGAGTAGCTCCCACTCTCATAACTCAGGATCAGGGTCGGTTGCGCCATCCCAACCTTCAATCCCTATCCCTGACAGCATGGATGTTGAAAGCTTGATTTTACAACCACTCAATCTTTCAACCAATGTATCTCAAGTGCTTATAGCGTCACGTAAACCTTCCACACGAAATAATTATTCTTCCAAATGGAAGAGATTTACTTTGTGGTGCAGACAAAAGAATATTGATCCTTTCACTTGCCCCACTACTTCTCTACTAGACTACTTATACCATCTTTCAGAATCTGGTCTCCAGACTTCATCTGTAAGAGTACATTTAAGTGCAATCTCAGCTTACCATCACAAGATGGGAGATGCACCTATATCCACACAACCTCTTGTCAGCAGGTTTATTAGAGGTTTAACTCAAATTAGACCACCAATTCGGCCTCCAGTCACAGAATGGGACCTGAATCTGGTTTTAACAAGACTGTGTTCTCCTTTCGAACCCATAGATTCCTGTGATCTTAAATTTCTCACATGGAAGACTATCTTCCTCATAGCCATTACATCGGCTAGAAGGGTTAGTGAGTTACAAGCACTTGTCACGTACTCACCCTACACAAAGTTCTTACATGACAGAGTGGTTCTCCGTACACATCCAAAATTCCTTCCCAAAATAGTTACGGAATTCCACTTGAACCAATCCATAGTTTTACCCACATTCTTCCCAAGGCCTCATTCTCACCAAGGAGAAAGAGCCTTACACACCTTGGACTGTAAACGTGTACTTAAATCGCACTGCAGTCCACAGGAAATCCAATCAGCTTTTTGTTTCTTATGATCCAAACAAACCGGGTAAAGCAGTGGGTAAACATACTCTATCCAATTGGCTAGCAGACTGCATAAAGTTTTGCTCTGAAAAAGCAGGCCTTCCTCTCCAAGGGCGAGTAAAGGCACATTCAGTAAGAGCAATGTCAACTTCAATAGCACACTATCGTTCAGTGCCTATCCTTGACATATGTAAAGCAGCAACATGGAGTTCTCTCCACACCTTTGCAGCTCATTACTGTTTGGGCAAAGAAGGACGACAAGATTCAGCCTATGGACGATCTGTCTTAAAGAACTTGTTTCCAGTTTAATCCCAACTCCTTCTACATCCAACCTGCTGTGTTCTTCGGCTGCCTCATTTTCAACAACAATACTTCACTATTGCTTCACTACAAAATGACTCAGCCTCTAGCTTGCTAATCACCCATATGTGAGGACTAGCATCCTGCTGTCCTGGGATAAAGCAAAATTGCTTACCTTATAATAGGTGTTATCCCAGGACAGCAGCATGTAGTCCTCACGAAACCCACCCGCCACCCTGCAGAGTTGGGTCTCATACCTTTTATTATTTTATTTTTTGCTAAAGCTTATTGCTACAATACGAGACTAGAGTGAGACCCCTGTGGCAGAGAATATCATGGCATGCTGGGCATGCTCAGTGGCCTCACAGTGCCAGTCAAAAGTTTCTAGAAACTTTGACGGAAGGTTTCCTGTAATAGGGTTCCGTCAGTGACATCACCCATATGTGAGGACTACATCCTGCTGTCCTGAGATAACAAGGTAAGCAATTTTGCTTTCTCTGTGGTTTTGATTTAACCCCACCAAAAGAGAGTAGAAGAGACAGGCCTTGTAAAATACCTGTTGTGCTATAAGACAATAAAAGCAATATCAAATAAAACAAAGGAATTAATGGACTTTAACTCAGTTTGGTTTAGATGAGGAAAATAAACATTGCTAATAACTTTCTCTATTGTATTAAGTGTACAAAGAATTTAGGTTTTTTTTCTTGTAATCAATTCCTGTAGTTGTCTTAATTCAAACACAAAATAAAATGCATAGTTTAATTCCTGTAATGCAAACAATTTTTTATGAGTAAAAAGTATTGATATCACATTTGTACAGAAGCTTAATAAAACATAAGATTTGTTTGAAGATCCTCCTGGTTTGTTTTATGTATTTATTTTTTTAAGGGAGAAAGATTATGAAACAATGTGATGTTATCTGTTAATAGATATAGAAATTAAATACTTCCTGCAGATGAAGGAGTGCATGATAGGATTGAATATAAACAAAAACGAATATTTGTACAGAATATATTTGAACATAGTTTATAAATTCCAAGATGGTAGCTGAACAAGAATGTCTCCCCCTCTCCCCCCCAAGGAATTTGTCTTGCAGACCTTGCAAAAGAGAAAAAAAAAACATCGCTCAGCCCCTAAGTTATGTCTACTTCTAAAGTTCTCTTAATTAAATAACTTGTTTTGTTTATTTAAACCCAGAATGCTTTAATATAAATAAATGAAGGTAATATTATACATCCAACACAAAAAAGAAAAAATTTCCTTTTAAATGAAATAAAATTAACCTTAATTAGAGATGCACATGTGCGGGCGCTGTGCACAGGAGGGCCCAATTTTGTAAGATTACACATGGCGACACAATCTGGCCTCCTCGAGTTCCCTCCCAGTCCGCTCCAATTAAGGAGCTGATTGGGAGGGAACTTCCCTCCCCACCCCCTAAATCCTTTCGCCTACCTTTTTTTTTTTTTTTTTTTTTATTCCTTACTGGTAGTGCGGTAATAATGGGAGACTTCAATTACCCCAATATTGACTAGGTAAATGTATCATCGGTACATGCTAGAGATATAAAGTTCCTGAATGGAATAAATGACATTTTTATGGAGCAATTGGTCCAGGAACAGAAAAGAGAGGGAGCAATTCTAGATCTAATTCTCAGTGGAGCACAGGATTTGGTGAGAGAGGTAACTGTGTTGGGGCCGCTTGGCAATAGTGATCATAAAATGATCAAATTTGAATTAATGACTGGAAGGGGGACAGTAAGCAAATCCACGGCTCTCGTGCTAAACTTTCAAAAGGGAAACTTTGATAAAATGAGAAAAATTGTAAGAAAAAAACTGAAAGGAGCAGCTACTAAGGTAAAAAGTGTGCAAGAGGCGAGGTCATTGTTAAAAAAAATACCATCCTAGAAGCACAGTCCAGATGTATTCCACACATTAAAGGTGGAAAGAAGGCATAACGATTACCGGCATGGTTAAAAGGGGAGGTGAAAGAAGCTATTTTAGACAAAAGATCTTCATTCAAAAATTGGAAGAAGGATCCAACAGAAGAAAATAGGATAATGCATAAGCATTGGCAAGTTAAATGTAAGACATTGCTAAGACAGGCTAAGAGAGAATTTGAAAAGAAGTTGGCCTTGGAGGCAAAAACTCACAATAAAAACTTTTTCAAATATATCCGAAGCAGAAAGCCTGTGAGGGGGTCAGTTGGACTTGTTAGATGATTGAGGGGTTAAAGGGGCACATAGAGAATATAAGGCCTTCGCGGAAAGATTAAATGATTTCTTTGCTTCGATGTTCACTAAAGAGTATGTTGAGGAGATACCCGTTCCGGAGAAGGTTCTCATGGGTAATGATTCAGATGGACTGAACCAAATCACGGTGAACCTAGAAGATGTGGTAGGCCTAATTGATAAACTGAAGAGTAGTAAATCACCTGGACCAGATGGTATATACTCTAGGGTTCTGAAGGAACTCAGAAATGAAATTTCAGACCTATTAGTAAAAATTTGTAACCTATCATTAAAATAATACATTGTACCTGAAGACTGGAGGATAGCTAATGTACCCCAATATTTAAAAAGGGCTCCAGGGGCGATACGGGAAACTACAGACCGGTTAGCCTGACTTCAGTGCCAGGAAAAATAGTGGAAAGTGCTCTAAGCATCAAAATCACAGAACATATAGAAAGACATGGTTTAATTGAACAGTCAGCATGGCTTTACCCAAGGCAAGTCTTGGTTCACTTTTTTGAAGGAGTTAATAAACATGTGGATAAAGGTGAACCGGTAGATGTAGTGTACTTGGATTTTCAGAAGGCGTTTGATAAAGGTCCTCATGAGAGGCTTCTAGGAAAAGTAAAAAGTCATGGTATAGGTGGCGATGTCCTTTCGTGGATTACAAACTGGCTAAAAGACAGGAAACAAGAGAGTAGGATTAAATGGACAATTTTCTCAGTGGAAGGGAGTGGGCAGTGGAGTGCCTCAGGGATCTGTATTGGGACCCTTACTTTTCAATCTACCTTATAAATGGCCTGTGACCGACGGCCCGCAAATGCGCAGTAGAGACCAGCTCTACCGCGCATGTGCGGGCGAGCACGTCGCTCTGAGGCAGCTTCAGAAAGAAAAAAATATGGCGGCGTCCAGTGGCAGCAGCGGCGGTACCGGCAGCAGGTGGCGACGGCGGTAGCGGCGATGGCGGTAGAGAGCGGCGGCGGTGGCGGGCAGCGACGGCGGTAGCGGGCGGTAGCGAGGGAGGGAGAAGAGAGAGAGAGGGAGGGACGGACTGAGTGGGAGGGAGGGACGGAGAGAGAGAGTGGGAGGGAGTGACTGAGTGAGAGGGAGGGATTGAGTGAGGGGGAGGGACTGAGTGAGAGGGAGGGAGTGGGACTGAGTGAGAGGGAGACGGGGGACTGAGGGAGGGAGTGGGACTGGGAGAGAGAGGGAGGGAGTGGGACTGAGGGAGAGTGAGTGGGACTGAGTGAGTGAGAGGGAGGGGGGAGGGAGTGACTGAGTGGGAGGGAGGGATTGAGTGAGGGGGAGGGACTGAGGGAGGGAGTGGGACTGAGGGAGAGGACGGAGGGAGTGGGGACTGAGTGAGAGTGAGTGGGACTGAGTGAGTGAGAGGGAGGGAGAGAGGGGGGAGGGAGTGAGTGAGACTGAGTGGGAGGGAGGGACTGAGTGATAGGAGAGGGAGGGTGGGGAGGAGTGGGTGAGGGAGGGGGTGGTGAAGAGTGAGGGGAGAGAGAAAGAGGGGGAGGTGAGAGACAGAAGGATGTAGCCCGTTTTAACGGGCTTAACGGCTTGTATATTTATAAATGATCTGGAAAGAAATACGGCGAGTGAGGTAATCAAATTTGCAGGTGATATAAAATTGTTCAGAGTAGTTAAATCACAAGCAGATTGTGATAAATTGCAGGAAGACCTTGTGAGACTGGAAAATTGGGCATCGAAATGGCAGATGAAATTTAATGTGGATAAGTGCAAGGTGGTGCATATAGGGAAAAATAACCCATGCTATAGTTACACAATGTTAGGTTCCATATTAGGTGCTACCATCCAAGAAAGAGATCTAGGTGTCGTAGTGGATAACACATTGATATCGTTGGTTCAGTGTGTGCGGCAGTCAAAAAAAAAGCAAACAATGTTGGGAATTTTTAGAAAGGGAATGGTGAATAAAAAGGAAAATGTCATAATGCCTCTATATCGCTCCATGGTGAGACCCCACTTTGAATACTGTGTATAATTCTGGTCGCCGCATCTCAAAAAAGATATAATTGTGATGGAGACGGTAAAGAGAAGGGCGACCAAAATGATAAGGGGAATGGAACAGCTCCCCTATGAGGAAAGACTAAAGAGGTTAGGACTTTTCAGCTTGGAGAAGAGACGGCTGAGGGGGGATATGATAGAGATGTTTAAAATCATGAGAGGTCTAGAACGGGTAGATGTGAATCGGTTATTTACTCTTTCAGATAATCGAAAGACTATGGGACACTCCATGAAGTTAGCATGGGGCACATTTAAAACTAATTGGAGAAAGTTCTTTTTCACTCAACACACAATTAAACTCTGGAATTTGTTGCCAGAGGACGTGGTTAGTTCAGTTAATATAGCTGGGTTTAAAAAAGGATTGGATAAGTTCTTGGAGGAGATGTCAATTAACTGCTATTAATTGTTGACTTAGAAAATAGCCACTGCTATTACTAGCAACGGTAACATGAAATAGACTTAGTTTTTGGGTACTTGCCAGGTTCTTGTGGCCTGGTTTGGCCACTGTTGGAAACAGGATGCTGGGCTTGATGGACTCTTGGTCTGACCCAGTATGGCATGTTCTTATGCTTTGTTGGAGCAGAAGCAACTTGCGCATGCTTCCCCAGCACAGCAGCAAATGGCTGCTGTACCTGCCACCTCCAGGACCGCCCCTTTCTCTGGGCTTGGCACTTCTGCACGTAACAGGGGTTGCGCACATGGCTGGGCCCCTTTGAAAATGCACACGGTGCGCACAAGGCCTGGCCACACACATAGCACTTTTTTTACACGCATGGCCGTTTTAAAATTCGGCCGAAAATGTACAGTATTTAGAGCAGAGTTATAACTCAAATCTTGAAACGTTTAAGCCCCAATTGGCACAGCAAGTATAGGGTTTTCAACAGAGGTAAAATGGGAAGGAAAATACAGAAGAAGATTAATATATTGTACAAATGAAGATTCACAGGAAAAAGGGAGATCTGATAGAACTAAGGAAAGAGTGAGAGAGTACACGGTATAGACAGCTTTCAGGGAATAAGGAGATCCAGCATCAAGAAAGAAAATAAGGACTGGAACCTGGAGCAGGATCTCCGATATATCAGAAAAAAATCTTAGTATCTTATTTGACAGTAACTGGCTGATACAGTAAAGTGTGCTCCGGTGAAGCGCACTGTAAGCCCGTGCTTGGCCGTGCATTTTCCACGCGCTATTTTTACCCCTTATACAGTATGGGGTAATAGCGCGTGGAAAACGCGCTGCCAACCCCCCCGAAGCTAATAGTGCCCGCAGCATGCCAATGCATGTTGATGGGCCTATTAGTCATTCCCACGAGATCCAGAAAGTAAAATGTGCAGCCAAGCCGCACATTTTAATTTTGGCCGGCACCGGGAAAGTGTACAGAAAAGCAGAAAAACTGCTTTTCTGTACTCCCTCTGACTTAATATCATAGTGATATTAAGTCGGAGGCCCCAATAGGTAAAAAACATTTATAAAAAAATTTTTAAATCTGCCCACGGGTTGGAAGTCAGACGCTCAATTTAGCCAGTGTCTGTTTTCTGAATTCGCAGCTGTCAGCTGGTTCGAGAACCGACGCCGGTAAAATTGAGCGTCTGCTGTCAAACCCACTAACAGCCGCCGCATCTGTCTTTTGACCGCGGTCCCTAATTAGCATACTTGGGCTTCCTGAATCGCGCTTCCAGGAGAGTGGCCTGTGCACTCGTCGGGAGAGTGGGCGCTCCCCGGCTCTCCCACGCGGTTTTCTGTATCGGCCTGTAAGTGAGCAGTTCCTTTACTAGGGAGGGAAGGTAAATAGTAGGAAAAAATGAAAGATTTTTCTAGTTTAGTATCTGGTAATACTGTTTGTTATTATAAACCGAATAGTCTTCTAAATAAACAAGAGTCCTGTTTATTTTTAAAAGTGTTACAAGCTGCTCAAAAGAAAAATGAGTATACTTATGGCCAGTTCTTATCTCTTATTTTATAGGACTAATATATCATATTTAAAACCAGATTGCAATAGTTTTGTGCAATAAAATTAGTTAGCACAACAAGCAAATATATTCTATATATGTGCACACATACACAGTTGCAATAATTTGCAATACTTAATTAAACTTAATTATGCTTAGCTAAATCTATCTTGTTTCACATGTATGTATTACTAAATTTAGGCGTGCCCTTGAGAGGCAAAACAAAATATAGATTAAATATAGACGAAATGGACTAAAGCCAACAAATGCTATCTTCGTTGTTTTTCTTCTTATGGGAAATGTAGCAGAGACTCCTTCAATTGAAATTATTCTAAGTATATGGTTTCATTCTTACCAGAACTTTAATTGTCTAATCTGGTTTAAAGGATTTTTCAAATCAAATCTGATATTTGTTTCTATGACAGGTAAAATGTTATACCTCCTATACTGTATTTTATGTCTATTTTTCATATGGTAAATCCCTTTAAGGGAAAGTATGAATGCTTAGATGTTTCTTGAACACAAGTGAGAACTAGCTAATTATCTACAAAGATAAAAAGAAGACACAAAGACAGAGGGAAAAGTATGAATGTGAGCAGTTGAAAGTCAGAGAACAGCTGGAGCAGAAACTAGAAAAAACTGGAATGGATTTGGTTTTTCAGCTAAACACAGAAAATGACACTTTTTTTTTTTTTTTTTTTACAGAATATTAAGAATATCAGCCAGAACTCAGGCATATTAGAACATATTCTTAATGTGCAACAATACACACAGAGCACAGCTATTAAAATATATCACCACTTTTATTTTCCTCTTAAGTATCATTAGCACTACAGGCACTGGGGTTTCACTAGTGCTGATATTTATAGTACACATGAAGAAATAGGCAGGAGAAACAAGGACAGACATGAAAATAACAGTTCCTTATCACAGCAAGCAGAGCTCTGTGAGGAGAATTGTGCTTTCTGTGCAGTAAGGTTGTCATGACTATTCTGGTCTCCCAGAGAAAAATAAAGATGTCAAAAGAGAATTAAAACACAAAATTGGCCCACTCGTGCATTACCCAAGATTTAAAGCTATTGTATACTCTGGCAAAACAGAGAAAACAAACATGCAATCTTGAGCAGATACTTCACTGGATGTCCCAAAACATGAACACTATTACTCATCTGAGAAACTTTATATTTTGTCTGTCTCTAACTGGGAAATCCTCCCAGGTTCACATCACTATTACTAGTCTAAGGTCTCTTTCCCAGCACCAAGGGGGTAAACTATTCGCTAGTCCGAGCACTGCTCAGGGAACCAATCTGCTCTCTTGGGGTATGCCTAGGCTCACACCATCATGTCATATCCAGAGGTAAAGTGTCACTGACTGCCCCTGCAATGGATCCTCCAAAGCATGCTTGTCCTGAATCTACTAGGGGACTTTGCCTTGTGGATCTGGGGTAAATCTAAAATGCCTAAAATCTAAAAGGCAAATTTGTCTCTCTGCCTTTGGCATGTTGCAAAATGTCCAAATCTGTGCATTTTCCTATGTGAGGGGAAGGATGGAAACAGAGGGCTCCCCGAACAAAGGAAGCAAAGGGGAAGGAAAGAGAGCTTTCTCACCAAACGGGGACATGCCACACTGATTCCAACCCCCCCCCCCCCCCCAACTTCTCACTCCACGTCCATCTGGGGTGCCAAAAATGTTGGCGACGCTAGTAAACACTGAGTTGTAACTGCCAGTAAGAGAAGAATTTTTTTTTAAATTAAAAGCTCATCTTAAGGATATTCTTATATTAAGGTATAGATTTCAAAAGAAGTGCGTGCGGCCTACATGTGTGCGCTACCCAGCGCCTACATGCGCGCACATGTTATAAAATCCAGGGTTGGCACGTGCAAGGGGGTGCACAATTGTGCACTTTGTGCGCGCTGAGCCACGCTGCCTTCCTCCATTCCCTTCCCTCTAACCTATCCTCCCCCACCCCCCCCCACCACCCCCCGACTCTTGTCTTACCTTTTGCATCTGCCTCCGGGCAGGTGCAAGTTGTGCGCGCCGGCAGCCTGCCGGCACGTAATCCTCCGACACAGCAGCAATGGCTGCTATGTCAGAGGCCTCTGGCCCTGCCCACGCCCTGCCCCGGGACTTACACGCGCGGTGCTGGGCCTTTTTAAAATAGGCTCAGCGCGCGTAAGGCCAGTTACGCGCGTAACACTTTTAAAATCCGTCCCTAAGTGTTTTCTAGCACTCCTACATTTTTGGTACTCCAGGTGGGTGCCCAAAATGTAGAAGGGGTGCGGTCAGTGTCGTTCGTCTCCATTTTGGTAACTGGTTAATAGTTTAATTTTATCTCTTTATATGTTAATAAGACTGTATTCTTATAAATCATATGATTTCTTGTAAATTGAGTCCAGAAGGCAGAAACAAAACTTAATACTGATCTTTGACAAACTAATCACCCTTTGGCATAGTTTTAGCATTTCAGCAGCCTTGAGTTGTGCTGTTATTATCTTGTGTTTTGTTTTGTTGGGGTTTTTTTTCCACTGCCACCAAACTAAACTAGCTTCACAGAGATCCTTTTCATTCATCCTTTACATAGCATAACTGATGCCATATAGCATACCCCAGCAGTAGTAGCAGGAATTGCTAATGGGTACAATAAACCGAGGAAACCGTTTTTTTTTAAAAAGCCTTAAGTAAATCTGAGAGGTGAAAGATGACTGCATTTGAAAGTTGAGGCATTTCTTCTGTTGATCTTTCAGGATTTTCTGATTCTAAAGAATTCTGGCTAGGATGCTTCTTTCCATGCACTTCAGTAATTGCATGAAACCCTTCTTTTGCAGCCTCAAAGAAGAAACTGTAAACTATGTCTGGTGACGCTCCTCCACCTTACCCTGGACCACCTGCTCCTTTGTGGGAAGAGAAGCATGGCCCTCTATCCAGCTTAGGTAAGTGGAAGAAACCTTTGACTATCTAGAAATAGGACTTGGGGATCAGAGCTTGCAGCGTTTTGTGATCATTGCGTACTACTGCCTAGACTTTGTGCATCACATGTTTTGAAGGTAATAATGAAAGCCATTTCTATGGGAAAACTGTTTTATCCCAGGACAAGCAGGATGCTAGTCCTCACATATGGATGACGTCACTGACGGAGCCCTAGAGCGGGAAAACTTTCTGTAAAAGTTTCTAGAAACTTTTGACTGGCCCTATGAGGCCACTGAGCATGCCCAGCAGTCTTTGTTTTTCCGTGCTGCTGTAGGCATTCGGGACAGGAGCTGTTGCGAGACTCTCACAACAATTTCTGACTGAAAAGTCACATAAATTTCTCTATATTCTCTCTCATTGGAGTCTCTCTGGGTTTTTCCACCAGCTGGTGAGTACCTCGGTCTCATATTTTATTTTTTGAGCAAAATATTTTTTTCTCACGAACTCTCATTTTTTCATCGACGGCCGTCGACTTAAAAATGGCTACGGGCTTCAAAAATTGCCCTGTATGTAACAGAACAATGTCTATCACCGACCCACACTTAGTGTGTTATGTGTCTCGGTGAAAAGCATGATGTTAATGCTTGTTCAAAATGCGCAGAAATGACGGCGAAAGGAAGGAAAGCGAGGCAAGAGAAAATGGAACATTTGTTCCACCTACAACTTATAGCATCTCCCTCGACGTCATCAAAGTCGTCTCCGGCCGGAGCTACTAAGCGCGTCTTGCTTAAAAAACCTCGCCCGGAAGGATCGGGGGATCATTCTTCCTCACCGTCGTCCACGGCATCGAAGTCTGCCGATCAACATAAAACGAAACATCAACGTCCATCGGTGTCCGGATCCATTCCCCAGGAGGAATCGACAGCGAAGTAGCCATGGAACCAAGAAACATCGGTCCCTTCAGCGCCTGGGCCTCTTCCTCCGCAACCATCGATGCCTGATCCTCCACAGGGCTCTGTGCAGGATCTGATACCTCAGCCTCCGCCACCGCTTACAACTGCTCTGGTTCCATCAGTTGTAACGCCGGAATTGTCTGATCTCATCAGACAAGCGGTCATACAGGCTTTAAAAGATCAACAACCAATTCCGGCGGTTCCGCCGATGCACATAGCATCAATGCCGATAAATATGCCGATGCTGGTGGTCCCACTGATGCCGGTGTCGATATCGACACCGACAACCATGGAATCGATGCCTGCGCCGAGATTCATCACAGCATCGACATCCATCTATGCGCAAATACCATCGACCTCCTCGAGACCGATCTCGATGCCAACACCATCGACGTCTTCAACACCATTACGGACACTTCTAACAGCGCCTGCATCGATACCAACTACTGTTCCATCGATGCAACCACCATCTGAAGATTCTGAACCCCATGATCTAGCATTTTTTCAGCGTCTTCTACAGAGGTAATAAAATGTCATCGACAAACTTCCACCAAAAACGCTGGAGGGAGTTTCTCCATTAATCCCCTCTGATGATCCACAGCCAGGCCCTTCAGGCCTTCATCACCCACCCAGGACTTCCCCAAGATCTCCATATAGAGACGATCCAGATGACTCCTGGGATGATCAACAGACTTGACACATCTTCTGAGGACTTCATGTCTGAGTCTTCACATCCAGACCAGAGGAAAAAGTCCCCACCAGAAGATTTGTCTTTTTCCAACTTTATACAGGACATGGCAGACACCATTGCCTTTAAGCTGACTGCAGAACAAGATACAAGGCAACAAACTTTAGAAGACCTGCAGTTCGTTGACCCACCAAAGCAAGTATTGGCTATTCCAATACATGAAGTACTCTTGGATCTCCAACATCGCATCTGGGAACACCCATGTTCTGTCTCAGCAGTAAACAAGCGTGTAGACACTACATATTTGGTACAAGCAGCTCCAGGATACCAAAAACAACAACTACCACATCAATCTGTGGTAGTGGAATCTGCCCAGAAAAAATCTAAGCGTATCCGCCCACACTCATCAACCCCACCAGGTAAAGAGCACAGGTTTCTAGATTCCCTGGGAAGAAAGGTGTATCAGGGTGCCATCCTAAATGCCAGAATCTCTTCTTATCAACTGTATATGACACAGTATCAGAGAAATCTCTGGAAGCAGATGGAAGAATTTGTCACCTGTTTACCAACACAATTTCAAGAAGCAGCACAGGCCATAGTCCATAAAGGCCTAGAAGCCGGGAAATATGAGGTGAAGGCGGCCTATGACAGTTTTGAGACGGCTTCCAGGACAGCAGCTGCTGGAATCACCGCTCGTAGATGGGCATGACTCAAGGCCTCTGACCTCAGGCCTGAGGTCCAGGATAAACTTGTTGATTTGCCGTGTGTGCGGGACAACTTGTTTGGCGAAAAGGTCCAAGAGGAAGTTCAACAACTTAAGGACCATACAGAGACCTTACGACAGTTGTCACAGGTTCCACAAGAACCCTCTACACAACCTCCTTGTCGACAACCTAGGAGAGAAGCCAGATGCCCATACTACCGACCAAGGCGATATTACCCCCAAGCCTCTCGGGGTAGGTCAACTAGGCCACAACAGCGTTCCCAAGCCAGACAGCCAAGAACTACTCGCCTGCAACCTCCTCCACAGACAGGCTCAGCTGCGGGTTTTTGAAATACAAGCCATAGAACAAGTCCATCTCCTGAATCCTCGACCAGACCTCCCAGTAGGAGGAAGAGTATCCTATTTTCACACACATTGGCTAAACATAACATCAGACCAATGGGTACTCTCCATAGTCTCTCGAGGTTACAAACTCAATTTCCTCTCAATTCCACCAGAATCTCCACAGAGTTTCTTCCCACAACAAAATTCTCAGCTAATTCATCTACAAGCAGAATTATCCATCCTTCTGAGAGCCAGGGCTGTACAGCCAGTGCCCCGGACTCAGCAGGGCAGAGGATTCTACTCCCGTTATTTCTTCATTCCAAAGAAAACCAGAGGCCTATGTCCCATCCTAGACCTCAGAAATCTCAACAAATTTCTGAAAAAGGAAAAGTTCAGGATGGTTTCTCTAGGCACCATGCTTCCACTTCTTCAAACAGGAGATTGGCTTTGTTCTCTGGATCTTCAAGACGCTTACGCTCACATTCCAATATTCCCTCCTCATCGCAAGTATCTGCGCTTCATGGTGGGCCATCAACATTTCCAATACAGAGTTCTGCCATTCGGACTAGCCTCTGCTCCCAGAGTATTCACCAAATGTCTGGCAGTAATAGCAGGACACTTGCACAAAGTGTCCATGTTTTTCCATATCTAGACGACTGGCTCATCAGAAGTCAATCTCAGCAAGGAGCTCTGGCTTCTCTCAGTCGAATAATTACTGTACTTCACTCCATGGGCTTTCTCGTCAATTATCAAAAGTCCCATCTTACTCCATCTCACCTGCTTCAATTCATAGGGGCAGAATTGAACACCAACCTTGCAAAGGCCTTTCTACCCGTAGATCGGGCAAAGACACTTTCACTACTGGCAAGATCCATTTCCCTGTACGTACCGGATCAGTCCAGACTCCTGGGTTGTGCCTCCGCACCAGCAGATGGAGACAGAGCCAAACTTGTCAGGCTCCCCCTATATATACCAGGGTGCCACCCACAGCCTGTCAGTATAACTCTGTCTCCAGCAGATGGTCAGATGCCTAACCCACAGTCTTGCCTGATTCAATTAGGTGTTAGTGTATTGGTGTAAAAAGGCTAGTTAGGTTCTTGTTTGTTTTTTTCCTCTCCTTGAGTAAAAAAAAAAAAAAAAAGGGGAGATTTGTTTTTGTTGCAGGTTCTCCAGAGGATCGGGCCTGAGCCTCCCAGGGGGTTGCTAGGTTCCGAGGGGGCCATCCCCCCTGGTAGTAGGCTGCTGTGGCCAAGTGTCGAGGATCCTGCAGGTGGGAACCGGCCCAGCCGAGGTGATACCGGGGAGCCCGGCTCTCTCACCCCAACCGGCTCACTCACCCCGGCTCACTCACCCCAACCGGCTCACTCACCCCAACCACCCCAACCAGGCCGCTTCAAACCAAAAACGTGAGGTAAGTTTTACTCGCGGCGGCTCGGCGGCGCGGTTTGCTTTTTTTATTTCAGCTCCCTCCTCCCTGATCGTCGCGTTCCCCTGCGGGTTGATTTAAAAAAAAAAATTTTAGTTTTTTCTTCTCTCGGCGGCGCGAAACGACCCGGCCTGCCACGTGGCGTGGCCTGCGGGTCGGCGCGCGCATGGTTCTCAGGGGATGGGCTGGGCCCAGCCTGCATCCCCGATGAGGAAGGGACTTCGGGGGACGCACGAGGGGGTGCGCAGTAGGCGGATCGGGATGCCAGTCGCGGTGGGGGCCCCTCCCGCGGCGTTCCCGAAATGGCTGCAGGCAGATGCAGCAAAAGACGCCATTTTAGCCGGTCGCTCTGGTTGCTTGCCGTCCTCTACGGGGGGTAGGAACTCCCCGTCCTCCTTCTCTCCATGGCACACGGGGCCAGGACTTTGTTTTCTCCCGCAGGCTATTCGGGGGAGGGAGCAGGGGACATCTCAGGATCCACAAAGGTCAGCCTGGTGGCTCAGTGTTAGGACTGCAGCCTGGCATGCAGAAGGTACCCAGTTCAATCCTTGGCGATGCTACCAAGGTCGGTTGGCTCCTGTTCCTCCCTCTCCTCGGGGTTTATTTTGCCCATGCGTAGGGCTGGCAGGGGCCGTAAGTCTAGCAGGCGTACAGCAGGAGAGTCCTGGGGGCCACTGCAGGACTTTTGCGGGCAGAGCAGGCTCGGAGGGCCCTCCCGCCACAGGACCCCTCGGCTTCCCCGGAGGACACGTCAGACCAGGAGGATTTAGAGGGCCTGTCCCCACCCCCGAGGGGGGTAGAGGTCGACGGAGCCACGCCGCCAGGGACTAAAAAAAAAAAGCAGGGCCAGACTTCGGAAGGCGAGGATCCCCGGCTCATCCGTCTCTTCCATGGCGACGAATTGGGACCCTGCATTCCAGCTAGCCTGGAGCGATTACGGATTGCTACACCTCCAGTGGATTCTAGGCTCATTTCCAGGGATCTGGTGTTGCGGGGGCTGAGTGGACCCCTGCGGTTTTCCTTTCTCCACTTGCAGCTTCAAGTCTGCTATTTCGGAGGAGACACCGGACTTGGGATTAAAGTTTTCAAAGACGACGGGCACGCTTTACCCCTGCTGGAGGACGTCTTGGAAGTCCTGCGAGCTCCCAAGGGGGACGCAGCCGTGTCAGCGATCCCGAAGTGCAAGCTCCCAAGGGGGACGTAGCCGTGTCAGCGGTCAAGAAGCGCTCTACCATACCGGTCCCGGGTACCACGGCTCGGTAGGATCTTCAAGATCGGAAGTCAGTGATCCAAGTGAAGAGGATCCCTGAGGTCTCGGCCCTGGGGGCCTGGACAGCAATTTAGCTGGGCCCAACGACTTCTGGCCACTGAGGGCCTGCCGGAATAGGAGGCTCGTCAGGCCGGACGCCTAGAGCCGGTAGTGGTCTGCAGTGTGGACGCCCTGTAGGATCGCTTGCGGACCTCTGCACGCTCTGTGTCCGCTACTGGCCCGGCGAGCCGAATGCTGTGGTGGCGGGATTGGTCAGCGGATGGTGCGTCCGAGTCCATGCCGGGTACATTGCCATTCAAGGGTAAGCTGCTGTCCGGGAAGGAGTTGGAGGATATGATTTCGTTCCTATGGGGGTATAAAGAGTGTCATCTTCCGGGGGATGGTCACGGCCCAGGTCATCCTTCTCCTCCAGGTCGCATTTTCAGGGGAAACCGGTGGGCTCACGCCCAGGTGCTCCTTCCCCTTCCTCCTCCCGTCGCTCGGGGGGACGGGACTTCAGAAGACCCAGTCTATTTGGCAGGCCTGGTTCCTCACAGTCCCCGGCCCAGCCCGCACTATTATATCTAACCGGATCATTCCTCTGTGCCCAGGGTAGGGGGCTGTTTGGCTCTCTTCTACGAGGAATGGGCCAGGATCACGTCAGATCAAGGTGTACTGTCGGTAGTCAATCACCGGGCGGAGACGCAGACAAGCGCCGAGCGGTCCAACCAACCTTGGAAAGGTGGTTCGATCTGGGAACCGTTGGTCCGGTCCCGCATCATGAGCGAGAAAAAGGATACTACTACATTTTCCTTCGTAGTTCCAATGCAGGAAGGAACCTTCCGGCCCATACCAGATCGCAACTGTGTCAACAGATGGCGGCGGATCCCGTTTTTCGCACAGAGGTGCCACGGTCCGCCATTGCATCGATACGGCCGGGGGGGAGGGAATTCCTGCCATCCCTGAATCTCACGGAGGCTTATCTTTTTGGCAGGCTCAGTGCGGATCACCAGAAACATCTACGGTTATACGTCTGGGGGGAAAGACTTGCACTTGTCCAGCCTTGCCCTTTGGGCTAGATACAGCCCCCGGACCATTGCAAAAGGCATGTTGATCGTAGCGGCACAGCTGCGGAGGGAGGATTTCTGTTGCCCTTATACCTGCACTGTTGGCTGTTCGGCCGAAGTCAGAGTCCCTCTGGGGGTTTGCCATCACTCGCGACTGCGGTGGCGAACGTCACGAGGAGTCCTCTCGTTCCCTCTCAGTCCCTGGAGTTTTCTAGGAGCGTTGCTCGATACTAGCCAGGGGACGGTATTCCTTTCATCGGAGCGGGGCCACACAGATCAGGCAGGTTTGATCCTTGCTTCGGAATTAGCCGCCGACAGTTTGGTTTTATCTACAGACGATAGGATCCATGGCGGAAACGTGGGTCCTGGTAGCCTGGTCTTTCGCGCACAGGCGTCCATTACAATCCGTTTTGCTCTCCCGATGGAGCCCAGTGTCAGTGCAGTATTTTTTTTTTTCTCCCGTCACCATTGACAAAGCCAGAATGGACGGGGATCACCACGGATGCGAGTCTCCTTGGTCTGGAGTTGGAAGTCGGTTCAGGACCGTTGGGCCACGCCCTGGTCGCATTGGCCGATCTATGATCCCAGGACAGTCGGTCCGGGTCCTCTCAGATAATGCGACAACGGCGGCCTGCATCATTCGGCACTGGGGAACCGGACGTCCACTGGTGGTCCTCGAGGCTAGTCTCCTGCGGCAGTGGACGGAGCGTCACCTGCTCGGCATGGCAGCGTCTCGCATAACAAAGGTCGTCGACGTTCATGAGGATTTTAGACGCCAGTATGTTGGCCCAGGATAATGGGATCTGACAGCAGGGCTTCCCATCTCACCTGCGTCAGATGGGACACGCCGGCTAAGGTCCTGATGGCGACGTTCCGGAAGGCCAAGGCTCCATGGTTCTTGGCCCGCCAGAAAGCAACGGGGGCAGGAGGAGCACATGCCCTGATGTTCCCGTGGCCCACGAGGATTCTTCTGTACGTCTCCCTCATTGGACTCTGATCAGCGGAATCCTTCGGCGCATGGAGGCCCATCCACCCAAGGTGGTTAGGGTGGCTCCTGAATGGCCAAGAAGGCCCTAGTTGCGGATCTCCGCAATCTGGCGGTGGAGGGACCGTGGTGGTTGCCGTGACTTCCGGATCTTCTCCACTGGGATCCCATGTGTTTTTTTTTGATCAAGTAGATCGCTTTGGCGGGCGGCATGGTTCTGGAAAGGCGTCTGCTAAGGGGCAAAGTCTACTTGACCCGATGGTGTCGCCGTGCTGAGTTCGAGGATGGAGTCAACTTGCTTGGCGGTTGTGTGAGTTTGGAATATCTTCGAATCATGGTGCGTTAAACGGTCAATTCCCTCTACTCGGGCCTCCGTTTTTAACTATTTGGCTTCTACAGGAGGGTTTGGCTCTCGGGCTATCCTGTAGTTACCTAAGGGTTCTGGTAGCGGTTCTCGGTTGCTTTCGGGAGTTTCTTAAAGAATGTCCTTAGTGGCACTTCCGGTTTGGAACCGGGTCCCGATGGGGCGGATCAGTTGCGGCCACCTTGACGGTGCAGTGTATTGGAGCGTGGTCCTCGAAGCCCTATGTGCGCCTCCCTTCACACTTTTCATACAGGCAATCTTTAAGGACCTTAAGTTGAAGACAGTGTTCTAGCCAGGGGGACGCTGTGCATGGTCCCCTCATTTTCCCCACAGGTGGTATTCTCATGTGAAACTTCCTTCCTTCAGGATCTCCGGCAGTCGGAGCATTGGCGAAGGATCTGAGGAAGGTGGATGTGCGCGGATCTTTCCTGCAGTAGTTGGAGGTGTCGAATGATATTGATTTTCTAATCACCTCTTTGTTGGCTTCCAAGGATACCGTGGCTCACTGGTTGGAGGAGATTATAGGGTCCGCATAATTCCCTTTGCGGTAAATCGGTTCCGCGAGGGTTCAAGGGCCGTTCGAGGTCCCAGGCGGCTTCCTGGGTGGAGCGTATGCGGGTCTCTATACAGGGGATTTGCAGGGCTGCTTTTTGGAATCCTGGTATGCTTTTGCGCGTCATTATCTTTTGGATGCTTGGAGTTTAAGGGATGGCAACTTCACTGGTTGGAGGAGATTATAGGGTACGCATAATTCCCTTTGCAGTAAATCGGTTCCGCGAGAGTTCAAGGGCCGTTTGAGGTCCCAGGCGGCTTCCTGGGCAGAGCGTATGCGGGTCTCTATACAGGGGATTTGCAGGGCTGCTTTTTGGAATCCTGGTATGCTTTTGCGCGTCATCATCTTTTGGATGCTCGGAGTTTAAGGGATGGCAACTTCGGAGCAGTGTTTTAAGAGCGGGCCTCTCCGGATCCCATCCCAAGTAATCTCAGCTCTGGTACATCCCAGGAGTCTGGACTGATCCGGTACGTACAGGGAAAGGAAAATTAGGGCTTACCTCCGATAATTTTCGTTCCTGTAGTACCAAGGATCAGTCCAGAGTCCCGCCCTCTATGTTTTCTCAGTTTCGGAGAGTCCGCTGGGTGTTTTTGTCTGTTTTGCGAAGGTTGCGGGATTTCCTTATATGGCTCAGTAGCTATATGCTGATTTCTCTTTCCTGGGCAGGTCTCTCGTTGGGGACTGTGGGCCCGGGGTTTCTCCGGTTACTATTCCAGGAGGTTAGTTAGTTTAGTTTTCAGAGTTCTGCTTTGACATTGCGTTATACTGACAGGCTGTGGGTGGCACCCTGGTATATATAGGGGGAGCCTGACAAGTTTGGCTCTGTCTCCATCTGCTGGTGCGGAGGCACAACCCAGGAGTCTGGACTGATCCTTGGTACTACAGGAACGAAAATTATCGGAGGTAAGCCTTAATTTTCCTTTACTCACAGAAACAAGCGACAGCTCATCAGTTTCTAACCTTACTAGGCCACATGGCCTCCACAGTTCATGTCACTCCTATGGCACGGCTTGCCATGAGGGTTACCCAATGGACTCTAAGATCACAATGGATCCAAGCCATTCAACCACTACATTATCCAATTCAAGTGACCCACCAACTAAGATTATCTCTACTTTGGTGGGCAAACATGGACAACTTGCGCAAAGGCCTACCTTTTCAGCAACCAGTCCCACAGATAACTTTAACTACAGATGCATCCACCTTGGGTTGGGGAGCTCACATAGACAATCTCCAAACCCAGGGCACCTGGACAAAGCTCGAAGCAACGTTTCAAATCAAATTCCTGGAACTTCGAGCTATACGTTATGCTCTGCATGCATTCAAGGACTGCCTTTCACACAAGACTGTTCTCATCCAAACGGACAACACAGTAGCCATGTGGTACATCAACAAACAGGGAGGTACGGGCTCGTATCTCCTTTGTCAAGAAGCTGCACAGATTTGGGCCTGGGCCCTAACACACTCAATGTCTCTCCGGGCCACTTATCTGGCAGGCAGGCATTCAAAATGTTCTAGCGGATCGACTCAGTCGTCAATTCCACCCACACGAATGGTCCCTGGATCCCTCAGTAGCAACCAGGATTTTTCAACGGTGGGGTCAACCAACAGTAGACCTCTTTGCGTCACACCTGAATCACAAAGTGGACAAATTCTGTTCCTTACACAAACAGAAAAACCAGTCAGCCAAGGACGCCTTGCTCGCCCTTGGAACTCAGGCCTACTATACGCGTATTCTCTGATACCGCTCATAACCAAAACTCTAGTGAAGCTACAACAGGACAAGGGGTCCATGATACTCATAGCCCCGTATTGGCCTCGACAAGTATGGTTTCCAACACTTCTAGACCTCTCAGACAGGGATCCCATTCGCCTGGGTGTAGCTCCCATTCTCATAACTCAGGATCAGGGTTGGTTGCGTCATCCCAACCTTCAGTCCCTATCCCTGACAGCATGGATGTTGAATGCTTGATCTTGCAACCACTTAATCTTTCAACCCATGTATCTCAAGTGCTTCTAGCTTCATGTAAACCTTCAACACGAAAAAACTATTCTTCGAAATTGAAAAGGTTTAGTTTGTGGTGCAGGCAAAACAATATTGATCCTTTCTCCTGCTCCACAACTTCTCTACTAGACTACTTATACCATCTTTCAGACTCTGGTCTCCAGACTTCATCTGTAAGAGTACATTTAAGTGCAATCTCAGCTTACCATAACAAAATAGGAGATGTACCTATTTCAATGCAACCTCTCGTCACTAGATTTATGAAAGGTTTAACACCAATTCGACCACCCGTAACAGAATGGGACCTAGCAAAAGCCAGAAGAATGCTGGGCTGCATAGAGAGAGGAATATCGAGTAAGAAAAGGGAAGTGATTATTCCCTTGTACAGGTCCTTGGTGAGGCCTCACCTGGAGTACTGTGTTCAGTTCTGGAGACCGTATCTACAAAAAGACAAAGACAAGATGGAAGCGGTACAGAGAAGGGCGACCAGGAAGGTGGAGGATCTTCATCGCATGACGTACGAGGAGAGATTGAAGAATCTAAATATGTACACCCTGGAGGAAAGGAGGAGCAGAGGTGATATGATACAGACTTTCAGATACTTGAAAGGTTTTAATGATCCAAAGGCAACGACAAACCTTTACCATAAGAAAAAAATCAGCAGAACCAGGGGTCACGATTTGAAGCTCCAGGGAGGAAGATTCAGAACCAATGTCAGGAAGTATTTCTTCACGGAGAGGGTGGTGGATGCCTGGAATGCCCTTCCGGAGGAAGTGGTGAAGACCAGAACTGTGAAGGACTTCAAAGGGGCGTGGGATAAACACTGTGGATCCATAAAGTCAAGAGGCCGCCAATGAAGAGTGGGTGACTCGCCAGAATGATGGCTACTGCCTGGAGACAATACCCTTATTCAATAAACATACACATGGTTACTGTGACTCCAACATCACTCTAAGCTTCAACAGCAAGAGGAAATGTGGAAAAAAGGATTTGCACTCACAAAGACAGGAGTAGCTGGCTTGTTACGGCGGTTACTACCCCAAACCAAATATCCAAATTACTACCTCCACCTTCCTCTATTCCTGATGCCTTTCAACTAGCTTGATCACTCCATTCTTATACTTCACTTCAATGCATATCCAGCATAGTTCTCTGCTTCAACAGCAGGGGAAAAGAAAAACTGTTACTTCACACATCCAGCAGAGCTCTCTGCTTAAACGGCAGGGGAGAAGAAAAAAGGATTCACACTCACAAAGCGGGGAGTAGCTGGCTTGTTACGGCGGTTACTACCCCAAACCAAATGTGCCTGATACTTCACTTTCAATGCATATCCAGCATAGCTCTCTGCTTCAACGGCAGGGGAGAAGAAAAAAACTGATACCTCACGCATATCCAGCATAGCTCCCTGCTTCAACGGCAGGGGAGAAGATAAACAACCAATAAGGGCTGTATAACATAATCTGGGTAAAAACAAATAAGCATGGGTGTAGCTTGCTTATTGCGGCGGTTACTACCCCTACTACCTCTAACTACTCAAGCTAGATATTTCACTTGGATGCAGCTCCATCACCGCTCTCTACATTAATGGTGGGGGTGGAAGGGAATTAGAACCAAGAGCTAAGAGAAACAGATAAGTATGAGAGAAGAAATGAGGGAAGCTTGCTGGGCAGACTGGATGGGCCATTTGGTCTTCTTCTGCCGTCATTTCTATGTTTCTATGTTTCTATGAATTTGGTTTTAACAAGACTCATGTGTTCTCCTTTTGAACCCATAGATTCCTGTGATGTTAAATTTCTCACATGGAAGACTATCTTCCTCCTAGCCATTACATTGGCTAGAAGGGTTAGTGAGTTACAAGCACTTGTCACATACTCACCCTATACAAAGTTCTTGCATGACAGAGTGGTTCTCCGTACACATCCAAAATTCCTCCCCAAGGTTGTCACGGAATTCCACTTGAACCAATCCATAGTTTTTCCCACATTCTTCCCAAGGCTTCATTCTCACCAAGGAGAAAGAGCCTTACACACTTTGGACTGTAAACGTGCACTATCTTTCTACTTAAATCGCACTGCAGTCCACAGGAAATCCAATCAGCTTTTTGTTTCTTATGATCCAAACAAACCGGGTAAAGCAGTGGGCAAGCTTTCCAACTGGTTAGCAGATTGCATACAGTTTTGCTATGAAAAAGCAGGCTGTACTTAGGATCAGGCACATAAGAACACTTAGACTCAGTAAACGGTATAAAGTACCGTATTTTTTGCTCCATAAGACGCACTTTTTTCCCCCAAAGGTGGGGGGAAAATGTATGTGCGTCTTATGGAGCGAATATAAAAAAAAAAACCAAACAAAAATCTAACACCCCCCGACTCCCCCAAGACCTGCCGACTTAATTTCCTACAACCCCCCACCCTCCTGACCCCCCCCCCCCCAAGACCTGACAAATTAATTTCCTGCAACCCCCCACCCTCCTGACCCCCCCCAAGACCTGCCAAACGTCCCTGGTGGTCCAGCGGGGGTCCGGGAATGATCTCCTGGGTGTGGGCATAGGGCCGTCGGCTGCCAGTAAACAAAATGGCGCCGACGGCCCTATGCCCTCACTATGTCACTGAGACCGACCGCTGCTATTGGTCGGTCTCAGTGACATAGTGAGGGCATAGGGCCGTCGGCGCCATTTTGTTTACTGGCAGCCGACGGCCCTATGCCCACACTATGTCACTGAGACCGACCGCTGCTATTGGTCGGTCTCAGTGACATAGTGAGGGCATAGGGCCGTCGGCTGCCAGTAAACAAAATGGCGCCGACGGCTCACGCCCAGGAGATCGTTCCCGGACCGCTCCTGGACCACCAGGGACGTTTGGCAGGTCTTGGGGGGTCAGGAGGGTGGGGGGTTGCAGGAAATTAAGTCGGCAGGTCTTGGGGGGGGGTCAGGAGGGTGGGGGGTTGCAGGAAATTAATTCGGCAGGTCTTGGGGGGTCAGGGGGGTGGAGGTTGTTAATTTAAAGGGTTGGGTTTGGGGGTTCCCAGAGAAAGAAAAGTTTTCTGATCTGGGGAGTGGACCGAAATGGCCCTCCCCAGACCCGAAAACAAAATGGGGAGAAAAAAAAAAGCTATGCACTCCCCTAATTTGCTCCATAAGACGCCCAGACGCAGAGCCGGTTTAGCACAATTTTTTTTTTTTTTAATTTTCCCCCTCTGAATCCTAGGTGCGTCTTATGGTCAGGTGCGTCTTATGGAGCGAAAAATACGGTAAATTTTATTTGGCATTGTAAGTGTTCCTGGGAGATGCTGGATACTGGGTGCCCTTTGTCTTTCAAAACAACCAGCATCTCATTGAATACAGGAAGTGACCCTTCTTTTATAGTTAAACATACAGTATTGCCGAAACTTCTAGAATTACGTGACTGTACACCTTCCTCTCCAAGGGCGAGTAAAGGCACATTCAGTAAGAACATAAGAGCAATGTCAACCTCAGTAGCATACTATCATTCAGTGCCAATCCTTGACATATGTAAAGCAGCAACATGGAGTTCTCTCCACACCTTTGTAGCTCATTACTGTTCGGACAAAGAAGGACGACAAGATTCAGCCTATGGACAATCTGTCTTAAAGAACTTGTTTCCAGTCTAAACCCAACTCCTTCTACATCCAACCTGCTGTGATCTTCGGCTGCCTCATTTTCAACAACAATACTTCACTGTTGTTTCAGTACACAATGACTCAGCCTCTAGCTTGCTAATCACCGATATGTGAGGACTAGCATCCTGCTTATCCTGGGATAAAGCAAAATTGCTTACCTTGTAATAGGTGTTATCCCAGGACAGCAGGATGTAGTCCTCACGAAACCCACCCGCCACCCCGCGGAGTTGGGTCTCATACCTTTTATTATTTTATTTTTGCTAAAGCTTATTGCTACATACGAGACTGAAGAGAGACCCCTGTGGCAGAGAATATCATGGCATGCTGGGCATGCTCAGGGGGCTCAGAGTGCCAGTCAAAGGTTTCTAGAAACTTTGACAGTAAACTTTCCCGCCTTAGGGCTCCGTCAGTGACGTCACCCATATGTGAGGACTACATTCTGCTGTCCTGGGATAACTCCTATTACAAGGTAAGCAATTTTGCTTTATGTGTGGAAAGGAGGTCTTTGTTTCTTGCTCACCTTCTGTATGGGCAAAATTGCCCGAGTTGTTCTACAACATGGATAACTTTTTGCCCACATTATTAAAAGGCATTTGCTAGGGAGAAGGTGGAGGATAGGATAACACATATAGGGGTGAATTTTAAAAGCGTCGCTCGCATTAAAGGGCGCACATACGGGAGGGCCGCGTGCGAGCAACGCATATTTTAAAAGCCGCAAATGTACACACACATACACACACACATATATACACATGTAGAGTTAAAAAAGGGGGGGTGCGGAATTGGGGGGCAGTCTGGGCCCGGGCCCAAATTTTACCCATGTGAATCTGAATTTTAAATCCGGTGGACCCAGCGCATGGCAACGCACGGCATGCTTACTCTGCTTTTGATGAGATGGAAGTCTGCATAAATATCTGTTTAGGCCTAAAACGACTGGGTGAGGGATCTGGGTCAGCTGTGGGGAGTGCAGGCTGGAGGAGCTCGAGATGGAGTGGCAAGCTGGTGGAATAACTGGTAAAACTGAAAACGTCCTTCACATGGACAGGTTTTAAATTCGCTAACCTGCTAATGTTGAAGTCGACAAAGTCCAACGGAAGATGCGTGAATTACTTTTGCTTAACAGCTTAAAATTAAGAGCACACATAAGCATGGTAGGCGTATTTTAAATCCTATGCTAGTAATTTTAAAATTGTGGCAAATGAGCGCCTATGCACCCATTTTAAAGTTACTGTCATAGCTTTTTGCGTAATCAAAATTATGCATGTTTCTGCCAGAAAAATTGCCCACATGGGAATACACATCCACATTTATCTTGCCTATAAACAGCCATGTCTGCTCACCTTAAAGCAAGCAGTAGGAAATATTCCCTCCTCCCTCAGTTCTTTATGCACTCCAGTACTAGTGGTAAAATTGCCTCTGTTTCTGGGCCTCAGCTTATGGAAGCCCTGGCAGAAGGATATTGTTGCCTCATTCCATCTTTGTTGGAAAAGCAAATGTAATCTTTCTTGTTTCCTCTTCAGGAGTAGCATCCCCTGCTGTGACACAGCCTCTGAGTATGCCAGTCCCTCCTCCGGGCTACGGACCCCTAGCTTATGAGGTGGCACAGCCTGGTTACATCCCTCCATACATGCCTGGAGAAGGTGGCTTGCCGTACATGCCCCATGGTGAGTCTGCAAGGAAGGGAGGCTGCAGAGGAAAAGACCATTTCAAGGGTTAAATCACTTCACATTCTAAAACCTTGTGCTAAATATAGGATCTGAATATTTTGGGCAGCCCTAATGTCTCAGTTTATGCACCAGACGCTTCTAGTCAGGAATCTGGTTAATTCCTGGGCCCAGGTTTCTGCTCCAAGCATTGAAAGTTATTCCACCCAGCCCTTCTGATGGCCCTGCCAAGCTGTTCTGTAACTTAAATAAGGATGGAAACAGGGCCTGGAAAGGAGCAGAAGTGCTTGCACCTTGGACATAGCAAAGCCTCGAGATGGGTATAATCCAGCAAGCTGCGCTGAATGCAGGCATCTCTGCTCTGGGGTAGTGATGTGTGGGGATCAAGGTCCAGAGAGAAGGAGAAAGGCAGTCTGTTGAAGAAAACAATGTTGAAGTCAATACTGAAGAAAGTTTTTGTTGAGTAACTTCTGAGTTTTAAATTTCCTGCCTCTTTCAGTGGTGAAAGTTTTAGCCAAGTAAAGAGGCAAGGCAGGGAGTCTGGTATGGGCCTGGCTAAAAATGTATCCAGCTAGCACCAGTATTCATCGCAGGCCAGATAAACTTAACTGGGTAAGTCTGGTCAGGAAAAATCAATCTTAAAATTATCTGGGGTAAGTTTAGCAGGCACATTACACTGAATATCCAGATAAAGGTAACCCTTGGTGACTTTCCCCACTCCTTGGCATCCTCAGTGTTGGCTTGTAAAGATTGCACAGGGCTTCGGTTTTCGGGGGGGGAGGGGAAGCAATTTTCAAAAGCCATTTACAAATGTTGATGACTATTTACTCACCTTCATTCAGCAGTCAGAAAATTGCTCACCCTCCCTGTGGGCAAAAGTAAATGCATGTTCCACAATTCCATTCTACTTTTTGCAGAGATCAGCCAGATCTAGCATATCCTTTTTTTAAATAGTAGATTGTCTCACAGATATGTGTTCAAGGCCTGCGTTAAGTACGCCGGTGTGGGTGGTAGGACCCAAGCATATCACTCCGCTATGGGCTGCAGTGTGAACCATCACCTGGGCATGTCTCAATGAATTAAGTGGAGCCCCATGGCATTCAGGCACCTGGCAATCATCCAGTGTACATTTGAGGATCCAAGCAGATGAGTCGGTGGTGGACGAAGGGAAGTGCATCAGCAGCAGTGGAGGATCGGCAGGAAGCGGAGACGACATCAACCGTGGTATTTTGCCCAGAAGATGGGAAGCTCCAAATTTTGAAGTCGCACAGGGCAGCTAGAAACCTTGCATCAGCCCTGAATACAAAACTTTTTTTTTTTTTAAATGCTATTTAGTCAGTTCTCTTGCCAAAGTATGGAGATGGATTTGGAGGACCTTTTTTTTGCCTTTAGTGGGTAACCCAGAAGTTTGCTCCAGGTCTGCAGAACTTAATTTCTCCATGCATAAGCAGGACAGAAATTAGCCTCAGAAGTGGAGAATGTCATTCTGACAGTGCCAAGATGGAAAAGCTTTCTCAGATCTCAGAAAAACCGTCTAGCCACTGCTATGCAAGTCTCCTTTGTCTGCTTTTGCTCTCTTCAGTTGCTTAAGAATGTTTGCCTTTGTTTTCCTAGTTTTCTTTTATTACTAAATTCTCTTAATTTCTTTTTGTCATACTCCACAAAAAATACATTTTTTCTTTTTCTTTTTTTTACTTTTGCCTTACTAACGTTCAGATTTTAGTTCAGTTTGACTGTGTGGTATAGCACGAGCGATCTGTGGCTTTTCTAGAGAACAAATCCACGCTGGACTCTAACTCCTCTCATACAACTTTATTCTTCACAGCAATAAACATAAACCCCAAACTGCTTACCTTGCAGTACTTCACCAAAATAACATCAGTAGGTCAATTACATAATTAGGAGCTACCTTCTGTTCCCGGGGCCATCCTTTGCTCTCCTCTGAGCCTAAGCTATATTCCTACTTAGAGGAGCTGCCTTGCACCCAGAATGCCTTGCCTTAAGGTGGACCAGGTCCAGGGATCTGGGACCGGTCCTTTTTAAGGTGCTCTGAGGGTTTCTCTGGCATGCTCTGCCATGTATCCTCCTGCTCAGCTCAACCTTCTTAGGTTAAACAATTGCTCTTATGAGGGCTATGTCCATAATTAGGAACCTCTCACTCTTGTTCTCTTTTCTTGCTCTCCCTTGGGGTTTCTTCTTTCTTTCTTCAGCTACATTCTGAGCCCTTAACGCATAGGGTATCTCTTGTTTTCCCGCAGTTAAGCAGGCTGAATTAGCCATGCTGTCTGGGAGCGCACCTCGCGGCTCGTTGCAGGAACTTCTGAGAAAATTGAAAGACATGCTACTGCACGTATGCGCAGTACCTTCACACGTGTCTGCCTGCATTGCCTCAGTTTTTTGCTTTCCCGCACAACAACGGTCGTGGATTCTTCTCTCTCTCTCGCCTCTTCTACTGTTTTTTATTTTTTTCCCTCTCTCTTTCTGTCTTTGCTTAGGAAAACCCCCAACAGCACTGCTATCATGGCCCCTAAAGCCCCGGGGTTTAGGTTTTGCCAATGCGGCAAAACCATGTCCATCACCGATTGACATGTGGTCTGCCGCTGCCTAGGGCCGGACCTCGACCAGGCATCTCCCCAGGCCCAGTGTCAGTGGACTATCAGAATTGTGGAGCTGAAAAATGCACAATCTTCAGGCTCCTATGCCCCCTCCCAGCGATCGGCACACTCCACTCCAGGACATTAGCCCAAAAGGCTGGATGGCCAGAGACGAACGTCCTCCCTGCAACCTTCATCCATTAAGTCGTACATGGCCACATCCCCCGAAGATCTGGGCAGGGGAGGAGCGGTTGGGCCATGTTGAGGAGGCCTCGGCACCCAGGACACCTCCTGCGTTGAGTGTGTCGACCAAGGCACCCCAGCCGGAAACGTACGCAGGGCCACGCTGCTGGTCCCGATGCATCATGCCGCCCACAGCAAATCTCCCAACGTTACACATACGAAGATTAGGGCTGCTGCATCAGACCCTGCAGCGCCAAAGTGCACCCCCAAATCATCTGCGCAAGGGGCAGTGAAGCATTCGACATAGCGGGCGCTGAAGCAACCCGCGTACTCACCATAGAGGCCAACTTCGCCGGGAAAGGCCAAGTTCCACCACTCAACCTCAACACACCTGATGCATCAGCGCCATGCCGCCACATGACTCATCGGGGAAGAGCCACTCTAGGACTCCACCAGCACTCTTGACCCTCTCCGATGTCGATGGCTCTGGGCCCTCGAAGGTGGCTGCTACACACCCGTCTGGCCCTTCACTCTCCTCAGCTTCCGACGAGCATTCAGGAGCCCAGAAACGGAAAAGGCTTCACCCGGCATCCCCAGAAGGGGTGCCAGCAACATGAGTCACTCGGACCGTTTTACAGATCACCTGAATCTAAAGAAATCTATCAACAACACAACTAAGGACTGTTTCTATAAGCTCCAAGTTCTGAAAAGACTCAAACCCCTTCTTCATTTCCAGGACTTCAGAACAGTCCTCCAGTCAACGCTGTTTTCTAAAACTGACTATTGCAATGCCCTCCTCTTGGGGCTCCCCATCTTAGCCATCAAACCACTACTGATGCTCCAGAATGCAGCGGCGAGAATCTTAACCAACACTAATCGAGGAGCCCACATCACCCCCATTCTCCGAAACTTGCACTAGCTGCCAATAAAATACAGAATCCTGCACAAGGCACTCACGATAATCCACAAAACCATCCACAACCAGCTACCACTAGAACTTCAGATCCCTCTCAAACTTTACTCATCCTCAAGACCTATCAGAGAAGCATATAAAGGTACCCTTCAAGTCCCACCAACTAAAGCCACGCATCTATCATCTACCAAAGAACGTGCATTCTCCACAGCGGGCCCTATCATTTGGAACAACTTGCCGACAGACCTAAGATTGGAACCCTGCCTTCTGATGTTTCGAAAAAAACTTAAGACTTGGCTTTTCCTCCAAGCCTTCCCCTAACGTCAACATGCCTCTCAACTAGGCTTTGCCCAACTATCTAGACGCCCTGCCTAGTCTCATTGCACATATATTTATCCTCTAGTTTTGCTAGCCTACTACTTCCCGGCTACTCTAGCCTCCAAGTTCGATTTCCCTGTTATATGTAACTTTGCCTTTTGCCGTCTTGTTAATGGTTATTTAGTTAGCCTCTAAGTTCCTTGTAAACAGATTTGATGTGAATCTTTTTCATGAAGGTCGGTATAGAAAAATGTTAAATATCATGACATTTGTCTTAACACTCCAAACCTATATTTTAAGTTTGTTTTAATTTCTAACTATAGTTTTTACCCATATTATTTAATTTTATTTTATTATCGTTTACACTTTAGTCTGTTTTATCATTTCATCAGTTATGATTTATTTATATATGTTTTTATATGTGAATCGCCTAGACCATTACCTATGTATAAGCAGTATACAAAAAAAAATAAATTTTGCCCTTTCTGCAACCCAATGACTGGATGTGTTCCTTGGACCTCAAGGATGCCTATGCCCACATACCAATGCACCCCTCTTCCTGGCAATATCTTTGTTTCCAGGTCAACATTGGACACTAGCAATACAGAGTGCTGCCGTTCGCCCTATCCTCTGCGCCCAGGGTGTTCATGAAATGCCTAGCAGTAGCTGTGGCCCATCTTCGGAAGAGAGGAATAAAGCTCTTCCCCTATCTGGATGACTGGCTTCTCGTAGCCCTGAGCCCAGAATGTCTACGCAAGCACCAACTTCAGATGATAACCTGCTTGGAGCAGCTAAGATTTTCATCAATTATGAGAAGTCTCATCTGGACCCCTCTCAATCTCTACAGTTCATAGGCGCCATAATCAATACAAATCTATGCAAGGCCTTCCATCAGAAGGACAGGATTTGCACCTCCCGGGTGCTCGCTTCGACTTTAAAAGGCCTTCCATGCTCCATGGCATGTCAGGTTCTCACATAAGAGCATAAGAAAATGCCATACTGGGTCAGACCAAGGGTCCATCAAGCCCAGCATCCTGTTTCCAACAGTGGCCAATCCAGGCCATAAGAACCTGGCAAGTACCCAAAAACTAAGTCTATTCCATGTTACCATTGCTAATGGCAGTGGCTATTCTCTAAGTGAACTTAATAGCAGGTAATGGACTTCTCCTCCAAGAACATATCCAATCTTTTTTAAACACAGCTATACTAACTGCACTAACCACATCCTCTGGCAACAAATTCCAGAGTTTAATTGTGCATTGAGTAAAAAAGAACTTTCTCCGATTAGCTTTAAATGTGCCCCATGCTAACTTCATGGAGTGCCCCCTAGTCTTTCTACTATCCAAAGGAGTAAATAACAGATTCACGTCTACCCGTTCTAGACCTCTCATGATTTTAAACACCTCTATCATATCCCCCCTCAGTCGTCTCTTCTCAAAGCTGAAAAGTCCTAACCTCTTTAGTCTTTCCTCATAGGGGAGTTGTTCCATTCCCCTTATCATTTTGGTAGCCCTTCTCTGTACCTTCTCCATCGCAATTATATCTTTTTTGAGATGCGGCGACCAGAATTGTACACAGTATTCAAGGAGCGATACAGTTTGCTATTTTGACTGCCACAGCACACTGTACCGACGATTTCAATGTGTTATCCACTATGACACCTAGATCTCTTTCTTGAGTTGTAGCACCTAATATGGAACCCAACATTGTGTAATTATAGCATGGGTTATTTTTCCCTATATGCATCACCTTGCACTTATCCACATTAAATTTCATCTGCCATTTGGATGCCCAATTTTCCAGTCTCACAAGGTCTTCCTGCAATTTATCACAATCTGCTTGTGATTTAACTACTCTGAACAATTTTGTGTCATCTGCAAATTTGATTATCTCACTCGTCGTATTTCTTTCCAGATCATTTATAAATATATTGAAAAGTAAAGGTCCCAATACAGATCCCTGAGGCACTCCACTGTCCCCTCCCTTCCACTGAGAAAATTGCCCATTTAATCCTAATCTCTGTTTCCTGTCTTTTAGCCAGTTTGCAGTCCACGAAAGGACATCGCCACCTATCCAAAGACTTTTTACTTTTCCTAGAAGCCTCTCATGAGGAACTTTGTCAAACGGCTTCTGAAAATCGAAGTATACTATATCTACCAGTTCACCTTTACCCACATGTTTATTAACTCCTTCAAAAAGGTGAAGCAGATTTGTAAGGCAAGACTTGCCCTGGGTAAAGCCATGCTGACTTTGTTCCATTAAACCATGTCTTTCTATATGTTCTGTGATTTTGATGTTTAGAACACTTTCCACTATTTTTCCTGGCACTGAAGTCAGGCTAACCGGTCTGTAGTTTCCTGGATCGCCCCTGAAGCCCCTTTTTAAATATTGGGGTTACATTTGCTATCCTCCAGTCTTCAGGTACAATGGATGATTTTAATGATAAGTTACAAATTTTTACTAATAGGTCTAGGTTTCAAGGCAATAGCCATGTATGTGGTCCCACACACACATTTTCACAAGCGCTGCCTTTAATGGGGACTGTGGTCCCAACGATCCCATCCCATGTCGACTGTGAGTCTAACTCGTTCGATGTCGTCGGACGTCGACTGGTGGCTGTTGCCAGGAATTCTCCAATCTGGAGCACCTTTCTGGACTCTATCCCACCAGCTAATCCTAACCATGGATGCGTCTACCAAGGGTTGGGGAGCTCAGATCTTCCTCAGAAAAATGTTTTCAGATCAATCTGTTAGAACTCCGGGCTATTCGCAACACAGTCTGTGCCTTTATTTGCCTTCTTCAACACAAACAGTCATGATTTACATGGACAATCAAGTAGCCATGTTCTACATCAACAAGGTCAGGTTCCAAACTGCTTTGCAGGAAGTCATTGCTAATTCTGGAATGGGCGCTAACTCACTCCATACAGCTACAAACTACTTACCTACCCAGAATAAGAAACATGGAAGCAGACTGGCTCAGCAGGATCTTTTATCCTCACTAGTGGGAGCTGCATCCGAAAGTGGTGTCCACCCTCTTCCGCAAGTGGGGACTTCCAACGATAGATTTCTTCACCACCGAACAAAACATGAAGTTACCGGTGTTCTGTTCCCTGTACCTCCAATTTAAAGATCTTCTTGCTTCTTGGGCTCTAAATATAGTTCTGGCTCAACTGATAAAACTACCATTTGAGCATTTAGTGACAACAGATTTGAAAATCCTTTCTTGGAAGATTTTTTTTTTGTTAGTAATGTCTACCTTGAGAGAGTAAATTGCAAGCCTTGATCTCATACTATCTCTATACTCATTCCACAACAGAGTAGGTTTTGAAAATTCATCCAAAATTTCTACCAGAAAGTCTGTTTCCTTTAAATCAATCCATTTTCTTGCCAACATTTTTTCTGAGACCACATGCCAATAAGGTACTTCATACATTGGTTTTCAGAAGAGCTTTTATTCTTTTAGAACAGTCTTGCAGAGAGTCTTCCCTTCGCCCAAACAGGGTGCTTTATTTACAAAGAGAACTCTCTTGACTTGGATATCTGATTGCATCTTCTGCAGTTATAATCAGGTAGGACAATATCTTCAAAGTAAAGTGGAAACCCATCAAGTCCTATAGCAGCTTCCTTAGCTCATCTTTGCTCTGCCTCCATAGAAGATATGCAAGGCTGCCACCTAGTCTTCCGTCCATACCTTAACTGCTTATTGCTGCCTACAAAATGCTTCATGTCAAGATAGTGGTTTTGAACAGCAGTTCTAAAGAACTTATTTAATTGATTCCTTCGACTCTTCCCTCCAGCCTCTGGCTTAAATATGGGTAGCATGTTCCACTGTTAAATAAGAGCATAATAAACAATTTCATGCAATCCTCAGCTTGGGAGTCTTCAATTGTGTGGCTGATCACAAGAGAATGTAAAGTTGCTCACCTGTACAGGTGTTCTCTGTAGGAAGCAGGACAAATCAGCCACACATCCTGCTCCCTGTAGAGTCGAAGGTCAGTCTTCTATAAAGCCTGGGGAAACTAGCACAGCAGCAGCTGCTTGGAAATGCTCATGGAAGAAGGTTTTTTCTGAACTCTGAGAGCACTTTTTCATCTCGGCGCTATTGTGTAACAGATTTGTCCTGCTTTATATGGAGAACACCTGTTACATGTGAAAAACTGCTGTTTCAGCTCTGGGATGTTAGAAGTATCAGGATAGGCAATTTTATAAATTAGAACAAACCTTGCAGAATTTTTCACATTTTCTCAAATGAAAGCCAAATGGAATTTACCAAATAGTCAATTTCTTTGCATATTTACAGGTTAGGTACTGCCTTGGATCTCTTAGAATGGCCCCTGGAAGTCTTGTAATGGGACAATAACATTCTAAATATTGTCTTGACACTAATCAAGATTGCATATTGGTACAAAATGTACAGAGGATTGCATTTTATTACACATGAAGAAGTTGGTTAGTAAAGTAATCAAGATTTGGGAGACAGGATCTCAATTAATGATTTACAACTTTTTTTTTAAATTTATAAATTAGCAGTGGATACAGATTGAAGAGAAATTCAAATGAAAATGTTCAATATGGACAATGAAAAATCATTTGTGATGAATTTTCTTTACTCAGTGACAAATATCAAATTGGAACATTGGCACACACTTTTGCGTGGTGCTAAAAAATCACAATGTTTGGAAGAAAATCTTAAGATGGTCTTGGACATGTGATTGACAGACTGATCTCATTGAATGTTGTAACTCTGCTATTGGGCACTGTAAATTCAGATAATTTTACATCACATGAAAGAACTTGTATGCATTGCAGTATTTTTTTTTTGTCAAAAGAATGTTGTGAGGCAGTGGCCCTAGTGTTCCCATATTTACCTGTGAAGGAAGAAGGCTAGATGCCTGGTCTACCTTAAAAGCCTTAAGGAGAATATACTGTATAGGCAGGATGCTGTGGGGCAGGTGGGGCTCAGAGGGCGTAACCAGAGACTGAGGAATAAGAGCTGGAATCCAGGTCAGGATAACCAGACCAGGCCTAGGTCTCCAGAAGGAAGGCAGCTCCAGTAACATAACACTGCTCAAATACTGAGCTGAGACGAACTAGTACACACTGGGGCGGATTTTAAGAGCCCTGCTCGCCTAAATCCGCCCAAATCCGGGCGGATTTAGGCAAGCAGGGCCCTGCGCGCCGGTGAGCCTATTTTACATAGGCTCACCGGCGCGCAGGGCCCCGGGACTTGCGTGCCGGTGAGCCTACCGGCGCGCGCAGAGCCTACCGCAGAGCCTACCGGCGCGCGCAGAGCCCCGGGACTCGCGTAAGTCCCGGGGTTTTTGGAGGGGGCGTGTCGGGGGCGGGCCGAGCGCAGCGCCGTTTTTGGGGCGGGCCCGGGGGCGTGGTTACGGCCCGGGGCGGTCCAGGGGCGTGGCCGCGCCCTCTGTACCCGCCCCCAGGTCGCGTCCCGGCGCGCTAGGGGCCCGCTGGCGCGCAGGGATTTACGTCTCCCTCCGGGAGGCGTAAATCCCCCGACAAAGGTAAGGGGGGGGTTAGACAGGGCCGGGGGGGTGGGTTAGGTAGAGGAAGGGAGGGGAAGGTGAGGGGAGGGCGTTGGAGGATTCCCTCCAAGGCCGCTCCGATTTCGGAGCGGCCTTGGAGGGAACGGGGGTAGGCTGCGCGGCTCGGCGCGCACCGGCTATACGTAATCGATAGCCTTGCGCGCGCGCCGATCCAGGATTTTAGCGGATACGCGCGACTACGCGCGTATCTACTAAAATCCCACGTACTTTTGCTTGCGCCTGATGCGCCAGCAAAAGTACACGAACGCGCCGTGTTTGAAAATCTACCCCACTGAGTAGAGAGTACACCATCTGAAGGTAAAGGCAGTCTACTGTTATGCATACGATTAAAGCTGTGAATAAAAAAGGCTGAAGTCAGACTGAATTTCTGCCTCCAGGCCTGTGGGAATCTCCACTTGTTCCCACATATGGTATCATGCATGGGATTTTTTCTATAGCTTTGCACAGAAAAAAAAAATCCTAGCCTCCAAGAAAGTGTCTGTTGAGAATACAGAGAGATTGTGTAGAGGACTTGTGGTTCTAAATGTAGTACAGAATACAGGGGGCCTGAGGCTCTGAAGCAAAGTACAGAGCATAGGGATGCACAGAGCATGGTAGCTTGTATGAAAGGGTGTGGTTCAGAAGCTGCACTGAAGAGAAAAAAACATAAACCAAAGTTTAAAAGGTTTCAGGTAGAAAGGAAACTGTGAATGGGCATAGTGGCAGGGATAGCCAGGAAGTGGTAGGTTTGTACAGGAGAAACCTGCCTGGAGGTAGAGAATTAAAAGTGATTTAGTTATTGCTGATTATGCAGGTTGGTTTATTTGATTTTTACCTTTTTTTTTTTTTTTCCTGGCTTGAAAAAAAAACCAGGAAAGAACACTGGTGCAGCAGGACTGTACTGCACAGGGTGTGGCCCTGAAAAAGCTGCCAGAGTGGGCTGTAAGTGCAGTGAAACGAAATGGGGTGGGGCCCTTTTCCAGCAAGCAAGCCACTCTAGAAGAAAGGTGAGTAGCCAGAGTAGGACAGCACCAGAATGCAGCAGTCTATCATGACTGAAGGAAGGTGGCAAGCACTGATCTAGAATCTTCAGGAGGGAGATAGGTTACAAGAGAGCCTTGAAAGGAGTCATCAAGGCCTGAGCCAAGCAAAAACGGAATCAGGAAATACACTGGGCCTTGGTCAGCTTCTGTTTGGAGTAGAGCCTCATGGCCTTAACAAAAAATGGCAACACAGAGTGCCCAGTGGGCCGCAACACTGACTGGTCAGAGGATGGCGCTACAGGTGGTCCTGAAAAAGACCCATAGGGTGCCCAAACACTACCGGAGACCAGAGACTGCTCCTGTGAAGCCCTGAGAAGGGGGTGGTGAAGAACCCTGAGAGGGGGTCAAGAGAGCCCTGCAAGGGCAACACAGACTGCCCAGGAGAAGGCAGTATTGAGGAGTTGGAAGTCCTGAGGAAGACCCTATAGGATCCCCAAACACTACTGGGAGTCCAGAGACCTCCCATGAGAAGCCCAGCAAGAGAGGGCAAGAAAAGGCAAGCGAGGGATGCCGCGGAGAGTCCAGAGGGTGGTGCTGCTGTGTCCCCAGCAAGTGAAGCTGCGGAGGAACTAGCAAACTGTGTGAGTGAGTGGCCAGAGTGTACCGAGCAGGAAACTGTGGGCAGCCCAGAGGGAGGCGCTGCAGAATGTACAGAGGGGAGAAACCTGTGGAGAGCCCAGGGCAAGGTGCTGCAGAATGTACAGACAAGGAAACTGTGAAGAGCCCAGAGGGAGGTGCTCTAGAGAACCTGGAGGAAGAGTTCACAGCGATCCCAGAGGATGGCACTGTGGAGACTCCAGCAACAGAGGATACAGAGGAGCCATGGGTGGGGGAGGGGGCACTAAATCAGAGATACCAGATGCCAAGAAGTGGGTGCAGCTGGTTATAGAGGAACAAGCACTTGTGTTTCCCTAGTCGGTCCAAAAAGCTCCATCGGGGTGGAATTCAAACCCGGAACCAGCAAAGGACTCAGTTAAAGGACTGGGGATGTGCACTGCGCAAATGGCACACTGAATGGTGGTCATGATGTTGTAGAAGGTAACCCTAAGAGATAGGGGTGAGCATGTCACTAGGTCCCTGTTCCCAAGCGTAGCTGGTGGGAAGCCAGAGGAAGGGGAATGGAAAGTCTTGGACTCTCCTGGATGGGATCCAGGAGGGAGTAGGGATGCTTAGCCCGATGGGTCCAAACTGAGGGGAGGGGTATGTGAGGCAGTGTCCCTAGTGTTTCTGTTTACCCGTTCAGGACCAGGCTAAACATTTGGTCCATCTTAAATGCCTTAAGGAGAATATGCTCTATGGGCGGGATCCCGCAGGGTAGGTGGGGCTCAGAGGCTGTAACCAGAGACTTGGGAATAAGAGCTGGAGATAAGCAGACCAGATTCAAGCCTTCAGGAGGCAGGCAGCTTCTGTAACATAACACTGAGCTGAGACGAAGCAGTACAAACTGTGAGTAGAGAATGTACACAGTCTGAAGGTAAAGGCAGTCTACTGTTGTGTATATGAATGTTTTAAGAAAGGCTGGAGTCGGACTGAATTTCTGCTTCCAGGCCTCTGGGAATCACTGCTCCTTCCCACAAATGTATTTTGAGTTGCTGGATAGGAGACTAAGCCTGAACATTTACCTACTAAGAGCAGATGATGACATTTATAGTAAGAGTAATTTCTAAACCACCTAATTACCAGACCTCTTTTGTGGGCAGCTTACAATATAACATACACAATATAAAGCAAAACAGCATTAAAATGTATACAGTTAGTTAACAACTCCATATAAAATCAATTTCCATTGTGATCTGTTCCAATTTCCATTGTGATCAATTTCTATAGTGATCTGTTTGTTATAAAGTCAAACTATAGAAACATGTATTTTTAGGTAGGGAAAGAAAAAGCAATTCTTTTTAAATAAGACTGGAGTAAGATCTCTCAAAAGTTGACATGTCAGTCAGTTAAATATTATGGGGAAAAATATACAGATGGTGCTTTGGTCTGGATTTGCTGACTAGTTGCCGCAAGTGCTGAGATACTCTTCGGACTCTGATGGCTCTGCTTTTCCTTTTGAATGGAAAGGAAGCTCAAATGGTTGCTGTAAAAGCACTCCTTTAAAAATAAAATTTGTGATTTTTCATTTTAAAGCTGGTTATAGTCTCGCCAGGAGTATGTGGAACTCAGGAGAGGATCTGCCCCGGTGAACTGACACTTATCAGAGAAGGGCTGACACTTATCAGAGAAGGGCTACCAAAATGATAAGGGGACTGGAACAGCTCCCCTATGAGGAAAGACTAAAGAGGTTAGGACTTTTCAGCTTGGAGAAGAGATGGCTGAGGGGGGATATGATAGAGGTCTTTAAGATCATGAGAGGTCTAGAATGGGTAGATGTGACTCGGTTATTTACGCTTTCGGATAATAGAAGGACTAGGGGGCATTCCATGAAGTTAGCATGTGGCACATTTAAAACTAATCGGAGAAAGTTCTTTTTTACTCAACGCACAATTAATCTCTGGAATTTGTTGCCAGAGGATGTGGTTAGTGCAGTTAGTATAGCTGTGTTTAAAAAAGGATTGGATAAGTTCTTGGAGGAGAAGTCCATTTCCTGCTATTAAGTTGATTTAGAAAATAGCCATTGCTATTACTAGTAACGGTAACATGGAATAGACTTAGTTTTTTGGGTACTTGCCAGGTTCTTATGGCCTGGATTGGCCACTGGTGGAAACAGGATGCTGGGCTTGATGGACCCTTGGTCTGACCCAGTATGGTATGTTCTTATGTTCTTATCTGTGGGGAAATGGTTTCCATAGTGTACTGGGGCAGATATTTTTTAAAGAAAGTTTAATCCTCCTGCTTTAGCAAAGTTCATAATGTTATAGTAACTCCAATAGGGTTAGGTGGCAGTGCATTAATTCTCTCCTCCCTCCCTCGTATTATATAGGTTCTGTCTCAGCTAGAAGGCCAAGAATGGTTCATCTCTGGCTTACAGCTCAGACCTTACATTTGATCTTAGCCAAAAGGCTGAGAATGACTGGGGCAGATTCAACCTTGGTGTTATAATTCTGCTGATGAGCTATAAACTAAGGTATTGATGAGTTAGAGAAATATTTTTAAAATCTACTTCTCTTGTCCCTTCCTTCTCTTTTTACCCCTCCCTCCCTCCTTCTGTCCTTCTGTATTCAGCTAGCTTTTAATCCGGTTATCTGTATGAGGTGTTTGCTTTTCCAGGAGGCTCCTGGAGATGCCTCTTACACAATAAGCATGTGCCTTTGTGCAAGTTTGGACAAGAGAGTGGTTTCAAGGGGAAAAATAAAACCCAACTTGCCTAGAACCCACTGTTATCTGCTAAGAGGCATGTATTTACTTATTGTAGTGTGTCTATAAATTCACATTTCATAGATGTTTGAAATAGGAGGGTAAACAAACTCCCCCGTCTTCTCTTTCAGTCCGTGGAATGCACCAGTCATTTTTATCTTTGGCAACAGCACTGATAGTGATACAATAGAAGGTTTATTTCTGTATGAAATTATGGTATGTGGCTATCAGATGAACAGAGATACTAACTTGATCCTCAGCTTTCCTTGTTCCCACACTTGCCCACTATAACTTGCTTATAACTGCAGCGATATGGGCAAGTGTTCACCTTAAGTCATTTGCTTGACAGGTTACTGTCCGCCTGCTGGACCCCACAGCCCAATGGGATACTACCCCCCCCACTTCTGGGCACTACCCCTCTGCCAGTGGACACACCGCCACAGTTATCTTACCACCTGAAGCTGCTACCACAGTGACTGTGCTGCAAGGTGAAATCTTCCATCTCACGCCAGTACAGACAGTGTGTCCACGCTGCCAGCAAGCCATCACTACCCGAATTTCGCATGAGATCGGGCTGTTGAACATGCTGCTCTGCTGCTTCTGCTGTGCCGCAGGGTATGTATCCTGCTTTCCATGGTTTGAATTCAGATAACTTTATTGGCATGACAATTATTACATGTTGCCTGTTGTAGCTGACGATTATAGGATGGCCAGTGTGACACCGATCTTTAAAAAGGGCTCCGGGGGGGGGGGATCTGGGAAACTATAGACCGGGTCAGCCTGTCTTCAGTGCCTGGAAAAATTATGGAAAATATTCTAAGAAAAAAGAAGCTGATAATATAGCAGATCACGCGAATGTAGCGGGAATAACGATTTTAGCAAAACCAGGGCGAGATGCTACTCTTTGCGGTTCATATAGCCCAATAGCTCTGATTAATTTGGACCTCAAGATATTGGCTAGGATCTTAGCAGAGCGACTGAAGGTAGTTCTAACCACATTGGTTCATAGTGATCAAGCGGGTTTTATACCCATGCGTATGGCTAGCGCCAATATTCGTAATGTGGTTGATTTAGTAGACTGGGTTAAAGGTAATAATATTCTGTCTGTCTTATTATCTGTAGATGCCGAAAAGGCCTTTGATTTGGTTCATTGGCCCTTTCTATTTAAAGTCTTACAGAAAATGCAATTTCGGAAGCTTTACCATTTTCCCAAGGCCAGGGTCAAGGTTAATGGGGGGGGGCTATGGTGCTAGTTTTGACATACAGTGAGGCACTAGGCAAGGCTGCCCACTGTCCCCTATGTTGTTTGCTCTTTTCTTGGAGCCATTTGCTACCCGGGTTCGTAACTCACAGAGTGTTAAAGGGGTAAAACTGCAGGATATGCACTTTTTAAAATATCCCTTTTTGCCGACGATATTTTGTTCACACTCACAGACCCAGGGGCATCATTAACTGCGGTGGTGGGGGAGCTTGATAGCTATCACAGGGTGGCAGGTTTTAAGGTGAATTATGACAAATCAGAAATTTTAAACATAAATCTCCCTCCAACTCCCTCATAAAGAGGGAATTCCCCTTTCAATGGGCTAAAACATCAATTAGGTACCTGGGGGTGCAAATAGGTTCTGATTTGTCTGACCTCTTCACACTTAACAACACTCCTCTTTGGACAAGATTGAGAAAGATCTTAGTAACTGGAGCAGGGAACACTTCTCGTGGGTGGGCCGAATAGTAATAATTAAGATGAACGTATTGCCTCTCTTTTTGTATTTTTATTCTACAATTCCCATTCACATATCTGCCACTATACTAAGTTGTGGCAGAAAAGGATTTTTAGCGATATTTGGAAAAAGAGACCACTATGAATCGCTAAAGCTGTTCTTTTTCTACCTAAGAAGCATGGGGATCCCTAATTTGCTTTGGTATTTTGGAGCGGCGCAACTTAGCGCTCTGGTCGTTCTGCATAACACAACGGTTCTTAAGCAATGGGTACGATTGGAACAGAAAATGGTAGGGGACATGCCGTTACAAGCCATTCCATGGCGAGACATGGAGACCAATACGACACATGCCATTTGCCTTGGCCAATACCCTTAAAGTTTGGAAGCAATGGAACCCAAATTGGTAGGTTCTTTTAACCATTTCCATCTCACTCATCTGTTCCATAATACCACCTTCTCTGCGGGCATAGAGTCCAAGGCATTTTCAATATGAGTTACCCAGGATGTTCTTTATATCGGCCAGCTTTTTAAGGAGGGTGGGGTGATATCCCATGCAGATTTTCAGTTTAAATACCAACAATGTGCCACTAACTTTCTAGACTATGCACAAATTTACACTGGTTACCCATCAACTATAGAATAGTGTTCAAGACCCTGTCCATCATCCACAAAACCATCTATCATCAATCCACACTCCAACTCAAATTACCACTCGAACTCCACACTTCCACAAGACCGATCAGGTCGGCATACAGAGGATCTCTCCAGGCTCCCCCTAATAAATCCGCTAGTCACACCTCCATTCAGAAACGAGCCTTGTCCACTGCTGGATCCTATCAATGGAATCTACTTCGCCAGGAACAATGCCATTTCTCCTTCAGAAAGAAACTGAAAACTTGGCTGTTCACTCAAGCCTTCCCTTGATGGGTCACTCCACAACTAGCGAAGACACACACCCCTTATTTTTTCACAGTCCCCCCCCCCCCCCCCGCCCCTTTCTCCTGGATCCTATAACGACTGCCCTGCCTCGTTCCTGCCACAGTTCAATTTTACATATTAGGCCATCGTCTAAGCTAGTATCATACGTTGATTGTTACTTACTTTACACTTTTTAGAATTATGTTTAATTTCATTTGCTCTTAATTCTCCTGTACTGTAAATCCCTGTTCATTGTAACTTTCTTCTATTTAATTGGTTACCCCTGGTTACGCTGTAAACCGGTACGATAAGACCTTTGTCTTGAGCATCGATATATTAAAAGAATTTAAATAAATAAATAAAGTAGACATTTTTTAAAGACACTATTAGACACTAAACAGGTGCACATAACCAAATCTTTATTTGCAAATTTCTGTGAACATGCTGGGAAACTGAAAGGCACAATATAAAAAATGTATTCTTTATTCAATGTACAGCCATCCAATTCGTTTTCACATATCAAAGCATGAACACACGATGTGGGAGAAACATACAGGTCAATACAGTAAAGTGCAGCAGCGGTTACCCTGCTTCTAACCCGTCTTCTATTCACAAATTGGCCGCGTTAGTCCAACCCGCAATTCACTATCCCCTTTAACCCATTCTTACTGCCTCTTTAAATCAACGAGTAACCCCTTCCGCCCACAGCATGTATATGAGATGTAAACGATCAGATTAGTTATCCCCCCCCCCCATTCAGTAACGCTCGCCCCGACTATCGCCTTTTTAACCTGCAGTTTAGCCGCGCATTTAACCTGCTAATTTACCGCCTACCCCTACCCCTGCGTTAGAGGCAGTGGTAAGGGTAGATGGCAAACTTTCCCCCAAAAGAAAACCTAAAATTCCCTCCTCCCGAAGCGACTGGACATGTAAAATATGTAAAACCTAAAATCCCCTCCTCCCGAAGCGACTCGACATGTAAAATATATGAATAAGTGTAACCAACTTACTTTTTGTTTCTTTTTCAGCCCTTTCAGCCTTCTCTGCCGTCCTCCGGAGGGGGCTGCTGGCGGCAAAAGCAGCTTCCAGTGGCCCCCGCCGGCGAAGACAGACGAATGCACGCCCATAGTACACTGGCGTTCAAGCCAATGAAAGCACATGGACGGGCGTGCGTGACTTACGCCGTGATGTCACACACATGCGTTCATGTGCTTTCATTGGCTTGAGCGCCTGTCAATATGGGCGCTCTAGCCAGCGAAGCGCATGACGTCACGGCGTACGTCACTCACGCCCGTCCATTTGCTTTCATTGGCTTGAGCGCCCGTGCACTACGGGCGTGCGTTCGTCCGTCTTCGCCGGCGGGGGCCGCTGGAAGCCGCTTTCGCCGCCAGCTGCCCCCTCCAGAGGACGGCAGAGAAGGCTGAAAGGGCTGAAAAAGAAACAAGAAGTAAGTTGGTTACACTTATTCACATATTTTACATGTCGAGTCGCTTCGGGAGGAGGGGATTTTAGGTTTTCTTTGGTTAAAGTTGGGATCCACTTCCTGGTGCCTGTCATTTCAAATGTCATTTGAAATGACAGGTACCAGCGCACCCAGGATACTGTATAGGCGCTGCATAAAGCGCCTATACAGTAAAATGGGTTGCACGGGCCTAACGCTTCATGGACGCTTCTTAGACACGGCTTGCATTTGCATGCGATTTTAATACAGTATCGAGCGGTAGGTGAGCTGGACTGTGCGTGCGGCAAACGCGGGTGCACCCGGCACTAACGCAGCTCTTCCTACCACTCCTTACTGTATCGGCCTGTTAATGAAGAGGAATGGGACATAGTGTTTCATAGGACTGCACAATGTTCTATTTCAACGGCTATACAGGAATATTGCTACAAACTCTTATATAGATGGCACTTAACTCCAGCAAGACTCCATGTCATGTTCCCCAATGTGTCAGATCAATGTTGGAGGAATTGCGGGCAGACGGGTTCATTTATCTATATTTGGTGGACCTGCCCCAAAGTGATACCTTTTTGGGACAAGATTAGGCGCTGGCTGGCTGACCTAGGGGTGGGAGATGGACCCTTAACAATTAAACATGTTTTGTTAAACTTGCCTGCGGAAAAGCTTAGTAAAGCACAAGAAGCATTTAGTCTACAGGTATATATTGCGGCGCGATCCGAACTGGCGAGGGCATGGAAGCAGCATGAACCACCGCCCTTAGCAGCTGTAATTCATAGGCTCTATTCACACTACCGCATGGCATATCTAACAGCTGTGAAGTGAGCCAGGGTCACAGCTTTTTATGAAATAGGGATCCAATGAAAGAGTGGTTAAAGGACCATGGCTCAGTGGGCTAGATAACATTTGGAATCTTTCACAATAATTCCCAATTGTGATCATCCGCATGGCATAATCTTACAGCACTAATAGTAGTGGTCCACGGTAAAGCTCAATCTGGCCGCCTTATTTGATAGTGCACACATTTAGTTGTCTGCTTTGATTTATCTTACTTTATAACAGGTTACTATATTATATTGTAAAGAGATATTGGTAATAGATGGAGAGTCGGGGAGGGATGGGAATTAGGGGGGGCAGCTGCACATGTTTTTAAAAAAAATGTTTGATCCATACTGTACATGTTATATTGTATTATTACACAGTTATGTTATTTTTTTATATATGGTCAATAAAAATTTACAAATTTAAAAAAAAATAAAAAAAAAATCAGACTACATAGAAAGACATGGCTTAATGGGACATAGCCAGCTTGGCTTTACCCAGGGAAAGTCTTGCCTCATCAGCCTACCACATATTTTTGAAGGGGTTAATAAACATGCAGACAAAGGTGAGCTGCTGGATTTAGTGTATTTGGATTTTCAGAAGGCGACTGACAAAGTCTCCCCTAAGAGACTCCTGAGAAACTGAAAAAGTTATGGGATAGGATGCAATGTCCTATTGTGGACTGCAAACTGGTTTAAAGAGTAGGACTAAATGATCATTTTCTCAGTGGAGAAAGGTAAAAGGTGGAGTGCCTCAGGGCTCTATACTGGGGCAGTGCTTCTGAACATACTTATAAATGATCTGAAAAACTGAATGATGAGTGAGGTGATCAGATTGGCAGATGCCAACATTATTCGGAGTAGTGAATTGTGATAAATTGCAGGAAGACCTTCTGAGGCTGGGCATTTGGACATTCAAATGTGGATGAAATTTAATGTGGATAAGTGCAAAGTGATGAGCTTAGGGGAAAAGTAACCCACACTGTAGATATATGATGTTAAGTTCCATATTAGGAGTTACCACCCCAGAAAAGGAGCTGGGTGTCATAGTGGATAATACTTTGAAATCCTTGGCTCGGTATGCGTCAGCAGTCAAAAAAGCAAACAATTTTAGAAATTATTAGGAAGGGAACGGTGAATAAAACAGAGAATGTCATAATGCCTGTGTATTGCTCCATAATAAAACCACACCTCTGTGCAATTCTGATCACCACATCTCAAAAAAGATATCGCTGAATTGGAAAAGGTACAGAAAAGGGCAACCAAAATGTTAAGTTCTATCTTAGGATTTACCACCAGGAAAAAGATCTAGGTATCATAGTGGATAATACATTGAAATCATCTGCCCAGTGTGCTGTGGTGATCAAGAAAGCTAACAGAATGTTAGGAATTATTAAGAAGGGAATGGAAAATAAAATGGAGGATGTTATAATGCCTCTATCACTCCATGGTGAGAACTCACCTTGCATACTATGTACAGTTCTGTCACTGCCTCTCAAAAAGGATATAGCTGCATTGGAGAAAGTGCAGAGAAGGGCAACCAAAATAAGAGGCATGGAATAGCTTCCCTATAAGGAAAGGCTAAAGAAGTTAGTTAGGGATGTTCAGTTTGGAGAAGAGACAATTGAGGAGAGAGATGATAGAAGGCTACAAAATCATGAAAGGACTTGATGTTAATGTAAATCTGTTATTTACTCTCTCAGATAATAGAAGGACCAGGGTGCACTCCATGAAATTAGCAAATAGCTCATTTAAAAGAAATTGAAGAAAATTCTTTTTCGCTCTGCATATAGTTAAGCTCTGGAATTCATTGCCAGAGGATGTGGTTACAGCAGTTGGTGTAACTGGGTTTAAAAAAAGGTTTGGATAAGTTCCTAGAGAATAAATCCATAAACTGCTATGAGAGTAATTAATAAGCAATAGTGTTTGGGTACTTGCCAGGTACTTGTGACTTGGATTTGCCACTGTTGGAACAGGATACTGGGCTTGATGGACCCTTGGTCTGACCCAGTATGGCATGTTCATGCTTTACAATCCTTATACTTCGCAAGATATAGATATCTATATCTACATAATTTATCTATATTTATATTGATCCACAATCATCAATCATTGGGGCCTGTTCTGATCCATAGCTCTCTTTGTATCACAAAGTCTTTCAGGGATCTAGCTAACTTGCCTAAAATGTTCTTATATCTGTGCATCTCCTTATACAGCAGAACCTGTGGGAGTTGGGGGGACAGCAGCGGTGGTTGTTGGACCATTCTTGCTGGTCCCTGGATTACTATGGTGGCCTTCCCACTTTGACTGGATGGAAACCTACGGCTGATTTGGTTGCTTATGAATCTCAGCGATTAGCAACAGTAACCCACTCTGTCCTGGAAAGTAGGAAGGTTTTTTGGCAGCAGGAAGCCCCAATTCCTGTTGCTTTCCTGTCCCTTTGTAAAAGTTTTCCAGAGGTGACCCTTCTGGGTTCCCCCTTGGACACCTGGGTGGTTCACCCATTCAAGGGGTGGCTCTTGTTCTCCGTTTCCCGAAAAAGGGTTTTCATTACCTCTCACTGGCGGTCACTCTCTGTTCCCCGCGGGATCAGAGAACAAGTCAGGCGTCGGCACTCTTTCGTAGGTCATCCTAAGTTGCAGCAGGTCTATTTCGTGTGAGAGTTATTCCGGATTCGGTGTCCCCCCATCGTCCCCAGGCCCTCCCTTTTAAGAGCAGTTCCCTGCCAAAGATTAGGTGTTCTCCCGCATGCGAATTACCCTTTTGATACCTGCTGAGCAATTCTCAAGGATATCCATGCTTGGCATTCATTCTTGCGTGTGGAACCCTACCTCAGTGAGGAGGGTTCAGGTCTGTTTGCATCCCAATTGGCAGGTAATGCTTTCAACCTTGGCTGTGTGAGTTAGGGGATGAAGGACCATGCTACACTTTTGTTGCAGTAATTTGTGAGCTCTTTTTAAGTGCATAAAAAAATAAAAAAACAAAAAAGGAGATTAAAGTGTTTTGGGGCACACAGTGAGGGGAGGTCTCTCACTTATTTGAGACTAACTGACATGATTAAAAATATAAGTTCTTGATATAGGCAAAATTGCAACATAGCATGATAAGCCTATCCAAATCTTGGTGTGATGGTCATTCTTTTATGAATTTACATTGATATGCAATTTCATGTATCCATATCTGCATCCTATCAAGTGAGATCTGTATAGGGTTTTGAATATAGGTATTCTTTCACTTTTTGGTTTTATTGTTTAGAGTAATAAGGGGAAGCATCCTAATTCTTCTCTGCCCCCGTTATTATGTTTCTGTGGTCATAGAGCACCTATTTTCAGAACTGGAGGTATAGAATTTCTATTGGGGTTCTGTCCCATGATAGTGACAATTGAGAAATTATTACTTACCTGATAATTTCCTTTTCTTTAGCATAGAAAGATGAATCCAGAACCAGTGGGTTATGCATCTCTACCAGCAGATGGAGACGGAGCAAAGCTGACATCACAGTATATATATATACTCCGGCAGTGACATCAGGCCGCCAGTATTCTCTGCAAAAACCAACTGTGTAGATAAACTAACAAAACTTGATTAATACCAGATAAACATTCCAGTACTCAGTCAACAGGAAACACAGAGCTCAGACGAAGAATGTATTAACACTAGGCTAGGGCCTGGATTAACACTTAGCAGTAACACCTGGACCTTGTAGTCTCGCAAGAGGCCCATAGCACAATTATTCGGCAGCCAAGGGTGGGAAACTGGATTCATCTGTCTATCCTATAGAAAGGAAATTATCAGGTCAGTAGTAATTTCTCATTTCTTGGCATCTATACTGATGAATCCAGAACCAGTGGGATATACCCAAGCTACTCCTGAATAGGGTGGGAGGCTGCCTATAGTCCAGTCAAAACCACACGTGCAAAGGCTGGGTCCTCCCGGGCCTGCACATCCAGTTGATGATACCCGGAAAAGGAGTGTACGGAGGACCACATTGCAGCTTGGTAAATGTCGACGGAAGATAACAATCTAACCTCTGCCTATGACACTGTCTGAGCCCTACCCTGACTAGGTAACGGCTGCTCAGCCTCCATATACACAGCTGTGACTACCTCCTTAATCCAATGAGCTATTATAGCCCACGAAGCGGCTCCCCCTGTTTACCTCCACTGTGGAGGACAAACAGGCAGACCATCTTCTTGAGAGGTTTAGAAACCTCCAGATACCTCACGATATGTCTCTTAACATCCAAGGGTCACCACAGGTGATATTCCTCTGCTTCTCTCTCTCTAGCCAGAGACAGCAGAGAAATGGACTCATTCAAGTGAAAATCTGAGTCCACTTTTGGTTCCAATTGCGGAGTAATCTCCCCATGCTCCAGGGAGATTATCTGGATCCCTAGCAGGAAAATTGGCTCCAGGTGTACTCCAACGCTTACCTGCAGCACCAGGCATGCAGGTTTTCACTGTTTGTGACTGGATAAGATTGGCCAGGGCCCAGGACTGCAGTTCTTGAAAAAAAATTCCAGCCAAGAAAAGGCAGAAGGATCCATGTGAAGGCCTGGGAGCAGGTGTTCTGAGCCTACTGAACTACCTTTCCCTGCTGATGAACCAGTTAGGGCAGCCCCAAGATCAGGTGACCCTTCTGGCAGCTCTTTCTCCATTCCTGCACTAGGCTGGGAAGAACCAGGCTTAGTAAAATCAGAGGGGGGTAATTCCCCCTGACCCTCTTAAACAGCGCTGACACAAGTTAGAAGGAACGCCAAGCTGAGATGTCTGAATATGATACGGCCCACACAAGACAAGGCACTTAGGTTTCTTCGCTATAGGCACCATCAGGTAAGACTCACTCACAAGACCCTGCCAAAATAAGCGCCCACCTTGAGCTCTGACAGAACGCTCGGGGAATGCATGTAAGAAGGGCCCTGGTAGGCGCATCTGTGCTCAACTGGACACACAACCAAACGCACAACAGGCCGCACAGTCAAGCGCGCACGCCATGATCCAACGGAACTGAAGAGGGCAGTTTATGGTGCACAAAACGCACGAAGGTGCCACCACGGCCTACCATGTGGTGAACCAGCTGAGCCTTAGCATGGGGCCTAGCCACAAGGGCTGCTCAATCTGCTGGGCTGCCCCCGCCCCTGATCCCCAAACACCACCAGAGGTGGGAACAGGCGTCGGAGCACGGAGATGGGGAGGGGGTTAAGAATTCCTACTCCTCAAGAAATTTTAAAGCTTTACCTGAGCTTAGCTCATCCCGGCTGAGTACAAGCACGATCTCCAGCTGCAGGGGGAAAGGGTATATACCTTCACCGCTGCACTTGGCTTCCTGCACCTGCTTGCCTTTCAACTGTCGTCTTTTTTTGTTTGTTTGGTTTTGTTTTTTTTTTACAGCTAAGTCCATGCCAGCTCAAAAGCCAGCTACCGGACCAAGATACTCATCTGAGGGACCATGGAAATCACCTCAGGAATTCTCAACTGAGGGAGAAAATTGTAAGGGGTCTCTTGTCACCTCCAGGATGCACTGGTCTGCCATGATTCTGGTCCACTCCTTGCAAAATAAAGGGACAGTCTCCCTCCAATAGTCTCCAGCGAGGAGCACATCAACATGCCTTCCTTGCCCAATCTTGCTTCCACCGCCCCCTTGAGAACCACCGTCCCTCAGGGATCTGCGCTGACTCCAGAAGGGCTGCTGTCGGCCAGAACTCTGCTTCTGTGATGCCGGACCAGGGCTCCTGCCCACACGAAACCTCTGCATCTCCCAAACATGAGCTTGCGGCGGAAAGGACTTCTTCGGGGTCTTTTTGTCCTCAGGTAACTTATTACCCTTTGCCTCTCTCAACTGCTTCATGAGCTGCTCCAGGTCCTCCCCAAAGAGCAGCTTCCCCTTGAAGAGGAGATTCGACAGCTGAGCTTTAGACCACACACGCGCTGACCAATTTTACAGCAATAGGAGCCTCCGCACCACCACCACTGCAGAGAATGTCCGGATCATGTCCTAAAGAGCATCGGCCACATCGGCCGCTCCTGCTTCCAAGCAGGCCACCTGCACTGACTCAGCTGCCGTCCCTGACCACTTGTCATGTGCCTTCTACACCCAGCATAAGCAGGTTCTCTGCATCACCGCTGCAGGAAGACTCAAAGCTAAAACCTCAAGCAGCCTCTTGGGCAGAATCTCCAGCTTCCGATCCTAGTTTTGCAAGGTCCTCTTGTGATTTAACAACTTTGAATAATTTTGTGTCGTCAGCAGATTTGATCACTTCACTTGTTCCCAGCTCTAGGTCATTTATAAATATATTAAAAAGCAGTGATCCCAGAACAGGTCCTTGGGGCACTCCACTATTCATCTTTCTCCATTGAGAAGTGACCATTTATCCCTACTCTTTTCTCTCTCTCTCTGGTGCATGGCTCTGGAAGGAGCTCTGGTAATGGCCACCAGCTGAGGACTATTGCTGCACTGACTGGGCTTGGTGAGATGGGGGCAGATATAAAATAAGGTAAAAATTCCCAAGATAGATACGAATGAAGGCTCATATGGGGCCTGAGCACAGCCCTGGAATTCCAAATAAGCAGGGCCAAAACAGCCAAGTCCAAAGCAAGATTTCACTGTTGCAGGCATTACACTTGCTGACAGCGGTGGACTCACGATGTCTGTCCGGCCCGGGTATTCGCCACCCAGGCTGGCCCAGGGCACATCACGTGGTCTGCCGCGTGTGGCTCTGTCACGGCCGCGCACAGCAGACCACGTGACTGGAGCGATCGGCCCACTGGGGGATGCCAGATAGGCCAATCCGCTCCTGCTTGCTGAACTAGGATGGTCACTCTGGCCTTTGCTGGGGACGGGGCAAGCTTTGTGATAAGGACATAGGTGGTGCTTCAGTTAATGTGGGATTGCCTACACTCCATGCCTTCTGCAAGTGCTACAGTGACAACCCAAGCCCAGGAACCTGGTTCTTTGCACATAGCCCCCCACATCTCCATTCTGTTCAGTGGAATGAGGAGAGCCCTGCCCCTCTGATACTGCAGATCAGGCACCATAGACTTGAATTCTCAAATCCTACTGTAATTTACATGGCTTTTCCTTTTCTGTGAGTGCCCTCATGTGGACAAGGAGAGCACAGACTTGTGCCGTTCCCAATGTTGCTATAAAGTAGTGTGGTTGCCATGCTAGCTCACAGGAATATGTAGAAATAAGGCAGCACATAAGTTTGTAAGGGATAGCTCCATAAACGATACCATTTTGCACTGTGACTAGCTTTCAAGAGCTGTGCCTCCTTATTTGTCAATGCAAAATGATTGAAGGATAGTGATGCCCAAATACACAAGCAATTTAGAAGGTGCAGCACAATGGTGGTGCCTATTTTCTCAGCTGTAAAGCTGGAGCTGACCATGGCGAGAGAGCTTATTCTCATTACAGAAATCAGAATGCAACTACAGAAGGACTGTGTCTCACAATGGATGAGCAACCCGCTATTGGTTTCTGTTGCAAAGAGTTTGAACTCAAATGATCAAATGTCTTGGGTAGTTTTGAAGTTCCTCTTAGGATCCTGATCATAAGCTCCTTGATGCTGTGTTGAGAAGAATTGCCTTGCTCTTCTTTGTGTTATCTTGAAGGTTGAAGCTGAGGCAGGAGGAAGAGTAGGCAGAACTATGGAAGCAGAAAGACTAGAGGAAAAAGCAAAGGGACCAAAAAAAAAAAAAAATAACAAACCTCATACAGTCCAAAAACAGTGTCTGTCCCTGAAGTGATAATTTTGTGTCCTTTTAATCAAAAGGGAAGGGCTCCAGCTCCCTGCTTCCCTCCCACGACAGGGCTTGTGCTCAAGCATCTTGAACCCTGGTCAGCTTAGTCTGAAATTTTACTTAAAAAGAATAACTTTGTCCATATTCCATGGTAGCAAACACCCTTGCAAGTAGATGGGTTAATAAAAAATAGTTTTGAGTTAACAAACGTTCTCTCCTGCTCAGCAGTATCTGCTATAATTTTTTTTTAAGAGATTTGACCAGCCATGCAATCTGATTGAATACTTATTTTGCTTATCCTCTGCGTGTACTGCTTGACCCTGACGTTGCATTTCTTGTCTTACAGTTGTGACTTGGGCTGCTGCCTGATTCCCTGTGTGATAGACGAATTCAAAGATGTGATGCACAGCTGTCCAAATTGCAAATCGCACATCTATACCTACAAACGCGTATGCTAACAGTGCCTGCCCCAGCCACGCCAGCACCTGGAATGTCCATTGTCTGACTCCCTTGCCTTCCATGACACTGTTTTTCCAAATTTGCTTAAGAAGCTGTGAAATAATACTTTATTCTAGTCCTGCACCAGTAAACATAAGAACAAATAGCAGTTTCAGAATGGCCTTTAGGTTTGTTAAAGCATAAATGACTCCCCTTTCCTGTGGAGGGCTATCAGTGGTTCTGCACTTAGTAGTGGCCAAATTGCTAAGGTTACAAAGAAGCACGGAAGTCTGGCTCTTTTTCTGCCAGACTGGTTCTCAGCTTGTGAGCCCTGAAGACATGTTGGAGCTGGCCGTAGGATGAAGAGCCCCCCACTAGGAAAGTTAGGGTAATTTAAGATGTAGTCTGTTCATGTTTCTAAACATAAAGCATGTCAAATTTTAGTATCCCTTCATAACATAAAATAGGGGAGCTGATCTGTGATAGCACCTGCAATCCTGGCCGAGCTTTTAACTTGGTCTCACAAAGAAGGTGAGGGAGCAGAGTTGCATACTGCTGAATTGCACCTGAGTTAGCCCTGTGATTTGTTTTGGTGGTTGGTGGGAAGGTAGTGTGGTATAGGTCCACCACAAAACAAAGAATAGTACCCGAGTTAGAATCCCAGCTTTGCTACCACAGTGACTGTGATCCTGAGGGTCTCCCCTCTGTAACTGGCTGCTTCCAGGTTTTGCCCGTGGGAAGCTACAACCACTAGAAAAGAGGTGTCCCATTTATTTGATTGATTTAGAGCTGCTCTAGCAGATTGCCAACAGCTATTTTCACAACAGAAGACCATCAACCGAAAAAAAAGATTTTATTGTAAAACACAGTAGGATCCTTTTTGGGTTAAATGTGTTGTTAACAGCTGGACAGGTAGGCTTAGAAGAAATTCTCCACCTCTTGCAAAAGGGTACCTGCAACAAGAAAAAGTCAGATACATAAATAAGGTACTGCCAGGTTTTGGGCTTGCAGGAGCTCTCAGAAACCTGCATTAGACACAGGGCTTATATTAACCTGCAAACACTTTGAGCATTCAGGAAAGGACTTGAAAATGGGTTATCTGTTCTTTCAGGGGCCTTGTAACCCTTGAGTCATGTCCAGTGAGGTACAGCTTCACACCCTTATGTTTCAGAGAGGGCCTTTGGCAGCCTCTGCCTTACAAATCCCACTCAGTACTGGAAGCGTTTACCTACCATCAGTGGCTGCTTCTTTCCCAGGTTACATCCCATCATCTGACATCATTGCACTGCAGCCTCCACCAAACAACTTCTCCTCAGTGTTTGTAAGTAAGATAAGGTAAGAGAACTAGGTCAGCCTAGCAGCAGAGATGGATTTGTATCTCCGTGGGCAAAAAATTAATTGGTAAGGGCTATCTCTACTGTTGCAGTTGGTACTGTATCGGCCTGTGTGAAAGAGATAATCCCTTCCCTGGCATCTAAGCTTGGAAGGCCATAGGCATGGGTTTGGTAGGCCATAGGCATGGGTTTGGTAGCAATGTTGTCAGACAGTGCACTGAGATCCAAATTGGATGAAAGATGATTTGCAATTATGTCTTGCACAATTTACATGTGTAGTAAATGCTTTGCTACATGACTGGAACAAAATATTCCTTTTTAATGGATAACTACTCCGAATTCTTATAATAGGTAAGTTGATCATTCTTTAACAAGTTAGGCTTGCACTGCAGGAATGTTACTCTTATCAAGTTTCAATCCTGGATGGCAGTAAACCAAGCTGGATTTAAGGATACTAATATGCATGAGTTATATCTACCTGCACAAAAAGCTTATACCTATTCATTAGGAATATCCTGAAAAGCAGACTGGTTTGCAGCACAACACCCCTGCTCTAGAGCATCAACAGCACCCTCCAACATTAGTCAGCAAGGCTACTTACTTTACTGGCCCTGTTTACATGACGGGCATAGATGCAGAATGTTCTCTCCCAGCTAAGGGAACGCTTGATTACTAGAAAATGGTAGAGAGAAGCTGTGTTGGCCCTGATTGATTCCATGTGGGTTTTGCTATTGAAGAGGAAGAACAAAGAAGATTTGCTGGAGGAAGAGACCTCTGTTAGTGTATAGCAGTAGTTAGAGCTAATGCAGCCACTCTGAAACTCATGGCAGCCATAGAGAAGTGCGTGCATTGTTTAATACTGATGCTTTATTTATATCTGTTACCCTTTAGTTTTTAGACTAGCGCTGAAGCAGCCTGTCCTGGTAAAACGTTAACCAAGTCAGCATGTTTTCTTCCTTAGTGTTGCTTGTGGATGCCAGAAGCTTGGGCTATATTTAATGCACTATTTTGTTCAAAGCACCAATCATAGGTTTCTTGCACTTTACACTATTCAATTATTTTGGGACTAATACGTGAGATAGATGTTTGCAATTTATATGACCAGTGCTAAGTCCATCTTGTATCGGAGGTCTTTTGCTCCAGAGAAGCTGCACATTATACTCCTTTTGGTGGAGTTTTTCCCTTTTTTTTTTTTTTTTTTTACATAACCGCACCAGCCTCTATTACATTCGGTTTCACTGCTGCACCACCACGTTCTCAGGTTCTTTGCCTATGTGCCAGTTCCGATCAGTGTGTTTCTAGCTAAGGAATATCAAATGGAGTTTAGAGCTTGTGTGCTTTAGATCATGTGTTTTTCTGTTTCCATAGATATATATACAGCATCTCATACCAGTGTACAGAATGATTGTTTGCTGCAGTAATGGAACAGCTCCTGCTCTACCTTGGATGATATTGAAAAAAAAACAGAATGTCTTTTGTTTAATAGCATGAAATGGAGTTTGGAGACCTGTACTCTCTCGTTGGATTATCAGTGCATTAGCTTTGGCTGTCAGGAAGACAAAGCTGGAAGCCATGTTAGGTTTCATGTGAAACAGAAGCGTTCAGCAGAGGCCCTAGTCTTTCACAAACCGTTAAGCCTGACTTGAGCAGAAGTGCAGGGATGCTGAACGGCAGGAGTGAGTACCCTAGTGGGGCAGGCCTGTATGGACAAGATTGTGACTTTAGTCTTCACATGACCATTGTTGCCACCACAACACTATTTGTGTGGGAGGCTTGCCTTGCTGCTACCCATGCTCTACCAGTTTTGTGAAGAAAAAAAAAAAAAAAAAAAAGAGTGGATCACTTTGTGGTGCATCAGTGCAATATTTTTATGATTACTAAATTAACTGATGAATAGTGTGTTATATATTTGTGGCTGTACGTAGAGGGTTCTAATCGCCAGCACTGTGGCCTACTCCAACCTTACAGACCTTTTGCATGATTAGCAGGAGCTAAATTATAAGACTGCATGAAACCCTCGACTGGAAAGTACTAAGTTCAAGCACTGGCCTATTGCTATATGAAATATTTGTATAAAGAGTAACATACTACTGCTTTTGCCTGCTTGGCCTCTCTCAAGCATCTGCACTGTAAGAGCAGAATTTAAGTGGTAATAAGCATACAATAATACTTTTTCCCCCCTCAAGCAGTCAGAGGTATGTAATGTTTGTTAGAACTGATGCCCACATTGTTTGAGGTTGCAAAGATGCTTGTGCTTTTGTTGGTCCCAGCCTGCCTCTATTGAAGAGGAAATCAGAACAATGGGGCTGATGCAATACCATGCACTCAGCCTACCACCCAGCTTGATGCACTAGAATAACTCCCAGTGCAATAATGGGATTAGCACTTCCAAACCTGCACATAACTAATAGCATTCAGCACATGTAAATGCCATGTTGATGAGGCTATTAGCTAGTACCCCTGATGTGATAAAAAAAAAAGCCACCGTACCCCCAACATGCACATTTTAACCCTGAAAAATTAACACCAGCCCAGAGCTAGCGTTAAGTCTTGAGGTGCCTGTTGTTCCTTCAACTTAATATCGTCACAGTATGAAATAGGAGGAACCAAAGCAGCAACATGAAAAAAAAAAAAAAATTTTTGATGGCAGTTAGGTTAGGGAAATAGACCCTCAATTTACCAGTGTGTTTTCCTAACCCATGGCTGTGCGCACAGCCACGTCTCCTGGGCGCCTAATGCTAAGGACGCACTAGGGCCGCACGAGTTCCCCTAGCATGTCCTTTTCAAGGTGGCTTGTCATTTGTATATTGCATCGCATGCCCAGGAGAAGCGGCTGGTGAGTGTTAGGAAAAGCAGCACCTAGTTTGGCCACCCATGTTTAGCGTGTCCATATTGCATCGGCCTGTGCGAGTGCAAGGCTTGCCACCTCAACCCAAACATGCTGAGCTCCATCGGAGGAGATGTACTCCTAGTATATTCCCCTAGCTGCAATGGGACTAAACCAGGACTGCTTTGGCCTCTTTGGGTTGAGCTGGGGGAGGTGGCAAAACCTACATAAGTGAATAGCCTAATGCACCCCAAGTATTCTAAAAAGATACTGAGGAACTGGATAAAAAAGTCTGGGGCCCCAAAACCCCTACCGATCATTAAGTGCTGCCCTGTCCTCCCAAATATCACATCAGAATATTTAGGAAACAAATATCAGTAAATAATTTTCTGCCTATGTGTCATGTTACAGTCTGGCTGTATTTATTTCTTATAAAAGGTACGTAGCAAGGAAACTTATAACACTAGGCTAAACCTGTCACAATCTTTGATTTAGAGCAACCTGAGCCACTGGAACAATAGTCTGTGAATTTTGCTTAACACTGTTTTAATAATTTTACCTCAAGATTTAACAGAAGGGCTGCTGAATCGTGCACTCTGACTACTACTATTATTTAATCTGTATTATTTTAGTTTGATGGTCAATGATTAAACTATTTCTTTGTTTTAAAGTGAAGAAATCTCGTGTACTTTGACTCTCACTACCTTTCTTCTTTTGGTTGCTTGCGATCTGTACAATCCAGCCCTAGGGGAGGCTGCCTTATGCACGCTGGGCCTTTTTCTCCTGACCTGCCACTTCAAAAGAAAACCAGACAGGCTAGGCCTTTTAGTATTTTAATTAGGGGTTGGATTTTTTTTTTTTTTACAATCTGTAGATTTGTACAACTGCTTTACCTGGAAACACTGGAACCACAAGCACATGTATGCAAGAGGGTAAGCAGAGGGCTAGGTAACTTGTCCCTTATGCGATGAAGTAAGTTAGTCACCTTCCTGTATAGCCTTGGCAGTCACAGGTTTCTGAAAGCATCCTTCTGCTGGGCCATCCACTGGTCAAAGGTCTGGGTCTTGGGATTCAGGTGCAGGGTTTGCGCCACATTGCGATCTGGCTTCATCTGGTAGAAGAGAAACATGTTGCCCAGCTCCTTTGCCCCTGGGAATCCCAGGTTCTTGAAAGCATCAACTGACATCTGACACAGAATGAAAAATGAGAGCCAGTCTTCCCTTCAATAACCTTATTTACTGTGGTCTCAGCTTGCACTGCAAATATGTTCAGTTTTATGCTCCTCTTCCTATCATCTGCCACTAAGTGCCACTGTAGGAGTTCGGTTAAAGGCTGGTTTTGCACCACCCAATGGGTACATATTCCAGCAGCAACCACCAAAGACGATGAAGCATGCAACTCAGGGAAAATGTTATTCTGTGGGTTGGAAAAGCAAGTACCCAGACTATGCTACTTCTAGATAAACTGGCCCATCCCAACTCTGTAAAGTAATGGAGCATTAAATCTGTTACATGCCTGCCTGCAGTGCTTAATGAGTAGACCAGAACAGATCTTGCTAAATCATGTCCAGGTCTAAACTTGCAGATCATTACAGAGAATAAGTAACAACTTTAAGAGTACATTTCAAAGTTTACAAGACCTCTTAAATAGGACTTGGTGCCACCTTCACCCCTGTAACAGGGACAGGGTGGCTGAAGGGAGCCAGCACTTCCATGTACACCAGATTCACCTATGCTTTCAAGCATAGGTGAAAGAGTTGGATAGCAATTTAGTGCAAGAGATATTATAGGACTGTAATAGATTTAAATCTTAGTCCATGCCCCTCCCCATGCGTGCTGGAGCACATCATTTATGAAAGCAGAAGTAGAGAGAGCCTGAACTTTCAAGGGCCTCCAGAACAGTATTGGACCTGATACGAATGGGGAAAATGTTCTAATGTCCAACCGAGAGATTTCCCGAATGCCAGTGAAAACAGAAAAGGCAGAGAGAGGGAGCCTATGTGAGGAAGAGTCCTGAGCTCGACTTTGACTGTTAAAATGCAGGAATACCTTTAACAAAATGCTGGCAAGGTGGAAAACTCTATGTGAAGTAAAACAGTAGGGCTAAACCAACTAGGGCAAGAAATCACAGTTAGGAAAGTAAATAAAAGTAAGAGGAAAAAGATCAGTATGGTCCTTGGAGGAAGTGGCCGAGAAAGTCAGGACAAAAAAGATTAGCATTTAAAAAGAGCAAAGGATCTACAGAAAAGAAGAGCAAGATAGGATAATTAAAGCACGCATAGATGAAAAGATAGCTAAGATGGTAAAGCACAGTGGCAAGAATGTTTTCAGGTATGGCAGTCTGAGGAGGATTGGGTGCAGAGTGACTAGGAGAAAGGGGAAATACTAAAATACTGAACAAAACCAGGAAGGACCATGTCCAGTTGGTAGAGGTACTTAGGGTACATAGTGTGGTAGACATTTTATCTGCAGCTAGCACAAAGTGGATGGCCTGTATCTTAAGATATTAAGGGACCTTGGAGAGGTGCTGGCGGCTCGAGTGACAGACCTATTCAATCTTTGGTTGTGCAGGACTAGAGAAGGGCAAATGTTGTCTACCTTCATAAATGGGGTAATAGGGAAGATAGTTACTGTTCATTGTAAACCGGGGTGATATGTATATTATACAGGAACCTCCGGTATATAAATCCTTAAATAAATAAATAAAATAAAAATAAATGTTGGAAGCTAAGAAACTAACATTCAGTAAGCCACTTAATGAACAAGTTATCCAGCTATAGTGAGCCAGCTAATATGTCCCCTATACTGAGCAGGATAAAGGTCCCGCTGAATACATTTGCCTAAATTTAGCCAGATGGAGCTGGATAACATAAAAAAAAAAAAAAAAAACACACTTGACCAGCTATGTTTGAAAATAGCTGGGCAGATTTATTAGTTGGCCAACCTTGTGTGGCTGGATAACTTCCTATTGAACCAGAAATCTTCAAAAGTAGTGCAGGGCCTAGGGCCCATTTCTCTATCTTCCCTCACAAAAATCCAGATGTGGTTCTGTTGGGCCAAACACCCCTAATTCCCTCAAATTACAAGAGGTGTGTTTGGGTTCATGGTGGGCCCTCCCCCCCCCCCTCTTCTTTAAATATTATATACTACTGCCGCACCCTCTCATATATCATCCCCCTTGCAATGGTAAGAGGCCATGCCATATCCACCCAACCCCCTGAACCATCAAAATCCCTGCTGAGAGTGGAGTCCCACCGTACTTGCTCCTAGCACAATAGCTGGATGCATAATGGAGAAATTACTTACCTGATAATTTCGTTTTCCTTAGTGTAGACAGATGGACTCAGGACCAATGGGTATTGTGCTCTCCTGATAGCAGATGGGAGACTGAGTCAGATTTCAAAGCTGACATCAGCCTACATATACCTGTGCAGCGTGCTTAGCTCTTCAGTATTGTCTTCGAAAAGCCAGTGTGGATATATGTGTGCTTTAATAACTTGATTAACTTTGAACTTGTTCAACTGAACCAGTGCACTGAAACAAACACCAACACCTGGACAACTGCGGGTGTCTTGGATTAGAGGTAGGCCGTGGCTTCGAGATTTGATATCAGAGGTTCTCTATTTCTGGAGCAGCCTTGGGCGGGATGCTGAGTCCATCTGTCTACACTAAGGAAAACGAAATTATCAGGTAAGTAATTTCTCCATTTCCTAGCATGTAGCCAGGACTTAGGACCAATGGGATGTACAAAAGCTACTCCCCTATAAGGGTGGGAGGCTGCCCGTGGCCCACTTAGTGCTGCCCTTGCGAAGGCTGTATCCTCCCTGGCCTGAACATCCAGGTGGTAGAACCTGGAGAAGGTGTGTAGGGAGGACCATGTTGCCGCCAGACAGATCTCGGCTAGCAAAAGCAGCCTGGTTTCAGCCCAGGAGACTGCCTGGGCCCTTGTAAAATGCGCCTTGACCTCTAGAGGTAATGGTTTTCCTGCCTCTATGTAGGCAGAATTAATAACTTCTTTGATCCAGCGGGCTATGGTGGCCCGCGATGCCGCTTCCCCTTGTTTCTTCCCACTGTGGAGAATGAACAGGTGGTCAGTTTTGCGCAAGGATTCCGATCTCTTCAGGTATCTGACTAGGATTCTGCTGACATTCAGGTGGCGAAGGAGTTGCGAGTCTTCCGAATCCCTGTGCTCATCTGGTGATGGTAAGGATATGGTCTGGTTCATATGGAACTGGAAAACCACTTTTGGAAGAAAGGATGGTACCGTACGCAGCTGTATGGTGCCCGGAGTGAACCTGAGGAACGGTTCCTGACAGGATAATGCTTGAAGTTTGGAGATACGCCAGGCTTTGCATATTGCGATCAAGAAACACTCTTTAAGGTCAGGAGATGTAGAGACAGGGCACTTGTTGGTCTGAAGGACTCCCCTGCTAGGAAGTCTAGCACTAGGTTGAGGTTCCATAGAGGCACTGGCCACTTTAGTGGTGGTTGGAGTTTGACCTCTTTGAAGAAACAAGACACATCAGGATGAGTTGATAGTCTGATACCATCCATTTCGGACCTGAAACAGGCCAGTGCTGCGACTTGGACCTTGAGGAAGCTGAGGGACAACCCCTTCTCTGCATGCCATCCTGTAGGAATTCTAGGATCGTGGGCATCTTGGCTGTCCTCGGGAGACCGTGGTCTTCACAACAAGCTTCGAATACTCTCCAGATCCGTATGTAAAGACAGAGATGAGGAGAACTTGTGTGCCTGAAGGAGGGTGTCAATCACAGCTTTTGATTAGCTGCACTTCTTTAGGCTAGTCCTCTCAAGGGCCATACCATAAGAAAATTGAGCCGGGTCGTTGTGGGAGATCTGTCCCTGCATGGCGGTAGACGCAAAGGATTCCCCGCTAATAGTCTTCACATGTCCGCATACCATGGTCTTCCTGGCCAATCCGGAATGACTAGTAGGACCAGTCCCCTGTGGTGTTCTACCTTGTGGATGACCCTGCCCAGTAATGGCCAGGGTGGGAAGGTGTACAGGAGGCTTTCCTCCAGCCAGGCCTGGACGAGAGCATCAATTCCCTGAGATTGTGGTTCTCGTCTGCGGCTGAAGAATCTGGGGACCCCGGGCATTGCAACAATTGGCTGGGAGACCCCAATCTACTATTAGCTGGAAGGCTGTGTCAGACAGCAACCATTCCCCCGGGTCTAGGCTTTCTCTGCTGAAGTAGTCAGAGATGTTGCCTTTTCCCACGATGTGGGAGGCAGAGATCCCTTGTAGATTTATTTCTGCCCACTCCATGAGGGGGTCTATTTCCAGAGACACCTGCTGGCTCTTGGTTCCGCCCTGCAGTTGATGTAGGCAACAGTCATTGCATTGTCCGTCATGACTCTGATGGACTCGCCTCAGAGTCTGTGGCTGAATCGTAGGCAGGCTAGTCTGACCACTCAAGCTTCCAGGCGATTTATGTTCCATCCCGCTCCTTCCTTATCCCTGGGCCATCAGTTCCTGACAGTGGGATCCCCACCCTCGCAGGCTTGTGCCTGTGATGAGCAAGTTCCACTTCGGAGTAGATAAGTTTACTCCTCTGCTTAAGTGTTCTTCCTGTAGCCACCAATGAAGCTGCTCCCGAACCTCTGTCGGTAGCTGGAGGTGAATTGAGTAGTTCTGGGACACTGGGTTCCATCGTAATAGTAGGGAACGTTGTAGCAGCCACATATGGGCCCTTGCCCAAGGAACAACTTCCAGAGTTGATGTCATGAGGCAGAGGACTTTAAGGTAGTCCCATACCTTGGGGCGGACAGAGGTCAACAGTTTTTGTAATTGACCCATCAGCTTCCTTCTCCGTGGAGGGAGAAGGTAGACCTTGTTCTGTTTGGTATCAAACCGGACTCCCAGGTATTCTAGTGACTGGGAGGGCTGTAGACAGCTCTTGGCTGTGTTCACGACCCACCCGAGTTCTTGTAATAGATTCTTGACTCTGGTGGGGACTTTGCTCTGATCAGCCAATTGTCCAAATAAGGATGTACCAGGATTCCTCCTTTCCTCAGTGCTGCCGCCACTACCACCATGATTTTTGGTGAAGGTTCTGGGGGCAGTGGCTAGTCCGAAGGGTAAGGCCCTGAATTGATAATGATGGCCCAGTATCGCAAGTCGCAGGAAGCACTGGTGATGTTGATGGACCGGGATGTGAAGGTAGGCTTTGGATAGGTCCAGGGAGGTTAAAAATTCTCTCGGTTGTACCGCCATAACGGAGCGTAGGGTTTCCATGCGGAAGTGTGGCACCTTCAGGTAATGGTTGAAGGTCTGGAGGTCCAAGATGGGCTGGAATGTTCCTTCTTTCTTGGGAATGATAAAATAGATGGATTAGTGGCCAGTATTTTGTTGAAGCGTGGGCACTGGAGCTATTGCCTTCAGGCTGAGTAGTCTTGCTAGTGTGGTTCCACTGCCAGTCTCTTGGATTTAGAGTGACATGGCGATCTCAAATTTGTCTGGGGGGATGCTTTGGAATTCCAGAGAGTACCCCTCTCGAATGAGAGTTAGGACCCACTGCTCCGAAGTTCTCGACCCATCTTTGGTAGAATAGGGTAAGTCTGCCCCCTGTGTCTTCTTTCTGTGGATGGGTCTGCGTCTTCTCATTGTGGGGTATGGCCGGGGCCTGCCCCTGAACTTGCTCCTCTCTTAATGTGCCTGTTCCGAAAGGACTGAGACCTTCCTGAAGGACAAGGTGCTTGGGACTGTGTACTCTTGTAAGGTTTAAAGCGCTGCGATCCTCTGCCCTTGGTTCTTGTGGGAGGGGAGCGCTGATATGACTTTTTGTTCCAGTCTTCAGGTAATCAGAGTACTGGAGATTCACCCCATTTGTTGGCTAATTTCCCCAGTTCGCTCCTGAACAGGAGGGATCCTTTAAAGGGCATTTTTGTGAGGTTCGCTTTGGAAGTCGCATCAGCCGACCAATTCCGGAGCCATAATTGTCTTCTTGCCCCCACTGCAGCGGCGGCGACACCCCTGGATGAGGTGCGCACGAGGTCTGCGGTAGCAACAGTGAGGAAGGAGACCGCAGGTTCCATTGCTTCTCCGGGCGTGGTTGAGTCTCTGGCGAGGATCAAACAGGAACGTGGCACTAATGCGCAGCAGGAAGCAATTTGTAGCGTCATTGCTGAGACAAAGGACTGCTTAGGATGGCTTCCAGCCTTCTACCCTGTACATCAGGGGTGGGCAATTCCAGTCCTCGAGGGCCACAAACCTGTCGAGGTTTTAGGATATCCTAATGAATATGCATGACATAGATTTGCATACACCTGAGGCAGAGTGATGCAAATCTCTCTCATGCATATTCATTAGGGATATCCTGAAAACCAGACTGGTTTGTGGCCCTCGAGGACCGGAAGTGCCCACCCCTGCTGTACATCCTTTAGTGCCGCTCCTCCCTCCACTGGGATCATAGTGCGTTTTGAGACTGAACAGATCATAGCATCCACTTTGGGGAAACGTAGAAGTTCCTTAGCCGTGGGTTCCAGTGGGTATAGGGCTTCTAGTGCCCGCCCCCCTTTTGAAAGTGGCCTCTGGAGCATTCTATTCCAGGTCAATCAGTTCCTTAATGGGCTCCAACATACGAAAATAGCATGAGGCCTTACGGAGGTACACCAACATGGGGTTCTTCTTTGATTCTGCTGTGGACTCCGTGCCTGGAAGATCCAGTGTCTTCATGGTCTGGGACACTACGATTGGTAATTTGTCCTTGTGGAAGAATCGGAGCATGGTCCGGTATGGCTCCATCCCTGGGGGAATTTCTCCTTCTTCCAGGGAGTTGGTTTTGTCCTCTGAGGTATCAGAATCCCCATCAGAGGGGCTCTTTGTTCGGAGAGGCATTTTTCGAGAAGGCCAGGAGGTGCCTGGAAGGACTTGTGCTTCCGGCAGGGTTTGAGTCAGGTGGGCAGCAGGGGCTGGTTGTGCCTGGACAAAGGTTTGCAGCCCTTTGAAAAATTCCACCCAGGAGAAGGTTCCTGGGTCCATGTTGATCCCAGGAGGTATTGTAGTGGAAGCCCCGGAGGAATTTTCCTGTGGGGGTGCCGAGTTGGAAATACTTAGGTCTGGGATGCCATTATCAGTGATTCTGGATCCCTCTCCTGGCTGTAGAGGGTCTTGATTTGGTTCTCCCTGGTTCTGTTCGCACTGCTGGCACAGGAGGGATTCCAATCCAGGCTGCGCGGCTCTTAAGTGGCAGGCTAGGCAAAGGAAGGGGCCCTTGGCTTTTTTGGATGGCGGAGCCATTGTTTGTGCGCATGTAGGGCTTAAAAAGTCTCTCGTGCGTGGAGTTATGCGCGCAGATGTGCTAGTTGTGAGCAGAGGTGCAGAAGTTATGAGCACGAAGTGCGCACAAGTTGTGCGTACGGGCAACGGAGTTTATGCGCGCGGCACAGTTATGCGTGTCGCTGTGCGCACCACTGTGCACTCACCCTGTAGATAAGCGTTTAAGTTAGGCGCGTCGGGCTTCCGGCCTGCCCCGCGCGTACTGCCGGTCGAGGGGGGAAAATAGCACCGATGACCCCGAAGGCAAGATGGCGACCCCCCCCTTGAAGGGTCTCCACGTGTGTGGACCCTTGTACCGAATCGGGGCCTGCCCAAGGAGGGCTGCTCAACCTGATTTTAAAGCCTCGTTGGAGGAAGGATGGTAGCACTATTCGAGGCTGGAGACTTAGAAGTAAAGTTTCTACCTTACCTGGTCTCAGCGCTTACCGGTCGCGTGCCAGGTGGTCTCCAGCTGCGGGGGAAGAGGGAAATACCTTCACTGCCGCGCTCGAATCTGCACCCCGCTGCCTTTGCCTTTCAGCCACCCTGGGGCCTAAGACCACGCTGGGATTCGGCCTTCAGATGAAGGCTCACCTCTGAGGAATATCAAGAATCAACCTCAGGAAAGTCTCGACGGGGGGAGGGACTGTTAGGTTTCACCGCAGGAGAAGCAGGGCTCTCTTCTTAAGGTAAATTTTCTCTCTTCTTTCTTGCTGTAAATGTAACACTATTCTTGTTTGGGATAGTGTCTGCATCTGCTATGGAGATGGAGAAATACTGAAGAGCTAAGCACGCTGCATGGGTATATGTAGGCTGACGTCAACTTTGAAATCTGACTCCATCTGCTATCAGGAGAGCACAATACCCATTGGTCCTGAGTCCATCTGGCTACACACTAGGAAAACTACACCGTTATGTAGAAGTTATCTGGCCACACACACTATAGCATTCTTCCCTTCAATCTTGCATGGTGATCCTGTATCTACCCATTAGGGAGAAGTTGCAGGCATGTACTGAGACTGTGTCAATAGATTAGGACAGGGTTTCCCAACCCTCTCCTGGAGGCATACTGAACCAGTCTGGCTTTCAGTACATCTGCATTCATTGGAAACCTAGCGTTTTCAAATCTACCCTCATGCTATTCATTGTGGCAATCGTGAAAACCCATCTGGCTAGGTGTGGCTCTAGGAGAAGGTTGGGGAAACACTACATAAGACAAAAGGTCCTAGCATGAGACTTATCCACTGGAGCAAAAAAAGAGCAATGACATGTCCTTGTTCTCTGAGCCTTCACTCCTGAGCACAACTAGCCGAAGGCCTTGTAAGAACTGAATGAGATTCTAGTGCTACTTCTTGAAACCTTAAGGGCGGGCTTTGGGGTTACTCATGATTTCTACCAGAACTTACAGGTGATGGCTGTGGCGCTGGAAGTAAAGAGGCTTTCTGCTTCAGCTTTCAGTGGCCGACTACTGTGCTATGATGGTGGTGTGGGTAGCAAGCCTGCAGCTGCAGTTTGGCCTAGTTACCAGTCATCAGATCCCAGCAGTAGCAGCTTCGCCTGAATCTCAAGAGTCGGGTATTTCAATGTGAAAACGGAAATCTGGTCTGACCCTGCTGAACACTAAAATCAGGGATAGCCAACTCCAGTCCTTAAGAGCTACAACCAGCTCTGGTTTTCAGGATATCTTCAATGCATATGCATGAGATAAGATTTGCATACAATGAAAGGCAATACATGCAGATTTCATGCAATTTAGTAGGGATATGCTGAAAATCAGACCTTGAGGACTAGAGTTGACCACCCCTGCTTTAAGCACACATCTCCAATAGGACATTGGCAAGATGGAGGACCACCACAATGGGAATTAAAAATGTACTCTAGAAGAAAGAGAAACATTCAAGGGCCCAATATTCAAAGCTATCTGGATCGTCAGCGGCACAGCTATGCAGCAGAATATAACCGGATAAGTTCTAGTTAGCTACTCACTAACTTTTATATCTGGATAATTTCGGACCTGCTATTGAGCAGCTCTCACATCGTTAACTGAATTAGGCTGCATATAGGCACTTATCTGGTTACGATAACAAGAGGTTGCCCATTGATCAGCCCATTGCCTGCCCCAAGCTATCCGGCTATCTACTTAGCTGGATAAATACTTAGCCTGCTCAGTGGTGACCGCTGAACGTAGCCAGATATTTAGAGACTACCACTTAGCTGGACAAGACCTACTTATCTAGTTAAGTAGCATTTCAGTATTGACCCCCAAATATCTAGCAGGCTTCAACAAAGTATCAGAGGAAACATTTACCATGCAAGGAGAAAGAGTCAATACATGGTGCTGAAGGGGTGGAAGCTCAAAAGAGGAATGAGAAAATACTTTTTCTTAGGGAGCCAGAATTCAAGCAGGCCTGGGACAGACACAAAAAGACCTTAAGGAGTCGATTTTTCAGAATATCCTCTAATGACTATGCATGCATACTGCCTCAGTTGTATGCAAATCTATTTCATGCATATTCATAGTTTATCAGTGGGGGGAGGGGGGAGTTTGAGCCAGCACATGCTTACATACCTCCCCAAGGAGCCCTGCCCCTTTTTCCTGTTCAGGCTGCTTATTATTGAGGTGCTAACTGCATGTCCAACTAGGGCAACCCCTCCCTCAGACATCTACCCTGGGACAGCCACTCTCCAACCCCTTTAATCCAAGCCTAGATTAGGGCTATGGCTCCATGTCTAGTGACAGAGCCCAAACTACCGCCCTGCGCCTCCCCACCCCGTCCTGCAAAAAAATATCAGAAGCAAGGGGAGAGTGAGCCCTTGCTTGCACAATTTCAAAATAGCATCTCTTTTTCCTAAGGATTTCAGTTCCTGCATCTTCCCAAAAGGGAAAAACATCCATTGAAAAACTGCAGGGAAAAGGTGTCCAAAAAGCACTACCGGGCTTTGTTCTAAAATATAAGAGATCAGACAACATCCCACAGAAGATTGTTTTCAGGTTTTTTCTGTAACTGTTTTTCTTTTCAGAAGTTGCAGGAACTTGAAAACCTTTAGCAAAGATGTGCCGTTTCAAAACTGTCAGATTGACGGAAGCAAGCTTTTTGCACTCTTTTTGGTCTATTTCTCCCTAAAACTTGTCCTTAAGTTTCCATCATTTGAAACCTTACAGGAAAAAAAGTGTCCTTCCACTTCTAATCCACCTGAACCCGGTTCCTCCTCACCTTGGCATCCTTCAGTGGCTTCCCAATGTGTTTGGACATGATGGCCGCGTACTGTTCTATCGTGAGCTTCTCGGCGCTGAGCCCAATGTCCTTTCCAATGTATTGTTCTGGGGCCTTCAGCACACTGACGACGACAGGGCCAAGGTCACAGACAGAAAAGCCATCCATAGGAACATCTCCCATGGGCAGAGCTGCAATACCAACACCACAGTTACACCGCAGGCCAAGAACCACCGCTGAGGAAAGTCTATAGAAATGATCCCAGAGACTCCTGCACAAGCAGGGTTGTCATCTAGTCCTCAAACAGAGCCAGTCTCTGTTTTACCCTATGGTGTATAAGGGGGTGCAGGTCTGACTTTCTTAGGGAAAAAAAAAATAAAAATCAGAACTGCAACCCATTGCATGCCACAGTGGCCATTTTCTTAAAAAGGTACCAGGTCAGAGCCAGGTGGCTGCCTCTATCCTCCACTCTGGCTGCACTGGGGCAAAGGAAGAAACCTGCCACAGTTCAAAGAGGTTCCAGCTTGGTGAAACTCCACGCTGCACATCATGGGGCCGGATCAGCTGTGTGTGGCTGGCATGGGGTGAGCAATAACTCAGACGGGTAATGTATTTGCATAGCAGTAAATGCCGGATAGGCCTCGGGTGGGGGCGTCCTCTGGCCAGAACCTACTTCTGGCGTCAGAAGTGGATCAGGACTGCAGGTGTCCTATGCAGGCTGACCTCCATCACCTGCAAACACCCACTTCTGCCACCGAAGGCTGGCCTGATCCTGCCCCCTCGATTTGGGGTAATTTTCAACCTGTCCACCACACTGCAAAGTTCATGAGGGCTTTCTACCTGAGGTTTTCATGCATACCGTCACTTAAAAAAAAATAAAAAAAACTGTCCCCTCCCATGGGCAAAGGTTTCCACATATTTGCAGACAATTGAAAGGGTAATCTATGCACATTCTTGTCCTCCCCTGACCTGAACACTGCCGCTGAATGCAGCTCACAGAACCCTGTACACCATTAGGGCGGATGAGTTTTAGATGGCCCTTGCACCTGGGTAAATGGCGTATGAAAGTTACCCTCTCTTTATCCCAAAGAGTGAAGAACCAGGGAAGGACGGCACCTGCTTTACTTTAAAGCAGCTTTCCCAGCCCCCACAGACCACAGCCTCCAGTATTTTCAACTTAGGAGGGTGAGCTAAACATGATGGAATTGATAACTCCCAAAAACCTTTAGGACATGCAAGTGAGACAAGCAGAATGTGGACCTGAGAGCCATAACCCCCAGCAGCACAGTGCACCAGAGGGAAGAACCAATATTTCCATGGCTAATTATTTTCTTTGCTTTAGTCCCTCAGATCAGTCCAGATGAGTGGTTTTTGTCCCCTCCTCCCTCTCCACCTCCCGGCATCTTCATCTTCCTACTCTACCTCTTGACATCATCTCTCCTTCCACCACCTTCCCTTTCCTACCCTCTCTCCTCCTTAGCATCAGCACTTTCTCTTTACTTCCCTGTCTCTGTCCCCTACCTCATCACCTTCCCTTCCCTCTTCCCCCAGTTTCCTAGCAAGTTTGGCTGCCCCTTCCAGAAGCACTTACCTGGTGATGCTTCTTTCTCCTCTGCCAAATTTCCTTCTGTAATGGGAACTGCATGGGGCCAGCAGGACTTGTGAGTCCACAGGGTCCGGTGCAGTTTCAGTTGCAGAGAGGGAAAAGCAGAGGCAGCAGGAGATAAGCGCTGCTCTGTGACTCCCCCTGCTGGTAGAAGGATATCCTGCAGGCCAGCTATTAAAGGAAAAAGAAACCGAAGATTGCCAGGGCTCACCAGAGAGAGATAAGGCACACTGGTTGGGAAATGCTGTGCTAGAATATTAGTCTTCCTGGCCCGATGCAGAGTTGTTATGATTTCCTCTGTATACCCTTCAGTCTCGATCTTCTCTTCTCCCTTCAAGAACCAGGCTGTGAGACAAAAGCAGTCCACCTGTCCCAATAATATGGGCTCCCAATGTAACAGACCGGCCACAGGACAGAGCCATAAAAGGCCTCCTACCGCCAGATTCACCAAATCTATAGAACATGGACATTGGGTACACCAGAATCCCTCTGCCGCTATGCCTTACTTTAAGAGGCCAAGGAGGAAAAACGCAACAGAACCCCTTGAGGCCATGCATGGGAGAGTATCCAGACCCTCCAAGTCGGGCTCTCTGACTGAAGGAAGGATCTCTGGGCCTTGACATTGCACTTCATTGCCATCAAATCCACCTGAGGACACCCCCCCCCACCCCAAACGTGGTCCTCTTGAGAGAAAATGCTTCTTCTGCCAGCTCCCAGAGTCCAGCAGATATGCCTACTCAGAAAATCCACCTGCAAGTTCTCAACCCTTTCCATGAGAGTTGGCACTTGAAGGATTTGTTGGCTTTCTGCCCAGCACAGCAAGCTTCCCACTTCCACGAAGACCGCTGGGTTCTTGGTTCCACTCTGTTTATGTATGCCACTGTTATCACATCGTCCAATAACAGTCTTGCTACCTTGCCCTCGAGTAACAGCTGAAGGAATATGCAGACCTTCCTGACTGCCCTCACTTCTAACCAATTGATGGCTCAAGACGCTTCCATTCCTGTCCCATCTGAATCTAACAGATTGCCCCTCCATCTGTGCAAACTGGCATCCGTGGTCACCATTATCCAATCTGGAACTTCCGATTCCATTTCTTTTCACCAGCTGGCTGCAAGAGCCACCAGGAAACACTTCATCTGGCTGCCCCAAAGAGACAACCAAATCTCAAGATCCTCAGATTGTGGATTCCAGATGGAGAAGAGAGACATCTGCAGCAGTTTCATATGGGCAGCTGCCCAAGGAACCAGAACCAGCATAGATGCTAGAGAGCATAGAACCTGCAAATAATCTCAGGCCCTGGATGACTAACTGCAGCAATCGACAGTCCCTCCCATTGTTAAAAAAAATAAAATAATCTTACCTTCCCCTGTCTCAAAACGAGCCCCCAGGTCTTCCAAGGTCTGAGCTGGAAACAACTTATTCTTGGTAACTTTTATTATCCAGTCCAAGGACCCAAACAGCTGAACTACTCTGCAAATGGACCTCTAGCAGTCCATACTGGGTTTTGGGAATGTACCAACACACCCTCCCTGCACAGAGTCCCTGCTACTACCACCATTACCTTGGAAAACATAGAAGGAGCCATTGCTAGCCCAAAGGGAAGCAGTCAAAATGGGTAGTACTCTCCCAGCACCATAAATCTGAGGATGTTTGATCTTCCTAAACTCTCCTTTCCTGACCGCTGCGATCACGGAGTGCAAAGTCTCCATTTGAAAGTAAGGTACCCTAAGGACGCATTTATTTATTTATTTTTTGAGGTCTAGGATAGTCTGAGAAGTACCTTCCTATATATTTTTTTTTTTTGAATTTCACGCTTCCTCCGGAACCACTGCATCCAGTCAAACTAAATGCTACAATGTGGACACATCAGCTTAAGAACATAACATGCCATACTGGGTCAGACCTGGTCTGACCAGGGGTCCATCAAGCCCAGCATCCTGTTTCCAACAGTGGCCAATCCAGGCCATAAGAACCTGGCAAGTACCCAAAAACTAAGTCTGTTCCAGGTTACTGTTGCTAGTAACAGCAGTGGCTATTTTCTAAGTCAACTTAATAGCAGGTAATGGACTTCCATACTCTTGAAGCACATGGAGATACCATAAAGGCTTCACCCACTGGCCGAGCAAATTTTAAGGCATAAAAGTCTCTTACCACAGACAGAACCCAGAGATCCGTTATCTCGGTCCATTCCTTGTAAACACTGTTCAACTGCTTCCCTATGCCTACATCTGGGAGGTGAATCAAGGCCTCATTAGGACCAGCAGAGGGACCTAAAGCCTCTTGGGAACCTCTACAGTTTCCCCGAAAGGACTTTGATTTGGACACAAACTACTGCTGCACTAAAGAATCTTTTCCTGGTCAATTCTGCCTGCTGGGAAAGGATTTCAGGGTTTATCTTCTGGCAATTTATGAGACTTTGACTCTGAGATGCTTAGGCAACTTCTCCCAAGTCCTCCCAAAAAAGCAGTTTCCCTTTAAAAGGGAGATTCCCAAGCTGGGATTTGTACCATATGTCCACAGCCCAGTTACACAACCAGAGCAATCTCCTAGCAGAGACCACTAAGACCATATTCCTGGCTTCCATCTGAAGCAAATCATACAAGGCATCCACTATAAAAGCTAAACCAGTCTGTAGTTGCTCAGCCTCTCTCAGATAGACTCAGCCACTGGAATCTGTTACACCCATCGGTCTTGGCGCTGCCTGCTGCAGTGTGCAGTAGTTTCATGGCTCAGGCCTGTTTGCAATGGGTGTAACAGATTCCAGTGGCTGAGTCTGAGGCCAACCCCTAGATCTTTGTTTTGCTCAAGTGACTGCCAAATAACATAAGGATCCCAAACTTTGTTAAAAGCAAAAATGGTTTTCTGTTTATATGCTGTGATTTTGCTTAATTTGTATAGAAGGGAAACTTTCTTCTGAATTTCCGATATAGGAGGAACGTCAGAGGTACCCCAATATTTATCTAATACACATCGTGCTGCAACAAAAATGTAATACAAGTGTTTAGAGAGAGGTATGGTCATGGTTTCAGTTTTTGGGTACTTGCCAGATTCTTATGGCCTGGATTGGCCACTGTTGGAAACAGGATGCTGGGCTTGATGGACCCTTGGTCTGACCCAGTATGGCATTTTCTTATGTTCTTACATTGAACAATACCTGACAAGCAGTATAGCTCATATCTAAATGACTCATCTCTGATAACCACTTAAACATTCTCTGCCAAAACTGTTGAATAAAAGGGGCACAACCACCACATGTGGAGATAAGATCCTTCCTGTTGACATCCCTTCCAGCATATCCCTGATTTAGTCAGATAAATTTTGTGTATATGCATAGGGCTATAGTGCAATCGGTATAACATAACAGTTTTCTTTTAATGAGGATGCTACCAATCCTTCCCCACGTCCTGGTAAATAACTCTCCATCCCTCTTGATCCAATTCCAAGTCTTTTTCCCATGCCGTAGCAAAATGGGGTTTATCTAGCAGGAAGCGTACAGGAAGCTATAAAGTTTTGAAAAAGCCTTAGTCAATTTATTGGCTCCCCTACATAGCCCCTCAAAAAAGGTTACCCCTTGATGTAAGCTACCCCGTACCTGTGGAGTGAGTAGGAAATGCCGAAGCTGTAAATACTAAAAATATTCACACATACCTATTCCATATCTACTACAAATGTCGTTGAAAGAACATATCCCCTCTATTCCCCAAACTTGTGCTATAGTGTGAATCTGTTTAGCCTTCCAAGAGGCAAAAGCTTTTGAGTGGAGCCCCGGTTTAAAAGCCAGATTATAAAAAGATAGGATTGTGGAGAGTAAACTTTAGAAACCCATAAATTTCTTTTTCCACTTATCCCATATAGCAAGGGTATTTACCATTGGCATAGAAGTCATACCTAGTGACAACCAAGTAGATCGCGGTTGCCATATGAGGGGCTTGTAAAGGCATATCGCCCACCATTGCCTGCTCCAGTTTTATCCAAATCTTGACTACTGGGGTCTTGTGCCAGTCTAATATAACCCATAAATGGGCCGCCGTATGGTACCATAGTAAATTAGGGACCCCTAAACCCCCCTCTCCTTTTGAGAAGTACAATATTCCCCCCCCCCCATATAAATTTCTGCAGTCTTCCCTGCCAGCGTTTTAGCTCTGTTTGTGGTACTGTGATCGGCAAAGTCTGAAGCGGTAAAATATTCATTTTTAGCACCGCTATCTTACCCAACCACGATATATGATATCTACCAATCATTCAGAGAATAGAATACAAAACCCTGACGATCATCCACAACGCAGTACACAACACAGATAACTCCGCAGTCAGTAAAATGTTCCACCCCCACAAACCTCAACGGAACACCAGAACTTCCGACAAACGACTACTCGAAATACCCGCTTACCCCATGGCAAAGCTTACTAACACCAGAAATAGAGCTATCTCCATAGCGGGGCCAAAACTTTGGAACGCCCTACCATGCTACCTCACCACTATCAGCGATAATAAATCATTCAAAAAAGAACTGAAAACTTGGATCTTCAGCCAGACTTTCAACGATAATTTAGGCTAATTACAATCGTGATGCCTTCCACCCCTCCTTCTCCCCTCTTCTCCTCTTCTTTACTCCTTCCTCCTCCCCTTGCCCCCCCCCTCTTGCCCTCCCCTTTCCCCTACCCCTCGCCTCTTCCCCCCTCCTTCCGCCCCATCCAACCCCCCTACCTCTACCTTCTATCTCTCTCCCCCCCCCTCTTTCCTTTCATTTCCCACTCATACTTTCTTGTGTTTGGAGCACACGTTTGTACCTACCTTCCTCGTTTTTCGTTTCTATATTCATTTTCGTTATTTGACTTAAGATATTTTAATTATTTCCTGTTACAACCTGTTCCATGACCTGCTATATGCATATACTTTCGTTTCACAACTTGTTCTATGTATAATTGTTTTGTTTCAATGTAAACCGGGGTGAAGGCTTGTGCTAAACCTCGGTGTATAAAAGCTATAAATAAAAATAAATAAAATACTTCATTCCTCCAATTCTTTGTAAATCTTCACCAGTAAAGGCGTATAATTCAAATGAAAGATCTTCTAAGCCTCCGAGATAAATCCCCAAGTATTTTATTTTCCAGGGTGGCCATTTGAAGGCATAGGCCTTCTGTAGATTTATTGCTTGGTTAGAGGGGACGGAGATATTTAAAATCTCCGATTTGTCCCAATCTTAAACCCCGCTATGGAGCTAAATTGTGATATCTCATCTACTATCCCCGGTAGCGACTCATCAGGATCAGTAAGTGAAAACAAGATATCAGCAGCAAATAGGGCCATTTTGGATGTAAAACCATTTATAGCCATACCTTGAATTTCAGAATTTTTGCGGATTCTGATGGTGAAGGGTTCTAAAAAAAAAAAAAGTGCAAATAGAAGCAGTGATAGGGGACACCCCTGATGGGTCCCTGTCTGCACCTGGAAGGATTCCGAATACCCCCCATTTATCTTCAAGCATGCCAGTGGAGAGTCATAGTTTAGTGATCCAATTAATGAATAAAGGGCCAAATTGCATCCGATCCAATAATTTAAATAAATATGTCCAGTGGACAAGGTCGAACGCCTTTTCGGCATCTATAGTTAATATGGCAGGAACACGTTGTTTAGCCCACCAAATGAAGTCTACCGCCTTCCGAACATTATCGGAAGCCATCCTTCCAGGGATAAATCCAGATTGATCAGGAAAAACAAGATCTGCCAATATCTTAGCCAAAATCTTCAAATAGAGATTGATGAGGGATATTGGGCAGTAGGAGCCGCAGAGAGATGGATCTCGGCCTGGCTTTACTAAGACCGTAATTCCAGCCTTATTAGTGGAATGTGAAATTACTCTTTCATCTCTCAAAGAATTATACATACAGGTAAGAGGTTCTACAAGCCATTTTCCAAAGGTCTGATAAAATTTGGCCATATATCCATCCAATCCTGGTGATTTCCCAGGCTTAAGATGTTTAATCACATTTTGTACTTCCAGGATGGTAATTTCCTTATCTAGGCTAATTCGCCGTTTCCGATAAGCTTAAGATATCTGTATTGTATAAATAAGAGTCAATACCAGATTCATGGATATTTCCATCCGCACTATACAGGTTAGCATAAAAATTTAAAAATCTGTCTAATTTCTTGGTTGCCAGATAGGATATTTCCCTGTTCATCCTTAATTTTGACTATGTTATTTTGAGTTTTGCGCTTCTTCAACTTTTGGGCCAAGAGTTTTCTTGCCTTGTTGCCCCCTTCAAAGAATTTCTGTTTAACAAGAACTGGAAGGCTATGGAAGCTGCATCTAGATTCACTAATTTATCCCTTAGGCCTTGAAGAACACGCCAATGAGCGAGTTCCGCCACTCCCAGTAGATTCATTAATAGTCCCCGTTCTCTATTCCTCAATTTTTTAACATACGATGCCCTCGCAATAAAGTGACCCCTTAAAACTGCTTTCAGGCCCTCCCAAATCGTACACATAGATACCTTCTCCAGTATCATTAATGGCAAAGTATTCCTCAATAATGTTCTCCTGGGAGCAGACGAATTCAGTGTCATCAAGCAAAGAATCATTAAGTTCCAATAAAGTTGACCTCTATTCAGAAACTGGAAAGATATCTCAGCCCATACCGGGCTATGATCTGACCATTTGATATGATCAATCTCCGTTCTAGAGATATTATTTATCAGACCTATAATCAATCAAAATCATATCGATTCGTGAGTAAGTGTTGTGGGGTCAAGAGTAAAAGCTATAATTTCTGGATTTAGGATATCTTGTCTGCCACACATCCTTCACATCAAGATCTGCCATCAAGTTTTTTAGGGCCTGCCTATCTTTGTGTTGTCACTGCCGATCCCCTTGAATTATCTAGGGATGGGTTGAGAGTTAGGTTGAAATCCCCCCCTATTAGAAGTTGACCTTCCACCGTGTTTTCAAGGGTCTCAGCCAAGGTATGAAAAAAATTCCCCTTGACCCTGATTCGAGGCGAATACAGTGGCTAAGCTGAATTTATGTCCACCTATGGAAATTACCACGATTATATAATCTCCCACCCGCATCCCTCACACATTTAATCTTGTCAAAAACAAAGTCTTTCCTCATAAGGATACCAACCCCAGCGTATTTAGAATTCTTCTTTGCCGCCACCCTATACTGTATAGGATATTGGGATGAGCGCATCAAATTCAAATAGCTGGCAGTGAGATGTGATTCCTGAATCATAGCTATAGCCACATTCTGCTGCTGCAATTCCTTAAATAGTAATTTGCGTTTGCGAAAAGAATTCTGACCTTTCACATTCACGGATAATAATTTAACATCAGTCATTAGTATAGTGATATAGTAGAAAATTCTGTAGACATCCATCACATCTAGCTAACCATTTATCCCCAGTTTGTCATATATCTCATCAAGCCCCCCCCCCCCCTCCCATCCTGTTGGTAGTCAGTAGTAATGGAATCATTAGCTGAGTAGAACTGACCCATAAAATATAAGTAAATACAAAGTCTAGAGCACCCCTAAACCTCCCTCCCTCCCTCTCCTTTACCCCCAAAAAAAGCATCCCATAGGGAGGATTGTTGTATAACATAGGAAGAAAATCAACAGGGACTCATATCCCTCCCAATGCCAAGCACTCAATCCCACTACAAAAAAAACAAAGCAGCAGGATATAGGGTTAACTCTAACCACGAACTGAGTTGAACAAAAAAGTGTAACATACATTTGGAATCTGACTCAGACTTTAGCTAAATAGCAAAATTATTTTCCAAATCCGGACTGAATATTAAATTGTCATAGTGAGGAAAAACAAAACAAAACCACACACAGTAAGCATTAACCGGCTTCCTCAAGTGTCATCTTTGGAGGCTGACGAACTGGGGGAGCTCCGTTTCATAGAAACATAGAAACATAGAAATGACGGCAGAAGAAGACCAAAAGGCCCATCCAGTCTGCCCAGCAAGCTTCACACATTTTTTTCTCTCTTACTTATCTGTTTCTCTTAGCTCTTGGTTCTATTTCCCTTCCACCCCCACCCTTGAAATATCTAGCTTGATTAGTTAGGGGTAGTAGGGGTAGTAACCGCCGCAATAAGCAAGCTACACCCATGCTTATTTGTTTTACCCAGACTATGTTATACAGTCCTTATTGGTTGTTTTTCTTCTCCCCTGCTGTTGAAGCAGGGAGCTATGCTGGAAATGCGTGTAGTATCAGTCTTCTCCCATGCCGTTGAAGCAGAGAGCCATGCTGGATATGCATCGAAAGTGAAGTATCAGACACATTTGGTTTGGGGTAGTTTCAGCCTGCGATCTCCCCGGTCCACCTGTTGCCATCTCAGTAGTTCTGGTTTTCTCATAGCCGGGGTTGGAGTTGAATTTTTAACATCCTGCACCGAGTAGCCAGCATCTGTCAGGACTTTTGCTGCCTCGTCCATTGCCTTGATTCTGTAGGTGATGCCTTCCTTAAATTGCAGCCCGAAGGAATATAGCCAGCGATATTTAAGTTCTTCCTGCCATAAGAGCGCGGTGATAGCACGCATCTCTTGCCTTTTGCGCAATGTGGCGGCTCCTAAATCTGCGTAGATGGCTATAGTATTTCCCTTCCACTGTAAGGTAGCTTGTTGTCTCCCTTTATTATAGATCCTCTCTTTGTCTTGGTAATTATGGAAGCATACTATGATATCTCGCGCTTGGTTCTGTTGTCGTTGTCCTAGTGCTCTATGTGCTCTATCAATTTTGACCAGGTGGTCTGTTTTATCAGTATCGCCATCATTATCCGAAAATAAGGTCGCACATACTTGTTGGATGATTTCCTCGCAATTGGCATTTTCACTGGATTCAGGTATTCCCCGAAATTGCAAGTTATTTCGCCTTGTTCTGTTCTCCATATCTTCTATTTTTAACGCCAAATCATTGCAAGTAGTTTGCAGATCTTTCATGTCATGTTCCATATGCTTCATTTCTTCCGCTTGGGCCTCCATCTGTGTTTCAGTCTCGTCAAGGTGTCTGCCTATGTCAGCCATATCTTCCTTCATATCATTGATTGCCGACATAATATCCCATTTGTAGTTCTTGATATCAAGCCAGAGTTCACAAAACCAGGATCGAAATTCGGCTCTGGTGGATATTGCCTCTTCTGTCTCAAGTGCTTCTCTGTTCTCATCAGGCTCAAGCCCGCTGTCATTGTCCGTATTGGCGTCCGCCATTTTGGATTTTATAAACTCCGGGGTTTTCCCTGTTTTGCGGTAAGAATATTGTTTAAAGTCAACAGATTTCTTCTTGGTTGTCATCCACTTAGTTTCCTCTGTCGTGCCGTCTCCGGAATATAAGGTAGTTAATCGCCAAATTACTGCGATGTAGTGGGATTATCGCCAGGCATCGGGAGGAGCTCTCATTTAAGCTTCCATCATTCCTGGTGACGACACTTCCTCCGCAATTCTTCTCTTTTAAAGAGATTAACCTCTCTCGAATAATCCCTCTCAGCCACCTGCAGCCACCCTTCCTCCAGGGGTGCACGATCCACATCATCGTCCCAGTGGGATCCTGGGTAGTGGGACCCCTGGAACCTCTTCCCCACTGTCCTCTGACACATCAAAACTAAAATCCAGATGTGGACTGGGCTCAATCTTTGTTTGGTGTGTGGTTGAACCTCCTGCACCCCCCCCCCCCCCCAAAGACCCCAGGAACCAGCTTTTTTTTCCTCCAGAAGGGCCTTTTGCATCAAAAGCACAAATTCTGTGGAAAAAGGGTTTGAATCTGAATCCTCAGCCTGCAGCTCCAAACCTCCTGCCACAGTGCCCTCAGAGACCACAAACTCCCCTGCGACAGGCATCAATCGCAGGGGACTTCCATTAACCACCTCAGAGCCCACATGGCCTGCAGGAAGGCAAGATGGCCTCAGTTCCTGCATCTCTAATATATGCCAAATCCACTCAGAACAAGAGATTCTGGTAACTGAGCAGACTAGAAATTACTATAAATAATGCCTCATCATGGGATTTTTGGGGGTTTTTTTGTGAGCCGCCTTTTTAATGTCCATAGGAGAAGGTGGTCCCAAGCCTCCCCCTCTGCCATCCACAGAGGCCATTACACATCACAAACGTTTTCAGCCTGCTCTTTCGACTGCCATTGGCCAAGCACTTCCCACACTCAGCAGGAGCGGCCATATTTGCAATGCAGAGCTCCAGCCACCACAGAAAAGCCTGCCCGCTTCCTCTCTCCATGCCTACAATTGGCCCCAAAGCAGCCCATACTGCTGGGTAGGGCCTGCTGATGCAACAGCTTACTCTTTTTTTTTTTTTCTTCAAACTTTCTTTAAAAAAAAACAAAAAACAAAACAAAAAACAAAACAAAAAACAAGAGACCAGCTTCCCCAAACATCAACAAAATAACCACTGCCTAGCAATCAGCAAGGAACAATAAAAACTATTTTCCTTTAATGGAGTCTTCAAGGGAAGGGGAAGGGAGGCAGGATCTGTCAGCAAGAGAGGAATGGGAGTGAGGGGGCCACCACACTGGCTATCAAACCCTCCTCTAAGACAGGATCCAAGTTCACCAAACCCCTGCCTGACCCTACTGTACCAGGATGGCGGCCCAATCCAGGACCTAACTCCCCCGGGAGCAATTTAGTCTCAGTCTGATTGCAGGTTTTGCACTTCTACCATTTGCTGAAGACTCAGAATGCTGAGAGACTGCAGGTGCACATTGGCTTATGTACCAGCAGTTAAGTAAAGTGTTCCCTCCCTGTCTCCATCTGCTGGTAGGGGAGAAAAAAAACAGGCATCTGGACTGATCTGGGCAATAAGAAAACATGTTTTACCTGTGTATAATTTTTGCTATAAGGAGTCTGGTATTTATTGTGTAAGTGTGATTACCCCTTCCCCCCCATAAATATTGCTGATTTCAGGACATTCCTATCTAAGGATGCAATTGATCACTGCTGGTATTATGTCATTTTAGTAGGGTCATATGGCTAACACTGGCAGTGAATAGGCTGGGCTTGTGCCCCTTTAAACCCATTGCCAGCTCCACTCTGGCCTGCCTGTCCTTTGGGCAACAGATCATCATGGACAGCCTGGCCCCATGCAAAGCCCACTGGGCTGGGGTTATAAAGTCAAGCTCCAATCAGGAGCCCCCCCTGGCCATATGGCTTACAGCCATGTTGCACCCATGGCCATAGGTCAAGGGCAAGGGCAACCTCAGGATCTCAACCCTTTCTAGCTGAACTGGCAGGCCCAGCTCACCCTCTATAACTTCCCCCATCCTCAGGCTCCTTCCCTCTACTGCCAGAAAGAGAAACAGCTCCTTACCCAACTCATATCCAGTGCCATCTTGAGTTTTCTGTGGTAGGAAGTAAGAGAGAAAGTTTTGATAGTAGAAGGAAAGTCGGACGCATGTCATAGGGACCCCAATAGCTCGGAAGTACTCCTCCACTACTCCCTTCCCATCAAAGTGTGGCACCTCGAGCTGGCCCTTCGTTAACTTCTTCACGTTCTCCAGCCCGCTGAACACCACGTGCTTCAAGTCCAGGCTCTTGGCAATGTCTGCCACCAGCTTACCCTGCAAAAAAAAAAAAAAAAAATCAGATTACAAAAACAAGAAGTTTCAGCCAGAAATAATGCATTTTACTGTAAGGGACATGTGGCATGCACGTCTTCATGATACACAAGTGTGTGAATCTGAAAACCTAAAATAACTCACTTGTCAGAATCCTCATCTCCCCCACACCACCATGCCTGCAAATAGGACACGAAGACACAAAAGTTATAAGGGCCACGCACAAAGTGATCTCATAAACCTTATTTTCCTTCAGAACATAGCTTAAGTTATTAGAGGGACAATTGCACGCATGTATTTAGAAACATAGAAATGACGGCAGAAGACGACCAAACGGCCCATCCAGTCTGCCCAGCAAGTTGCGCACCTTTTTTTTTCCTCATACTTATCTTTTACTCTTGGCTCTTAGTAACCTTTTGGTTCCATTTCCCTTCCACCCAAACCATTAATGTAGAGAGCAGTGTTAGAACTGCATCTAAGTGAAATATCTAGCTTAATTAGTTATGGGTAGTAACTGCCGCAATTAGTAAGCTACACCCATGCTTATTTGCAGAATAATTTGATATAAAAAAAAAATAATGCACCCTTCAGCACATTCCTGTCCATTCCTCAGCCCTATGCAACGGACAAACATCAGCTTAATCTCTAAATCACACGAGAGCCATCAACTTACCCTATAATATCTTCCAGAATACCCCCCACATATACATTACTAACATATCCCATAGAATACGCATGTACACTGGCAGAATGCCCTATGAAATGCACACATCCATTGGGTCACAGAGGCCTCTGGATTGCCTGTACATGCATTTTACGATCGCCCTTCTCTGAACGCCAGCCAGAGAGATCAGACAAGAAGGTCCATTCATAAGAGCCGCATTCCCCCAGTACACCCTTCCTCATCTCCCGCGAGTGCCATAGAGATCGGGAGCACAGAGCAACCCCTCCCCCCAAAACCACCAATTAGGTCATCAGAACCAGCCATAAAACTGGTGCCAGATAAAGATGGAGCAATCGTTTGGGGGGGGGGGGGGGGTCCCTTCACGGCCATTTGGGAGTTTTGTCTGTGGTACTTTCTTGTTGCTGTGGTTTAAGCGTTAGTAAATCAGTGTCTCAGGGGGCAAAGTGTGTGGGTGCTGGTTCCATAGTGGTTTACTGGGGGACATTTAAATGTGGCTTATTGCGATATTGTAGTTTTATGATGTATTTTAATATGCCGTGTTTTCAACTGATAGGCAACTTATTGAATTGATTGGGGTGGAGGGGCATTACTGTAGCTGTGTGGTGCAGCCTATCATTTCCCTAGTGAGAGTAGGGACAAGGTAGGTTTGCATTAACGATTTTAATTATTACATGTATTAAGTGGTGTATTGATATATTGCAATATTTGGCTGTAAACTGTTTTGGGTTCCTTTTGGGAAAAGGTAGAAACAGAACATTTTACTTCAAATAAAATTCTCCCCTTTTACTCTTGACTCTTGTGGTTGTGTTAATATTTTAGTGGCAGGAAGAAGATTACTGGTATTTAATTTATTTTTATTTATTTGTAGAGTTTTATATACAGTCATTCAGTAAAGCCATCACAACAGTTTACAAAGTTCAAATTACAATACTTTGAGCAAAAGGTATAACAGGAGGCATATTAAACAAAAAATGAGAGACATCCGATTACAAAGATATTAACTAGAACATGCATTACGGATTGCACGAAGGGGTACACAAAGGGGAGAGCCCCTTTGTGCACCCCTTCGGCACGCGACGTACAGCACACGGCGCCTGCTGATATGGCGCTGTTAAATGGTCGGCACAGTTCTCAGTAACTTTGGGGGGGGGGGGGGGGCGTCAGCCCTCGCAGGTGAAACTCCATCAGGAGCCAAGAATGCCCAGTAACTTATTGTCCCATCCATCTGGGAAGGGGAACTCAGATCCCTTCCTTAGAAAGGTCTCTCCACTGGCTGCAAGGCAGAGGGGGGCTATACTCACAAAAGGTAAGTGTAAGGGGACCCCCATTTCTGCCCCTTACTGTAATGGCCACAGGTGGTCTCAGACATGACGTGCCGGTAGTGTAGGTGGGAGTGTGTTGGAGCATTGACACTCCCCAACAGGAGGACTCTTAGTCTTAACAAAGCTCTTGTACACATGTGATGCAGTAGGAATCAGAGAGTGAGCAGTAGGATTCCTGAGACTGGAATCGGGATAAGTCAGTCTGCAGCCTGAGGGTGCCCCATCTCTTCTCTAGGGAAGGTCCCAGGCAATGCTTTCTCCCAGTGGAGGAGTACTCACTAGCTGAATATACCACATTTTGTTCCTGAAGGAGTTCTTGGAGAACTGTGTGTGCCAGAGGAAATTTTGTCCATGGTAGGAGCCAGAAAGAAGGGTTGCCCATCTGAAAAAGGATCCTAAGGTAATTTCTGACAGTCAGAAGTCAGCCAGTAGCTTGCTAGAGAGCACACAAGAGAAAAGAAGTAGAGAGATTTTCTGCTCTACAGAAAAATGTACCTAGGGAGACTCAAGGGAGGAGGGTTCCTGCCCCATAGAGGTGACTTGCCTGCAAGAACAGCAGCATATTTTTGGAATAGACTGAGATATGATTTTTGTACTTTTACTGTTTGGTGAACTATCAACTGTTATATAATTGTTTGTGGACTTTGATTCACCTGCTCTTCAGTGCCACCACATTTTTATTTTTAAAAATCTGGGAGTTTGAATGGTTTTATTGGTACCTGGACTAGACTTAAAAGGAAGAGCCCCAGGGAGGAAAACCCCTCCGTAAAAGGCTCCCTGGAGGTCAAGGGGTCTATCATATAGTAACACAATAATGACAGCAGATAAAGACCAATGGGCCACCCAGTCTACCCAGCAATTTGCTTATGGTAGCAACTGCTGCAAAAAGCAAGTTATCCCCATGCGTTCTGTCAAGGGTAATAACTGCTGCTCCATGCACATTACCCCCCATGCAAAAATGTTACAGCACCCTCTTCTTCATTTCTGGCCTCAAGCCTTTAGGGAGCAGCATTTACGTCTTGCCTTTTTTATGCATTTACTGTTCTCATCTTCATCACCCCTTCTGGGAGGGTATTCCAGGCATCCACCACCCTCTTCATGATGTTGGTGGTGAGTCCCCACCCCCACCGGAGTTTCATGAATGACCCCTAGTTCTACAGAAAAAAAAAAAAAAGGTTTGTGCATCATTGAAACCTTTCAGGTATCTGAAGGTCTGTATCACATCTCCCCTGCACCTCCTCTCCTCCAGCATTTTCATATTTAGATCCTTCAGCCTCTCCTCGTAGGTCTTCTGAAGCAGACCCACACCATTCTGGTCACCTTCCTCTGGATTGCTTCCGTCCTGTCTCTGTCCCGTTTGAGATACGGCCTCCAGAACCGACCACAGTACTCCAGGCGAGGCCTCACCCTCCTTGGCTGTAACCCTCCCTCTATGCCTGGCATCTGGCAAGGCAGGAGCTACATCAGGCCACTACCGCTTTTAGATTAGAAACTATTCTGTCCAAATGAGGATTATGATATTGAAGCACTGCAAGAGGCAGAATGGTAACAGATGTTGGCAGTAACAAACTCTGGAGAAGTAAAAAGAATGCTCTGGGAACAGGATACCTAGTAGGAAATAAAATGGTGTTCATAGATGTATCCCCCTCAGGTCTCCCAATTCCAAATGCAATGGGGAAGATCTAGAATAGCAGGTAATTTAATTGGGGATGCCCAATGGCCCAGCAGCACTGCCAGGTGGGAGACCCAGCTTCTTCTTAGGCCAGCAGGGGCTGGGGATGCTGCAAAGGAAGGATGTGGGGCCTCAGCACTGCAGGAAGTCCCAGTGACGCCTCCTAACTGGCAAAGGGCACGTGCTGGGAACTGAAGGAAGCCAGAGTCTGCATCACCCAGCTAGAAGGCTGTTGCTGTGAGGGCTTAGCTAGATAGGGAAAGGGTGGTGGTTGAGAGCCCTTGGGCTGCTGTTAAGTTGATTCAGCCTCTCTTGTGAGAGCACAAGACAGGCTGCAGCTGATACGCCACATGACTAGATCTTCTGCCTGACTAGCCACCTCCCCTTTGGTTTGAGCCCTCAGGTTCTGGCTGCCAGCAGGGCTTTCCAGGCCGGATACAAGGAAGGTGGAAGTACGCCAAGTCTGTGGCCGGGCTGAGGTTGGGGCAGGCACAGAGCAAAGCGAAGTCAAGGACCAGGCTGAGGTCAAGGCAGCAGAGAGCAAAGCAAAGTGAAAGTCCAGGCGGCGGGCAAACCAATGAGAAATCAGGCCAGGGAGAGAAACAACAGGGTAGACAAGAGCAGGCAGAAACACAGAAAGAAAACCAGGAACATGCTGAAGCAACGAGCACTGGGTAGTAGTTCTGAGTTTCCCTTTATACTAGACAGGATGTGATGTCATCTGCACATCATAGGAAGTCCAGCCAGCAGGACCTATAAAAGGGCTCAAGAGCTGCAGGCAGTTCAGCAAAATGCCGGAGGCACTTCAGACTAGAGGTGATACAGTGGATTATAAAATGTGGGAAAACTCCCAGGTAGTTATGCTTCAAGTCTTATCACACTGTAAATCCAGGAGGCAGGCAGTTCTGATTGAGTAAGAAAAAAAAAATCCAGGGGCACTGGCTAGCAGAAAATTGCTACAACAGAGGTAGTATATTTATTCTATTGCTCAAAAATCATTAAACAAAACAAAAGGGCATCAGGCTAAATAAGGGACCACAACCCTGACATTTTCTTTCCATAAGAGGAAAACCGTATGCACAAACTGCAGAGCAGGAGCTGCTCACAGCCTTGTTGGGGGAAGAATATACAAAGATCATGAAATCAGAACCTGGCCTTACCTGTTCAATCTCTTTGTCTGTGCTTAAATGCTCCCAGAAATTGGTGACTAGGAAACCTCCATAGGCCCCACAGAGTACAGCTTCTAGGCTTTTTCCATCATCCAGGTCTCCTTTCACCACCTCTGCTCCCTGCTGCTTTAGCTCCTTGGCTGCAGCCTTCTTCGGATTACGCATCACTGCCCGCACCGCAAAAGTCCCATCTTCCAAGAGAGCCTTTGCAACAGAGCCCCCTTGAGCTCCTACAGAAACCAGACAAAAGCAAATCAATTTTTACCCCATGAAATAGTAGAGGAATGTAAATTGAGTTACCACACATAGCACCAGATCCAAATCAACACACACCTTCCTTCTAGGCAATGACAGCTGGTGAGCCACAAAATAAGTGGTGATAAGAGTGGAGTCTGCAACTCTCCCCCTCATCCACCACCACCACCTCCATGTTGTCTCTTCTCTTGCCTTCTACCATCTCCCACTTCACTTATTGCTCTTGCAGAAACTGCTCTCAGCTAATCATACCTGGCTCAGTAACCCTAGAGCAGGGCTTCCCAAACCTGTCCTGGGGACCCCACAGCCAGTTGGGTTTTCAGGATAGCCACAATGCATATGCATGAGATAAATTTGCATATCAGGGAGACTCATTGTGGCTATCCTGAAAACCTGACTGGCTGTGGGGTCCCCAGGACAGGTTTGGGAAGCCCTGCCCTAGAGGGTCTATCCTGTCTCTTCTTTTCTGGGCCCTAGGCCAGCAGCAACATCATGGATTTAGTTCCTCCCAACTACGAAAAGTATGACAGCTTCATCTTTGGGTTTCCTGCTCTACTAACTTGTCTCCCTCTCTCTTGCACTGCAGTTTAGATTCACCTTCACACTCAATATTAACACTACACAATGCATAGTCCCACATTAGAAGTCATCATGAAAGATCTAGATGTCATTGAGGATACGCTGAAATCTTCTACTCAGTGTGCAGCGATGGCCAAAAAAGCAAATAGAATGCTAGGAGAGGAGTGGAGAATAAAACAGAAAATATGCCTCTGTGTCGCTCCATGGGGTGATCTCATCTTGAGTATTCTGTGCAGTTCTGGTCACTGCATCTCAAAAACAGCTATAGCAGAATTAGAAAAGGTACAGAGAAGGGCAACCAAAATGATAAAGGGGATGGAACAATTTTCTTATGAAAGGCTAAAGAGGTTAGGACTCTTCAGTTTGGAGAAGAGATGACTGAGGGGAGATATGATAGAGGTCTATAAATGAGTGGTGTGGAACAAGTAAACGAGAATGAGTTTACTCTTTCAAACAAGTATAAAGATTAGGGAGATATTCAATTAAGTTACTAGGTGACAAGTGAAAATATATTTTTTTACTCAGTGCATAAACTCTGGAATTCATTGTTGGAAGATGTGGTGAAAGCTGTTAGTGTAACTTTAAAAAGGGGTTGGAAAAGTTCCTGAAGGGAACATTACTTAGGTAGACTTGGAGAAATGCACTGCTTATCCCTGGGTTAAGCAACATGGAATCCTGCCAAGTACCTGTGACCTGGATTAGCCACGGTTTGAAAACAGGACACTAGGCTTGATGGACTTTTGGTCTGACCCAGTGTAACTCCTTTTCGGGAGTGGTAACTTCCTTAGGACACACATCTAATTTACAATCTTTGGAGCTGCTCTGGCTTGCTGACTCCATCCCAAGCTTGACTCTTGATCCCTGGGGTGATTCTTTCTACAGGGTGGGAGAGAAACTCATTTATGGTCCAGACAGTGGTGTGTGTGTGTGTGTGTCTGTGTGTCTGTGTGTTAGCTGTAGCATGGACCGTCTTGCCTGCTTTTTACAGACGATCAAAGTTAACCCTCAGCTCCCTTTATTGAGAGGTGAATGGGAAGTTCCTATTATTTTTCTTTCCATCCAGTTTACCAGCATGCGTCCCGTGCACGACAATTTCCCCTTTCCAGTCTCGCTCACTAATGGCTCTGAATGTGAAGAATGCAGCACACTAGGGACCCGCTTTACTGAGCTTTTCGCCCCCAGACACCCAGACTCGGGGGGGGGGGGGAGCGTTTGTAACTCAGAACCTAGGTCTGCTATTTCTTTTCCTTGCAGGGTCAGGTTTTAGAGCAGTTGTTCTTCTCTTACATCACTTACCTGTTGCTCCAAAAACCACGATCAGCCGCTTCGTAGCCATTTCAGAAGAGATCAACAGAGCCCCAAAATAACCCCGCCCCCTCCCCCAGCGGCGCTTTATTAAAGGCGAGAGTAACTCCGCCCCCGTCTCTGACGTGAAGACTCTGCCTCCCAATCAGGGTAGAGTTACCAGCAAGAACCCGGCTGTGCGCCTAAGGGCCCTCCTGAAAACCGAAGCATGGAGAGTCTGAAAACAAAAAAGTGGATCTTGGAAGACAACGCCCAGCCTGGTCTGCCAGTTTTGCTCGTCCCCAGTTTTCCTGGCTGCTTTCTCCTGACCCTTGGGGCTGGAAGCCCTGGGCTTATGGAAAACTTGGTGTGCCTGGCATCCAGCAGCACATAAGAGAGCTGGCGCGTCAGTGTACGTTGTGCAAACTTCAAGTTCAGTACTTAATTTAAAAGTTGCTAAACAAGTTAGAAAGTGCTTGCGACAGCGGCACGTGGTCCCTGCAATCATCGCCGCCGCCGCCACCACCCCCACTACTCTCCTGGCACAGTGGTTAAAGCAGCATTACAAACAGGCAGAGCCGGAGCAAGCCCATTTGGCACCTATGGCCAACTATAAAAGTGCATCCTCAACACAATATACCACCAAGTGGCTGGGAGCCTCTGTTACGGGACGGGACGGGGGGGGGGGGGGGGGGGTTTGATTTTTTTTTTTTTTTTTTTTATGCAGCAGTTTCATCCTGCTCCTTTGGGCTTCCAGCTCAGTCTGAACCAGTACATAGATCCTGGAGCCATGAGCCTTCATTCACAACTACTAGAGATCTTTTTCCATCTTATCGTATAGCCCCTCCCAACATTATTTACTCCAGGCATTGCTCTCTTCAGAACCCTGCAATCATAGGCCCCCAATTCAACCACTCGGTGCCACCCCCTCCCAGTCATATCTTCTCTACACACAATTAAAAATGATCCACTTATAATACTAGATTTACATGAAGAAGGACACTGAGGTAAAAATAGCACTTTCCAACAACATGCATTGCTGTGATGCCAACCAGAAAATCCTGCAAAAAAATAAAAAAATGTTAAAAAGCATTAGGGTGTAAACTTGGCCCTCAGAAAGCCATGATTAAACTGAATTACAATATAATAAACCACCCATACAAAAACACTACTGCCAGCACTCAAACAGTAACAACCTACTTATGAAAAGACGACACAAAATATTACACCAGGCCCTGAAACACAAATACATCTCCTATTGGGAAAATAGAACAAGCCAGGCTGCTATAGATAATAAGAACATAAGAAGTTGCCTTACTGGATCAGACCGAGGATCCATCAAGTCCAGCATCCTGTTTCCAACAGTGACCAATCCAGGTTACAGTCAACTGGCAAGTACCTAAATATTAAATAGATCCCATGCTACTAATGCTAGTAAGAGCAGTGGCTATTCCCTAAGGGACGGATTTTAAAAGGCCCGTGTGCGCCGGCGCGCGTAAAGCCCCGGGACGCGCGTAAGTCCCTGGGCTTTCGAAAAGGGCGGGGAGGGGGCGTGTCTGGGGGCATTCCCGAAACGATGCGGCGTTTCGGGGGCGTGCCGCGGCATTTCGCGGTGGGCACGGGGGCGTGGCGCCGGCCAGGGGGCGTGGTCGAGGCCTCCGGACCAGCCCCCGGGACTGGAGGACGGAGCGGGGCTGCCGGCCGACGCACGCAAAGTTACGCCTGCTTTCAGCAAGCGTAACTTTGCCGACAAAGGTGGGGGGGGGGGTTAGATAGGGCCAGTGGGGTGGGGAAGGGAGGGGAAGGTGGGGGGAGGGCGATGGAAAGTTCCCTCCGAGGCCGCTCCGAAATCGGAGCGGCCTCGGAGGGAACAGGCAGCTCGCGCTGGGCTCGGCGCTCACAGGTTGCACAAATGTGCACCCCCTTGCGCACGCCGACCCCGGATTTTATAAGATACGCGCGGCTACACGCGTATCTTATAAAATCCAGCGTACTTTTGTTCGCGCCTGGTGCGCAAACAAAAGTACGCGATCGCGTATTTTTTGAAGATCTACCCCTAAGTCAACTTGATTAATAGTTTATTGTCTTCTTTTCCAGGAACTTATCCAAATCTTTTTTAAACCAGATACACTAACACATAAAACTACACGTTAGCAGAACACCACCCTTTGTTCACATATGCAGAACACAGACAGATCCTCACCAAATGCTAAATAAACAGACCATATAGCAGGGGTCAGGAACCTTTTTGGCTGAGAGAGCCATGAACGCCACATATTTTAAAATGTAATTCCATGAGAGCCATACAATATGTTTATTTTATTTATTTATTTATTTATTATTTATTTATTAACTTTTTATTTACCGACATTCGTGAAACACATCATGCCGGTTTACAAAGAACTCAGGCGGGAAATACAATATAACAATATAACAGTATAACATTAATAACGGGAACAAAATTCAGAATACAAATAAAAATAATAAAACTAAATACAAGTAAATGTGTGCATTTTATGTAAGATCACACTTTTAAAGTACAATAAGTCTCTGAAAATATTACACCAGGCCTTAAGACACCAATACATCTCCTATTAGGAAAACGGACCAAGTCAGGCTGCTATAGAGTCCTACACAGAAACTACATGACAGCAGAAAACCTCACCTGAATCACGTGCTGACCCTCACCTAACATAGAATAAAGAGACCAAAACGCATAACTAGAAGCATGCAGAAAAAACTGAATTGGAAACTGCAACAAGCCAGAGTCTCTGTATGCAGTGTAACAAAGGAAAAAAGAAACATCACCCATCCTTATAAAACAAATCAAGAAATATAAAATCATCAGCAGTAAAACTGTACTAACAAAAAGAACATATTTCGAAACAGCTGATGAGTGGAATATCCAATAATTAAAAACTCATTAAAAAAATTTCCAGATACATAAGAAATTGCCATGCTGGGTCAGACCAAGGGTCCATCAAGCCCAGCATCCTGTTTCCAACAGAGGCCAAACCAGGCCACAAGAACCTGGCAATTACCCAGACACCTAGAAGATCCCATGCTACTGATGCACTGATGCAATTAATAGCAGTGGCTATTCCCTAAGTAAACTTGATTAATAGCAGTTAATGGACTTCTCTTCCAAGAACTTATCCAAAACTTTTTTGAACCCAGCTACACTAGCTGCACTAACCACATCCTCTGGCAACAAATTCCAGAGATTTATTGTGCATTGAGTGAAAAAGAATTTTCTCCGATTAGTCTTAAATGTGCTACTTGCTAACTTCATGGAATGCCCCCTAGTCCTTCTATTATTCGAAAGTGTAAATAACCGAGTCACATCTACTCGTTCAAGACCTCTCATGATCTTAAAGACCTCTATTATATCCCCCCTCAGCCGTCTCTTCTCCAAGCTGAAAAGCCCTAACCTCTTCAGCCTTTCCTCATAGGGGAGCTGTTCCATCCCCTTTATCATTTTGGTTGCCCTTCTCTGTACCTTCTCCATTGCAACTATATCTTTTTTGAGATACGGCGACCAGAATTGTACACAGTATTCAAGGTGTGGTCTCACCATGGAGCGATATAGAGGCATTATGACATTTTCCGTTTTATTAACCATTCCCTTCCTAATAATTCCTAACATTCTATTTGCTTTTTTGACTGCTGCAGCACACTGAGCCGACGATTTCAATGTATTATCTACTATGACACCTAGATCTCTTTCTTGGGTGGTAGCTCCTAATATGGAACCTAACATCGTGTAACTACAGCAAGGGTTATTTTTTCCTATATGCAACACCTTGCACTTGTCCACATTAAATTTCATCTGCCATTTGGATGCCCAATCTTCCAGTCTTGCAAGGTCCTCCTGTAATGTATCACAGTCTGCTTGTGATTTAACTACTCTGAATAATTTTGTATCATCCGCAAATTTGATAACATCACTCGTTGTATTCCTTTCCAGATCATTGATATATATATTGAAAAGCACCGGTCCAAGTACAGATCCCTGAGGCACTCCACTGTTTACCCTTTTCCACTGAGAAAATTGACCATTTAGTCCTACTCTCTGTTTCCTGTCTTTTAATCAGTTTGTAATCCACGAAAGGACATTGCCTCCTATCCCATGACTTTTTAGTTTTCGTAGAAGCCTCTCATGAGGGACTTTTTCAAACGCCTTCTGAAAATCCAAATACACTACATCTACCAGTTCACCTTTATCCACATGTTTATTAACCCCTTCAAAAAAATGAAGCAGGTTTGTTAGGCAAGACTTCCCTTGGGTAAATCCATGTTGACTGTGTCCCATTAAATCATGTCTTTCTATATGCTCTACAATTTTGATCTTGAGGATAGTTTCCACTATTTTTCCCGGCACTGAAGTTAGGCTCACTGGTCTATAGTTACCCGGATCACCCCCGGAGCCTTTTTTAAATATTGGGGTTACATTGGCGACCCTCCAGTCTTCAGGTACAATGGATGATTTTAATGATAGGTTACAAATTTTAACTAATAGGTCAGAAATTTCATTTTTGAGTTCCTTTAGTACCCTAGGATGCATACCATCCGGTCCAGGTGACTTGCTACTCTTTAGTTTGTCAATCTGGCCTACTACATCTTCCAGGTTGACAGTGATTTCGTTCAGTTTGTCTGACTCATCACCCCTGAAAACCAACTCCGGAACTGGTATCTCCCCAACATCCTCACTAGTAAACACGGAAGCAAAGAATTAATTTAGTCTTTCTGCAATGGCCATATCTTCCCTAAGGGCCCCTTTAACCCCTCGGTCATCTAATGGTCCAGCCAACTCCCTCACAAGTTTCTTGCTTTGGATATATTTTAAAAAAGTTTTTATTATGAGTTTTTGCCTCTATGGCCAACTTCATTTCAAATTCTCTCTTTGCTTGTTTTATCAATGTTTTACACTTAACTTGACAATGCTTATGTTTTATCCTATTTTCTTCAGATGGATCCTTCTTCCAATTTTTGAAGGATGATTTTTTGGCTAAAATAGCCTCTTTCACCTCACCTTTTAACCATGACGGTAATCGTTTTGCCTTCCTTCCACCTTTCTTAATGCGTGGAATACATATGGACTGTGCCTCTAGGATTGTATTTTTAAACAATGTCCAAGCCTGTTGAACACTTTTAACCTTTCCAGCTGCACCTTTCAGTTTTTATCTGACTATTTTCCTCATTTTATCAAAGTTTCCCTTTTGAAAGTTTAGTGTTAGAGCTGCAGATTTACTTATTGTCCCCCTTCCAGTTATTAGTTTAAATTTGATCATGTTATGATCACTGTTGCCAAGTGGCCCCACCACCGTTACCTCTCTCACCAAATCCTGTGTGCCACTAAGAATTAAATCTAAAATAGCTCCCTCTCTTGTTGGTTCCTGAACCAATTGCTCCATGAAACAATCATTTATTACATCCAGGAACTTTATATCTCTAGCAAGTCCTGATGTTACATTTACCCAGTCAATATTGGGGTAATTGAAATCTCCCATTATTATTGCACTGCTAAATTGGTTTGCTTCCCTGATTTCTCTTAGCATTTCATCATCTGTATGACCATTTTGTCCAGGTGGATGGTAGTATACTCCTATCACTATACTCTTACCCAACACACATGGGATTTCTACCCATATAGATTCTACTGAGCATTTAGTCTCTTGTATGATCTTTATCCTGTTGGACTCTATACCCTCCCGGACATAAAGTGCCACAGACCCACCAAGTTGATCCTCCCTATCATTGCGATATAATTTGTACCCTGATATAGTACTGTCCCATTGGTTATCCTCCTTCCACCAAGTTTCTGTGATGCCAATTATGTCAATCTCATCATTTGCTGCTATACACTCTAACTCTCCCATCTTACTTCTTAGACTTCTGGCATTGGCATACAGACATTTCAAAGTGTGTTTTTTGTTTGTTTTAACAACCTGCTTTTCAGTTGTTTGGGATAATTTGGAAATCATTAGTTTTGGTGATTTTTTACATATAGGCATATGAACTATGTTTGCTTTTGATGGAACCTCTCTGTTGGGATACCCTAACTCTCCTGTTTCATTAGTATCCTTCAAGGATACATTTCTCGGAACCATGCACTGCTGAGTGACTGTCGGCTTTCCCCCTTGTTCTAGTTTAAAAGCTGCTCTTTCTCCTTTTTGAAAGTTAGTGCCAGCAGCTTGGTTCCACTCTGGTTAAGGTGGAGCCCATCCTTTCGGAAAAGTCTCCCCTTTCCCCAAAAGTTTCCCCAGTTCCTTACAAAGCTGAATCCCTCTTCCCTGCACCATCATCTCATCCACAAAGACCCAGTAATGAAAAATAATAAGGATACAAAACATTTTTTGCTCTGCATACCTGAGAACGTTTGATATCCAGGTGTCCTGAGATTGTTCTGAATTAGCAGGAGGAGGGGTGGTTTGCTTGGAACTTTCTCCTCTCTCAGTCACATACCAGCGCTCTCTCTCACACTGGCTCTCAATGACACACCTATACACACATGCTCTCAGTCACTCACATATACACATGCTTTTTCTCTCTCACTTATATAGGCTCTTAATTACACATTTACACACATGCTGTCTATCTTTTCACGCTTACACACACACACAGGCTTTCAATCACATAAATACATGCTGTCTTTTTCTCTCACACACAGACTCTCATTCACATGCTTACAAACATGTCCTCTCTTTCTCTCATTTACACACAGGCTCTCAATCACATACTCACATGCTCCATCTAGCCATGCTGGGCTTGATGCACCCTTGGTCTGACCTAGTATGGCAATTTCTTATGTTCTTATAAACCTACTGCAAACATGGCACAGCTTCTTTTGTCAGGTAAAATCTTGCAAGAAATGTTGTTCTGAAAATTACTTTTGGAGCCGACGTACTGCAGGTTGGGGTAGAATTTTTTTTAAGAAAATGATTTGTCCAGATGGGTAGGTGTGTGTACTGATGGTGCAGCTGCAATGGTGGGACATAGGAACGGCTTCAGCGCAAAGGCACTAAACTTTACCCCGCATATGAAAGTTACAGTCAAGAGCCAAAATCAACCTGGCTATGTCCTTCACTGCCGCTACACACCATCTTGGACACCTTGGCTGCCAACAGCAGCTCTTCCTTCAGTAACGAGAGAAGGATTTGTCAATAGTTCAGCAGGTCCCCTTGGAGTTGAAGAACAAAGGGGAATGTCACCCTTGTCACTTGGAGAAACTGGCGAGTGCTGCCGTGAACTGTGGAAGCCTACAGTATCTCTGCATTGGGAACTCCTGGCTTCATTTCCTAGAGACCCCCTTTTAAACAGAAAAGGGCAGTGTAGATGACATTTGACATCTTTCAGGAGAAAGGAAGACTCTGGCCATTTCAAACAAGGACTAGGAAATGCCTTAGAATAGCTGAGACAATTGCTAGTTGCAAGGGGCATACTGAAATGTTGAGAGAGAGAAAGACCAATATGTAAATTTATTATTTATGCAACTGTAAGAGGGGGCACTTAACATGCACAGTCAGAGGTACGAACAGCAAAGTTGACATCAGTGAAGATTTTCTGTCATTTGGATTGATGAAAGGTAAAGGAGGAGTTTATTTATACAATGTACTCTCTATCGAGCTTGATATCCACACATGGATGTGTGAACATTTATTTATTTAACATTTTTATATACCGAAATTCATGTAGCAAAGTTACATATCAATTCGGTTTACATTATAACATTAAACAGGCATGACAGAATGCAATTACATCGAACAGGTGGATAAACTTGGATCAAGTAACTGGGGATTAAAGAACAAAAATACAATAAAGAATGAGGTTCTAGAAAGGACCTGGCTAAATATACAGGAGTCATGGTACATGGTGTAATTTGAATCGCTCTCTATGGATGGTGGTGGGATGTGTGATCTTGGTCAGTCTCTCTGCTGTAATGTGTATTTCTCTGTGTAAGTTGATATATCTGTCTTCTTGGGCCCGTCTGGGTAGAAAGTATTTAGCTAGGTAAGTCAGGGGCAGGAAATGGGCATAACAAGCAGGAGTTGAGTTAGCCAGATTAGAGTTAACTCTAGTCAGGCCACAGAGCTGTGCTAAAGTTAGCCAGATAAACTTAGCTAGCTAACTTTAAGATAGCCATGTTTATTCAGCAGCCAGGTAAATTCATCTTGCTAACACAGGGCCACAGTGGCTGAATATGAACCCCAATATATTTACCTTATAAGACTGTACTTTGAATGACCTTTTGCATGTAAAATCTATTACAAATGCATAATTTTTAATTGTGTATGGTGAGGGGCTAAAGTTTGCCTAGGGTGCCTAATATTCTTGCACTGGCTCAGCAATTACACCCCACAAACTCCACCATTCTCTTTTCTCTTACTTTGGGGGGGGGGGGGGGGGGGGGGGGGATGGACAAAATTTTATTTATTTTTTTTATACAGGGTGACCCATGGAAAAGTTGCCCACCTCCAATACCAGTTCAGTGGAGGCGGGCTACTTTTCCATGGGCCACCCTGTATAAAAGGAGGGAAATTAAAAAACAAATAATAAGTTTGAAGTTACAATTACCTGGCTGAGGTAATAGGAGCTGGGGGCTTTCATAACCCCGAGAAAGGAGGCAGCAGCTTGCTGTGTCTTTGATCTGTTATAGCCCATATTTACTAAAGCAACATGCAACTGCAGTACGACAGGTGGCAGCAGGAGAGAAAACAACCAAAAAAAAGCAGCTGTCTTTTCCCCACAGTGGCAGGAGGCTTTGGGAGGGCCAACAGAGCAGCCATGGTTTTTTGTTTGTTTTTTTTTTTAAATGCTACCTGCATCTGTTTCAAGAAGCTGGGACTAGCAGTGACCTACGCACAGCAGTAGTGAAAGCTGCTGCAGGTCAATTTTGATCAGCAGTGGCATCCTTGGGGGTGATGCTGCACTGGGAACAATCATTTTACTGTTGGGGGCCTTGGGAAAGGCCATGGCCTTTGCAGGAAATAGGCCATGTGGTGATGTCATTTCCTGTCCCACAGCTGAAGCACAGGCAGGAATAAAAATTTAAATAAAATTAAGGCCAGACTCGATGGAGGAACTCTTAAAGGGGTTTCCCCCTAAAGTTTGAAGGCTCTAAAGAAACCTCAGTGATGTTAGCAGTCTAAAGTATTAAGAACTCACAAAATTCTAATTCACTAAAATAAAGTCTGGGAACATAAGGGGGGGGGGGGGGCTCTTTCCTCCACTCTGGCACCAAAAGACATTTTAAAGAGGGAAAAGTTAAATTGGTGGTGGTTTCCCCACACAGGCAAAGTAAGCTTAAGATATTTAAAATGATCAAAACCAGTGAATTAAGAGTTGAAAATTTGGGGATTACTTAGAAAATGGGTAAAGCATCATTGTAGGCAATTCACTCCTTTTTATCATCAAAAATGGGTCAAACAGCTGGGGCTTTGTAGACCCACGTAAACTATAGGTTTAATTAATTTCTGAGGCAAACACATGTTTAAGTATAAGTGGTGCCAATTTTAACTCCAATCCAGTCCAAGATTTCCAGGACACCAGTTGGCAGCATTCCAAACATCTACAGTATGATAATGGGAATGTAGCCATCTCAGGAGAGAACATGTAATCGGGAAGGTAAAGGAAAACTATCAAAGATTAATTTCTTAAACCCCCCCCCCCCCACCACCACCTTTCAGTGGCTTAAAATTAACAAATTCAAATAAGTAGGGGTAAGCATCACATACAAATGACTTAAGTTTTACATGTTATACTTACAATATTACAAAAAATATTGTTTGTTTTGGAGGAAATAAATGCAAGGTGTAATGATTTTTTGCGACGGCTTCAGGTGCCTGTGGCTGATATAACAGCTCTCCCTCTGATTATACAGGTATCCTTGAAGCTGCCTCATTTATGAGGCAAAACCTGGGCATGTGTTGGGATATGATTGGAAGGTATAACTATAATGCTCCTGGCTGATTTTGAGGAGCGTTATATTTATAACTCAGTATGGCAACCTTTTATATTTCAATGGTTGAGGGACATCGATGATGTGCTATTAATATGATGGGGTACAGACGTACAATTTTTCATGTTTATAGATTGGTTAAATCTAATCCCAATTTACAGTTTAATTTTTTGATTGACCCATATCAAGTGCCATTTTTAGATGTTCTTATAACATTCCATGATAATTTCACACATCAATTCACTGCAAGGACACAGACCATAACATTACTAGCCTATGATGTTTTCACCCCATCATCTTAAGAATAACATCCCTACCAGCCAATTTCTAAGGCTTAGGTGTCTGTGCTCCACGAGGTCGGAGTACATAAGCCAAGCTAAGCAGATGATGCTTAGGTTTCAGCACAGAGGGTACCCAGGCAAGGTTCTTAAAAGGACTTTCAAATGTGCCCTATTTGTAAATAGGGATTTACTTTTTTTTTTTTTTAACCGCAAGCTCAGGATACCACTCCTGTGGTAAATTGTATTTTACCATTTGACAATTAGCAATAATATTTCAAAAATCATTCGTAAGCATTGGGAAGCTTTGGCGCTTGAAAAACGTTTACATAGTGCTATTAGATTTACTTTTCACCAGGGCAAAAATGTATGTGACATGTTAGTACATTCTACTTTTAAGCATCATGATACTTCACAAAGTAGAGGCACACAAACCTTGCAGTCATTGCTCCGTTTGTAAACACACTTTGACCATCACTGACTTCACACATCCAGTTACTGGAAAAGGTTTTGTCCTGTATGGAGTTCTGACTGCGATTCCCAAGGGGTGGTGTATGTGATTAGCTATCCATGCAAGAAACTTTGTCAGTAAGATGCCCCGTAAAATCAAAACCTGAATCATTGAACATAAATCCAATATTAAGATGGGGAGGGACAAGGCTCTGTTGGTATCACATTGGATACAATTATCTCATTCTGTGGTAGGTCTACAATTTTTTGTCATATCTCCTCTGGTAAGAGGGGACTATTCACTGATTCTTATTAGAAGGGAGCAGAAATGGATTTACACCTTGGACACAGTATTCTCTAAAGGCTTAAATGCAGAGCTTGAGTGAAGTTACTTCATTTGATGTGCTGTGTTACGTCATGTGTTGGAGATGCACGGTGCCTGGCTAGTGTGTCAGTGTTCATCACTGGTGTGGCGATTTGTGCCAAGTTCACCGGCAGGATTTAAATTCTGTTACGTAAGTTTGTTCAAAGTGCTCCTGATTTAAATTGAGATAGTTCGTGACACAGGTATGTGTGTATGGTTTTTATGTCTGCCTTGTTTACAGACTGTTTGTTGTTAAAAATTGCCCCCCTGAAGCAGCCGGACTGGCGAAACACGGGTCCGTGTTGGGGATTGCTGTAAAACTGTTTCACTGAAAGGAGTTACCGCATTGAAAATAAATGAACTACAGTTGTTGAACTGTGACCAAAAAGGATTTATTTGCGCTTTTGGTGTATACAACAATGATTAGATAACCTAAGCCATTTTGTTTGTGGCTGGTTTGACAGTTTAGAAAACCACCTTGCCCATACCATGTTGACAGTTTGATATTAATTTGTGATAGATGTGAAGAGAATGTATATAGATTCCCTATGTGCTTTGTTCTCACATTTCAGTTTCCTCATTACCCAGTTTATAGCAGCCATAAGAGAGTCAGATTAATATGAAGAAATTTGTTGAATGTTTGGAGTTAAAGTTTTACTTCAACTTGCATGAAAGTTAATTTCAAACTGTTCTTACACATCACATCACATCACTACACGCGACCAAAAAGAAGTTACAGGTCACATTTTCTCAATACAGTCTTTGTTCTGCGCCAACCATTCATCAAACTTCTGGGTCTTGGGATTCAGCTTTAAAGTAAGAGCCACATCACGATCTGGTCTCAGCTGGTAGTAGGCAAACATTGCCCCCAGCTCTTTTGCCCCTGGGAAGCCCAGTTTCTTGTAAGCTTCAACTGATATCTGAAGAAATGAGAAAAATCAGGTATGAATGGAAATTGGAATCCTATTTGCTGACAAGGATCAACCAATTGGATTTGTGAATTGTTTTTTTTCAAATTTAGGGCCTGCTTTTCAAAAGCATTTACATGCTTCAAATTGGGTTTTTACATGTGTAAACACACTTAACCCACATTAAGTGGCTTTTAAAAGTTACTAAAATATAAGCAATTGAATTGTCTATAGGTTTTACCCACATTAAATGCACATTCCACGAGTAAATGTGTTATGTTTACACATTCTCCAATAAGCAACTATTCAAATCAAACAAGACATTTAAGTGGCATTAAGACCTTCATACTAGGCACATCTGGTAAAGTATCTTCATTTGCCTTATCTATAATCATTAGTCTGTATCCATTACTTGTTCATAGGCTTTTTTTTGTAACTAAGTGCACATAAAAATATATTTTAGGGATTTCTCTTTATTCCTGACAATGTGGCAACTGAATCCTACACAGCATACACTCCAGTATATATCCTCTAAAATTCACTGCATTGTCAAGGAATAAAGATGAAGTGTTAAAGCAGAATTGCTTACCTGTAAAAGGTGTACTGAGGACAGCAGAATGGTAGTTTTCACATATGGGTGACATCAGATGGAGCCTGACCGAAAACTTGTCAGTTTCTAGAAACTTTGTGCACACAGAGCATGCCCTATACCAGTGGTTCTCAACCAGTGCAGCGCCACACTTCCTGGTCCCCCACTGACCCCAGCTGCTCCCCGGTCCTCCTCTGCCCAGGCTTAAAATGCTGTCAGCCTGGGCGGAACGTGGCAGATCAGGTGGCGTCAGTGGCACCGGCATGGTCTCTTCCCATCCCCCGCAGCCCGGAAGAGGAAGTGGTGAGCAGTGGGTGCGTGCGTGGGAAGAAGAGACCATGCGAGTTTGGTCAGCATCGGCGCAAAGAACAGAAGAGACGCGGCCGGAGGAATGAGCAGCGCGGCTCAGAGAAAAAAAAAAGATGAAGAAAGTCAACCCCCACGGCCCATGGGGCTCCTTTCTCTGTGCGAGGGCTGAAAATGAAGGAGGCTGCTGCTAGTTCTGGGGAGGGAAGGAGAGAGAGTGTGAATGAGCAAGCAAGCATGTGTGTGAATGATTGAGAGCCTGTATATGTGAAAGAGTATGTATGTAAATTTATGATTGAAAACCTTTTTGTGTGAAAGTATGTGTGTATGATTGAGATCTTATGCTTTTTATGTTCCTTGTAAAGGTTGCCAAAAAAAAAAAAAAAAAAAAAGACAGCTTTCCTGTCTTAGTTCTAAGTGAACCGATACAATGTGCAAATAGTTGTCTGTATACAAAAAAAATTCTAAATGTATGATTAAGAGCCTGTGTGTATAAGTAAGACAGAGCATGTGTGTTTGTGTCTGATTGAAAGCTGGTTTAGGTGAGGGAGCATGTGATTGGGAGTGACTGAGAGCATGTGTGTATAGGTGTGTAATTGAGAGCCAGTGTGAGAGAGCGGAGAAAGTTCCAAGCAAACCACCCCTCCTCCTGCTAATTCAAAACAATATCAAGAGACCTGGATATCAAACATTCCCAGGTATGCAGAGCAAAACATTTTTTGTATCCGTATTTTTCATTACTGGGTTTGTGTGTCTGCTATTTTGAAATATTTTATTGGTATCTAGAAATTTATGATTTTTTAATTATTGGATGTTCCACTGTTTTGAAATCTTTTTTGTTAGTATGGTTTTACTGCTACTGATTTTATATTTCTTGATTTGTTTTATAAGGATGGGTGATGTTTCTTTTTTCCTTTATTACACTGCATACAGAGACTCTGGCTTGTTGCAGTTTCCAATTCAGTTTTTGTCTGCATGCTTCTAGTTATGCATTTTGGTCTCTTTATTCTTTGTTAGGTGAGGGTTGGCACATGTGATTCAGGTGAGGTTTTCTGCTGGCGTGTAGTTTCTGTGTAGGGCTCTATAGCAGCCTGGCTTGGTCAGTTTTCCTAATAGGAGGTGTACTGGTGTCAAGGCCTGGTGTAATTTTCAGTGTTGCCTTTTCTTAGGTAAGGTAGTTACTGTTAAGTGCTGGAAATTGGTGCTGTTTTGGTATGGGAAGTTTACTATTTATGTAGTTTCTGTTCAGACAGAATACGTATCTTTTCCTTGTGTTATTTTAAACAAAAATAATTACCGGACCTTTACTTTTTATTTCCGCCGTGAATTGTAATGAGCTGTGTGTCACACATGTGAAAAAGGGTTAACCACTGCCCTATACCATTCATCCATATGGGGTCCCTCTTCAGTCTTGTAACAAAATTAAGATACACAAAAAAAATTGGAGAAACCCAACTCCATGGGGTGGTGGGCAGGTTTCATGAGGACTAACATTCTGCTATCCTCTGAGAATAGTAGTTACAGGTAACAAACTCTCTCTCTCCAAAGACTAGCAGGATGTTAGTCCTCACATGGGTGAATCCTTAACTACAGGCTGCTCCTGAACACAGCAAGGGACCAACAGAGAGGAATAAGTTGTGTATTGTTCCTCTGTTCCTAATTAGGAAATGCTGATTGTGTATTGAACCTCAGACTCTGAACAATCAGGAGACTTCCTTTGTTACGATATGCATATGCCAAGTAACACAAATATCAAGCACTGTGATGATGTGTACTCAGGACACAAGTAATATACAAAGAAAGGCAGAGGAAATACCTTATATGGTCAAAGAAGAAATGCTGGTGTGTTCAAGATTTAAAAAAAAGGTATAAAGGTGTGACTAAAGCAGATGATCAGTGTCTGGTATTCACTTCTGCTAATGTTTTGGCTGAACAGCATAGCAGATTGGATATTAGTCCCTACAGAATCTTATCTTGTACTTATTTGCCTGATTGATTTTTATTTAGTTTTTATATAATATTCTGTAGTGCTTTCTTACATCTCTCGCTAATAAAGCATTTTGCTGAAACAGTTCAGGCAGTCTTTTTAAAACTTATTTAAGAAACAGGATTAATAGTCACTACACTGGTGCTGTTGGTAACAGAGGGAGACAGCCTAGCCAGGGACTGTTGGGTTCTACACCTCAGACAGGTTTGTGAGGACAGACTGAACCTGTTGCATCAGCCATCCCTAACCAGACAAAGGGATATGAATGTGTGGAGAGAACTCCACAGGAATGGCTTACAAGTAGGCCACTGACGCTGCCATGAGCCTTGACATAACCCCCAAGATGCAGTTCCACCTGGTCATAACAGGAAATGCATTCTACTACCAATGGCAATGTCCAACCTATTCTTATCAAAAGAAAAAAAAAGTTGGGAGGACTATCTATGGGCTTTTGTCTGCTCCAGACAGAAGGCTAAGGCTCATTTGCAGTCCAAACTGTGCAGCGTTTGTTTGCATTGGTGCGAATGGGGCCTGGGAAAGTATTGGCAGAACAATTGGCTGGTTAAGATGGAAATCAGTCATCACCTTAGGGAGGATGCATACGCAAGACTACCTTGTCATTAAAGAAGTTAGTATAAAAGGTGGATAAGTCATTTAGGCCTGGAGCTCACTGACCCTGTGTGCTGAAGTGACCACCACCAAAAATATGACCTTCCAGGTCAGGTACTTCAGGTTATAGGAGTACAGTGGCTGAAAAGGAGCTTTCAGCAGCTGAGTCAGTACTGTGTTGAAGTCCCAAGACACAACAGGAGGCCTTAGGGGAGGCTTCAATTGAAGCAGGCTCTGCATGAAACATACAACTAAAAGGCTATACAGAGAAGGGCATATTATCTTAGCACCAAATCGCACTAAGATGAACCATGACTGAATTGGTTTTTAGGCTAGCTTGATAGGTGTAAGTTTGTGTGGGGCAGGAGAAAAAAAAAAAATCTAGAGCCTTCTGCTCATACCACAAGGAAAGTCTCCACTTCAGTGGCAGGCTCTCTGGAAGACACCAAGACCCATTGTAAGAAAGATCAAGTGGCTGCAGGATTAACATCCAGGCCATAAGCAACAGGGCCTGGAGGTTGGGATGCTGCAGCCTATCCTGATCTTGCATTATGAGATCTGTGGAAGTTCCTGGACTGATTGGTTTCCAAATGGAAACTCCTGCAGAAGTGGAAACAGATCTGTCTTGGCCAATGAGAGGCTATGAGATCAGTTCCTCTTGCCTCAAGCCCCTAATAGCTAGGAAAAAAAACAAACCCAAAAACATTGGTCCCACTCATCTCAGAGCATACGGCCCAGGTCTCTTGAATGCAATTTGAAACAGTTTTCCCCTGGGACTCCTGACTGAATAGGGTGCAGATCTTAGATATGGGCTTGGTAAGCTTGTCAACTTGGACAGTTTTCAAAGAGGTCTGCCCTATATAAGCTCCTACCAACCCTCTCTGAAGTGAAAAAAAATGTATAAGCTGATTTATAGGCGAAAGCTGTCCATCATAGAAACTGGGTATAGTTGCTGTAACTTATTAAATGGGAGGTGTTTTTGCCCATACCATATCTGCTCCCTTTTAAAAAGCAACCCTTCCCCTTCTACTGCTTTATCTCCCCAGGTTCTGTCCCCAGTAAAAAGCTGTCACCTGTTTCACTCACTAATTTTGGTCTCCACCTTCCCCATGATTTTATAACTGAAATTTTGATCAATGATTAACAGATGTAATATTAGATTTGACTGGATACGATGTGTAAACATCAATATTCTACTCCCTAACCCTGTTGTAGTCCAAAATGTAAAAAAACCCCACAAAACACAAATCCAGAAACAAGTACAAAAAAAAAAAAGTGTAGACTGAATAATACTTATAATAGTTAAGTCGACTGCCACACCTTTTGAAAAGTAGGTAGCTGCTGGGGACGAGAGGCTGTGATATAGGCCATTCCATAGTAAAAATGTAAACCTGTTAGCACAGACTGTAGAGAGGGAATGATACTTTGTTGCCAGTGCATAGCTATTTTGCAGGGAGCTGCTGTATAAACCTGGTGGCAGAATAGGTGTTGAAAATTTAACCCTATGGTTGGGATGCTGAGCAGAGCACATGGGGACATTAAATTCCCAGCACAGAAGATACCCAACACAAAATTTGTCAATTGATTAGTTTTTTGGTGACAAGACCAAATATGAAAACAGGATCCCTGTTGCCCACAGCCCCACCAACATTTATCCTCTCTCAAAGGATATAATTGCATGTATATGGATCAGTCAGGTACCACCAATATAGCACCTTATAACAGTTCTCCTGTAAAGATAAAAGAGCTTTTACTGGCAGTCAAGGACACCAAATCCCATTCAGATGGGCTCAAAGCCATCTAAAAGGTCTTTCTCCCAAGCATGGATATGGGAAAAGGGTGAAGACATTTCCTTAAGCAGAGAATACAGCTTAGACAGAGCCTTTAAGTTTATCTGCTTGGTCACAAAAGCCTTCAAATATAGTCTTGCCTTTGGTCTACAAAAGATGTATTATGAATAGGTGTGTTAGATAGAAATAAATTCCCTTGCCCCACACTTTCAATATGACCACTAAGGTAGGTGGAGAGTTGTCCAAGGGGCACCATGTAGGTCTAGGTTGCCAAAGTAATGCAGAAAGGGGCATATTCCCCACCAAATCCTGTTCTATTAAAACCCAGCGCTTCCCTGACCAAGTTTGATAAACATCTAATTTGGCAAGCTACATAATACCAACATGGGTTGGGAGTACCCAACCCTCCCCTGTCCTTTGGTTGAAATAAAACCAAATAGGATATCCTAGGTGGGCATCTCTTTCTCTTTTGCCACGTGTGTAAAAAGGCTTCAGAAATAAAAATAGGCAATGTAATAAAAAAAAAAAAAAATACAAGAAGAGGTAAAATGTTCATTTATAATGGAAAACCGCCCTAACCATGAAGAATGCACCTAGGATTCAGAGCAAGAAAATTAAACACCAACCCCATCCCAACCCTTTAAAATTAACTACAACCCCCCACTCTCCTGATACCAACCCCCCCCCCCCCCAAGACTTGCCAGAAGTCCCTGGTGGTCCAGCAGGGGTGCAGGAGTGATCTCCTGCACTTGGGCCGTTGGCTGCCAGTATTCAAAATGGTGGATAGCCTTTGCCCTTACTATGTCACAGGGGCTTCCTGTGTTTTGTTTTATATTCCTTTGGGTTTTTTTTTTATATTCGCTCCATAAGATGCAGACATTTTCCTCCCTCTTTTGGGGGGGGGGGGGGGGGAAGTGTGGCTTATGGAGCGAAAAATATGGTAAGTGCTTTAATTATTTGTAACACTTCTATAGTATTAGGCTATCCAGTAGTCTCTGCTGCTTGGGAGAAAAGTCTAGGCAGAGATATCTGATCTAAATAGAAGTCAATATCAGAATTCTCTATAGAACAATTACTAGAATTCAGTGTAGCATAAAACTGGGAAAAACACTGCTATATTTCATGAGACATAGTAAGTTTCCCCTTTCAGGTTTTTGATCTTGGCAATCCCCTGGGCTGTCTGCCTTCATAGAAACAGAAATGACGGCAGAAAAAGACCAATCGGCCCGTCCAGTCTGCCCAGCAAGCTCCCACGCTTACCTGTTTCACCAGCCACCAATTTCAGGGTCTTTGGTAACTATTTGATTCAAGTTTCCTGCCAGTGATGCAGATCGTAATGTTGGAGTTGCATCAAAGGTGAGCATAAGGCTTAATGGTTAAGGGTAGTAACCGCCACATCAAGCAAGTTACCCCGATGCTTGTTTACCCAGACTGCACAGGTCATTGCCTTGGATGTTGTCTGAATGTAAATCCTGTTTTCCACATTTCCCCCTGCTGTTGAAGCAGAGAGCAATGCTGTATCAGACTTAATTGGTTTAGGGTAGCAACTGCTGTAATAAACAAGCTAACCCCATGCCTATTTGTTTGGGGGTAAGAACATGCCATACTGGGTCAAACTAAGCCCAGCATCCTGTTTCCAACAGTGGCCAATCCAGGCCATAAGAACCTGGCAAGTACCCAAAAACCAAGCCTATTCCATGTTACCGTTGCTAGAAATAGCAGTAGTTATTTTCTAAGTCAAATTAATTACTAGCAGGTAATGAACTTCTCCTCCAAGAACTTATCCAGTCCTTTTTTAAAACACAGCTATACTAACTGCACTAACCACATCCACTGGCAACAAATTCCAGAGTTTGTGTGTTGAATGAAAAAACTGATTAGTTTTTAAATGTGCCACATGCTAACTTCATGGAGTGCCCCTAGTCTATTATCTGAAAGAGTAAAATAACTGATTCACATCTACCCGTTCTAGACCTCTCATGATTTTAAACACCTCTATCAAATCCCCCCCTCAGCTGTCTTCTCCAAGCTGAAAGTCCTAACCTCTTTAGTCTTTCCTCATAGGGAAGCTGTTCCATTCCCCTTATCATTTTGGTCGTCCTTCTCTGTACCTTCTCCATCACAACTATATATCTTTTTGAGATGCAGCAACCAGCATTGTACACAGTATTCAAGGTGCGGTCTCACCATGGAGAGATACAGATGCATTATGACATTCTGTTTTATTCACCATTCCCTTTCTAACAATTCCCAACATTGTTTGCTTTTTTTTTTGACTGAACTGACGATTTCAATGTGTTTTCCACTATGATGCCTAGATTTCTTTCTTGGGTGGTAGCACCTAATATGGAACCTAACATTGTGTAACTATAGCATGGGTTATTTTTCCCCTATATACACATCACCTTGCACTTATCTTGGACATTAGTTTAGGCGGTTTCTTAGGTGCCAAACAACCCTGCCAGCAATGAAATCCCTTTGGCCAAATCTCTAGTGATCTCAGGACTGTGGAGATAATGCTGTAGCTGAGCATATGCCAGGAAATCATCCTTCTTAAGATTGTATTCTCTTTGCAATGTGGGAAAAGGTTTCATCACTCCTGCCTCCCATACCTGTTTTATAGTGTGAAGTGCTTTATCTCTCCATATATGAAATGTCTGAGAAATACCACCCACGGGAAACTGTGACAAAGATCGAAATTGGGCCGGAAAAAAGCCTCCTGTTTTCCCAGTTAAGCGCTCCCTCCAATTATATCATATAGATAATGTACACTGCAGAGACGGTAATACGAAGGACTCCGTACAGACTTTTTTTCCAATCCCAAAAGATGCTTTCAGGGATCTTCCGACCTAGCCAGTTTCCTATTTCCTGGGATGTGATATTCAATGACTGCTTGTATTTGTGAGGCTACATAATATTTCTTTAAATGTGGGACTCCCAGTCCTCCCTTAGCCCTAACCCAGTACAGAACTGTATGAGAGACCCTAGGAGGTCTCGTTCTTTTGGTCCAGCAAGCATCCGTAGTACTAGGTTGAGGCTCCAAGACGGCAGGAGCTTGGAGCAGAGGCTTCAGATGTTTTACCCCCTTAAGGAATCTGACAACATCTGAATGAGATGAGGAATTTCCGACCCTTGGCAAAACAAGGCTCCTAAAGCAGCCACCTGAACCTGGAGAGAGTTATAAGCGAGGTCTTTGTCCAAGCCCACCTGAAGGAACGAAAGAAAGAATCTGGGTCACAGATGCGTGAATCATTGAGTAGTGTGTGTCGTACACCAAACCTCAAAGACCTTCCACACCCGGACATAGGCTACAGAGGTGGAGGTTTTTCGCGCCTGAAGGGTAGAGATCACAGCCTCCGGATAACCAAGGCGCCTCAATTTGTGCCTCTCAAAAGCCAAGCCGCAAGACAGAAGTGATCTACAGCGTCTAAAAATATTGGACTCCGACGGAGAAGGTGAGATAGATGGCCAAGCTGTAGGGGCCTGTCCTCTGCCAGGTTGAGTAGATCTGCAAACCATGGCCGGCGAGACCACTCCTGAGCCACCAGAATTACCAGACCCTGATGGCTCTCGATTCTTTGAAGGACTTTGCCCACCAGAGGCCAAGGAGGAGATGACGGGGCCACGGCAGAACCAGGGCATCGACGCCTTCTGCACTGCGTTCTCTTCGGCGGCTGAAGAAGCAAGGAAACTTTGCATTGTGTGCTGTTGCCATGAGGTCCACGTGAGGAGTCCCCCAGCTATGTCTCCTCTGAGAGTTCCCACTCTCCAGGGTTGAGGTGTTGGCGGCTTAAGAAATCCGCCTGGATGTTGTCCACCCCCACAATGTGAGGCTGCTAACTGGTTCAGGTGCAGTTCTGCCCATGGCATGAGCTTGTCCATTTCCTGTGAGACATGGCTGCTCCTCGTGCCTCCCTGGCGATTATGTACGCCAGAGTTGTCTGAGAGTATCCTGACCGCCCGATGGTGAATGAGGGGGAAGAAACTTTCAGTGCTAGGTGGACTGCTCTGGTTTCCAAGCTGTTGATTGGCCACCTCGCTTGGGCTTGCGTCCACTAGCCCTGTAGAGACCTCGACTAACAGACCGCCCCCCAACCCTAAAGACTGGTGTCCATCGTGACCACAATCCAGTCTGGAGTCTCCAAGGACACCCCCTGCGCTAGGTGGAGGGGTTCTAGCCACCAGAGAAAGCTGTCCCTGGCTCTCCGAGGGAGTGGTAGGATTGCCTGGAAGTCTCGAGACACCAGCTTCCAGCGGGAAAGCAAGGCCCTCTGTAGCGGCCATAGGTGCATGAAGGCCCATGGTACGAGATTGATTGTGGAGGCCATAGATCCCAGAACCTGAAAATAATCCCAAGCTGTGGGGCAAGAGAGCCCAGAGAAATGCTGTATTTGCTTCCGTAATGCCTGGGTGCGTTCTGGCCGCAGGAAAACCTTGCCCACCGATGTGTCGAATCTCGCTCCCAGGAAATCCAATGACTGGGGTGAGGTGAGACTGCTCTTGGTGAAGTTGATGATCCACCCGAGTGATTGTAGAAGCTGCAGAACTCTGTCGACCGCCCGACACTGACTGAAAGATTTCGCCGGGATGAGCCAGTCGTCCAGGTAGGGGTGAACTAGGATACCCTCCCGCAGGGCGGCCGCTACCACCACCATGACTTTGGTAAAAACCCACAGAGCCATGGCCAGACCAAAGGGGAGAGCCTGGAATTGGAAATGTTGTCCTAAGATCTTGAAACTGAGAAAACGTGGGTGCACCTTGTGGATTGGAATGTGAAGGTACAAGGAGGCCAGGAACTCCCCACTGTGCACTGCCGCAGTTACAGAGCATAGCGTCTCCATCCTGAAACATGGAACCTTGAGGTCCAGGATTGGACAGAAAGCGCCCTCCTTTTTGGGCACCATGAAGTAGATGGAATAGTGGCCCCGGCCCACCTCTTTGAAAGGTTCCGGAACTTTTGCCCCCAGTGCGAGGAGCTGATCTAATGTCTGGCGAACTGCGACCTGCTTTTGGGGAGACCCACAGGGTGAAGAGGAACCTGTCTCTTGGGGGGAGGGGGGTGTCACACAAAATCCAATGCGTAGCCGTGTTTTAGGATATTTAGGACCCACTGATCTGATGTGATCTGGAGCCACTCCTCATAGAAGAGAGAAAGGACCGGTTCCAAGAATGCGAGCGAGAGGAGGGAGTCCAGGGAGTCTTGTTGTACGAAAATGGCGTTGGGTTCGAAATCTATTTCTCGAGGAACTGAAGGATCTCATGGTTCACGGCCAATCCTCTGGAAGTCTATGCACAGCATTTTCTCAGAGAGACGTTTATGAAGATGGCCGCCGCATCGTGAGCATGAAAACCTCTCTGCTCTGTGGTTCTTTCCTACTTTTCTCTAAGAACCCTTGCCTATTGAATTTCAAGAATTACATGCCTCATTCGAAAAGAAAGGCAAGGATTCGCGAGATCCTTACCTCTACTTCTGAAGCCTCAATGCGGCAAACCCGGTTAGAAGTGTTTAGAGCGGTGCAAACACCGGTGAGTGAGGCTGCTGGCGTGCCCGGAGAGCGGCTGCACGCCCAAGCCGAAGAAATCTCTTTAAGCCCCGGAGCCCCAGCGGTTCCCTCCTTGTCATACAGACCCCAGTTTGTTGGGGGGACGGAACATCGGACAACACCGCCATGTATATCCGGAGTTACTCAGAGAGGAGATGGGGAATCGCCATCGACCTCGGTGAGCCTGGAAGAACATGGCTCCAGAGAGAACAAGGATGAGACGTGGCAGGAGAGTCCAGATAGGAGGGATCCCATGGAGATAAGAGGTGAGGAGACCAGGATTCATGAAGTGTTGAAAACAGACTTGGTAATGCCAGAAAAAAATAACTCACTGAAATTTGGAAAGTACTTACAAAAGTACTCCAAAGCCCTATTCTCATTTGTTTCATCCCTTACAAAACCCTCTCCACCTATCATCCCGGACGAACAAGCAGCCGACAAAGCATTGGAACTAGCAATTTACTTTGATAACAAGATCACCAACCTCCTTAAGCCAATCTCCACCCAACATCTGACAGCAACGCCCCCTAGTACCTCACCACACAACAAAAAAATGCAGCTTATCATTCGAGACCCCATCATCATTGGAAATCGAAATCATCCTCAATAAACTTAAACCATCCTCCCACCCACTGGACACCATACCCTCCAATCTTTTGCTATCATCTCCCAACACCATCTCCAAAGCATTAGCAAACATCATAAACTGCTCTTTAACTCAAGGAATGGTCCCAGAACAACTCAAAATAGCCATTCTGAAACCTTTACTAAAAAAACCCAACTTGTCAACAACAGACCCTGCTAACTTCCGCCCTATCGCCAACCTACCCCTAATTCGTCAACAAGCAACTGTGATTACCTGGAGGAGAACAATATACTCTCCCCTTTTCAGTTCGGATTCAGGAAATCACAAAACACAGAAGCTCTACTAACACCATTATCTGACACCATCCTCCTCAACCTTGAAAGAAAACAATCATATCTCCTAGCTCTTCTCGACCTATCCGCCGCATTCGACACAGTTAATCATGCCATCCTTCTAGAGCGGCTATCAGATATAGGAATCCAAGGAGAAGCTCACAGTTGGTTTCAATCATTCCTAGAAAATAGATCCTACAAAGTCAAGATCAATAACGTAGAATCACCTCCTATCAAATCAGAGGAGTACCTCAAGGTTCATCTCTCTCCCCTACCCTTTTTAACATTTACCTGCTTCCACTCTGCCACCTACTCTCCAGCCTTAAGCTAAAACACTATTTTCGCTGATGACATTCAGATACTTCTTCCCATCACAGAATCACTGCACAAAACTTGGGCTCATTGGAACAACTGCTTACTATCCATCAATTCCCTGTTATCCAGCCTGTACCTTATACTCAATACAAATAAAACAGAAATCCTCATCATCTCGCCTGACGAAAACCACACTCTCTTCAACGTCCAAAGCCCAACACAATCCCCAATACCACCCATTAACCACTCGCCTTCTGTCAGAGACTTAGGGGTGCGACTCGACAATCAATTCAACTTTAAATCTTTCATTCACAACACAACCAAAGAATGTTACTTCAAACTCCAAGTGCTCAAAAATCTGAAACCATTCCTTCACTTCAGTGACTTCAGTTTAGTAATTCAGTCTATAATTCTGTCCAAGTTAGACTACTGCAATTCTCTTCTGCTAGGTCTTCCGATCTCATCTATAAAACCCTTACAGATGGTACAAAACGCTGCGGCGAGGTTACTCACCAACACCAACAAAAGAGCCCACATCACACCAATTCTGCACTACCTTCACTGGCTCCCTATAAAAGCCAGAATCACCTTCAAGACATTATCAATGATCCACAAGGATATTATGGGCAGCGCCCACCTAAATCTTACCTCGCAACTCCATTTTCACTCATCAAAAAGACCTATCAGATATAATTACAAAGGTTCTTTACATGCTCCCCTGATAAAATCTTCACTAACTAAACGAGCTCTCTCCACAGCCGGGCCCACCCTTTCGAATTCATTACCGCCAGATCTTAGACTAGAAACCTGCCATCTAACATTCAAGAAAAACCTAAAAACGTGGCTCTTCCAGCAAGCCTTTCCGGAATCGCAGGAACACTCCGACACCGGTCAAAGAGCAAAATAGCTCAATATAAAGACCACGACCGCCCATATACCCTCAGGACCCGAACACGACTTATATGGACAGTCCTCTTGTTATGAAAGACCCTTTCTTGATGCATTAGCTCACTAGCTTATGCTCTTCCCGTGTTTATGCCCTTTCAACAGTGCTCACTGTCACCTGTATACCCCAACCAGTACATTTCAACCTTACCTACCAATTAGCTTGATGCATCAGCTCACTAGCTCATGCTCTTCCCATGTTTATGCCCTTTCAATAGTGCTCACTGTCACATGTATACCCCAACCAGTACATTGCTACCTTATCTACCAATTATTATTTGTAGTTAATCTTATCATTTATTCATGTTATTTGACGAATTATTGTCTATTTTATATTTAATATTTAATGTACGTTCTTGTGTTCAAAACTCTGTTTAATGTAACGCCTTACCAGCGACAGTTTTGTTCTATGGAAACAGACCTGATTTGATATTTTATTGAGAATGTCAGTATATAAAAACCCTAAATAAATAAAAATGAATACCGCCATGAATGATTTGACTAATGCTGTTAAATGCAATATGGATACAACTCAAAACCTGGAGAAAAGAGTACAGACAGTTGAAAAAGTTCTTAAAAACGCCGAAATGGAGACAAAGGAGATAAGAGGTTCAAACCAATCTAATTAAATCAGAAAATATGCTTAATAGGATCGACTCTGGAAAACGAAATAAGGAGAAATAATTTAAGATTTATTTCCCCAAAACAAAATGGGCAAATGCAAAAGATCTCCTTAAAAGTTATCTATATTGGGATTTCCTGAAAATAATATACCTGAGATTTCAAAAATGTATTATCTTCCTGGGAAAGAAGCTACAAAACAGCAAGAAGATCGGGATAACACTGCATTTGATAATCTCACAGACTTTCTGGAGAAATCCTATGAGGCTAAGATCAAAGCGAGAGCAACTCTGTGACCTTTATCCAGGCTTCTGATAAAGAAAATATATTAAGATTATCCTTCAGAAAACATCTGTTCTATGGTTTCCAGGTGAGAGTGTTTCCTAACATTACTAAAAAAAAAAAAAAAAAAGACACAAGAAAAAAGGAAGTTTTTCTTCTGATGAAAAATGAGGTGCTCTCTCGGGGAGCCAAATTTTTCTTGAGATTTCCCTGTAGATGCGTCCTGATACACCAAAATGATAGATATGTTTTCGGAACCTCAACAACTACGTCTATACCTGGACTCACACTCTTAAATGTCTTCATGAGGAGCTGGGCATGGAAGAAAAAGTAAAATTGTTGCACTAAGATGAAACTGCCAATTCTTAAGTTTTTCTTAGGAACTGCTTTTATATGGTTCTCCCTTTATTCTTATAATTTGAAACAAAGCATTTATTTTCCTATACCTAGATTCGGAGGTAATATTATTCCTGTTATATTTGTTTTAATTTCTTGTATTATAGACTGGAGAAAATATTAATCCGACTTGTATATTCTGTTTTATTTTCTTTAAACAAACATTGTTGTCATTGTATGATAATGAAAATTCAATTTAAAAAAAAAAACAAAACAAAAAACAGCGTTTATGATCTGATCCAGGTCCTCTCCAAATAGAAACTTCCCCTTAAACGGAAAGGATCCAAACAGTCTTGGAGGAGGAATCTGCCGACCAGGTCAAGCCAGAGGAGATGTCGAGCAGAGACCGCCGCCACCATGGACCTGGCGAGGACACGGAGCAGATCGTACAGAGCATCTGCCCCATATGCAATTACGGCCTCTAATCTGTCCGCCTGACCCGTCTCCTCTGGAGGTAGGTCCTGTGACGTGAGAAATTGTTGCACCCAGCGAAGACCTGCTCTTTGTGCCAGAGCTGCAAATGGCTGCCCACACTCCCAGCGCTGACATTGAAGACTCTTGAGGTACACCTCCAGCTTCCTGTCCTGGAGGTCCCTCAGCGCTGTGCCCCCCGTGACTGGGATGGTGGTGTGTTTGGTGACTGCCAAAACTGTGGAATCAACCATTGGGACCTTGAGAAGTTCCAGGAAATCCTCAGGGAGGGGATACAGCTTTTCCATGGCCCTTCCAACCTTGTGTGGCTTCCGGTGAATCCCACTCCCTAGATACCAACTGCAGAAACGAAGGGTGAGTGGGAAATGCGGGCGGACGAAGGCCCGCCAGCACTGGATCCCCCTTCGCTGTGGGTTGGGAACCAGGAGGATCCAGTGGTGCAACAATGTCTAGTTCCTGCAGGATGTGTGGGATCAAGTCCCCCAGCTCGTCCCTTTGGAAGATGCGGAGGACCCGAGGGTTTTCACCCTCCAACAACTGGTCATCTACCAGGTCATCCCCAACCATATCTGGAACCGCATGCTCCCTGTGCTGCTGAGGGTACCTGCCGCCCCCACTCCCTGCCCTTCAATGTCCTGAGGAGACCCCCCCCCCCAGGGGCAAGATCTGTCTGTAGCAGCTTGGGAGGGGGGCCCTGGCATGAGATCCAAAGGCTGGGCCATCCTAGCTAAGAATGCATTGTGCATTCTGGGGAAAACACTGGTGGTCCCAGCGAGGGCCCAGGTAAGGCATCCCCCGACTGGGGCAAGGTGTCCGCCATCTGCAAGGGCTCCAAAACTGGAGGCAGCGCTGAAAACGAGGCCTCTGCGTCCTCCTCCGAGGCATCGGAGGGAATCAAGTCCTGTTGCAAAATGGCTGCCGTTCCCACGCTCCGCAGCAACAGGGCTGGCTGCTGTCCACTGGATCAGTCCTGAACGTGCGCTTCACTGCCGCCCCCCTGCCGCAAGCTGCCCTCCCCGCCGGGGAGGCAGGTGGTACAAAGTCCCTCTCTCGAGCACCGGCCTCCAAGCCGGCCACACGCAGCATGCCGTGTAGTGGAGAGAGGGGGAGGAGAGTGTGGGAAAAATGTCAGATGGTGCTGTGAGCTCGGACCGAGGCCGCTGTAAAACACACCCACCCCCCCCACCCCCGATGTGGTGGTTGCCAGGGAATGGGACCTCCCGGCGAGCAGCGGCACTGGGGAAATGGAGCTTCGCGGGTCCCGTGGGTTGGAACCTCCAACGTGCACCCCAGCAGTACGGCGCAAAGGAAATTAAGAATCTGTGAAGGCAAAAAGCACTTACCCCACTGACAGCGCTACTGAGAAGAAATAGACCAGGAAAGGAACACAGACCTGTCTGCAAGTGCCCCAAAAGCCAGCCAGTAAGAAGTACATTTTTTTTTCCTTCAATAGATAGTTGATCCCTCAGAAACAAGCAAATAAAGGCAAGAATACTGAGCAAAATTAGTACTGTAAGCCAAGGTACTGGGGAACTGCTGTTCCCCTGTTCCTAATCTGCTGAGTCAGAACGATACTGCAGAGGGATAGCAGGGATGGGGGCTTATGTGGTTCCTCCCTCAGAAGTTCTGGTCTGACTCCATCTGCTGGTCGGGGGACATAACCCACCGTCTGGACTGATCCTGGTACGTACAGGGAAAGTAGAGATAGTGGATGCCCTTCAAGGGGCTGTCCTCAAAAAAATGGTGAAGGAACCCATGAAGGAGGGCGTTATATTCAACTTAGTCCTCACTAATGTCTGGACAGGGGCCTACCTGAGCACCAGTGATCAGATGGTACGATTTCATATTGCAGATAAGAGAAGTCACAGATCAGAGTTTTGAATTTCAAAAATACCGACAAAATGGGGAAGAACTAGAAAATGGAGACGTGGAATAGTGGGTCAAATTAAAGAGGAATTACAAAGGGCAACAAATCTATGTTAGAAAAGTAAACAAAAGAAAAAACTGATTTAAAAGGAGATGGCTGAAAAAACAGCATTCAGAAAGTATAAAGGATCTCAAAAAGGAGGAACACAGAAGAATACTTTGTGAAATTGAGGGAGATTAAGAAAAAAAAAAAAAAATCAGGAAAACAAGAAGTCAAGCAGAAGAAAGGGTTGCCAAAGAGGTGGTTGTGTTCACTAAAGACGACCTTGGAGAAGGACCATAGAGGCAAATGGGGTAGACAATCTTTACAGAAGAGAATTATGGGAAGAGCTAGGGGATGGATGAGGAGTATCCCAGGATACTATGGAGCTTCGATGTCCTGTGGGTCCACCAAAAGACCTGTTTAATAGATCACTGGAAACAGGAGTGGTGCCACAAGATTGGAGAAGAGGCAGTTGGTCCTGATTCATAAGAGTGGGAGCAGAAAAAAAAAAAAAAAAAAAAGGCTGGAAGTTTCAGGCCTCAGTGATGGGAAAGTTAATGGAGATTCTGCTGAAAAAAGAATTGTGAACTATTTGCAGTCTAGTAAATTGCTGGATCCAAGACAGCAGGGATTCACCAAGGGAAGTCATGTCAGACAAATCAGATTTTTTATTTGACTGCGAATGAACACTCAATGCAATTTACTTGGATCTCAGCAAAGTTTCTGATATGGTCCTGCATAGGATGCTTGTGAATGAAATGAGAAATTTGGGTGTTGGCACAGATTACAAGCTAGCTGACTGACAGGAGACAGCAGGTAATGATAAATGGAACCTACTCTGAAGATAAAAGTGTTAAGTGGAGTGCTACAAGGATTGGTATTGGGACCAGCTCTGTTCAACATCTTTGTGAGTGACATAGCAGAAGGGATAGGAGGAAAAGTTTATCTATTTATGGATGATACTAAGATCCACAGAGTTGACATCTGAAGGAGTAGAGAGAAGGAAGAGTGATTTAAGAAAGTTTGGTTGAAGATTTGGCAGCTGGGATTCAATACCAAGAATTGCAGAGTCATGCATCTAGGATGCAATAATCAGAGGTGAAAGACTGATGTGCATGGACCAAGAGAGGGACTTTGCTTTGCTGCCTTCCTAATCGCCATCACCCAATGTGACAAAGCGATAGCTAAATCCAAATGAATGCTGGGCTGCATAGACCCCGTAGCTTAAGAAGGATAGGGACAGGATGGAGGCAGTCCAGAGAAGGGCAACCTAATGGTATAGAAAATTTTTTAAATAAAATGGTGTGGGGGTCATTATTGAAAGGATCTAAATATGTATGCCCTGGAAGAGAGGAGGTACAGGGGGATACAATACAGATTCAAATATATGAAAGGCTTTAATGATGCATGAACTTCAAACCTTTTCAGTTGGAAAGAAATAGAACTAGGGATCATGAAACGAAACTCCATGGGGGGGGGGGGGGGGGGGGGGGGAACAACTGATCCAACACCAGAAAATATTTCTTCAGGGAGAGGGTGGTGGATGCCTGGAATGCCCTTCTGGAGGAGGTGGTGAAGATCAACTGTGAAAGAATTCAAAGGGGCAAGGGATAAACACTGTGGATCCCTAAAGGCTAGAGGATGGGAATGAAGAAAAGGGTGCATGGGGTAACTTGCTGGTACGGTGGTTACTACCCTTAACCAATAAGCCTTGATAATTTTGATACAACGGCAACATTGCTCTCTGCTTCAATGGTAGGGGGGGGGGGGGGGGGGGGGGGGGGGGGGGGGGGGAAGGAGAATTGGATTCAGACAACCAATGAGTACCCTGTCTTTTATGGTCTGGGAAACTGATAAGCATGGGGATAACCTGCAAAGAGTTGTAATTACTATCCTTAGCAGAAGGCAAGAAATTACTTCCCTTGACCAATATGCCTCAAATGCTTTGGAGGTAGAGGAATTTGATTCAGATGACAAACATGGGCCCTGACTTACAGTCTGGGGTACTGGTACACAGATATAAGTGAAAAAGCGCTGGGCAGACTGGATGGACTATTTGGTCCTTTTCTGCAGTCATTATGTTCACTTCCCTGTTTAACATACAGACATTCGTTAGGAATATCACATTGATTTCCATAGAACTAGTAATGCAGTGTAACAGAGCTTTACAAAGAACAAGTCTGAACAGGGGGGGCTGAGGGGGAGGTATTTAAAAACTATGACATGGGAATTATAACAGGCAAACAACAAATTATTGAAACTATAACAGGTGATTCTAGAAGGCAGAAAGCCAATTGGGAATCATATAAAAGGTGATTTTGGACAGTCACATCAATCACAAATCAGAGGTCAAAGCAGGGGGAGGTGTATTAAGTCTAAAAGGGGAGGCTATAACAGGCAGCTAGCAAGTTAGAAATAATGGGATAAGCAAGCTGTAACAATTATAAATATCATAAAGGTTATATAAAGATCATAAAGTCACTAATTACAGGGGCTGAAGGAATTTACAGTATAGTGAAGTGTGAAAGGTTGAAATTGGGGCAGGAGAGTGGGGCAATAGATCACACAAGGTCAGAAAGTCACTAATGGCAGGGTGATGAATCTACTTAAGATTATGATCGGAGAGAGGGAGAGAAAGTGGGTTGTGTTGTTTCTGTAGGCTTGTATGAACAGCCATGTTTTGAGTGTTTGAATTTTTTGGGGCATGCTTCTTGTCGTAGATCAGGGGGTATGGTATTCCATAAGATGGGTCCAGCAATAGATATGGAATGTTCTTTTGTAGACGTAAGGTGGGTGAGTGAGTTTGTAATGTTGCTAAGTATTGTGATCTAGTGGGCCTAGTGGTGGGGCAGAATAGTAGTGAGTTGCTAAACCAATACATGTTGGGGTTGTGAAGCGTTTTGTGAATGAGGGAGTGTGTGTCTTATTTAATTCTGGCAGATATCGGGAGCCAGTGAAGTTGTTTGAGGATGGGGGTGACGTGCTCTTTTTTGCGTGTACCAGCATTGGAGCATTTGGAGGGGCTAGAGTGTTTTTGGGGAGGCCTAGGAGGATGCTGTTGGAGTAGTCAATTTTGGAGAGAATGATGGATTGAAGTACAGAGTGGAAGTCATTTAGGTGAGTAGAGGTTTTAGTTTTTTAGCATGCTTGAAATAACATTCTTTTACAGTTGAGTTGATAGATTTTTTTCAAGTTGAGGGGTGTCAAGGGTGATGCCTAGGTCACGTAAGTGTGGGGAGAAGTTGAAAGTGGGTGGGCAAGTTTTGGGGAGGTGGTATTAATAGAATTGTGTTGGGGGCAATGATCATACGTTCTGTTTTGTTAGTGTTGAGGGTTAGATGGAGCTTGGTAAGGAGGTTGTTGATGGCAGACAGGGCAGAATCCCAAGTCTAGAGGGCTTTATGTATGGAATCATTGATGGGGATAACTATTTGCACATCTGCCTATATGAAAGAGCTCTGAGAGGAGGTGGCAAAGGGGCAGTAGGTAAATGTTGGACAGTAGAGGAAAGGGAGGAACCTTGAGGTACAGATCCAGTTATGTTAATTGCCTTGGATTCACCGGTGCCTATTTTGACTTTGTAATTCCTGTTGCTTAGAAAGGATTTAAACCAGAGTAGTGGAATTCCAGAGATGCCTAATTCAGACAGCCGTTTGATTAGAATGTTGTGGCTAATGGAATCTAAGGCTGAGGAAATGTCGAGCATGGCCAGTATGTATCAATGTCCTTTGTCTAGACCTTTCAGGAGATAGTCAGTAAGGGTAGTCAGAGTCTCAGTGCTACGATGTTTGCAAAATCCGTGTTGAGATGTGAAGAGAAGGTGCTCTAGATAATTAACCGTCAACTAACAGACTATCCCCCCCCCCCCCCAAAGGACTTTTGCTATGAAAGGGAGACTGGATATGGGGTGGTAGTTTGCCAGGTCTGTTGAGTCGAGTATGGGTTTTGTTTTGTTTTTAATATTAGTTTGACAATGGCTTATTTGAGGGGGGAATGCACAATTCCAAGGGTGATGGAGCTATTAATAATGCTGGCGAAGGGTTTGGCAATTATGTTAGGGATGGATAGGAGGGATCGTGTCTGGTCTCATTTTTTTTTTTTAGAATTGCTTCTATTTTGGTGGAGGCAGTGGCCTCAGATGTTTAGTTCGGCATTATGGGTTTTAGTGGAAGCTTTAATATGGGATATGGCTGTAGGGAATCGTGTTGTTGAGTTTTGATATTTTATCGTCCAAGTATTGTGCCAGTTCTTCGCATTTTATTTTGGCTTCCTCACTTGGGATTGAAGTTGAGGTCGGACACAAATGAGAAGAGGGCTTTGGGATTAAATAGTAGATTCTTTGTGCATAGAAGTCTTTTGGTTTTAAGAATATTTTCATGGTAGGAGGGATTTATATTTTGCTAATTGGGTGGGTGAGGGTTCCTTGCGCCATTTCTTTTCTTGTGTTCTCAGAGTTTGTAATTCTGGGGTGTACCAGGACTTTAGTGTTGTGTGCAGGGTTTATTTCTTTTGTTAAGGGGCAGATCTTGTTGGCAATGTTGCAGGTAAGGTGGTTCCAGGATGAAAGAGCAGATTCTGTATTGGTTAAGTCAAGTTTTTCAAGCTGGTCAGAGAGCATCTATTAGCTCATCTGTGGTGCAAGTTTTTCTAAAGTGGATGGTGGTTTTTGTGTTTGATCTGGGTGCATTGTTTTTTTATAGAGCAGGAAGTGATCAGACCAAGGGATTGGTGGTGGTAGGGGGGGGGGGGGGGGGTGTCAGAAAGGATTAAGGAATTTGTAAAGATTAGGTCAAGGGAGTGACCTGCTTTGTGCGCGAGACCAGTTATGATCTGTTGGAATCCCATGGCCTGGAGAGAGGCCAAGATTGCTTCACAAGTGTGTGATAGGGGAATAGCATCTTCATGGAGATTAAAGTCTCCAAGGATAATGGCTGGTGTTGAATGAAATGTTAGATGCTATAAGTTTGATGGGAGATGGGTCCCTGTCTAGTATACCTGGAGGGATATAGATTAAACATATTTGCAGATTAGCTGATTTGAACAGGCCTATTTCAAATTTGGGGGGGGTGGAGAGAAGGTTGATTGGTTGCTGTATAAGCTTCAGATCTTTTTTTGCAGCGAGTAGAATACCTCTGCCTTTTTCTTGGGTCTGGGTATTGAGAAGATATCTTAAGTGTGGTTGGGGAGTTGGTTAAGTACGACTGAGTCAGTATCCTTAAGCCAGGTCTCTGTTATTGCACAAAATGTCAGGTTTTTCATTGAGTAGTAAGTCATTGAGAATAGGGGTTTTTTGTTATGGATTGTGCGTTGACCAGATTGAGCGTGAAGGTTGCAAGGCCCAGGAGTTGAGTGAAAGGATTTAGCATGATTGATAGTGATCTGGCCTGGTATCTGAGTGTTGGATGTTATTGTGGATGAGGTGGAGGGTTCTATGGCTTAATATATATGGGACTAGGCAGCACATCTGAGGGGTGGTAGGACGACTTCTGATGGCCTGTGATATCAAGGGGGGGGGGGAGGGGTGAGGGAGAGTATAGACAATGGCAGAGAGAAAGATATGCAGTTACAAGAAGAGAGAGAGTCAGAGAATCTATTATATTGTTTAGATGGTTTGCAAAGGATTTGTTAAAGGAACCTTGATATCCTATTGCCTTAATTGTTGTGGAGGTAGTATTAGAGTCTTAGTTGAGAGCAGGCGGCAGGTTAGTGAGTGGTGGTCGTCACTGCTTGGGTCGAGTAGTTCTCAGGGAGTCTCAAATATGAGGTTATGTCTGGGTAAGCGAGGGGGGGAGAAGGTTCTTTTTGCTGGGAGAGGGTGAGGGAAGTTCTTATTGCTGGAGAAAGGCAACAGGAGGGTACTGTCTCGGTCAGAAGTAGAAAAGACAAGGGCTGGGGTCAGCTCCTTGTGTAGGGGCCTGGTCCGGGGCCTTAGTAGAGATGTCGCGCTAAGGGGCAGGCCCTTTTGTTGCGCTCCTTTGGCGCGTGTCGCCAGAGGTTCACTGTCGCTGCCGCCTTGGGAGAGTGGGTGGGCAGTCTTAGGTGGGCCAGCGAGGTAGACCTTTGCTGGGCCTGCGAGCATATGTGGAGCAGATTGAAGGTAGCGGTGGTCCATCAGTGGCAGGAGGAGATCGTGGTCTGGTGGAGGCAGCAGGTGGGCCAAGCGATCGCGGTGCGTCTGTCTGGGAGGCGGGCAAAGATGGGGCCTACCGTGGAGGTAGGTCAGGGCTGGTCCCTCACGTGGTCTCGTGGAGAGGTTGGCGGTTTTGCCGGCAGGACAGGAGTAGATACAAGATACATCACTTCTAACCATGTGTTCCTGAGCAACTGTCAGTTTCCTCCCCCCCCCCCGGTCTAGTTTAAAAGCTGCACTTTAAGATGTTGAGCTGGCGGCTGGGTTCCACCTTGATTAAGGTAGAGCCCATCCCATCAGAACGTTCCTCAAGTTCTCTTTCCGCACGCATTAACATTCGAGCATTCAGCCTGCCTCTGGGGGTCCTGCGCATGGAACAGGAAGCACACCGGATAATGCTATGCTGGAGATTTGGGATTTCGAGGTCCTAAGAACGTAAGTGTTACCTCCAGAACCTCCCTGTGTCATTGGTAACCACATGTGCCATAACAGCCAACTCCTCTCCAGCACTCTTTAAAATCTTATCTGCATGGCATGTGAGGCCTGCTACTGTTGTGGCAGGCAGACAAGTTATCAAAAGGCAAGCAAGGGAGTGACTGAAAAAAAAAAAAAAAAAAGTGTACATTTGAACAGAAAACCGCTTCCTGATGGAGGAAAGCATGGGGACAAGCAAAGAGGATTCTTATTACAAAAGGAAAGCAAAATGGGCCTGATTCTCAAAAGCATTTACACTCAGAACTGGGTTTTACCACATGTAAATATACTCTGCCTGTCCACTTTTAAGTGGACTTTGAAAGTTGCTACAATGTGCCAATATGCTGTCCATAGGATTTATCAAAGTAAGAGCACCTTACACGAGTAAATGGCTTTTGAAAAGTGCTCCAATAGCAGTTACATTTATACACACAACACTTGGGAATTCACCTGTTTGTGTCTTCATCTGCCACCATAGTCTAGGTTCCTAGCAGTCTGCAGAGAGACCTGAGCACAGTAATCCTTACAAGAAAGCCTTCCCCCTCCTGCCCTCAGCCAAATTCCTCACCTTGGCATCCTTCAGTGGCTTCCCAATGTGTTTGGACATGATGGCCGCGTACTGTTCTATCGTGAGCTTCTCGGCGCTGAGCCCAATGTCCTTTCCAATGTATTGTTCTGGGGCCTTCAGCACACTGACGACGACAGGGCCAAGGTCACAGACAGAAAAGCCATCCATAGGAACATCCCCCATGGGGTACACTGCAGGACAGAGAAATAAGAAATGAGCACCTCTGCTGAAGATTCAGACAAGAGCTTGGCTTTGTAGGGAGGTTCTTGAGAGACAGTCACCCCTGATTACTGCCTCCCTTGAAAGCAGGCGTGTTTGCAACAGGCACAAATCCCTTCTTGTTCCGAGTATGGGGTGAGGCACAGAGCCCCTCACATGTTATGGGGCTTCACAGCTTTAGAGTTTGTCCTGATGTTCTGTGAACGGCTGTAAAATCTGCTACAAGAACATTCATTCCTGGGCTCCCCAGTTAGTAATGAGAGCATCATTTCACCATTAAAGATAGGGGCAGGGACAGAGGGTGCAGCCTCTTCAAAGTAAGAAGGGCTTCAGCCTCATGGGAAAGAAAGGAGGCTGCATCCTCACAAGGGGGGGAAAGTTATTTTAAATAGAGATAATCATTTTAATGTAATAAAATACTGACAACAGGAAGTGGATGGGAACTATGGACAGTCTCAGAAACTGCTGCAGAGACCCTGGGTTTTTTTTTAATTTCTCATTAAACAAATGGCAACCTGATCCTCTGTATACCATCCTGTACAGACAAGATGCAGGTCTGTAGCAAGTTGCTTAAAAAACAAAACAATGTTTTGCCTGTTCACAAAACAAGCTTTACGCCCCTCCCACATGACCCACGTACAGAGCGCAATATGCTGGACCCGCTCTTACTCAGCGCATAGCCATCACCGCTTGGATCTTTCTGAGAGCTCAAGTTGGAGAGAAAGTTTTGATAGTAGAAGGAAAGTCGGACGCTTGTCATAGGGACCCCGATAGCTCGGAAGTACTCCTCCACCTCTCCCTTCGCATCAAAGTGCGGCACCTCGACCTGGCCCTTCGTTAACTTCTTCACGTTCTCCAGCCCGCTGAACACCACGTGCTTCAAGTCCAGGCTCTTGGCAATGTCTGCCACCAGCTTACCCTGCAAAAAAAAAAACAAAACAAAAAAAAAGGCAAACCCAGAGACGACATTGTTTACTTCCCAACAGAAACCTGAACAGCTCCCAAAGCAGATGCTGCTCACAATCCTGTGGGGGAGACTTCACAGATCAGGAACAGACTTTACCTGTTGAATCTCTTTGTCTTTGCTCAAAGATGCATCTTTGGTTTTGCCGATAAGCTCCCAGAAGTTGGTAACTACGAAGGCTGCAGAGATCCCCGTGAATGCAGTCACCAGGCTTTTCTTATCATCCAGGTCTCCCTTCACCACCTCGGCTCCCTGCTGCTTTAGCTCCTTGGCTGCAGCCTTCTCCGGATCACGCGTCATTGCCCGCACCGCAAAGGTCCCATCTTCCAAGAGAGCCTTTGCAACAGAGCCCCCTTGAGCTCCTACAGAAACCAGACAAAAGCAAATCAAGTTTTACCCCAAATCCTCCTCTACAAAAGACTAACCTTATTTTCTTTTTTGTAATTGAAAGTTTGACCATAAAAAACAAACAAACTGCTAAACAGTAATACAAAAAAAAAAACAGTGGGTCAAAAATGGAGTTTCTTCCCGTTAAAGTAACTCGCCCCATACTCGCCCTACCTCCCTCTTTAAAACCCCTCTAATCTTATACAGAAAGTTTGGAAATCTGCTTCAAAAGAAACAATTTAGTCTGGCACATTTAGTCTTAATGCATTTCTAGGATACATAAGGTTGCCATATTTTTTAAGTTTCTGCAAGATCTCAGTCAATCAACCAAGATAAAAAAAAATGATGTAACTTCTTTTCCACCAATGTTATGGAAGGACACCTGTTTCTGCCAACCTAGCTGCTATAGCAAACTGTGTAAATGGAATCTGCTCATGTTTAGAAAAATCAGCAGAAAACAGAGGATCCAAGGCATAATGAGTAAATTGAATCACTGTATCCCAAAATGTACTCATCTTTTATACACTCCCACCAAACATGAAACATTGTGCCTATATTACCACATCTCCTCCAGCAATTAGGAGATGTGGTAATATAGTGGAGCTTTTCCAGTGTTAATTACCACCAATATAGAGGCTTATAGTCCTTTTCCACCATAAGAGAAGAGAGAACTGTGCCCCAGTGAGAAGTGACAGGATTATGCGGTTTCCTTTGGAGATTTCGACCTCTACCATTTTTCTGGTAGGTTAGTAGTTTGATATGGAGCTCTTTATGGTTTCTAGGCACTTCCTATTATTGTCAAAGTTGGGGGAGGGGGAAATAAGAACAAAATGTTGCCAGAATGTCAGATTTGATTGTAACGTGTCATGCTGGTTAGTGACTCTTCCAGAATAAAAATATTTGAAAAAAATATAATTTGGGGGGGGGGGGGGGGGGGGAATCACTGTACTATCTACTGCCTCCTAGAGACCAATCGCCTCAGCTCTATAGAGCTGGGACTGTGTTTTTTAAATGTATCTACCCAGCACCACTATAGAAGCAATGCATGCCTCAAATATCTGAATTAACTCACTTTAACAACTTAAAATACAGCAATTTAATTAAGCAGCTTGAAAGCTCTCAACACTGGAGTTCCATCCTCCGATGCACGAGGGCTGCCATGAGTATTTACTTTCAAAACATATCCTGTACACACAGCACTCGTGCATTGCGCGTGCTGCCTCACCCGGGGGGGGGGGGGGGGGGGAAGGAGATGTGTGCATATATGGGGTGTGTGCAAAACGGAGGAGTACTCTCTCATCCCTCGCCTCAGGCAGCAGATTGCCTTCAGCCGCCAGAAAATAAAAAAAACCTGCAGTTACAGAACCTTGTCAAGTCCCTAAAGCAAGGTACATGGTCCTTAAATCCCATCCCAGCCTGCAGTGAAAAGCCCAGGCTGCGACGTGAACATGCATCTCCTCTGACCTCACGCGGAGCCAACAGTGACACGTGGGGGCCCGCGCGCTTCAGTCTAATAAGGGTTCAAGCCCAGCAGATAAGAACAAGGACCTGCCTGGACTGGAGTAAGGACTCCCCCTCCCCAGTAGCTGGTGATCAGTATAAGAGTTGGGCTGAAGGTCAGTAAAAGATTTGCTAGACTGGAAGGGGAGCTCCAAGTAAGAACGGCAGCGACCCCGTCCCGGGCAATGACAGAGTGCAGTCCAGTATTTGGAGACCCTGTTGCTTCTAATAGGAACTAGCACTAGGGATACTCGCCTGCATCAGGATATTAGAGAGGAAGGGATTGGCCTAAAGTCTCTTTCAGACACACAGGGTCACTTACTTAGGAGATCTGAGAGCAGACGCCCTACGCTCCTTTTCCCATGGAAATAAAAACCATGGGAAAGCTTTAGTAAACCAGATCCTCAGAGAAAGAAAGCGAGGAAACACGCCCAGCCTCCCGCCAAATACGAAGGCGCATCCAGCCGAGTTCAGAGGACCCCAACCCTCGGCTCCCAACTTCCTGCCCTGCTCCGATCGCTCACCTGTGGCTCCAAGCACCAGGATCAGCTTCTTTGCAGCCATCTGAGACGCGCCTGGCGTTATGGAAGGACTCAAGAGCGTCCGGGGGTGGGGGTGAGAAGCGGCTGCTGCCGCCGCCTGGCAGGCTTTATAGGAGGCAGCGAGGCCTCCCTGGCGCTTCACGCCCCTTACCCGCCTTCCCTGCGCTGCTCTCGCTCGCCTCACGGTGACTCCGCAGGCTGCAGCCGCTCAAAAGCAGAGAGAGGGGGGGAGAGCCTTCCTGGGCTAATGCAAATCAGAAGCATTCCTTTAAGACGCTGCAAGTTGATTCTGTTTTCTTAAGCGTAACTTTTTTTTTTTAACTCTTGTTTGGAAATCAGCCGGTTGAAAAAGGCAGAAGTGCTGGCAGGTGTTACTCCGCGGAGAATTCTGTGCAAAAAAAAAAAAAATTAAATTCTGCATACTTTATAGTTGTCAAAATTATTCATTTAAAATGTAATGCAGAAAAGTGATTACTCAAAGATGCAGAGTTTTAAGTATTTTGGGCAACTCTTTGAGTGACCCTTCTGCCTCTCTCCTTACTCCCCTGGCTAGACACCTTTCACTTTGCCCTCCTAAGCCCCAGCTCCACTATCTCCCCCATTCCCCTCCGAAATTCTGCAAGATTCTGCAAACTTTATATTGGTCAAAATAACACAATTTACATGACAGTCTTTAAGTAATTCTATAATAACTTCAGGTTTGTCACCCTGTTTCAGAAATTGGAAATGGTGGTAAATAATACCAACCATACCCCCTTTTTCAATAGTGCAATCCAAGACGCATATCACTTTAAGGAAATTTAAATGACCATTATACTGGGCTTCATCGTTACCATACCAAAACACGGTCGTGTCAGGCGGGCGTAGGCTAAAGAAAGTTTAGTCGAAATGTGGGCTTTGGCTATGTAAGAAAATGTAATCGAAATGCACCTTTGTTATGGAGATGATTGAATCTCAACGGCGGCTTCAACATTGAAATGACTAATACAAATTGCAGCGCATTTTTTTTCAGATAAGTGTTTTGGATAACATTTTTGTTAATGACAGCATTTAAAACAATTATGAAAAAAATAAGGACAATTTTTTTGTTTTTAAAATTACAAGTTGTTAGACACAAGAGAGCTCATTGGGATGTGTTATTATACAGTTATAGAATGACGGATGATTATAAAGAAGGCTGAATCCTAAAGTGGTATTCTATTTTATTTATTTAATTCTTTTATATACCGACCTTCATGACAGGTGTCATATCAAATCGGTATTCTAACGATGAAGCCCAGTATAATGGTCATTTAAATTTCCTTAAAGTGAAATACGTCTTGGATTGCAGTCTTTAAGTAATTACATTTTAAATTAATACAGAAAAAAGTTATTACTTAGAGATGCAGAATTTTAAATATTTTGAGAATTTCCCTAGAAAGAGTGACCCTTCCACTCGCTCTTCCTACTCCCCTGGCCACTTTGCCCTCTCAGGCCCCAACTCCACCTGCCAGTATCTCTCTCCTCCACTTCTAGGCTCAACCCCTTCCACTCTATCACAAGTCCCAGAGTTTGACCCCGTTCTCAGTACTGCCCCTCACACAGGATTCCAACCTCTCTCACACACACACCCCACACATACACACCCTCATATAGACTCTCTCACTCTCTCACACAAACACATCCCCTCATACAGGTTCCCTCTCTCTTGCATACATACCCACACAAGCTCCCTTTCTCTCTTCACATACATCCTCACACAGGCTACCTATGTCTCTCTCTCATGCACCCCTTCACACAGGCTCTGTCTCACACATACACCCTCACGTACACACGATCCCTTTTTCATACACACCAGCTCCCAATCGCTCACACACATACACACTCCTTCACAATCTCCTCATATAGGCTCCCTTTCTCTGGCACCCACACTCAAGCATTCCCCCCCCTCGCTCTCTCACTTCTCATGCTCTCTCTCTCACACCCTCCTGCTCACCCCCTGCTCTCTCTCTCACCCTCTCCTTCCCTCTCTCACAACCGCTCCCTTCTCTCACAGCCCCTCCCCTCTCTCACAGCCCCTCCACGCCCCCTCCTCTCCCCTTACAGCCCCCTCCTCTCCTCTCTCACAGCCCTCCCCTCCCCACACTCCCTCCCCTCTCTCACACCCCTCCCCTTTCTCACACCCCTCTCCCTCTCGTCTCACACATACACATTCACTCTCACCGGGGCCTTCATCTTCGCCGCGAGCAGAGCACACTCCATTCACGGCACTTCACCACGAATGGCGCGCTAGGGCCTTCATCTTCACTGTGTTGAGTGCGTCCTGTTGCACACAGGGGCCTTCATCCTCACAGTGAATTGCACGCCCGGGCCTTCATCTTCGTGCACTCCGTTCATAGCATGCCGGGGTCTCCCCTGCCATTTTCTGCAATGGGGGAACTCTGCGCAAATTCTGCGCTCCGCAGTAGTGCAGAATTCCCCCAGGACTAACATACACACCATCCCTCTCTTGTATACACAATCACCCACCCACCCCACAGGCTTCCTCTCTTTTGCATAAACACTGTCCCTCTCACATTCACACACTCCCTTATACAGGCTCCCTCTGTCCCTCTCACGTGTGCACAGACACAGACCCTCATGCAGGCTCCCTCTCTCTCAACCGTGCACACCCACATGCTCCCTCTCTCTCTCTTTTTCACATACACACCCTCCTCCTCTTGTACACACATTCGCCCATCCTCACACAGGCTACATCTCTCTCTCTCACACGCACACACATACAGACCCCTGCACACACAAACATGCACTCTCCCTCACACAGGCATACGGTCACACCCAATCTGTATCTCACTCACATATACATTCACTCTCACTCTCTGGCACACCCCCCCTCATGCGCCCAGTGCCAGACTGCTCTCTCACACAGGCCTTCTTGCTTCTTTTGTCTTCTTTGGCCACGAGTAGAATGGGCTCCGTTTGCAACCCCCAGACCTTTCTCCAAATTCTACACAGGCAGGGAACTCTGTGCAAATTTTATGCCCCACAGTAGCACAGAATTCCCCCAGGAGTAGGATGTGGTGCAGCATGTCACCTCTCCCTACACTCCTCCACCCTCACTTTCCCTCAGACTTCCCTCCCCTGTTACCCCACCACAGCCCCTTGCATGAGGATGTGTGGATTGTGGGACCCTTCGGAGATGGAGTGGGTAGAGGGGTGGCCAGAGATGGGGTGAGGTATGGGGGGTGGGGCAGAAAAGGTAGGAAGCACCACGATGTCTGCTCTTCTGCTACTTCTCTGCTGTGGAAACCCACCCTTCTGGCTGGTGTCATGTGGTGTGTGTTGGGCCAGTTTGTTGCAGCTGGTGGATGGGGTGCCTGAGCCAGTGGTGCAGCTAGTGCTGCTGAGAAACACGAGCTCACTAATAGGACCACTACAAACATATGGAGGAGACAGAGGGGGCACCCCTTTTGCGGGTTAGTGCTGCAGACAGGGAAGATGCAAAGGTATTAAACACTTTACCAAACTTACATCCTTGCACCCCCCCTCGCAAAAGACCACCCTACACACAATTAAAAGTTATGCATTTATAGTAGATTTTATATGCAGAAAGGACATTCTGAAGTAAAAATAATCACTTATACTTATATGCACTACTGTGGGGGCAACCAGAAAACTGCAAAAAAAAAGCACTTGGAACTCATGTGGTATTATTTAGGATGAGCGGCGTGGAAGTGAGCCCTTGGTGCTGTAGGGATAGTTGATGCTGCCCTGTAGAAGAACCTATGAGGCCTACACCAACCACTGGCGAAAGCACCCTGAAGTGGGTCAGCCTGGAGCTTCACCTATACCAGTCGCCTTCCCCACAGGTTGAGCCTTGGTTCTGGCAGCCAGCAGGGCTTAACTGCATCCCTAGGGCGGTAGAAGGAGCAAGAGTCTTTGGACACATCGGAGCAGGACAGGCAGCAGACTATAGAAGGCAGGCTAGGGGTTGGGGCAGGCGGCAGATAGGCGAGGTCAAGTTCAATGCAAGTGTCAGGTCCAGGAGGCAGGCAAGCATGGTCAGGTCCAGGCAGTAAGCCAGTGTGGTCAGTCCAAGGCAAGAGGTCACTACCTGCAGGTCAGGCTGAGGATGGACGAAGACACCTGAGAGACATTAGACGGGATGAGGAGACAACGCTCAACGATACAGGCTGGGCAAGGCAAGGCTGGCCGAAGCAGGCTTGTAAAGATAAAGCAAGGCTGAAACAAGCAGGTGCAGATGGGAACGGTCGAACCATGAGGAACACTGGAGCAAACTGTAATGCAGGAGCAACATGCACTGCACTAGGCAGGAGACCCATTGCTAAGACGCTGAATGAGCATTTAAATGGCTCTGGGGCCTGAAATTATCGGAACACACTTCAAGCAGTTTCCCACTGTTACCAATCTGTTAGAATCTGCTCCTCCAGAGGGGAGGAGTTAGCAATCTGTAGAATCTGCTCCTCCAGAGGGGAGGAGTTAGCAATCTGATAGGATCTGCTGCTGGATACTCCTGTAAGGGGAGGAGATAGCAATCTAATGCACTTCTGCTAGCGGTTTGGCAATCTGTAGCAAATCTGCAAAGGAATAGCAATCTGTTGTGGGATATGCTATGCAGATGGAAGATGCTAGCAGATGAGAATAGCTGTCTGATAGTATCCTCTCCCCAAAGGGGAGGAGTAGCAATCTGTAGTGAACTGCCTCCTATGGGTCTGCTAAGGAATGGTAATATGTTATGATGTAGACTGCAGTTGGTAATCTGTACCAGCGGAGCATTGGAGATGGTGCTCAGCTGGACAGAAGGTAATTAGGTGAATCCTTGGGCTGATGGCAGATGACAGTGCCCCCAGGAGGAAGTCCTGAGAGGGACCACTGGCTAGGCTGGAGTATGGAGACAGACACAGATAGTTCTTTTATTAGATAAGTAGTATAACCACCAGAGGTGGCAGTAGTGAGCTGGTATGCCCGGCAGGGCTGAAGTCACCTCAGCTACTGGAACTGCGATTCCAAGGTTGCTGAGCTGCAAAGAGACTGTAGATAGTGAATAGACAGGATATGCAGTTATACATAGCAGGTACTAGATGATAACTCACATAAGGTCTTGAGATAGCTCAGTAGCTGGAAAAGGTTAGGCCCTCGAGGAGCGAGTACCTGGTTCCAGGGACAGCTCTGAGAGAGCGGTGGTCACTCACAATAATCTGTATCTGGAGAAGCTTCTTAATCAATAGAGAATCTTCAGAGTGTTCAGGAAGATAGGCCCTCGAGGAGCAAGTGCCGGTTCCTATCGGCAATCTGAAATAGTAACTCACAATTGTCTGTATCTGCGATAGCTTCTGGGCAAGGAGAATCTTCAGAGTGTTCAGGAACATAGGCCCTCGAGGAGCGAGTACCGGTTCCTATCTGTAGTCTGAAATAGTAACTCATAATGTCCGTCTCTTGCGATCGCTTCCAGGCAATGGAGAGTCTTCAGAGGGTTCAGGAACATGGGCTCTCGAGGAGCGAGTACCGGTTCCTTTCTGTAATCTGAAATAGAGAAAGAGAATGAGGCCCCCGAGGAGCAGGTACCTCTGATAGGTCCGGAGAGGCAATGTTGCAAGAGTGAAGCGGGTCCAGAGGAATCCCGCAAACAATCCTTCGAGTGCAAAGTAGTCTTGGACAGCCGAAGCTAGTCCAATCGGAGTCCTTGCTAACTCAATCTGTTAGCAAAAGTAAAGACCTTTTATGTTGGAAGCAGATGATGTCAATACAGGGGGATGCCCCTGAGGTTCGCGCCCTTGCTGGTACTTACTTTGGAATACGCGTGTGCGCGCCTTACGTCATCAGGAACATGGCGGATCCACAGCGTCGAGCCAGCCTGGGGATGCCGGGGAGAAGCGGCATGGAGACGCCGCGGCATCAAGCCGTCCATCAGGCATGGAGGGAGTCGCCACACAGGTAGAGAGGGTGAAGCGAGGGTGAAAGCAGGCACGAACGCAACACCCGCCACGGGGCCTAGATACTGTGTGCTGATGTACGCAGGTGCACCCTAGGAAGGAGCAAGACATGAGGAGCCTGACAGCAGCATTTTGGCCAATTGGAGGTTCTAGCAGCATTCTGCCGCAGGAGAGGAGTGCAGTAGCTTCCAGTGAGCGTCAAGAGCTGGGGTATAATGGGGGTAAGTGATGCCTGTCACGGGCGGTTCCTGCAACCAGTGAACTAACATTATATCTATTGTAAAAGATGTGGGCTTAGTTCTCAGAAAGCCATGAATAAACTGTAATTTAGAATTACAATATACCAAAACAGCACTAACTGCCAGTACTCAAACAGTAACAACCGTATCTTTTCACCTCAACCACAAACCTCAGCCAGACCGCCATGTTTGAGCTGTGGAGAAAGGTGCCATTTTGCCAGATAACTGTCCCTGCAGGGAAGATAAGCCAATGGATATTCATTTCATGGCCCCACATTATTGTAATTTTGTGGATGTACCCAACAAAGAAGTCTCTGTGTTTGTGATTCCTGTCGATTTAGAGGGCTCTGCAACCCAGGCATTAGCAGACTCTGAGAGTGTAAAAACACTCATTCAAAGAGACTTAAAACAGATCCAGAGTGACTGTGGGAAAACTGTGACCCTGATGTGTATCCATGAGGAACACCGGCAGTAATCCTACAAGACAAGTACAGCTAAAAACCCCAGCTGGCCAGGACCAAATAGAAGTTGTTCCTTGGCTTCCCTACCCTGTAGTGATAGGATAGATTGTCTGAACTTCAAAATCTTGTGGAACCAGCTCATATTGGGTTCACCTCAGTCCAACAACAAAGAACTTACATTTCCAAAGCTTTTCCCCTTAAAAGATTCAGATCTGTATCATTAAGACTCCTAAATCCTGGAGGCAACACCAACAGGAAACATACAGTTATGCAGCTAATTTCGAGGCAACCAGGGAGGAAGGGTTGGAGTCAGAAGAAGAGCAGCAACCCAACCAGAATGTCATACCTAGCCCCTTTGAGTGGGAAAATAGGGGTACCCAGGAAGCTTCAGATGGGCCCAGAGGGAGGATGAGTCCTTTAAGTGGGCCCAGGAGCATATATAGCTAGTCCCTGGAGCGCAAGTTACAGACCCTATTCCTCCTTATTTTGTAATGAAAGGAGACCTATTTTACAAGTCACAAAGGGAAGCATGAAGGGGGAATTGATAGAGCAACTACTAGTTCCCAAATCATATCACCAAAAGGTCATGCAACTAGTGCACAGCCACTTTCTAGGGGGTCACCTGGAGGAGGAAAAGACCTGAGAGAAAATATTGGCACATTTCTATTGGTCAGGCCCTCATAAACAGGTCCAGTTGTATTGCCGGTCCTGCCCTACCTGCCAACTTACATAGCATACCGGCATATGGGCAGCACCTCTCATACCAATGCTGTCATTCAAATCTCTTTTGAAAAGGTGAGCATGGACCTAATGGGGCCACGAGAGAGATCTACCCGAGGAAATAAGTACATCTTTATTATTCTTGACTTTGCCACAAGATATCCAGAAGCAATACTGCTAAGGAATATGAAGACCCCAACAGTGACAATTTCCCTAATGGAGTTTTTTCACGACTGGGGCTACCCATGGAGATCCTGATGGATCAAAGAACCCTATTTGTGTCCAAGGTAATGAGGTAAAAACTCTGCGTATCTCAGTATATCACCCACAGACTGATGGCCTCATTGAGCATTTCGATCAGACCTTCAAGTAAATGTTGAGGAACTTTATGGATGAAGACAGCAAGAATTGGGACTCATTGCTACCCTATGTGCTGTTTGCTCGATGGGGTTCTCCCCTTTTGAGTTACTGTATAGGAGGAGGCTAAGAGAAATGTTGAACTTAGCTCATGAATCTTGGGAAGATGAAGGGAACCCCAGGCAGAACCTCATTGACTACATTCTCCGAGTACAGGATTGCCTAAAAAAAAGCTGGGGAGGTGGCCCACATATTCTAGAGAAGGCTCAGGCTACCCAAGCCCAAGGTTACAATTTCCCCACAGCCCAAAGAGTATTCTGGCTGGGGGACCATGTCCTTTTCCTCTTCCCATCTTTAGAAAGCAAGTTGCTAGCCTGTTGGCAAGGACCCTATGACGTTTTGGAAAAACAGGATCCGTGGATTACAAAGTAACCCAACCAGATAAATGAAAGAAACTCAAATCCACCAAGTAAACCTTCTGAAGAAGTGGGTTGCCCAGGTGTACAGAGTGGTGCAAGAAGAAGAGTTTGGCCCCAAGGTTGGACCTGAATTTTTTTATGGGTTTGATTGTAAATATTACTACCCTTAACATAAGGCTTGGGGGTAACCTGCATGGAGCGGCAGTTATTACAAGAAACTTGCAGGGCAGACTGGATGGACCATAAGATCTTTTTCTGTGGTCAATACCATGTTACTGTGTATTTGTTGTGAGCGCAGCCTTCAGGGCCGATGGTGCGAGCTCAGCCCACATCACTTAACTCATGGGAGAGCGGAACCCTTGGGCCACAGGGCTGCTCAGGTCGGGACATGAGTCGCACCCATGGTGAGGTATGTGTGCGGGAATGGGCAGCACAGGAGCAGAGTTGGACGGAGCTTGGAAGACTGGACGTAGACGTGGACTTGGGCGTGGACTTGGAACGTAGACTTGGACGTAGACTAGACGTAGACGAGGAGATGACGACTTGGAACTGAAGAGACGAGGAGAGAAGACTTGGAACTGAAGAGACAAGGAGATAAAGACGGAACTGAAGAGACGAGATGAAGACTTGGAATTGAAGAGACGAGGAAATGAAGACTTGGAACAGAAGAGACGAGGAGATGAAGACTTGGAGACGTGGAAACTTGGGAACCTGGACGTAGGAAGGCGAGTCCCTCAGGCGCCCTACACAGCACATGGGGCTGGTCGCGGACCACACTGTAGACTCAGACAAAGGACATAGAACAAGGACACAGGCGGGAATGAGCAGGACCCTCAGGCGCCCTACATCACATGTGGGGCTGGTCGCAGACCATACTGTAGACTTGAACGAAGAACATAGAACAAGGACACAGGCGGGAATGAGCAGGACCCTCAGGCACCCTACATAGCACGTGGGGCTGGTCGAGGACCACACTGTCCCCTACGCGCCTACACAGCCCGGAGGCTGGTCGCAGACAAGAGGGGAGCAGGGCGAGCTCAGAAAGTCTCATAGCACAGGAGCGAAGCAACCCCTCGGGGCCTCAAGAGTCGGGATTGGATACAAGGGAATACAATTTGGCACTTAGCACTTGAGGACCGAACCTCGGACTTTAAAAACAAGGACTCTCCGGAGGAATGGGTTCTTCTGGACCTGGAGCATCAGGACTGGGACAACATCAGGAAGGGAATAAGGAACATCACCGGACTTGGACTCACAGACATCTTGGAACTAGGAACATCTTGGAACATGGGACATCTTGGAATGGACAGGATCTAGATTCATGGACATCCGGACTTGGAACAGCATCAGGATCTGGACTCACGGACATCCGGACTTGGAACAGCATCAGGATCTGGGCTCATGGACATCCGGACTTGGAACAGCATCAGGATCTGGACTCACGGACATCTGGACTTGGAACAAGGATCAGGACTAAAGAGACGTCTTCAGGAGCATCTGGACAGATGCGAATACAACGGAGGAATGAAGCAAGGCCCTCTTATAGGGCTGAGAGGGCAACTCCCTGGGTGGAGCTGTCTGGAGGACCACACTTCTCTATCCCTTTAAGAAGGGAAGAGAGCTGCGGGCCTGCACTCTAGGAGGGGTAGGAACCAGGAAGTCCAGATCCCTGGACAGCGGCGTCCTCGCTGCAGATGAGCAGGAGAGAGCTGGGCCTCAGGGCAAGCCCCGACATGGGAATGGCGGCATCCTGCCGCTGAGGGAGGACCTCAGAGGCAGCTCCAGCTGCACGAAGACTCAGGGGCTGCGGTGGCCTCCAGGCCACAGAGAAGAGGACAAAGTCCGCGGCTCCTGCTGCAGTAAAGGCCCATCGATGGTGGCGGCCTGGTGCGGAAGGAAGGCCTGTTCGGCGGCAGCAGCAAGATGGCGGCCAGGCTGCAAGGCCAGGTTTCGGCAGCGGCCTCCCAGGGCTGCGAAGAGTAGAGTCGGCGGCGGCACAAGGCTGCGGAGGTAAGGCCCTGTCCATGGGACCGTGGGCAGGGTCGCAACTGACCCGCCTAGGACTTTCGATAGAGTGGCATACAAATGTTTTAAAATAAATAAATGGAAAAATATATAGGCAAATTTGATGACTTAAGGAAGAAAAAACGTTTTTGGAGATGTGGAACAATTACATTTGTTCCTTGCCATATAAAGCAAGAAGACTTGTGATAAATGATTTATAATAGAGAATTTGGTTTCTGCTGGAAATAATAAGAACATAAGAACATGCCATACTGGGTCAGACCAAGGGTCCATCAAGCGCAGCATCCTGTTTCCAACAGTGGCCAATCCAGGCCTTAAGAACCTGGCAAGTGCCCGAAAACGAAGTCTATTCCATGTTACTGTTGCTAGTAATAGCAGTGGCTATTTTCTAAGTCAACTCAATTAATAGCAGGTAATGGACTTCTCCTCCAAGAACTTATCCAATTCTTTTTTAAACACAACTATACTAACTGCACTAACCACATCCTCTGGCAACAAATTCCAGAGTTTAATTGTGTATTGAGTGAAAAAGAACTTTCTCCAATTAGTTTTAGAAATGCCACACGCTAACTTCATGGAGTGCCCCCTAGTCTTTCTATTATCCGAAAGAGTAAATAACCGATTCACATCTATCCGTTCTAGACCTCTCATGATTTTAAACACCTCTATCATATCCCCCCTCAGCCTTCTCTTCTCCAAGCTGAAAAGTCCTAACCTCTTTAGTCTTTCCTCATAGGGGAGCTGTTCCATTCCCCTTATCATTTTGGTCGCCCTTCTCTGTACCTTCTCCATCGCAATTATATCTTTTTTGAGATGCAGCGACCAGAATTGTACACAGTATTCAAGGTGCGATCTTACCATGGAGCGATACAGAGGCATTATGACATTTTCTGTTTTATTCACCATTCCCTTTCTAATAATTCCCAACATTCTGTTTGCTTTTTTGACTGCCGCAGCACACTGAAACGATGATTTCAATGTGTTATCCACTAAGACGCCTAGATCTCTTTCTTGGGTTGTAGCACCTAATATGGAACCTAACATTGTGTAACTATAGCATGGGTTATTTTTCCCTATATGCATCACCTTGCACTTATCCACATTAAATTTCATCTGCCATTTTGATGCCCAATTTTCCAGTCTCACAAGGTCTTCCTGCAATTTATCACAATCTGCTTGTGATTTAACTACTCTGGACAATTTTGTATCATCTGCAAATTTGATTATCTCACTTGTCGTATTTCTTTCCAGATCATTTATAAATATATTGAAAAGTAAGAGTCCCAGTACAGATCCCTGAGGCACTCCACTGCCCACTCCCTTCCACTGAGAAAATTGTCCATTTAATCCTACTCTCTGTTTTCTGTCTTTTAGTCAGTTTGTAATCCACGAAAGGACATCATCACCTATCCCATGACTTTTTACTTTTCCTAGAAGCCTCTCATGAGGAACTTTGTCAAACGCCTTCTGGAAATCCAAGTACACTACATCTACTGGTTCACCTTTATCCACATGTTTATTAACTCCTTCAAAAAAGTGAAGCAGATTTGTGAGGCAAGACTTGCCTTGGGTGAAGCCATGCTGACTTTGTTCCATTAAACCATGTCTTTCTATATGTTCTGTGATTTTAATGTTTAGAAAATTTTCCACTATTTTTCCTGGCACTGATGTTACGATCCCCCCTGTTGCTGCGTTACAGGTGGTCTCTCACCTTCCACCGGAGGCCGCTCCGAAGCCAGGGCCTCGCCTGTGTTCCATCCGGGACTTGCTCCAGGGCCTGAGAGGCCTAGCTGTTCCTGTGGCTTGCTTGGCTGTTTGGACTTCCTGGTTTCCAGCCACGCCCGTTTCCCTAGGGGCTGGCCCACAGCTCTCCATCTTACTTATAGGACCAGCGAGGGGCGGTCCTGGCAAACTCCTCCCAGGGAGTTGCCTACAACCTCCAGTATATAAGGACTTTCTTGTCACTTGCAACTGGCCTTCGGATTGAGTGCTACAGTTGCCTGTACCTCTTCCTCAATCCAGGTCTTCCGTGGTCTGCCTTGTATTGATGGCTCCTTGTCCTGTCTCTGTCCGGATGTTTGCTTCCTGATGTTACTGACGTCTGCCTTGATGTGTTCCTGATGTCCTGATCCAGTTCTGCTTGTTCTGCCCTACGTCCTGTCTGGCTCCTGAGCCTTCTGGCCTGTTGGGCCCTGGAGTGGCCAACAGGTGGGATTCTTCCCTGCGCTCTGGAGCTTCCCTGCCTGCCAGCCGAAGGGGCTTCGGATGTCAGTATCCCAGCATCGGAGTTCCTGCTCGCCTGGATCTTCCCTGCGCTCTCCTGTTCTCAACGTGGTTCGCGACCAGCCTTCCTGGGCTGTGTAGGGCGCGTATGGGACGGGGTGGTCCGCGACTCAGTCCCGTGGGTGGGCTGAGTAGGGCGCCCTCAGGGACAGTGCCCGTGTCTCCTTCCAGTCCCTCCTCTTCGATGTCTGCACTAGCCTTTGTCTGCAATGTCTGCACCTGCCTTGTCTACGATGTCTTCAGTGTAAAGGACTCTGCCCTCGCCTCTGTCCGGCCTGCTGCCCATTGCCGTTCCCAGCGGCAGGTCCGAAAGGGCCGGGAACAGTCGGAGGACCGTTCATCAATCAACTTCCCAGTGTTGGTTGCCATGGGCATGCAGGTCCGGCTGAGGGTCAGACTCTGTGCCTGCTCCCCTGCTTCTGTACCCGCCTGGCTCACCATGCCTGCTCAGCTCACCTCCCACGGTGTGGCTTTGGGCTCCTCCTTGAGTCCTGCCGTGGCCCAAGGGCTCACCACCTGCTGGAGATGACCGCGCCCGCGCGCGCTCGTAACAACTGAAGTCAGGCTAACCGGTCTGTAGTTTCCTGGAGCACCCCTGGAGCCCTTTTTAAATATTGGGGTTACATTAGCTAACCTCCAGTCTTCAGGTACAATGGATGATTTTAATGATAGATTACAAATTTTTACTAATAGGTCTGAAATTTAATTTTTTAGTTTCTTCAGAACTCTGGGGTGTATACCATCCGGTCCAGGTGATTTACTACTCTTCAGTTTGTCAATCAGGTCTACCACATCTTCTAGGTTCACCGTGATTTGGTTCAGTCCATCTGAATCATTACCCATGAAAACCTTCTCCGGTACAGGCAGCTCCCCAACATCCGCTTCAGTAAACACTGAAGCAAAGAAATCATTTAATCTTTCCTCGATGGCCTTATCTTCTCTAAGTGCCCCTTTAACTCCTTGATCACCTAACGGTCCAACTGACTCCCTCACAGGCTTTCTGCTTCGGATATATTTAATAAAAGTTTTTACTGTGAGTTTTTGCCTCTATGGCCAACTTCTTTTCAAAGTCTCTCTTAGCCTGTCTTATCAATGTCTTACATTTAACTTGCCAACGTTTATGCATTATCCTATTTTCTTCTGTTGGATCCTTCTTCCAATTTTTGAATGAAGATCTTTTGGCTAAAATAGCTTCTTTCACCTCCCCTTTTAACCATGCTGGTAATCGTTTTGCCTTCTTTCCACCTTTCTTAATGTGTGGAATACATCTGGACTGTGCTTCTAGGATGGTATTTTTTAACAATGACCACGCCTCTTGCACACTTTTTACTTTTGTAGCTGCTCCTTTCAGTTTTTTTCTAACAATGGCCTGGATTGTGTTATAGGAAACTGTTGTATTGTTGCCAAAAGTTAGGGATGGTGGAGAATATGGGTTAGGGTAGGGAGGTCTTAAAGATGGTAGTGGGAAGTTCGATAAACTTATCTGGCTAACTTTGGAGACATAGTGAACAGTGCAGCCAAACTACTGCATATAGCCGGCTATCTTAATTAGTTAGCTGGCTAACTTTAGGGCAGCTCTTTGACTCGACCATACTCAGAGTTAGTCATCCGGCTAACTCTAAATATTGGAGTTAGCCAGCTATGGGGGCACTCCATGAAGTTAGCATGAGGCACATTTAAAACTAATTGGAGAAAGTTCTTTTTTACTCAACGCACAATTAAACTCTGGAATTTGTTGCCAGAGGATGTGGTTAGTGCAGTTAGTATAGCTGTGTTTAAAAAAGGATTGGATAAGTTCTTGGAGGAGAAGTCCATTACCTGCTATTAAGTTCACTTAGAGAATAGCCACTGCCATTAGCAATGGTTACATGGAATAGACTTAGTTTTTGGGTACTTGCCAGGTTCTTATGGCCTGGATTGGCCACTGTTGGAAACAGGATGCTGGGCTTGATGGACCCTTGGTCTAACCCAGTATGGCATTTTCTTATGTTCTTATCTCAACTCAGTTATGTCCCTGGACCACCCCTAACTTATCCAGCTAAATTCTATTCTAACTTATTAGCCATCTAGAATTTAGCCAGATAAAGGCTGAATATAGCTGGGTAAGCCATTTAGAGAGATAATTATTACATTATCCATCTAAATTGTTTTTGAATATGGACCTCTCTGTTTCTAATTTTTAATAGTATCATGAATTTTCACCAGCAGGATCCCTCCTGCTGTATTAAAATCATGCTGGTACATGTGTTAACCTGAATGAGCTGGTGTGGCCTTTCTACATCTATTTTACACATTAATTTGTAAATATTAATATATATAAATTCATTCACTTGCCAACCTAAATAGTAGGTCTATTTTTGCATCCACACATGGATATGAACTAGCCCTGGATATATTTCCACATTACGCACATTTTGCTCAGGAAAAGCAGGGACTCTGTAATTCACTAGGCTGACAGAATGGTTATTAGCACATAGACTTGTGAAGAGGAGAAGGCTATGGCTGTTTCCAGCATGAAAAGGTCCTCACTCCTCAAACAGAAAGAGAAGTGCTTATTGTTTCCATGTTATTGTATTGTACTTTTTGTCTTCTTGTGCTGTAATTTTGCGATAGACGTCTATGAAAGCGGACTGAATACGGAATACGGAATACGTTATGTCCCTCATCTTGTACATTTTACATTATTGAAGATATTTTTTAGTTATTGTATATAATTTATAGTTTTTAATCCATTGTTTTTGCTTTCTCTACCCATGACCCTTCCCCCACCCTTGACCCTTCCCCTGGTTTTTGTTCTTCGCTGGTTATATGTAAGGGCTCCTCCCTATAGTTACCTGTATATTCTCGGTTTTATGTAAGGGCATCGCCTAAAAGTTCTTGTTTATTGTGAACCGATGCGATGTGCGAACGGACATCGGTATAGAAGAGACTTCAAATAAATAAATAAATAAATTTCATCACAGCTGTCAACTGTGCTGCTGGCTCCTTGTCTACTGTGTCCTGTACTCTGTCGGTATGATTCTGCACAACATAAAACGAATGAGTCATTCTGTGAACAACTGAGGGTTTATGTCCCAGCTAAAATAGTTTCAAAACAGTTTTTGCCAAAGGCACAAACAAGGCAAGTTTTGCTCACCTGGCATTACTGCCCTCATATTCATGAAGCTATTTCATTTAGTGTGATGGTTGAGAAAATTTATTAAGACAAAAAAATTTTATAGGTGCACCTCATTAACAGAGCAAATGCACCTATTGACTGTGTAAGTTCATGTGCATGTATCAAGTTCATAAATTGTGCTACATGGCCAGCATGCAGTTCCCTATCATGTCTACCAACTCACAAGCTGATACAGTAAAGTGCGCTCAACTGAGCACACTGTTTAATCCGCGATTGAACATGCATTTTGGATGTGCGTCCACTACCCAGGGCCGGCGGAAGCACTAGGCGAACTAGGCGGTCGCCTAGGGCGCCAGCTTCCCGGGGGCGGCACTGCCCCGGTAAAATTAAGAGAGCCGTAGCCTGCCCCGGTAAAAATAAAAGAGCTGCATTAAGCCGCCGCCCCCCGATAAAAATAAAAGAGCCGCTGCCGGCAGCCCGCCCCTGCCCCGCGGTGCAAAAAAAAAAAAAAAAGCTGTTGCATCCGCGGCTGCCCTTTTCTTCTTCCCGCCCCCCCCTGACCCGGAACAGGAAGTGATGCGCGGGAAGCAGTGGCGTAGCCACGGGTGGGCCTGGGTGGGCAGGTGCCCACCCAACTTAGATCCAGGCCCACCCAACTAGCACCGGAACTGCAAGGCTGTCGCGGGATCCCATCCCCGCGACAGCGAACAAGAGAACCCACGCCTCGCGCGCCATCACGGCACACATGGGGAAGCGCTGCTGCGGCCGTATGGCCAACCGGTCTTCCTGTTCGGGGGGGGGGGAAGCGGAAGCGCCGCGCGCAGCTTCCGCTTCCTCCCCCCAATGCAGGAAGATCAGCTGCCTCTCCTGCTGCCACCCGTTCTCCTGCTATCTTCGGGTCAAACGGCCCGCCGAACTTCCTGTTTGGGGGAGCGGAAGCGCCGCCTACAGCTTCCGCTTTCTCCCCCAAAGCAGGAAGATCAGCTGCCTCTCCTGCTGCCACCAGCCTCCTGCTATCTTCGGGCGTCGGGCCGTATGGTCCGCCGATCTTCCGGCTTGGGGGGGGGGAGGGAGGAAGCGGACATTGTGCGCTGCGCTTCCGCTCCCCCCCCCCCCCGACAGGAAGTTCGGCGGGCCATACCGCCCGACGCCCGAAGATAGCAGGAGGCCGGTGGCAGCAGGAGAGGCAGCTGATCTTCCTGCTCTGGGGGAGAAAGCGGAAGCTGTGCACGTGCTTGAATGTGTAAGTGTGGATGAGAATGGGAGTGTGTGTGTGGGTGAAAACTGGAGCCTGGGTGTGTATGTGGGTGAGAATGGAAGCTTGAATATGTGGGTGAATGGGAGCTCGAATGTGTGTATGTGTGGTTGAGAATGGGAGCCTGGGTTTGTGGGTGGGTGAGAATGGGAGCTTGAATGTGTGTATATATGGGTGAGAATGAGAGCCTGGGTTTGTGTGGGTGGGTGAGAATGGAAGCTTGAATATGTGGATAAGAATGGGTGCTTGAATGTGTGTATGTGTGGGTGAGAATAGTACCTTAAATGTGTATATGTATGGATGAGAATGGGAGCTTGAATATGTGTGGGTGAGACTGGGAGCATGGGTTTGTGGGTGAGAATGGGAGTCTGGGTTTATGTGTGTGGGTGAGAATGGGTGCCTGGATGTGCGTCTGTGTGTGCATAAGAATATAAGCCTGGGGAGGGGTGAGAAAGTGAGAACTTGAATGTGAGCTTGGGGGGGGGGGGGGGGGGAGAGCATATGAGAGTGACAGCTTGAGTGTGTGAGAGGGAGTCTGTGAGAGAAAGCGTGTATGTGTGTGTGTGTGTGTGGAAGGGAAGAAGACAGTAATAGAAGAAAGACACTGAAAAGGAATTAGGAAATGAGCTATAAGGGAAAAAATGGGAAAAAGAGACCAGGACCAACTGATTAGAAAAATACAAAGATCAGACAACAAAGGTAAAAATATCTTTATTTATTTATTTATTTATTTATTTAAGAATTTATATACCGGAGGTTCCTGTATAATATACATATCACCCCGGTTTACAATAACAGTAACTATCGCTTCAAGTTAGCGGTTTACAATGAACATAGTTAATCCAAGAAACAGAAAATATATATATATATAACAATGCTAACAATTAATAAAAAACAATAAATGAAATAACAATTAATAAATAAACAACAATAAATATCAATGAAAAAAAAATGGCAATAAATAAAATGACAATAAATAAAATTGCAATTAGTAAAATAACAAGAGGGTTAATGAGAAAATAACATGGTTAATTAACAAGGTTATGTGGAATATGCTGGGGTAATCGGATAATATGTGACTGACTTTCTTCCTGCTCTTAGTTCTATGGGAATGCTTGTTTGAATAGCCAAGTCTTAAGTTTCTTTTTGAATGTAGCGTGGCATGGTTCAAGGCGAAGGTCTGGAGGAAGCGAGTTCCAGAGTGAAGGGCCCGCTGTGGATAGGGCGCGTTTCCTCAGCGAGGATTTAGCCGGTTGGGTGATTAGTCTGTTTTGATAAGCGCTTCTAGTCGGTTTCATGGATGTGTGTAGTTGAATTTGGAATGTTAACTTGAGCGGCGCGAAGTTGTACAAAGCTTTATGTATCATCATTAAGGATTTGAATTGGATCCTGAATTTAATCGGGAGCCAGTGGAGATGAAGAAGGATTGGGGTAATATGATCTCTTTTTTTGGCATTTGAGAGGATTCTTGCTGAGGCATTAAGGACCATCTGAAGTGGTTTTGTGGTGCATGCTGGTAGGCCTAGAAGGAGGGAGTTGCAGTAGTCCAGTTTTGGGAGTATGATGGCCTGTAGTAACATGCGGAAGTCTCTGTATAGGAGGAATGGTTTTAGTTTCTTTAAGGTTTGTAGTTTAAAGAAACATTCTTTTGTAGTGTTATTAACGAATTTGTTGAGGCTGAATCCGCTGTCTAGGATGACTCCCAGGTCTTTTACTTGTTGCGAAAAGGTATCCAGGCTTTGGCTAGCATTAAGAGGTGTGGGTGGGACATAGTTTTCCGGTGCTATAATGAGAATTTCAGTTTTTTTTGTGTTTAAGACTAGGTTGAGGCTGGTGAGAAGATTGTTGATAGCTGAAAGACATTTATTCCAGTGTGACATAGCTTTGTGTAGTGAGTCTTCTATAGGGATGAGGATTTGTATGTCATCCGCATATAGAAAGTAAGTTAGCTTGAGGTTGGTGAGTAATTGACAGAGCGGGAGAAGATATATATTGAAGAGAGTCAGGGAGAGGGATGATCCTTGCGGTACTCCCCTTTTGGATTCGATGGCGTGAGACTCTTTGTTATTTATCTTGACCTTGTATGATCTGTTTTCCAAAAATGATTTGAACCAGTTGAATGCTGCTCCTGTAATGCCTATGTCCGTTAGTCGTTGCAGGAGGCACTGGTGGTTTACTGTATCAAACTCTGATGAGAGATCGAGGAGAGCGAGGAGGCAAGGTTGGCCTTTTTCTAGATTAAAGATAATGGTGTCTGATAGAGTGGCTAATAACGATTCGGTATTCCTAGTCTTACGAAAACCAAATTGGTTTGGGGTGAGGATGTTGTTTTCTTCAAGAAATTCTGTGAGTTGTTTGTTAACAACTTTCTCCATAGTTTTGGCTATCATAGGGAGGTTTGCTATGGGTCTGAAGTTAGCTGGGTCTGAGGTGGGAAGGTTGGGTTTTTTAAGGAGCGGTTTGAGCATGGCCAACTTGAGTTGGTTAGGTACATGGCCTTGGGTGAGAGAGCAGTTGATGATGTCTGTGACAGGTTTGGCTATGGTGTTGGTGATCAGACTCAGGGTGTTTGATGGAATATGGTCTGATGGGTGAGAGGATGGTTTTATCTTCTTGAGGATATTCTCTATTTCTAGTGTGGATGTGGGTTCAAACTTGTCGAGCACTGTTGGGGTTGTGTTAGGTTGTAAAGTGGTTGAGTGCGATGGTTGTTGCGTGTGTGAAGGCGAAGATTGCTGGACGATAGAGTGCGAGGTTTGTTGATCTGTTGCGTGCAGTGATTGTTGAACGGTTGAGTGTGATGATTGTTGAATGTGGTTTGGAAGTGTAGCTGCTCCCTTGAGGGGGGCAAGGAGTGCTGTGATTTTGTTGTCGAAGAAGTCGGCTAGTTCATTTGCTTTGTTGAGAGCTTGATCATCTGGAATGGAAGGCGCAGGGGATTTAGTAAGAGTTGAAACATATGAGAAAAGTGCCCTTGAGTCAAAGATGAGGTGGTGGATTTTTTTGGAGAAGAATTCTCTTTTGGCTTTGTTGATGTCGTTTGTGTATGAGTTGAGGCACGCTTTGTAGATGAGGAGGGTGGTTGAAGATGGGTTTTTTCGCCAATTTTGTTCCTTGCATCTCAGTTCTTGTTTACGTTTTTTCAGCTCCTGGGTGAACCAGGGTTTCCTGTTGTCTTTGTTAGGGTTGATATATTTAGTCGTCATGGGGCACATTTGGTCTGCAACCTTTTTGGTGATGTTGGTCCATGATGAAGTTGCAGAGTTGGCGTCTGAGAGGTCCAGGTGCACTAGTTCCTTGGCCAGGTGTTCGCTTAGTTGGTCGCCAGAGCACTGTTTCCTAACGGATATAGTTATTGATTGTGTGGATTTCGGAGGGAGCTCTTTTATTTCTAATACCGAAGATATGATACAATGGTCTGTCCACGGTACCGGAAGGCAAGTTGGGATGGTGTGTGTTGCGATTCCCTCGTTTATGAAGACGAGGTCCAACGTATGACCTGCTTTGTGGGTTGGTTCTGTCACAATCTGTCTGAAGCCCATATTGCTGAGAGAGGCGAGAAGAGTTTTACAGTTGGTGGAGTGAGGTTGTACATCTACGTGCAAGTTAAAATCTCCCAAGAGGATGGCGGGTTTTCCGGAGTTTAAGTGTTTTGCTGTGAGTTCTATTATTGATGAAGGGTCTGTTTCCAGTGCTCCAGGCGGGGCATAAATTAGACCGATTGTCAGGTGTTTCAAGTTGAAGAGCGCAAATTCAATATTTGATATGATATTAGAAGTCTGCAATGTCAGACCTAGTGTTTTTTTGGCTGCGAGGAGGAGTCCACCTCCTCTTTTTTTGGGCCTGGGTATAGAGAGAAGATCGTATGCCTGGATGGGAAGCTGATTTATAAGAGCAGTGTCGGTGGGTTTTAACCAAGTTTCTGTGATGGCACAGATGTCAGGTTTTGCGTCGGATAGTAAGTCATTGAGTATGTGACTCTTCTTAGAGATGGATTGTGCGTTAACAAGCGTGAGAGAGAAGAGAGCCAGCCCATGAATTGGGTGATCGGTGTCAGTAGGATAGGCCTAAGTCTCTGCTGACGGTTATGATGGGGAGGAGTGGGGGGCTTGGGTGCTCTCAAGTTGTAGTTGTGGATGATGGGAATAGTGAAGATTCCCATGTTAAATGTGAGAGGGTGGAGGTGGCTGAAGTCTGAGTGACTGAAGTTGTCGTTGCGTTCAGAGGATTGCTGAGCGAATGCAGTCGTAGTAGTCAGAGGAATGCTGGGCGAATGCAGTCAAAGGAATGCTGGGCGAATGCAGTCGGAAGAATGCTGGGCGAATGCAGTCGGAAGAATGCTGGGTGAATGCAGTCGGAGGAATGCTGGGCGAATGCAGTCGGAAGAATGCTGGGCGAATGCAGTCGGAAGAATGCTGAGGCGAATGCAGTCGTTGCCGTCTGAAGAATGCTGGTTGGTATCTTTACGAGTGAGCGTGAGAGTCTGATGTTAGGGGAGAATGGCCGTCTGGGGGTTGTTCGATGTACAGTAAATGGGATTCGGTGGAGACGTTGTTGGTGAGAGATGGAGAAGTTTCCAGATGTTTGAGGATCCTGTATTGTATGTTTGTAGGTTTGTTCTGCTCTTCGGGTCTGCACGAAGGGGCGCACAAAGGGGCGGGCCCCTTTGTCGCGCTCCTTCGACGCGCGACGCCGGTCGGGAGAGCCCTGAATTTAAGGGTTCTTACCTGGAGGCAGGTTGCAGATGTTTTGAGATGTTAGCAATTTAAATATAAGCAACACAACCGCTCTCTCAAAATTTATGGACAGGTAGGAGCCGTGTATAAAATCGTAATAATAAGAAGGCTAAAGTACCACAAATCACCGTGAATTATGTTTGTATCATTAAGTAAACCTCATACTTAGGCGTAGATGTGAATGCTATGCTGCATAATTTGGCATTATTTATCAGTAAAAAAACAACTAGTAGACCTGCATGCCTACAGCCCACCCATGTTAACCTTGTGCCCACCCAAAAAATCAATTCTGGCTACGCCACTGGCGGGAAGGAGAAAGAGCCGTGCCGCATGAAAAAAATAGCGGCGACAGCAGCATCGGCCCCTGAGCAATTGATGCAGCCGGTAATCGGGAAAGGAGTCAGCAGCACGAGCCTCCTGCGGCCGATGGGATTCTTCCTTCTTGGCCTGTGGGGGCTGGAGGAGGCTGCGGCAGCTACCATTTGTTCTCGGGGGGGGGGGGGGGAAGTGAGTGAGAGAAAGAGAGAGAAGCAGCCAGCTAGCCTGTGTGTGATTGAGAGCCTGTGTGTGATTGAGAGCCTGTGTGTAAGTGAGAGAATGTATTTGATCGAGAGCATGTGTGTGTGATTGAGAGAAACTGGTCAGAGAGCTGATGTATGTGTATATGTGAGAGACAATGAAAGTGACTGCTCAGAAAGATGACTGATGTGTGAGACAGTCAGGAATGTGACTGATGTGTATGTGTGTGTGTGAAAGAGAGAAAAAGCATGGAAGTGAGAACTCTGGGTATGTGTGTGAGAAAGAGAAAGTGATTATGGGAATGAGAAGCCTGTGCATGTGGAGAGAACAAGCATGGGAGTGAGAGACTGGTGAGTGTGTGTGAGAAAGAGAAAGTGATTATGAGAGTGAGAAGCCCATATATGTAAGTGGAACACGGGAGTGGGAAGCCTGTGTGTGTATGGCATGAGAGAAACTGTTCAGGAAGGCGACTGGTGTGTTTGTCAAAGACTGTTTGGGAGGTGATTGGTGTGTGAGAGACAGAAACTGGTCATGGGGGCATGACTGATATGGTGTGTGTGTGTGTGTGAGAGAGACATGGGCCTTAAGGAAGAGGACTATGAGTATAGAGCTTAGCCACTACTGCTGCTTCTGGTGTGTGCTACAGCCTGCATGGAAGAGGAGTAAGAGAGCTGCTGGAGGGGGTAAGTAAAGATGGCTTTTTAAGTTTATTTTTCTTGATTGACTGCCATTTTAATTATTTAATATTATGTGATGTGTCTGCTTTTTTTGTTTGAGCAACAAGTATAGCTTTGGTTTATGTTTATTTTATTTATTTTTATTTATTTATTTATAAAAGAGTTTCTATACCGTCGATAAGACAAATCATCTCAATGGTTTACATGGCATAAAAATGTCAAATAAGTGTTCTGTTATAAATACAGACTTCGTTATTTTCATTAATGCACAATGTAAGTTAATTGTGTGTGGAGGCGGGGGGCGGCATAGCTGACGTTTCGCCTAGGGCGCCTAATACCCTTGCACCGGCCCTGCCACTACCCCTTATATAATAAGGGGTTTAGCGCATCTAAAACATGCTTCCAAACCCTCTCAAACTAATAGAACTCATCACATGCAAATGCATGTTGATGAGGCTATTAGCTATTCGCCCCAGATACAGAAAAAAATGTGCGCCTGATCTGCAGATTTTATGCTCAGAAATTAAATGAGCGCCCGTTTTCCGAAGACCTTACTGTATCAGCCTGTCAGTCTGAGAGGGCAGCAGGTTATATGAGACATTAAAAAAACAGTATTGCAACCCTTCTTAAACAGCTAATCAAATCATCTATAAATGCCTAGTTAGCAGGTATTGTGCTGGGTCCTCTAATGTGTGAAATTAGAGCTGTGCAAAAAAAAAAAAAAAAATCTCCATTGTGATTTATTGGTTCTGTAGATAAATTGAAATCTTTGGTTTCCAGAGCTGTCAATCCACTCGTATTCCATGAACTCCAAATCCACTAGAAAGAATTTAAAAATAAAAAAGTAGCCCTCATGTTGGAAACCAAAATGAGCTGTTGCAGGGCAGACCAGAGTCCAGGCTGGAACTGAGAAATGCAGCTGGAGAGGCTTCTGCCTCAGCAGGAATCTCTGAGCTGAGCTGAGGCCACAATTATCGTCCTGCAGAACTTGCACAGCCTGTTTGTAGAGGTGAATGCCTTCACAGCAGTGCCGTGCTGGCTACGGGCTCCTTTCACAGGGTGCCGGCAGGCATGGCTGGCTTTAACCAGTTGTCTTCATTCAGAAGTGTCTCTGTTTTTATGAAACTTACATATTTATTCTTTTTCGATTTAATAAAAAAATCTCAGGCTCAAGAGCAACCAACAATGAAAAGTAACCAAGAAAACAAAAAAATCCTGAATCCCCTCTCTCCCTCCTCTTCCCTGGTGGATCAGGGTTTCCACTCAACCTGTCACTGGAAAAAAAACCCCCTTCTTTATTATCAAGTTTCATCCTTTTGTTGATAAGAAAACATGCATAACTGGTAAGCAAATCTTCTGCATGTTTTTCAAGGATTCACCCACAGGCTGATACAATACAGTGAATTCAGCCTAGCGCATAGCTTGCTTCACGGTTGGACGCATGTTTTGGACGTGCTGGAATAACTCCCGATGCAATAATGGGATTAGCACGTCCCAAACAGCGCGTAGCTAACAGCGCTCATCACACGTAAATGCCATGCAGATGAGGCTATCAGCTATTACCCCCAATGCAAAAGCTCACTGCGCCTGACGCGCATGGTTTAACATGCAAAACTTAATGCCAGCTCCGGGGCTGGCGTTACGTCTTCACATGCTCCAAGCTGCCACCAAGAAAAGGCAAAAATACTACAGTATGAAAAAAAAAAAATCTTGACGGTAGATTAGGAAAACGGACGCTCGTTAATTGAGTGTCTGTTTTCCTATCCGGCGCACAGCCACCCTCCTGGGCGCCCGACGCTAGGGACGCACTATTTATCCCTAGCGCACCCTTTTTTAGAGTGGCAGGTTCATTTGCCTATTGCATCAGGTGCCCAGAAGAAGGGGATGTGTACGCGTTGAAAAAATGTGCACCCAGTTTGGATGCACGTTTTTTCGCGTTTGATATTGCATCGGCCTCATTGGCTCTCATTCGGTCCATTTCCATCAATCCACAAACCTTTTGCCCAGTGAACAAGTTAAAGATGGAAAGGGACATTTCCATTTGGCTAGGGCCTTTGTGTGTAGCCACAGAAGGTTCAGGTATGCTGTGGCAGGAGTTGCTTATCGGCCTTTTAAAAGTGGCCAGAAATATTGGAGACATAACTTTGAGGAGACAATGCAGACTGTTTGGTGTCCAAGAACTGCTGGGTCTGTAAGAAGCTGCGGTGTTTTTAGTCCTGTGTTTTTCTGTGGATTCATGGGGTTTGAGCTGTTTTTCAAATATCAGGAGAAATCCCTTTCTTTTCCCAGGAAGTTTGGACAAACACATTTATTGTACTTACAATCTATCTTTCCACCAGTCAGTCTAATCACAGCAAACTATAGTATAAAATAGCACATAAATAGCTTTGTGCTGGCAGTCAAGGCTAAGGGTAGCAGTTGGGGCTCTTTCAACCAGGACAGCTGTTAGACAAATCAGCACCCAGGACAAGGCTTGCTTTCGGTGCCCTCCTTCCTTTATGTGTTCGGAGTCCTACAGACTGACTCAAACAGTGGCACCCACCTCCCCCCACCCCACCCCATCCCACCCCTAGCATGGCACCCTGGGGTGGTTGCCCTGCCTGTCTACTCCTTGTTCTCAGCACCCTCCCTGGGCCCTGTTTCCAGGGGAATGCATATCTTATCAGGGATAATGCGTAGAGAAGGAGCACAAATGGAGGTAGAGGGAAGTGTAGTCAAGGGAGGAACCCCCAGGGGAAGGACTTCTAAGTCATGCAGATCCAGATACTGGAAAAGATTCAGATCCCCACTGCCACAGGAATATGTCTTCTGAAGAGCTAGGTGAATCTGTTTTCGGGCCTGGAGCATGTCTGCAGAATCTAACACCCGGTGTGACTTTGAAGCTACAAAGAATGGAAAATTCCTGCAGACCACATGGACGTTCGTTCTCTTTCTTTGTAATTTTACATTTTGTTTGGAAGCAGACATACAATACCAGTCTTAGCCCACATATCCTGAGGCTAACACGCCCATAGATTCCAACAAACAAATCATCATCACCCTGTCTGGACATCCACACTTTTCTATACTAACAATGGGTTACAAAATTCCAACAAATCTTTAGCAATACCCAGCCAACATCCCCCAAAATCCCCCTCCCCCCCGCATCGCTATATAAACTCTCGATGTGGGAGCCACCTTAAACATGTATAAACCCCCTCATACAATAAATGTAACAAGGACTATGCTTCGATACATAAAATAGAAAATGCCTCGTGTTTGCTCAACCACTGGACATATGGGCTCCAAATCTTTCATTCTAAGCAGCGGGGGGGTGTCAGCCCCAGAAAACGTTTTTAGCTGAGTATTATTTCTGGCAGGTGATGCTGCTCTGGCAGCCTTGGTGTGAGAGAGTGCGTGGGTGGGTGTCCATCAGGATGTAAGACTTTCAGGTCGCTGCAGTATGGGCGTGTAGAAAACGGGCGCTCAAGGCGCTACCGCACACCCAGCCACCTCTCCTGGGCTCGTAATCCAACATTTAAACGAGGGGTCGCGCCAAAAAGGAGGGGCTAGGGAAAATTGTGCGGTCCTAGCACCTGCTCGGCATCGAGTGCCCAGGTCAGCTGGCTGCCAGTGCGTGTTAGGAAAATGGACGCTCGATACAAGCATCTGTTTTCTCCCGCTACCAGCACAATATATACGGCCTGGCCCTTGTATCTTGTGCATGTATATTGGGTGCCCAGAATTATTATTTTTTTTTTCACCTGGATCTGCTTTCTGTGGGTCCTCCTACTTAGTATTCTGACGATACTAAGCGGAGGAATCACAGAAAACAGGATTTTTTTTGTTTTTTTCCAATGAGCCCTTGAGTGCGGCAGACCTTTACGCCAGCTCTGGGCTGGTGTAAAATTTGCCACATTGCAATGGGCGCATTGGTGGTGCGGGAAAATTTTTGAATCGCGGGGATTAGCCAATAGCCTCATCTACATGTACTTTACAGGTGATGAGCGCTTTAACTTCGCGGTGGTTTGGACGTGCGTTTTGGACGCGCTAATTCCCATATTGGATTGGGGGTTATGGACGCACGTCCAAAACACGCAACCAATCGCGTGTAGAGCCCTGCGCTTGGCCGAGGCCTGCTTGTGGGTTAGTAAGCGGGTCTTGCTCTGTCCTGAGTTGCAGTATGCCTTAGGTACTTCAGTACATACTTGTAAATCATATGTTAAGAACTGTCACTGCTAGGAGTGTCTGGTTTATTCTTCATGTGGTTCTCCATCTCAAGCCCATTTTGACTAACTCATTTGAGACCAGTAATGCAAGCCCTATTATCTCTAAAACTGACTACCGCAGCTCACTTTTGCTGGCTCTTTGTGCTAAGAGTATTCCCAATCTGCAGCTGATACAGGATGCCGCTGCCTGCTTGATTTCAGGAACATGAGACTCCGGCTCTAGCGGGCCTTCACTGGCTCCCTGTTACTTCTCTGGTCCACTTTAAGAATCTTTGCTTGGCCTTTACAGCCTGATATGGCATAGATCCATTTAACCAAGACACATGACCGTGCCTTTTGTTGCTGGCCCGTTCTTTTGGGCCTCCCTTCCTGAGGAGTTGCGCTTGCTAACGGATACACAGCTGGTTAAGAAGGGACTTCAGACCTATCTTTTCAAGAAGGTTGTTTTTTTTTTTTGGGTCTTTGTCGCTTAAGTCCCACTGAATAGTCAGCACAGCAATTACCTATTATGTAATTATATTATGTTGTGTTTGTTTATAATTTTAAGATTGTTTTATTTGTACCCTGCCTTGGATGCTGTAAGAGAATGGATAATAAATCCTTTAAAAAAATATTTATACCCTGCCTGCTCTTTAAGGTCAGGTATTGATTTTGGGCTTTGCATTCCTTCAGCTTGGTCCAAATCAAAACCAGCTTCTACTCATGCAGATCCTTTTTTATGGAATACTCTTCCAAAGGAAATACATTTACAGCACTTACTTACCTGAGATTCAGGAAAGGTAAACACCTTGACTTTTTAGGTTTAGATTAGAATTAAAGCTTAATTAGTCTATCCAAATGATATTGTTTTATTATTTGTATGGCTTATTTACTTTGTTGGGTGGTGTATGATGTATTTGGGAATATTGTATTTTATTGATTATTTAGTTATGTAATTAAATATTTTATTTTAGGTTAATGATTTGATTTGCTTATGCATTTTAGTCTAAATAAATACGTACATCAGATGTTTCTCCATGATGCAGTGTTTGCTGAGGAGCTGCTGGCTTCTTTATTCATGTCACATACTGTAGGCATAAGATGCTATTTTCATGCCTTGCACCTGCAGCAGGAATAAGAAAGTAAAATGCAATTTAATAAAAAATAAACACCTTTCTACAACCCTTATAAGATATTAGAAAACGCATCTGCAGCGGTGTTGGTGTTAGGCTGGGGCAGGTGGGATGTAGTGAGTTGTTGCTGACCAGTTCTGTCTGGTTCTAGCCAAAGCAGCATTAACAAAGCAGGGTCTTATTTCTGCCCAAAGCAATGCAAACGACCTATTCTCTGTTATAATTACAGAGAGCCATGGGCTGTGGTGGAGTCAGGGAAGAGGCAGATAGGCTGAGAAACTTCCCTAGCAAAGCTGAGAAAAATCTCATACTATGTAGGAGGAACCACTGGAAGTAGCATGAAAAAACCCCAAACGTGTCCATTTCCCTAACCAGTGCACAGCCGCATCTCCTGGGCGCCCGATGCCATGGTCGCGCTAGGGATCCACAATTTATCCCTAGCGCATCCTTTTTAGCGCGGCAGCTCATTTGCCCTTTGCATCGGGCACCCAGGAGAGGGGGAGGTGCACGCATTGAAAAAACAGACGCCCAGTTTGGATGCACATTTTTTCGCACTTGATATCGCATTGGCCCGATTGTCAATGCAATGCTACCAAGGAGTTCTGAACCCTTCCTTCACCTGAAATGGGAGGACAATTCAAGGTAGCACTCAGAGTAGGACATTTCTGCCTGCTTCCAGCTTGAGGGAATATTCAGATTTTTCTCAGCTTTGCTAGGGAAGTTTCTCAGCCTACCTGCCTCTTCCCTGACTCCACCACAGCCCATGGCTCTCTGTAATTATAACAGAGAAAAGGTCGTTTGCATTGCTTTTGGGCAGAAATAAGACCCTGCTTTGTTAATGCTGCTTTGGCTAGAACCAGACAGAACTGGTCAGCAACAACTCACTACATCCCACCTGCTCCAGCCTAACACCAGCACCGCTGCAGATGCGTTTTCTAATATCTTATAAGGGTGTAGAAAGTGTTTTGTTTTTTTTTTAATTGCATTTTACTTTCTTATTTCTATTGCTTTTCTGTGATTCCTCCTACTTAGTTTCAGGGCTGGCATTAAGTTTTGCGTATTAAAATGTGCACGTCGGGCGCGCGGTGACTTTTTTCATCAGGTGTACTAGCTAATAGCCTCATCTACATGGCATTTGCATGTGATGAGCGCTTTTAGCTATGTGCTGGTTTGGACTGCGTTTTGGACACACTAATCCCATTATTGTATCAGGAGTTATTATAGTGCCTCCAAAATGTGCGTCCAACCCTGCAGCAAGCTCTGCACTAGGCTGGGCACACTGTATTGCATTGGCCCCAATGGAAGGTGGCACTTCAAATAGGCACGGAAACTGTGCAGGATCCTTAACTTCTACTATTAACTAATGGAAGAAAAATGCTCCTGCCATTGGGCTGCAGGAGCCTCACAATACCAGGAGCCCACCAGACAATGGACCTTCTCAGTAGCTGGCCCCACCCTCTGGAACAAGCTACCCTCCCAACTCAGACTGGAACCTTCCACCCAATCGTTTAAAAAACAATTAAAGACATGGCTATTCCACAAAGCCTACCAACACACAGGCTAACCCCCCCCCCCCCGTACCTCCCTTAAGACTCCCTAATCACAAGATATATATCGTTTACACGCCACACTGTGTATTCTATTCCTTCTCATGCCACCTGTATATATTATATCTTAGTTTTTTGTATATATTGTATCTTAGTTTATTTGTTAAGAATCCCCCCTAACCCAGTTCATTTTCTGACTCCCTCAACTTCCTATGCCTAATTTATATGCTTACTCTTTGTTCAGTGTTGATCCATTAAGGTTTAATGTTACAATGTATAAATAGTATGACACTCCTGTCATGCTATCACACCAGTTATAATGTGAACCGATATGATGTACTCCAACGAATGTCGGAATATAAAAGCTAATAAATAAATAAATATCATTGCTTCCATCCCATGAACATCCCTAGGGTTGCCACCTCACCCAGGTGAACCTAAAGATCTTAATCCAGTCCTGGATTTGCCCCAGTGCATGCAGGGAGATGTAGACCTGTTATTTTTAGGTAACTCAGAGCTACAATTCATGTTTTTACCCTACAATAAGGCAAAACCAGGATTGGGATCAGCATGTCCAGTTTGAAATGGGCAAGTTGCTAACACTAGTCATGCCGTACCTGAAAGAAGGGGCTACTGGGACCTGATCTGCAAGCTGGAGAAAGACACAGAGTGAGAAATCAAGGCATGCAGTGACATATGATGATGGCAGATAAGGATCAGTTGGCCTACCCAGACTGCCTGGTTGTTCCCATGTATTGGAATCAAGTCTTAGTGCCTTCCCAGAGCCACATGCCTGGTCCATACCCAGATGCTACTTTGTTTGCAAGTGGCAAGTCTGCTTTTCCAGAATACAGAACACATTTAAGACAGCAGGACTCATCGACTTCCCTGCCAACCTCTCAATGTGCCATGCCAGCATGAAAAGGGAGGCTGGCAGCGGTCTGCAAATCCTTGTGCAGGTGTGCAAGCCACCTCCAGCTAAGGGACAGATCAAATTTTTAATAGCATCTACTAATATGCGCACTCTGTGCTAGGAATGACCAATGGCGGCATCCGGAGTGGATACATAATTGTGTTTATGCTAATTCTGCCCTTCAGGGATAGACGGTACTCTTCCAACCCATCATGTTTTCTCCAAAATAGGAGCAATGTTTAGTGATTATCAGCGTAGGGCAAAAACAGAAAGGTAAAAAAAAACTACAGATTGGTGTCTTGTACAACGTAGAAATAGCTCATCTGTTGCCCAAGGTTTTAATTTCCTGCAACTTCAGGAAGTGAAAATAATGTTCAAGCAAACCCTTCTGCAAAGAGCACAGCGGGATGTTTGGTTTAAAGCACTGCATTTAAGGACCGAGCAAAACTCCTGCTGCACTTCCTGCAGAAGAATTTGCTTGTACAATTCTTTTCAGTGAATTGTTTTCCCCATGTAGAAGATAAATTGAACTAAATCCTTGGATAAACGTTATTTCCAAATCATACACGCAAACTGCCTTGTAAACATCCAATACTTTTTGCCCTACGTTTGGCTGAAACTGTAAGGCGGGTCCTAAAGCTCTGTTGACTCCTTGGGTTTCTGGTGAAAGTCATTTTGTCACCTTGCCATCACCACCACCTGAACCCAGGGCACCATATGCTTCTGCCTTGGATGCCAAATTCTGAGGGCTCCCAAAACCTGGGATTCCCCATGCTGCTCTCTGATTTCTGGGGGCAAAACGCCTCCTTCCCTGATCCTCTGCCTATGGCGCCATTATCTTAAATCCAGCCTTGCCTGAACTCACCCCTGCCTGAACAAGAAAAGGTTTGTGGAGCAGGGGAGAGGGAAGGGGGAGTCTCTGCCAGTCTGGAGTCTGGTGTTCAGCAGAAACCTGGCACATGCATTGCTGGTTTAGGGGTCCTGCTGGCCTCCTTTAATGAAAACCGGTCAGGCCAGCCAAATACCAGCCAGTTGGCAACTCAGCAAGAAGAGTGCCCTAGGGTTGTGTGATCCGTCACTGCTAATTACACAGCCAGTTAGGCCTGCTTTTCCTGCAAGCCCAGGCCTGGCACTTAGAGGCAATAAAGATCCCCAGGCTAGACAAGTCCTTAAGAGAGGTTACAGCTGTGAACAGTAAGACCAGGACACCACCATAGATCACTTTTCAGCTCTGGTGACCAGGCAGCAATATGCTATGAAGGACAGGCTGAGTCAATCCTGGTTTTACCCCTGCTGTGCCTGGACAATTCCAGTCCTGCTCTTCTGGAGCAGCTGGAATTGTAATTCTAAGGTGGGAATGCTGAGTTCATTCCTTATCACAAGGAACTATCCCATGGCCTTAAGCATTTCCTTTCACTCTTATTTTTTCAGGCTATAGCTTGCTTTCTTTGTGCCTGGCCTGGCCACCATGCACAAAGCCAGTGCAACAATCAAGAGCACTTTTAAAGCCCAGCTCTATCTGTATTCATCTATAACAGGGGTCCCCAAACTTTCCAAAAGGAGGACCACCTAGGACATTTCAGATCACCAAGAGGGCTGGGGTGGGTGGGAGTGGGAAAGAGTCCTCCTGAGAATGTGATGAATTGGAGGGGGAGCAGAGAAGTAGGAGGAGAGAGCTATCTTGTTTGCTGAGAAGGGTTTGGGGGGGGGGGGGGGGGAACATGTCTAGCTTGATCGGTAATTTGAAATACTGGGGAAAGGGGAAACAGGGGTGTTATGGATCTGCTCCTATGAAAGGAGGAGTTAGGAATCTGTTAGAGGTTTGCTCCTGTGGAAGGAGGAGTTAGCAATCTGTTAGGAATCGGTTGCTGGATACTCCTGTTGGAGGAGGCGTTAACAATCTGATATGCTCAGCTCCTGCAGAGGGAGTAGTTAACAGTCTGTCAGAGGTTAGACTGCGGAGCTAGCAATCTGTTATGAATCTGTTGCTGAAGACTCCTGATGGGGAAGGAGTAGCAATCTGTTACCAGCGGAGTGCTAGGAGAGGGCACTCAGCTGTAGAGGAATGCAGATAGGTGGATCCTTGGGCCGATGTTAGGTGGCTGCACCCCCAGGAGGATATCCTGAGAGGGACCACTGGCTAGGCTTGGGTATGGAGACAGACACAGATAATTCTTTTATTAGACAGGGCTGATGTCCCTCAGGTACTGGAACCGCGAACCCAGGTTGCTGAGCTGTACAGAAACTATAGATAGTGAGTAGACCGGGTATGCTGTGTTCATAGCCAGAACTAGATGACAAAACTCACATAAGGTCTTAAGGAAGCTCAGTAGCTGGAAAGGGTTAGGCCCTCGAGGAGCTATCTGTGATAGCTTCCACGCAGTAGAGAATCTTCAGAGTGACCAGGAACATGGGCCCTCGAGGAGCAAGTACCGGTTCCTATCTGCAATCTGAAATAAAGAAAAGAGAGCGAGGCCCCCGAGGAGCGGGTGCCCCTGGTAAGTCCGAGGAGGCAGAGTAGCGAAGAGAGACAAGCGAGTCCAAATCAATCCCCACTATCAATCCTTGCTAACCCAATTCGTTAGCGACTACTGAGACCTTTTATATTGGAAGCAGATGACGTCAACTCAGGGGGACGCCCCCGAGGTTCGCGCCCTTGCTGGTACATCAATCGGAGAGCGCGCGCGCCCTATGTCATCAGGCAACATGGCGGATCCGCAGCGTCGAGCCGGTCCGGGGATGCCGGAGGGAGACGGCAAGAAGACGCCATGGCAGCTAACAGTCCAGCAGACCCGGAGGGAGTCGCCACAGAGGTAAAGAGGGTGGAGTAAGGGTGTCGAGCAGCGATGGACGCTACAAGGGGGCAGAGTTCCCAGGGATGCAGGGGTGGGGCAGATAGTATAATAATATTTGTAGATTTCTCCAAAGTTGGTAACTTTGCCCCCTGCCTCCCCCTTTTCCCTAACATCTACATACCTAGGGAAGCAGGGGCATGGAAGATAGATGAATGGTGGGATGGGGTGTGTGTGGTGCACTCTTACTCATATCGCCCCCCCTCCCCCCCCCCCGTCATGCACTCTTGCTTCTTGCTCCTTCTCTACTTCCTTTTCCTTTCTCTTCCTTTCCTCCATCCTTTTTCCCCTCCTCTCCTAAAACATGCCAGATTTGAGTTATGAGCAAAACCCCCTCTGGAGACCCTAATCCAGGGAGATTTGGTGTCTGGGTTTCTGCACTCTGATCCTCCAGAGTTTGCAGTCTTAGGGGAAAATGTCCATGCTCCCTCTACCACAGCTCGGAAGAGATGGTGGCATGGCTGGGAGCAGTCAGAGCCACCATCCTTACCTGATTTTCCCTGGCAGCCCAGTAGAACCCATAAGAACATAAGAAATTGCTATGCTGGGTCAGACCAAGGGTCAATCAAGCTCAGCATCCTGTTTCCAAAAGAGGCCAAACCAGGCCACAAGAACCTGGCAAGTACCCAAACACCAAGAAGATCCCATGCTACTGATGCCAGTAATAGCAGAGGCCATTCCCTAAGTCAACTTGATTAATAGTGGTTAATGGACTTGTCCAAGAACTTATCTAAACCTTTTTTGAACCCAACTACACTAACTGCACTAACCACATCCTCTGGCAACAAATTCCAGAGCTTAATTGTGCGTTGAGTGAAAAAGAAGTTTCTCTGATTAGTCTTAAATGTGCTACTTGCTAACTTCATGCCCTGCCCCCTAGTCCTTCTATTGTCCGAAAGTGTAAATAGCCAATTCACATCTACTCGTTCAAGACATCCCATGATGTTAAAGACCTCTATCATATACCCCCTCAGCCGTCTCTTCTCCAAGCTGAAGAGCCCTAACCTCTTCAGCCTTTCCTCAGAGGGGAGCTGTTCCATCCCCTTTATCATATTGGTTGCCCTTCTCTATACCTTCTCCATCGCAATTATATCTTTTTTGAGATGCGGTGACCAGAATTGTACACAGTATTCAAGGTGCAGTCTCACCATGGAGCGATACAGAGGCATTATGATATTTTCCATTTTATTACATTCCCTTCCTAATAATTCTTAACATTTTGTTTGCTTTTTTGACTGCTGCAGCACACTGAGCTGGCGATTTCAATGTATTATCCACTATGATGCCTAGATCTTTTTCCTGGCTGGTAGCTCCTAGCATCGTGTAACTGCAGCAAGGGTTATTTTTCCCTATATGCATCACCTTGCACTTGTCCACATTAAATTTCATCTGCCATTTGGATGCCCAAACTTCCAGTCTCGCAAGGTCCTCCTGTAATGTATCACAATCCGCTTGTGATTTGACTACTCTGAATAATTTTGTATCATCCGCAAATTTGATAACCTCACTCGTCATATTCCTTTCCAGATCATTTGTACTGCCAGTGACTTCGCTCCATGGCTTGCCCTGCCCTTCCACAGCAGCCAAAGACTCCTTAGGGCTGTACTGAACTGCAGCCTCTCCCCCGTGTCTGTGGCTCAAGTGGCTCCACCTGCCCTCGCAGCGCTAATGCCAGCAGCCCATAGTGCAGCAATCATTGGTGGCTCGCGGCAGCATGCCCATCCCATGCCACTCCGATGTTTGGCCACTTTCAAGTATCTGAGCTGGCGGTAGTAGCTGAATGCGCTGCTGCTGCTGCTGGGGGGGGGCCCAAATGAAATTCAGCCAGGGCCGCATCCGGCCTTCAGGCCATAGTTTGGGGACCCCGATCTAGAAACAAGGAGATGTGTGAACGTTTCCTGAACCCCCAACTATGCGAAAGCTGAATGTACCCGGTCCCTCGTGCCTACAGTCAGGAAAACCAAATATGGATGAATATTAACAATGCGAGGGCAGGGGGGCTCTGTAATCCAATCTAATAGAAGAATGCACTGCATTACCTAACGAAACAGAGGGTGAATATTGCTCTCTACAAGAAACACACTAACACTGATAGAACATGAAAAATTAGACTGGGTGATTCAGTCAGCTGTACTATTCGGCATACAAATTGAGAGAAAAAGACATGCTGCAATCCTAATTAGCAAACAAATAAATGTAACTCTGTATGATATAAGAAAGGACCAGATAGGTCATATGATTCTTATCAAAGGGTGAACAGATAACAACAAGATCTCTATAATGAATCTTTATGTCTGAAAGGCCTCATTTTATAGACACCATATTCTAATGTAGGGGACCCCCAAATATAGTGCATTCGTTTTTGAGTACTGTAGCAGTATCACAGAATCTGGGGAGGGGAAATCTGGGGAGTTATCGTGTTATATCCTGTGAGTCTGTTAGTCAAAGCGCGTTTAGCTCTCTATAGCCGGATAAGATATATTTAAGTTTAGTTTTTAACTCTCTCTCTCTCATAACTATCTCCAGAAATACTACATCCACCTGTAAATTTTCCCATTAACACTATGTAATTCATCTGAACACTATGGGGGTAATTTTCAAAGGAGTTACGTGCATAAATGTAACTACTATTGTAGCAATTTTCAAAAGCCATTTACTAACGTAAAGTGCACTTATGCGAATAAATCCTATGGACGATTCAATGGCATATATTGTAGCAATTTTCAAAAGCCCACTTACTCGAGTAAAGTGCATTTACATGCGTAAAACCCAGATTTACGCATGTAAATGCTTTTTAAAATCCGCCCCTAAGTAATTAATTAATTTAATTGTTATTGACTAAATCATTCCAGCTACTCTTCTTCTTCTCCAAGTTCTAATTTCCCTTGTTTTATTGTAACTTTCTTCTCTACCTATCAACACCAGTTTTCGTTCAATGTTATCACTCCCCTGTTTCCTGTAAACCGGCATGATAAAATCATATCATGAATGCTGGTATAAAAAAGCTTTAAATAAATAAATAAATAAATAAGTGGGACTTATGGGGCTAAGTATCAGCCTCTGAATATGTGCCTATGTTCAGTGGCTGCTGTTTAGCTATATAAGTCCCTTTTATGGCTAAAAGTTACACGCACAAGTAGGCGTGTAATGGGTGGATCGGGGGTGGAGCGAGTTAGCCGTATAACTTATATGACTAACTAATGATATTGGGAGTTAGCCACATAAGTATATATGTAAGTTTAGAAGTCCCACAGAGCAGGTCTAAACTTAGCCGAGTAGACATATCCAGCTGTGCGTATATATACGCTTTTATTCAGCAGCTTTGCCGTGCCACTGAATATACATCGTAACTTGGCCAGATAAGTTCTAACCTGCTACGTTACGTACACGGCCAGCAATGAATATCTGCCCCTTTGTGTATATAATAATAATAAATGTCCACTGGATGGCATTTTTTATATAATGAGCAAGGTTTATTTATTTATTTATTTAAAATTCTTTTTAGCCCATGCCCTCCAAAGTGTCTAAATATTTTTGGGGTGGGTTACAATAATACATGCATAAAAGCAAGTATGTACATACATAATCCATTAAAATGAACTACAAAATACGATGTAAGACAAGGATCACATGATAATACAAATATGTTGTAGTTTAGACATATTTGTGGAACCTTGGTTGCTGTATTGATGACTCCTCCCACGGCAGAGGCTCCGTGGGGGCACACAGCAATAGGCAGTAACAACCCAGAGGAGTGGAAACAGCGGAGAGCAATATCCGAGAAGTGGACACTCCTCCTCAGCCACTGAGCGGTCTCTGATGGAGATGTTTAGTCTTGGCACTGGTGATAAGTGCAGAGTAGACCCCCACCTGTTATGGAAAGCAAAGGTCTGATAGTGGTCCATGAGATGCTGGTAATCCCAAAGAGGCAGGAACGGACAAGGCCCTCAAGGAGCGAGTACCTAAGTGTCCCACTAGGCAGGGTACCTAAAGGAAAAAGGAGAGAACAAGACCCCTGAGGAGTGGGTGCCCTGAGTCAATAGTAAGTGAGAGAACCCCGAAGGGTATTAGGAGCAAAGAGGCCCCCGAGGAGCGGGTACCTAGAGCGTCCTGGAATCAGCGAACCCTGGAGGGATGAAAGAGAAGATATCCTGAGAGAGTCTCAAGAGGAGAGAATCAGCTGGACTGAGATCCTTGCTAACTCACCGGATAGTGGTGAACTGGAGCCTTAAATACCACCACAGGGGTGGGGGAACATCCGGGAGTGAGCAGGGCTTTTCCCGCACTGTCGTCGCTGCGCGCGTCTAGGCGACGTTGGGGGGGGCGGAGCTTCGGCAGCGACAGCATTCCTGCCGCAGAACAGGGCCTCTCGGCATTAGGGCAGGCCCCGGAGAATGCAGGCACTTCATTGGGCTCGGCGACGGCGTCACTGATGGCGGCAGACCGCCTTTGAGGGAGGTGAGCCCGGTTGGCCACGGTCTCTGTGGTCGACCAGTATAACAAAATAAAATATCCTTTCTCAACTTGCAGGGTGAGAGTTCAAGAGAAAGGAGACTCACTATCATAAATCATTGTTGCGTTATTGGAAGGGAAATTAAGATGAAGTTGAGGGAAAGGTGATTGTGAAAAAAATGGGGGTTTTAAACTTTTAAAAAATCTTTTTTATTTGTGAGAAGTCGTGAGTTCTGCGGGAGGGTATTCCAGAGTGTGGGCCCAGCTAATGAAAATGCTCTTTCCCACGTAGATGCCAATCTTATTGTTTGGACAGAGGGGGTTTCTAAAAGGGATGTGATTCATTTTTTTCTTCCGGCTCGGGCAACCCGTGGAAAACTTCATTTTCCATCGGGTCGGGTTGTGACAGGGGCTACTGGTGCCATTGGTCGGCCCCTGTCACATGGAAGGAGCAATGGATGCCCGCACCATTTTCTAAGATGGCGCCGGGCATCCATTGCTCCTACCATGCAGATTTGTTGTATAAGAATTTGTGTAGGCATTGGAAGGGTATCGTCGAAGATAAATAAAAGTGCCTGTTCTTTGGAGAGAGTGTGAGTGATGTTAAGTATGTCAGATAACATCGTCGAAACATATGCCCAAACGGGTTGGATGAAAATACAGTCCCATCACAGGTGGAGGTATGTTCCAGGCTGACGGCATTTACGCCAGCAATGTGGGTCCACACTTGGGTAACAATGATGCAATCTGACCGGTGTTAAATGCCATCGATACAGTATTTTGTAATTGGCTTCAATGATCCGGGTTGATATGTTTCCACGGGTATTCTTGAAAATATGATTGACCATTCCTCTTCAGAGATCGATCTTTGCATATCGTGTTCCCAGGCTAACATGTGGGCATATTTAGTGAACGGGCGAGATATTAGAATTTTATAGAGTTTGGATATAAAACCTCCAAGCACTTTAGGAGTCGTGCAGTAGCCTTCGAACAGGGAACGCGTAGACGATAAGAGTCCTTGTGTCTGGATTTGAAGTATAAAATGTCGGAGTTGCATATAAGAGAGAAATTCCGTGTAGGGTAGTTGGTGTTTCTCCTGAAGTATCGAAAATGGAAGAATGGATCCTTGTTGAATGATGTGTGAGAGACATGTAATGCCTCTGGATTTCCAGATGTTATATGCAGATCTGGGAAGTCCTGGAGAGAAGGAGGTATTGTGAAATAAAAATGTCTGTAAGAAATAGTCATATTTGCCTACCAACTTTAATTTCCATTGATTCCATAGATTTAAAGTATGCCACGTGCAAGGGGTCAATGATATATCTGCACGCCAAGTCTTACATGTTGCCAAATTAGAGAGGCAAGTGGCACTGGGGCTGACCATTCCTGTTCTAGTTTCACCCATGGTTTAGGATCATCCATAAGATGCCAGTCAACTATTGGATGGAGCTGAGCTGCTGCATAGTACCATGTCAGATTGGGTAGGCCTAATCTTTCAGAAGTCTTATGCTGGTAAAGAGTCATTTGCACCACTCTTGGTGATCGGAGGTGCCAAAGAAAGCATAGTAATTTCCTTTGCCATTGAATCAATGTAGCTTTGCTTACAGAAACAGGCAGGGTTTGAAAGAGATATAAGAATCTAGGAAGTAAGTTCATCTTGGTGGTCGCTAATCTGCCCAACCACGTAAGAGAAAGAGAATTCCATTTATCTAAGTCTGTATCCACTTTCTTAATGAGGGTGGAATAACGGAGCTGGAAGAGATCCGATATGTTATTGCTGATGTAGACCCCTAAATATTTAAGTTTAGAAGATGCCCATTTAAAAGCGTGAGAGGATTGCAAGGAATGTGCCATATCTGGTGGACATGAGATGTTTAAAATCTCTGACTTGTCCCAATTCATTTTGAAGCCAGATATAGCATTAAAATGTGCCAGTTCAGCTTATATCTCTGGGAGGGAAGTAAAGGGGTTGCATACTGAGAATATAATGTCATCCGCAAATAGAGATACTGCTACATTTTGAATTAATTGGAGGGGTTTGATAGAAGTGTAAGGAAGACCTATGTATAGTACATTGCAGTAATTGAGGGAGGTTAGGAATAATGATTGTAATACTGTTCTAAAGTAGTGTGGATCCAACAATGGCTTTATGTGACAAAGTTAGCTTAGTTTATAGAATAGAGACTTTGTGTCAGTTTTTATATGGGATTGCATGGATAATGTTGAATCTAGTTGTACACCGAGGTAGTGAAAATTATTGGAGATGGCAATAGGCTGTGAGTCAAAATAGACAGAAGCTGGAACTGAATATGGAGCTGAATGACCTAATACAATGATTTCAGTTTTATTAAGATTCAGTGACATTCTGTTACGGGTAAGCCAAGCTCTGATAGAAGAAAGACATAATGAAATGAATTGAGATGTTGTTGTCCATTGACATAGATATAATAGGATAACCCTAGGATAGCTAGGAGGCGGCAGAGGGGTGCTATGTAAATGTTGAACGGAGTGGCCAAAGGGGCTGAGCCTTGGGAAACACCTGTTGTGATGGAAAGCCAGAGGAGGTATTATCACCTATTTTTATTTGCTGTGTTCTGTCAGATAGGATCTGAACCATTATATTACGGTTCCTGATATACCAGTTTCAGCGATACGGTTAAGGAGTATGTCATGATTTAATATATCGAAAGCTGAATTAATGTCAAGGAGAATCATGATGTAGGAAGTACCAGAGTCAAAGCCCTTGGAGATTGAGTCAGTGGTAGAAAGCAGCAAGGTTTCTGTATCATGATACTGACAAAAGCCAAATTGGTACTGGTCTAACACTGCATGTTCATCAAGGAATTGTGTGGGCTGCTTAAGAACAGTTGCTTAAATTATTTTAGATAGAAAGGAAGTGATGAGATTGTATGATAATTTTGGAAATCAGTGGGATCTGCATTTAGTTTCTTCAATATTGGATGAACTGATGCTGTTTTCAGTAAAACTGGGAAAGATCCTAGGGAAAAAGATGACTTGGCAATTAAAGTTACCTGTTTAATGAACTCTCCAGAGATGATTTTCAGTAATCCAGTAGAACAAGGCTTCAGAGGACAATTGGATGACTTTAATGATGTAATAATTTATAATGTTTCTGATCATGATATATTTTCGAATTTTGACCATAATGGAGTTATTCCAATTGTTGATTGAGGATTTTTAATAGCAGTTGATGGGAATGTGGAGCATACATTTTCAATTTTTGTTCTGAAATGGTTTGCGAATAAGTTGCATAACTCAGAACTTTTGTCTGCTGGAGGAAACTTAGTAGGAACAGAAAGATTTGTAGTAAGACGCTTAACTATGGCAAATAATTAATTTGGTTTATTGAGGGATCTGTCTAATAGTTTTGTAAAATATTTACATTTTTCATTGTTCGTTAAGGATCTATACTTTATTAATGTTATGATACTCCTGTAGGGGGGAATTTGATTTGTGTCATTTAACTTCAGCATGTTGTAGGTATCTCTTTACTTCAGCTAAGATTGTGAAAACCATGGAGCATCTCTTACACATTTTTTGGTTTTTATATAGGGTGGAGCTATCTGATTCAAGGCTGAACTGAGGTTTAGCAGGAGGTATAAGAATGGGAAGGTTTTGGTTGCAGGGTGGGAAGTGTGGAAGGATCTCCACATATGTAGCCAGTTGGAGTGCCATCCTGCAGGCTGGCTGGGCCCAGGGACATTCCCATTAGGGAATGGGACCCTACAGGGATCTTTCCTTCAATGGGAGAGGCCTGAGGCTGTGTAGTGGAGTGGGCTATTCCTTCTCCCAAGGAATCAATCAAAAAGTGGGGGCAAGAAGAGGTCATTCCTCCCTCTGAGGAAATAGGCCAGGAGCACAGGAGTTGGGGTGCATATGAGAGGAGGAGTGCCCCAGAATGCCCCTTGAGTGCAGTAGACCAGGGAAATCAGCACTTGATGGAAGGCAGTGGGGAATTATGTGGACGATCGAAGACCAGAAGAGTGTGAGTAGATCCTGTGAAACGGAAATTGCATTTGGTTCCCTTTGGATGTGAATTTTGATATAAGAAGAACATAAGAACATAAGAAAATGCCATACTAGGTCAGACCAAGGGTCCATCAAGCCCAGCATCCTGTTTCCAACAGTGGCCAATCCAGGCCATAAGAACCTGGCAAGTACCCAAAAACTAAGTCTATTCCATGTAACCATTGCTAATGGCAGTGGCTATTCTCTAAGTGAACTTAATATGGGTATGTTAAGATGAGAACCCCATTCCTTAAACAGGATTGGAAGTGAGGTCCAGATCGACCCTTAGGGTTTGTTGAGGTGAAAAGTAGTCATATAGAAAAAGAGAGAGATGGAGGAATGTAAAGTTTATGTTTCCAAGTATATTATCTTTTATGTGAGTCTGTATGTTGGAAGCCCGTGAATTTCTGGCAAGCATCCATGTAAATAGTTACTGGCTAGTTCATCCAGAAATAAAGTTAATGATTTGAATTTGAAACCTTGTGTTTGCTAGAGTTTATTTAGCCAGCACTACAGAAAGCAGGAACCAAAGTTCATGGAGGGAAGGTTGTGAATACTTCCTGTCCAGCCAAAGGAAAAGTGCTTAATGGTAACTCCCACTGTCTCTGTTCAGGTCCACCTCATCATCTGCATAACCTATTTTAGGAACCCACTAATCAAATTTGGAAAGGAGGAACCTTGTCCAATAGGGAAACCTTTGCCATCATTTTTTGTACCATAAGTAGGTACTACATAAAATTGGTGCTTGGAACATGGAGCATGGGGACAGCATGGACAGAGAAGAAGAGTAGTGGAAGAAATTAGGAAATGCTTGGAGTTTTTTGTGTGTGTTATTTTTTGCATTATGGGGTAGATTTTCAAACCGCGCGATTTGGCCTACTTTTGCTGGCGCATCAGGCGCAAGCAAAGGTACGCTGGATTTTAGTAGATACGCGCAAGGCTATGGATTCTGTATAGCCGGCGCGCGCCGAGCCGCGCAGCCTACCTCCGTTCCCTCCGAGGCTGCTCCGAAATCGGAGCGGCCTCGGAGGGAACTTTCTTTTGCCCTCCCCTCACCTTCCCCTCCCTTCCCCTACCTAACCCACCCGCCCGGCCCTGTCTAAACCCCATCCTTACCTTTGTCAGGGGATTTACGCCTCCCAGAGGGAGGCATAAATCCCCGCGCACCAGCTAGCACGCCGGGACGTCACCTGGGGGCGGGTACGGAGGGCATGGCCACGCCCCCGGACCGCCCCGGGCCGTAACCACGCCCCCGTACCTGCCCCCAAAACGCTGCCGACACGCCCCCTAAACGCCGCGATGACCGGGCCCGCCCCCGACACGCCCCCCTCGGAGAACCCCGGGACTTACGCGAGACCCCGGGGCTCTGCGCGCGCCGGTGAGCCTATGTAAAATAGGCTCACCGGCGCGCAGGGCCCTGCTCGCCTAAATCCGCCCGGATTTGGGCGGATTTAGGCGAGCAGGGCTCTTAAAATCCGCCCCTAAAAGAGCAGAGCTCCCATAGAAGTAAATAGAGACAAGTGGTGAATGGGAATTTTGAGTGCTGATATACCAATACCAGAAATGAAATTCAAAGGTGATGAGTCAGAGGAACTGAAACAAATCTTAGTGAACCTGGAAGATGTACTAGGTTAAATTGACAAACTAAAGAGTAGCAAATCACCTAGACCAGATGGTATACATCCTAGAGTGCTGAAATAACTGAGAAAAGAAATTGTGGATCTGCTATTGGAAATTTGTAATCTATCAATAACATCATCTATGGTACCTGAAGACTGGAGGGTTGCAAATATAATGCCAATTTTTAAAAAGGCATCAAGGGGTGATCCAGGAAATTACAGATCAGTGAGTCTGACATCTGTGCCAGGCAAAATGGTAGAAACTATCATAAAGAACAAAATTGCTGAACATATAGAGAAGGAAAGCTTAATGGGACAAAACCAACATGGATTTAGCCAAGGGAAGTCTTGCTTCACAGATTTGCTCATTTTGTTGAGGGCATAAATAAACATGTGGATAAAGGTGAACCTGTTGATATATCGCATCTGGATTTCCAGAAAGCATTTGACAAAGTCCCTCATGAGAGACTTCTTAGGAAATTAGAAAGTCATGCGACAGGTGGCAGCGTGCTATTGTGGATTGGCAACTGGTTAAAAGATAGAAAACAGAGAGTATGGCTAAATGGTAAATTTTCCCAATGGAAAATGGTAAGAACATAAGAAAATGCCATACTGGGTCAGACCAAGGGTCCATCAAGCCCAGCATCCTGTTTCCAACAGTGGCCAATCCAGGCCACAAGAACCTGGCAAGTACCCAAAAACTAAGTCTATTCCATGTAACCATTGCTAATGGCAGTGGCTATTCTCTAAGTGAACTTAATAGCAGGTAATGGACTTCTCCTCCAAGAACTTATCCAATCCTTTTTTAAACACAGCTATACTAACTGCACGAACCACATTCTCTGGCAACAAATTCCAGAGTTTAATTGTGCGTTGAGTAAAAAAGAACTTTCTCCGATTAGTTTTAAATGTGCCCCATGCTAACTTCATGGAGTGCCCCCTAGTCTTTCTACTATCCGAAAGAGTAAATAACCGATTCACATCTACCCGTTCTAGACCTCTCATGATTTTAAACACCTCTATCATATCCCCCCTCAGTCGTCTCTTCTCCAAGCTGAAAAGTCCTAACCTCTTTAGTCTTTCCTCATAGGGGAGTTGTTCCATTCCCTTTATCATTTTGGTAGCCCTTCTCTGTACCTTCTCCATCGCAATTATATCTTTTTTGAGATGCGGCGACCAGAATTGTACACAGTATTCAAGGTGTGGTCTCACCATGGAGCGATACAGAGGCATTATGACATTTTCTGTTTTATTCATCATTCCTTTTCTAATAATTCCCAACATTCTGTTTGCTTTTTTGACTGCCGCAGCACACTGCACCGACGATTTCAATGTGTTATCCACTATGACACCTAGATCTCTTTCTTGGGTTGTAGCACCTAATATGGAACCCAACATTGTATGAATTGGTGAATTGGTGAATTATGGAGTGCCCCAGGGATCTGTTCTGGGACTGATGGTTTTTAAAATATTTATAAACAACCTGGAAATGGGAACAACAAGTGAGGTGATCAAATTTGCTGATGACAAAAAATTATTCAAAGTTGTCAAATTACAAGCGGACATTGCAAAACTGGGAGACTGGGCATGCAAATGGCGAATGAAATTTAACGTAGACAAATGCAAAGTGATACACGCGCGCAGAGCCCCGGGACGCGCGTAGGTCCCAGGGTTTTTTGAAGGGGCGTGTTGGGGGCGGGACCGGATGACGCGGCATTTTGGGGGCGGGACGTGGCGTTTCGGGGGCGGGGGTGTGGCGCCGGCCCGGGGGCGTGGTCCAGGCCTCCGGACCAGCCCCCGGGTTGGAAGACAGTGCGCCAGCAGTCCGCTGGTGCGCGTAGATTTACGTCTGCTTCTCGCAGGCGTAAATCTAGGGACAAAGGTAAGGGGGGGGTTTAGATAGGGCCGGGGGGGTGGGTTAGGTAGGGGAAGGGAGGGGAAGGTGAGGGGAGGGCGAAAGGAAGTTCCCTCCGAGGCCGCTCCGATTTTGGAGCGGCCTCGGAGGGAACGGAGGCAGGCTGCGCGGCTCGGCACTCGCAGGCTGCCCAAAATTGGCAGCCTTGCACTCGCCGATCCAGGATTTTAGAGGATACGCGCGGCTATGCGCGTATCTTATAAAATCCAGCGTACTTTTGTTTGCGCCTGCTGTGCAAACAAAAGTATGCGATCGCGCTTTTTTAAAAAATCTACCCCTTAGGGAAGAGTAACCCAAATTATAGCTACATAATGCAAGTTTCCTCATTAGGAGTCACCACTCAGGAAAAGTATCTAGGTGTCATCATTGAAAATACATTGAAATCTTCTGCTCAATGTGCAGCAGCAGCCAAGAAAGCAAATAGAATGCTAGGGATTATTAGGAAAGGAATGGAGAATAAAACAGAGAATATCATAATGCCTGTTAGGGAGTGCTAGGAGAGTGGTCCCATTTCCGAGGAGGTTGTATGCCCTTTAACCTCGGCACAACCCCAGAAGACTCCAAGGCAGAACTGTGACTGGTGAGATATGTCTGAGCCTGGGCTGAGACCAGGAAGCCAGACCCCTGCCGACCTGCACAACCTGAGTGAGACCAACCACGCAAAGTTGGTCTCTGAGTGGTCCTCCAACTACTTCAAGCCCTTTTGGACCTGCCGATGGGAATGGCAAAGGCAGCAGGCCGTCAGGAGATGAGGGCAGACGAAGGCTCTGGACATGAAGACTCAAGACAAGGAACTTGGAGACATGAAGCTTGGGATGTGAAGACTCAGGATCAAGGTTCAGGAACAAAGTCTAGTACTGGGTTGAGGCTGCGACGCAGCGCGCCCTACACAGCCCACCATAGGGCGGACCCATGGGACTGGTCACGGACCACGCTTGAATGCAAAGCAGACTCCAGACGAATACGTGGAAGAAGAAGCTGGAACATGGCGAAGATTCAGTAGAAGCCTGCGCCGAGACACACCCTACACAGCCGCCCATGACTGGTCACGGACCACGCTGGAGTCTTAGGCATGGATGGAGCAGCCACAAGAACATCCGAGGGCCGAGACGAGATTCAGGGTAAGGGACCAAGACGAGACTTGGCTTCAGGCATGAGACAGGGGACCAAGACGAGACTTGGCTTCAGGCATGAGACACGGGACCAAGAATATACTTGGCTTCAGGCGAGGATGACCCTCCGGAGGCTTGCGCTGCAGACAAGAAGACAGGCCCATGCCATGAGGTGACGTGACACGACATGGCATGACAGAAGAGGTAGCAACGAGGAACCAAGGGACCAGGAAGCAGAAGCGGAGATGAGGCATCAGGAAGGAACATCAGGAAGACCACGAAACATCAGGAAGACCACGAAATATAAGGACAAGATGAGAGATAATCCAGAAGAGACCACAACATGAAGAACGATGAGGGATCCCACAAAGAACAGGAAATATGAAGACGAGAAGTCCTGGAGAGGAACTAACTCCTTGCGAAGGCAACTAAGGACTGGAAGCTGGACCCTATATAGGGCTGAATATCAGGAAACACCCTGGGAAGAGTCCAGGTGGGGCCCGGGGCATATCCAGCCACGGGTCCTTTAAATTTGTGAAGGAGGCATGGCCCGCGCCTTAGGAAGACAGGAACAGGAAGTTGTACAGGACCATAGCTAGCGGCCATGCTGCAGGAGCAGAAACCAGGCCTCTGCGCAGGCCCCATCGAGGGAGGTGGCTTCCCTGCCGCTGACGGAGACTGAAGAGCGGCTCCTGCCGCAGGAGATGCCGGCATCTGCGGCCTTCAGGCCGCGAAGATAAAGATAGCGTCGGCGGCACTTCCAACTGCGAGAGGGTCCTGGTAACAGCGGCTCCCTGCCGCGGTGAAGAAAGAAAACATCAGCGGCCTCCTGCTGTGAAGGTAAGCACCTGTTCACTGCTAGGCCCGCGAGCAGAAGCGCAACAATGCCTCTGTATTGCTCCATGGTTCGACCTCATCTTGAGTATTGTGTTCATTTATGGTCACCACATCTCAAAAAAGATAGAGCAGAATTAGAAAACGTACAGAGAAGGGCGACCTCAATGATAAAGGGGATGGAACAATTCCCATATAAGGAAAGGCTAAAGAGGTTAGGACTCTTCAGCCTGGAGAAGAGACGCTGAGGGGAGATATGATAGAGGTCTATAAAATAATGAGTGGAATGGAACAAGTAAACTTTAATCAGTTGTTTACTCTTTCGAAATGTACAAAGCCTAGGAGACACACAATTAAGTTACTGGGCAATACAGTTAAAACTAATAAGCGAAAGTATTTTTATACTCAACGCATAATTAAGCTCTGGAATTCGTTGACAGAGGATGTGGTGAAAGCTATTAGTATAGCTGCATTTAAAAAAGATTTGCACAAGCTCCTGGAGGAAAAGTCCATTAACAATTATCAGAGTTGCAGAAATCTGCTTCTTATCCCTGGGATATGCAGCTTGGAATTTACTCCTTGGGATCATGCCAGGTACTTGTGACTTGGCTTGGCCACTGTTGGAAACATGATACTGGGCTTGATGGACCCTTGGTCTGACCCAGTATGGCAAGCCTTATATTCTTATGAAGATTTCATGCCAGAAGAGGATTAAAAAAAAAAAAAAAAAGCCTTCTGAGTTTGCGCAGATCAGAAACCTGGTGTGAGGAAGGAGAAGGAGCTTCATTGCCAACATGGTAGACGATGTAACTAGGGTGTGGCACCATGTGGATGTTGGTGTCAATCTCGTCAACAAGTCAGCAGGGTGAGGAGTATGAGGATCAGAGTCATCATAAAAGGAGGGACCGCCATCTTGTCCTTTTTGGAGTTCGATGTTGAAGGGAGTGCAGTGAGCAGTGCTGGTGTCCAGAGTAGAGAGTGCTCACTGTGAGCGAGAGACTAGTGCGGATATTCTGAAAGACATCTTTGGAGCGTGATCTTCATGTCAGCAGCGGAGAGTGGAGAGAGCTCGGTTTTCCCAGTCAGGAAGAGTTGCCTGTGCAGAGCAGAAAATTTGACAAAGGTTTCTGGAGAGCATCGCAAGTCAGAGAGAGGCCTTTGTAGATGAAGGAAATATGGCTGTAGATACTGGCTGCTAGGCAGCTCACCTGCCAGCAGGGTCCCTCACTGGGCCACGTTTGGACCTGCTCTGGCATCCACCTTGAAGGTTGCATGATGCAGCAAGGCCAGCCCTATAAATCCCTCCCTCACAGGTTACTCCCTGCCTCAGCATGGTGTCTTCTCTGCATGTGGCCCCTTGTCCTTGTTTTCCTTGCCCAGTGTTCCAGCACCACTGGCTTTCAACCCCTCAGCACATTTGCCAAAAAAGAGCCACTGATCCCCTGCTCGACCAAAAGGATAGCCCTCCACCCCCCCCCCCCCCCCCCAGGAATCTGTCCACTTCTTGGAGCACTGTGTCCACCAAACCAGATGATTGCAGGTTAGTCACCGCTACCATCTGCTGAAGACAAATAATACTGAGCAGCTGCAGATGGCACACTGGCTTATGTACCGGCAGTACTGTAAAGCTGTTCTTCTCTGTCTCCATCTGCTGGCAGGGGAGAAAAACCCATTCGTCTAGACTGATCTGGGGACACTAAGGAATAGGCATGGAATTGCTGAGATTGAGAAGCTGACACATTCTCTCAGGGGATCCCTTAATTCATATGATACTATATGGGGCAAATTCTGGTCTTTTTACTCTGTTTCACATCTGTAAAAATGGTATTATTTCTAAAGGGATTACCTATAGCAGTGATGGCTAACCTATGACATGCGTGTCAGAGGTGACATGCCGAGACGTGTTTGCTGACACGCGCAGCATTTCATGGACTATCGGGATTTTTTTTTTTTGGCTGTGCCGAGCCTTTTTTTTTTTTCCTGCTGTGCCGATCCTTTATTTATTTTTTTTTTTTAGCGGCTGCGCCGACCCTTTAAAATTAATTTAGTATCCCCCACCCCATGCCCCCGGGTGCAGAGAGGCTCATGCGGCGCAACGACAGGCAGATAGGGATCGCATTTAAACGCGCTGATGCTCCTCCTCCTTCCTGCCTGTGCGGCCCGGAAGTAAACGTTGCCGGAGCCACATGGGCAGGAAGGAGAGAAGCATCAGCACGCGCAGAAGAGGAACCGCCGCGGGCTGCTGCGAATCCCACCCAAGTCGCAGCGGCCTGAGAAGAGGAAAAAGCCCGGTAGCAGGGCCGCCGCAGCCCGAGAAGATCAGGGCCGCTGCAGAGCCCATCCTGCAGCGACCCGCGAAGAGGAGGCCCAGAGGTGAGAGAGGCTGAGGGTCTGTAGAGGGTGTGTGTGTGTGCGTGTATGAGATGAGTTGAGAGATTGTGTTTGAGAGTGAATGTTTGCAGAGACAGCATGAGACAGCATGTGCTTGAGCAAGACAGCATATGGGAGTGAGAGAGAGCCTGTGTGTGTGAAAGTCAGACAGCATGTGCCAGTGAGAGACTGTGTGTGTGTGTGTGTGTGAGAGAGAGAGAAATGCATGTGAGAATGAGAACCTGACTGTGTGTTTGAGGGAAGAAGATGGAGAGAAAAGAAACAGAAAAAAAGACAATATAAAAGGAATTGGCAAAAAAAAAAATAAGAAAGGGAAGGTGGAAAAAAAAAAGCCTGTGACCAATCAATTAGAAAACTAAGATCAGACAGCAATGGTTAAAAAAAAATATATATTTTTAGTGATTGGCACATGTAATCTTTGGGGATGTGCAAGAATAGTAACATCCCCAATAGTCATGTGGCAGCAGTGACAGTGGCAGCAGAGGAATGAGAGAGGCTCCGAAGTTGCTGGCAAAAGAGAGGGGGGTTTGCCTTTAGTGTGTGCATGTGAATGAATGGGACTCTGCCTGGGGGTGTATGTGTGTGAATGCATAGGTGCCTGCCTGAGGATCTGTGTGTGTGAGAATGAATTGGTGCCTGCCTGGAGGATGGAGCGGGAGTGGTGTGAAAATGAATGGGAGCCTGCCTGGGTGTGTGTGTTTGTGTGTATGTGAGGGAGCCAGTGAGTGTGAGAGCATGAGTATGTATGAGAAAATCCAGGGGAGTAAGAGTTTGTGTGGGAGGGGCGGGTGGGGGGTGGAGGGGGAGAGAGTGTTTTAATTGAAGATTTAGCTGACGAAATTCAGCAACAAAAAAGTCACTAAGCAGGCAAGGTAAAGAATTATTTGTTTTTGCTTTATTAATAAATATAGTACATATATTAAAATTATAACTTATTATTAATTAGAGCTACAAATATCACAATTATGGATTTTTCTAGAAGTGACACACCACCCGAGTTATGCTCGGTTTTTTTATGAATTTTGACACACTGAGCTCAAAAGGTTGGCCATCACTGACCTATAGTTATTGTTTCCCGTGATAATGTTCTCATATGGTTATTGGAAATTTAAAGTGATGAGTCTTCTTTTTCATGATATAAGCATATATATATATATATAATTATATTATATTATGATATAACTCATAATCAACTTTGACAAAACTGAAATCATACTCATGGATAAAAAACCCAATCCAACTCCACCACCCCTGACAATACTAGATAAACAAATGATAACGATAATCCCTACCACCCATACCAGGAACCTTGGAGTTACCATCGATGCTGATCTCTCTTTCAAATCCCACATAGTAAATAAAACGAAAGAAGGATACCACAAGCTACTAACCCTAAGACATATAAAGCCATATCTCAACCCTTCTGACTTCAGAACCGTCCTGCAGCTGCTTATTTTCTCCACCTTCGATTACTGCAACTCATTACTTATTGGAATCCCTTCATCATCCCTCAAACCACTCCAAATACTGCAGAATTCAGCTGCCAGAATCCTTACAGGAAAAAAAAGAAACGAACATATAACACCCATTTTATCCTCTCTTCACTGGCTACCTATTTCTGCACGAATTACCTACAAATCAAGGACCATCATTCATAAAATCCTAAATGATGATCTTCATGGACTAAAAGGCTTAAACATAACCCCTCAAAACCCACAAAGAAACCTATGTGTTGTAGTATCCACCGCTTCCCCCCTATCCGCTCTGCACTGCGCTTACCTACAGTGGTGGAAACGCCGCTCCTGCGGCTCTGCCGGCCCTCCAGGGCGTCAGCCATTACCAGCTCATCTCCCTGCCGCCACGCGCGTGCGTGAGGATGCGCACTATGGACGCACAGCCGCCGGAAGTCTGGCCCCGCCCGGGCTAACGACGCCACGCCCCAAGCCTGATTTAACTGGCGTTCGGTTACCGTCTCATTGCTTTGCAACGAGGGTCGCTACTGGTTAGTAGTTCTGAGTTGCGCTTCGCTTGTTCCACGTTCCTGACTTGACTTCTGCTAGTTCCTGACTCCGCTTCTGCCTGCCGCCTGCCATTGACCTCAGCCTGTTCCTGACTCCGCTTCTGCCTGCCGCCTGCCATTGACCTCAGCCTGTTCCTGATTCCGCTTCTGCTCACCGCCAGCCACCGACCATTGCCCGTGCCTGATTCCGCTCCTGCCTGCTGCCAGCCTGACCTGGGTTCGTCTGCGCTCCTGCTCACAGTCTGTTCCAGTTCTCAGCACGCTACAGACTCCGCTCCTGCTCGCAGGTTGCTTCATCTCACGGCACACTACAGACTCCGCTCCTGCTTGCAGGTTGCTTCATCTCATGGCACGCTACAGACTCCGTTCCTGCTCACAGTCTGTTCCAGTTCTCAGCACGCTACAGACTCCGTTCCTGCTCACAGTCTGTTCCAGTTCTCAGCACGCTACAGACTCTGTTCCTGCTCACAGCTTGCTTCAGCTCATAGCACGCTACAGACTCCGATCCTGCTCACAGCTTGCTCCAGTCCACAGCACGCTATAGACTCTGTATCTGCTCACTACCTGCTCCAGCATACGCCGGTCCCAACTAGCCCACGGACTACAGCATTCCTATTGGACTACCTTATCATACTCTCTGCCCAGGCCTTCTTCTACTATAGAGACTCTCACTGTTCTCCTAAGTCCCAAGGTTCTAGGACCCTACGGGCTCCTCCTGGGGGGTTCCTGGTTCCCGGGTGAAGACCTCTGCCTGTGGCTCCGCCTCCCGACCTGCCCTATCATTGGGGTAGTTCGGCCCAAGGGTTCACTCCTGGTCTGCAGCTTCCCAGACTGCAATACTATGCTCTAACAACACAGGATTCTTAAACATCCCCACCTTAAGAGACGCTCATCTTTCAACTACACGAGAAAGAGCATTTTCCATTGCCTCCCCCAAAATTTGGAACACCCTACCCAAAGAACTGAGGACCCAGCACATCCTGAAAACATTTTAAAAAGACCTAAAAACATTTTTATTCCGCAAACTCTATTCTAACTATCTGACACCTGATCATCCCAGCCCTCAACAGAACTCGCAAGCATAATCCTCCTCTTCATGCTCTCCTGATGTACCCTCCTTTTTCACCCTTCCCTGCTCTCTCACTTGATTCATTAAGTTCATTGAAAATGTTCTCCTCACTATTCTGTTATTCAACTACTAAGAAAAAATGTTTACTGTTCCCAACTACCATGTTAACTTCATTTGATTGTATGCTAATTGCATATTTTGTATGATAATTGCATATTTGTAAACCGTTATGATGGCTCTACTGAATAATGGTATATAAAACTCTACAAATAAATAAATAAATATTACAAATATTCTAAGTTTGCTGTTCAAGTTAAAAATAAAAAGTTTCAAATAAAGAAAAATATGAGTGGAAAGGTAAAGTGATTTACATAAGGCCACATGTGACAACAGTAGACATGCACACAAGACTCAAACCTCTTGAGCACCTGCGACTCGAGAGGCAAATGTGCTGTTACACCGTTTCCCAACCCGTGTGCCTTAGCTGTATCTCTGGTGAGCCCTTGCAATCTTCAGTTTCTTAATAGCTGACCTGCAGGATAGCCTCATACCAGCAGGGGGTGTCACAGAGCAGCGCTTATCTGCTGCTGCCTCTGCTTTTCCCTCTCCTGGCTCTCCTCTGCAATTGAAACTGCACCGGACCCTGTGGACTCACAAGTCTTGCTGGCCTCATGCAGTTCCCATTACAGAAAGAAATTTGGCAGAGGAGAAAGAAGCATCACCAGGTAAGTGCTGCTGGAAGGGGCAGGCAGCCACACTTGCTAGGAAACTGGGGGAAGAGGGAAGGTAAGGTGATGGGGTAGGGGACAGAGAGAGGGAAGTAAAGAGAGAGTGCTGATGCTAAGGAGGAGAGAGGGAAGGAAAGGGAAGGTGATGGAAGAGAGTGATGGAAGGAGAGATGATGTCAGGGGATAGAGGGAGAGAGTAAGAAGATGAAGATGCCGGGAAGGTCGAGAGTGGTGATGCAGTGGGGAAATAGGAAGAGGAATGTGATAATGAAAGAGAGTTGTAGAGGTGATAATACCAGGGGGTGAAAGAAAAAGGAAAAAAGGGTGATGATGCGGGGATTAGAAGGGAGAGTAAAGGGAAGAGAAGGTGATGATGCAGAAATTAGAAAGGAGAATAAAGGGAAGAGAAGGTGATGAGGCAGCGGAGTAGAAGGGAAAGAAAAGGGAAGCGAAGATGATGATGCTAGGGGGAAGGAAGGAGGAGAAAGTGATGATACTAGGGGTGGTGGAGGGAGAGGGAAGGGAGGAGAAGAGGATGATGCCAAGGGTAGTAGAGAGAAGATGAGGATTACAGTGGCGTGAAGGGAGAGGGAAGAGAGGAGGAAAAGATGGTGATGATGTGAGGCGAGGGGGGGGGGGGAGAGAAGGGGGAAGAAAAAAGGTGATGCGCGGAGGGGGCAGGGAAGAGAGAAGAGAAGAGAGAAGGGAAAGTGATGATGCCAGGGGTTGGGGGGAGGAGAAGAAAGAAACGAGAGAATGATGCCAGGGAAATGAGGGATAGGGAAGGTGTGCCATGATGAAGTGAGCCCAAGGCCAGGTGCTCCAGGGCAGAAAAAAAGGTTGGGGACCACTGTGTTACACCAGCATGCGCCCCCCGCCCCTCACTGCATGCGCACGTATGTGCCACCCAGTAACGTTAGGTGCATAAACCAGCGCGAGAGCGACGCAAATGAAAAGTCCCCGTCCTCAGAGCGAGGCTTGGAACGCCTGGGAGCTTCTTCCTGCGGCTTTTGAGAAGTCGACGGTTGTTGACCGGACGAAGCGGGCTTCGGTGACAGTGAGTAAAGGACGAGAGGGAGGCAGGGAAAGCCAGCCCTGACTGTGCCTCTCCGAGGCGTTGCTCGGCTTCTTCATCTCCGCCCTGCTTTGGAGTGGGTCAGTGGTTGCCCGTTTTCTAGGGCTGAGATCCAATAGAGCCGAAATGTCTTTGCTGCCTTATTACTGCGGTTTCGTGGTTTTCTTTCGGGTTGCCCTGCGCCCGGTCAGGTGAGACGCGCTGTCAAAAACGGGGCAGCGTTTGCTCTCGGCGAAAGCAGCCGAGGGTCTCCCCATTGCTCTGCTGGGCATAGGCTGGGTGCAGTTGCGGTGTTGGTTTTTAAAGGTGACCGAACAGGTCACATATGCTGGGTGGGTGCCTTTGTTCCAGATAGTAAAAGGGTTCATTGAGAACCTAGCACCCCGTGCCATCGGCCACTAAACAGAGACGTAGGCCCCCTTCGAAAAGATTTGTATGTAAATTCTTCTCTTGCTTTATTGACGTGAATACTTGTTTTGTTTTACTGTGCTTGTCATACACTTAAAATTCACAGTGCTATTTATTATTTAAATCTGGATGTAATTTCAGTTATATAGCAGCCTGGCCACAATGCCTTATAGTTAGGGAAGTACAGTGTGTTAAACAGTAAAAAAAAAAAAATTACATGATCAAGCAGAGATGGACTGCAATATTTTGGGTTAGGCAGTGATTCTCGACTAGATAGATTAGATAGATTGGAAGGTGGGGATGGCAGCATAGTCTATGTCTGAAGGGAACTTGTTTGAAAAAAAAAATCTGTCCTAGAAGTGAAAAGACTTTGGCATGTGAAGTGACTTGCTTGGTAGGAGGGCTAAGTGGAAATAAAGACTAACTAGGTCAGGAATGGAGAAGAGCCAAGGAAAATAATTAGAAGCAAGGTCATGAGAGTATATATAGGGAAGTAACACACAGAGCTGTGCATAGGCCAGCAATGGACTTTTGTGACAGTTGACATATTGGGGAGACCAGAGTGGTAATTATTACAGTAATCCACTCTGGAGAAAAAAAATACAGCATGAAGCAAGAGATGGCAAGTAGTGAAAGTTAGAGGGGAGTGATGATGGAGTCTCCTGTCCATGATGAAGTATGAGTTTTTTTTTAAAATCAACTTTCTTTGACTTTGTTTGTTTATCTTTTTCCAATATATCTTTATTGAGGAATACTGCATCAACGATCATAAAAAAGAAAATGCATAATTGAACAACAGGGCAGCATTCCTACTCAGATTTATCCCCACAAAACCCCCCTCCCCCCCCCCCCCCCCCCCAAATGCTGGAATATGAATACAGTCTACGGCAGTAGAAATAGCCTGGGTAAGCATTCTGGAAAGTCCAAAATAACTTCCATAGGTAGAAGTCCAGGGGAAGGAGCTTCTGCATCGTCACCGGCAGGGATTTGAAAAAGATAAACCAAAATGTCCTTGGAAAAAGTGTTTCTTCTTATGGGAAAAACGGCAATACAGAGATCCATAACCAGTTGTTACAGTTCTATCATTAAGGACCTCCACGTATCCCCAGTAGGAGGGGTGGATTTTATCCAGTTAAGTAGAAGGCATTGTTTTACAATCAAGCATACCTTTGAAAAGAACTAAAGTTTATACAGTCAACTGCAGTATTATTGTTTAAGATACAGAGAGAGCAGAACCACTGAATATCACTATGAAAGAGAACAGAAGTCTGGCTACAAATTGACTCCCAAAATCCCTGAATGGGCTCACAGCTCCACAAGCAATGCATTAGTGTTGCCAGAGAGCAGCCACATTTTAAACAAACACTGAATGCAACAAAGCCCATCTTATAAGCTTGTACAGGCGAATACACTATTCGGTGAAAAATTCTTAGTTGCATTTCCCTAAGATTTACATTGTTGGTTGTCTTTGGTATTGAAATATAGCATTCATGAAGCATGAGGTCAAGTTCTTCCTTGATATCAGCCTGCCACTTTACAAGAAGATTATCATAACAACAGTATGACTTAACACTTTGGCAAAAGGTATATAAACGGGAAAGGGATCCTTGTTTAGCCATAAATAACCCTTCTTATACTTTTTTACTTAAGTTATCAATTGCTCCCTCAACCCCCTTTGTGAGGCACTGATAAAAAGCCTGCAGCTGGTTGTATAGCAAGAAGTGAGTGGGATGAAACCCCAATGTCTCCTGAAAGGTCATGAGTAAAATTTGCCCAATATGGGATCCACAAACCTTTAGGAGCCAGTTAGCGGAGACAGGGAAGCTATGCCATCTAGGCAATACAGAAGAGTGAAACCTCAGGGGTCCCCTGAAAAGGAAATTATGGGGAAACATGCATTAGCAATTGCAAAAGGTTACGTATCATCACCCAGGCTCGTCGTAGAGATTTCACTAGACCAGAACATAAGTGAGCTTCCTGTAATTCCCATGTGGAGGCGTGAAGAACAAAATTAGGATCTAAAGGGACACAAGGCAGAGATCAGACTGCTGTCAGTATATTCGGAGGTACTGCAAAGCCAGTCCCCAAAGAAATCGTAAATTTGCCACTCATGAGTAAGCTTAAAATCAGGTACACTCGGGGGGGCCCCCCCCTGCATTCTTGGGGCAATCAAGATAGCATAAGGCAATCGTACCATCTTGCCCTGCCATAAGAATGCCCCCAGAGCTTGCTGTAAATTCCGTTGGTCTTTCCATCGTAAAAATAGAGGAAGCCTAAGAAAAAGAGAATTTCAGGGCAATAACTTTTATTACTGCTATACGACCCTGTATTGTCAAAGGGAAAGAACGCCAACTCTCCAACTTCTACCGCAGTTTCTCGATAAGCAGGGGGATGCTAATGTGATACCACTGCATAGGGTTCCTATGAATGTGAATTCTTAGGTATTTAATGGTATCCCCAGCCCACTTTACAGTAAAATTAGGCCAGTCATGTTTAAGCATACTAGATATGTCTAATGCCTCACTTTTATTGAGATTTAGCTTAAACCCCAAGAACGCCTGATAATCCAGAAAAATCTGTAATGCGACTGGGAGTGCTTGTCTAGCGTTAGATAGAAGCAGTAAAATATCAGCAGCAAATAAGAGACTTATACTGCAATGGTCCCACAAACAATCCTGTAACCTCTTGAGCTTGACATAGCCTTATAACAAGGAGTTCCACAGTCAAAATAAATAGGAGCAGGGACAGGGGGCAACCCTGTCTCGTCCCTCTGCACAAGGGGAACTCCTTGGACAAAAGGCCATTCATCAAAACCCTTACTGCGAGATTAGAATACAGTAAAGTGATATTGATAAATTTTCCCTAGGAACCCAAATTTATGGAGCACGCGGTGCAGAAAGGGCCAAGCCACTCTGTCAAAGGCCTTCTCTGCGTGACAGCTTACCAGGAGAGGCTCCATAATAAGTACATTCCTCTAAGACCGCTTGGACTTTATGAATATTGACTGTAGATCTCCTCCCATGCACGAAGCCCACCTGATCAGAAGAAATCACCAGAGGCATTACAAACTTCAACCGATTTTTGCCAAGATTTTAGCATAGATCTTAATGTCTAAGTTAATATGGGCTGATATGACAAGGGAAGTTGAGAATCTCTCCCTGGTTTAGGTAGAACGACTACAGTGGCCACCCTCATAGTATCAGGCATACTCCCCTTAACGCACATGGCTTCATATACAGATCACAAGATGTCTGGGATATCTTGTAACAACAATCTATAAAAGAGAGCATCCGGGCCTGGTGCCTTCAATGCGTGCAGAGATTTAATAGCCTCTAAAACCTCTCCTGGGGTTATGTCCTGGTTCAGTTTGTGAATAATGTCTGCAGAGGGCATGGAACACTGTATTTGCTCAGGAAAGTTATTAACCCTAAACCAGGGGGCTCCGCAGAATACAAGTGTTGATGATAATATTTAGAGAAGACTTGCGCTATATCAGATGAGCAGGTTTTGACCACACCCTGTGCTTTTTTAATAGATGGAATAAATTTAGACAGTTCCTGGCTCTTTAACAACCGGGCCAGCAATTGGCCAGATTTATTACCAAAGTGGAACAATTGATATTTTATATGGTGCAAGGCGTCCACCTCCCTATTATGTAACAAATTAAGGGCCATTTGAGTAGCCTTGAATTGTTCCGAAAGGAGTTTGCAGGCCCTATTGTCATTTTGCTTTTCAAGATCTTCAGTTGCTTTTCTAACCAAAAGATCTCTGCATGCATCTGTTTCCATTTCTAACTAACATAGCTAATAATGTTGCCCCAAAGTACTGCCTTCGCTGTTTCCCAAAACAGCAAGGGTTGATCTAAATGTTGATCATTGAATTCAATGCCATTTGTGCTGCAAATAAGAAGGAAACTGGATCTGAGGACAGACTAATGGGTTGACTAAATTTATTTTGTGTGTCCTTGATGCTCAAATAATGCAGCTAATGAAGTTGTGGCATTGACTTTTTTTTTTTTCTTCTCATTCTTTTTTTCTTTTGTGCTTATATTAATTTGGTTTGCAAACTGTGAATGGCCAAGTGACCAAGCTGCCTCCATCTGACCCTGTCCTTCCAATTGTTGAGGTCCACTTTGCAGATTTTAAGGTTGTACTTGAGTGTCCTTGAATCTTAGTTGTCTTCCCTATGATCTATGTCCACTTTTCAGTCAGCCATAGAGCATACACTTGGGAATTGTAGTGTCCTCATTCTTACGACGTGGTTGCTTTCTGAAGCTGAGCTTTCATCTCCATGCCCTTTCTGTGGATGTGAAGCAATTGTAAAATGTGTGTTCTGTGATCTCTTTGAAGGATGGGTTTGCTGATGTAGAAACATTTGAATTTCTGCTGGCAATCACTTTGGCATTGGCATGGAGTATATTTGCACTAACATTTGAGCTAGCAGGCAGAGCTGTCCTGGCATGATCACACGAGAAAGGTAAATATCTGATTTTCTGGGGAAGGTCAAAGTTCGAATCATATCTCTCAAACGGATCCTACAACGTAAAGATAAACACATCAGAATCCTCCCAAATACCACTTACACACGGTGTCCCACAAGGATCTTCCCTATCCTCCACCATATTCAACATATACCTCCTCCCACTCTGCAAATTCCTCTCAGAATCACACCTCACTTATTTCGTATACGCAGACGACATACAAATATTACTCCCCATAAACAAAACCATTGAATACACCCTAGACAGATGGAACCAACTCAGCACGAAAATAACGCATCTGCTATCTCCATTATCTCTCTGCCTCAACCAAAGCAAAACTGAATTCCTACATATCTCCAACGAACGTCCCTCAGACCCCCTCAAAATTAACACCCATAAAAATACAAGGGCACAACTTACACCATCTACAAAAAATCTGGGAGTGACTATCGATAATGATCTTAACCTCAAGCACCGCATCTCCAACATAATCAAAGTTGGATTCTTCAAACTGCAAATACTAAAAAAGCTCAAACCCCTTCTCCACGCTCAAGATTTTCAGACAGTCCTACAAACAATAATCTTTTCAAAGCTAGACTACTGTAACACACTACTCCTTGGCTTCCCCGAAACCTCCATCAGACCCCTTCAGGTGCTACAAAACGCTGCTGCCAGGTCCATCACAAACATAAAAAAATGAAACCACATCACACCCACACTAAAAGAACTTCATTGGCTTCCCATCAGCTAAAGAATTCAATACAAAACCCTCACCCTCATCCACAAAAAAATAAACAACAACAAGATGAACTGGTTAAACACTACCATACTCCACACAAAGAAACCTCAGGTCTTCAGACTCTGGCCTCCTCACCATTCCAAACTCCAGAGCGGCGCACCTCACATCAACCCGTAAACGAGCCATATCGGTGGCCAGCCCCACACTTTGGAACTCCCTCCCGCCACTACTAAGAAATGAACCTTCCACTCAAGTATTCAAAAAACAACTCAAAATCTGGCTTTTCAGAAAAGCCTTCCCGCCAGATACTTAGCCTCCCCCCAGGCTCATCCCTGCCTATAACTCATCACCTTACCAGCCGCTACCAACTCGATGAAACCCACCTTAAGCCCACAACGCAGCCATCCGTACGTTCACACCCCCCATCCCCACCTTAGCTGCAACTTAAAAGCCCTTCATCAAGGACTTCACCTCACTAAGACTCTATGTAAATCATAATCCAAACTTATATTCCCAAGTTGAAATATTATAATGTTTTTAATATGTGTATCTTTTTCTATTATACTTTTTACAATGTGTATCTTCATCTATTATACTAGTTACGTTACAATGTAAAATAAGCAAATCTTGCCTTATGTGTTCAGTTATATGTAAACTGATGTGATATCTCGATCGAATGTCAGTATATAAAAGCAAATAAATAAAAGTTGCAGGTATTTTGACCAGTAAAGCAAGTTGTGCTTCTGAAGCCAAGTCATTGTAAAGTACTGAAGAAATATGCCTCCTCTCTCTGGGAACATATTGTGATGTTCTTTCATTGCTGTTACTGTCAAGTAAAAGTAGTTCCTGCAAATTCAGCTGTGTTCCTTGTCTTCTTACAAATTTCTTACATGCTGGCAGACTGGAAATGAAGGGACTAACAGTGCTGGACATAGATATCCTGGTTGCTCATCTTGTTCTTCACTGTCAAGATCAGGGTTAATTTGGTAAACTCATAACATTGAAAGTTCTTTTTTGCGATGCCATGCCATGAAACATTGTTTGCCCTTTGTCCTACAATTCATAGGGAATTTTAAAGAAGGAATATTGGATACTGATGTCTGTGTTTATATGTGTATGTGTGTGTGTGTGTGTATTAGTAATACAATGCATCATTGCATACAAGAGCAGGCCAGATGGTGCCCATTTTACTAAGGATATCTATTCTAGCTCTCGTCTGTGGCCATCAAGTAGCACCCAGAATATTGGAAGGTGTACTGTGGAAAGACATGTTCTATAACAAAGCTCTGTTTAAAAACAGAAACACATAGGCATATGCCTCCCACAAACAGAGGCACCCATGTACAGGCATGAACACAAATTGTTGACCAGACAACCTGAGCAACGCCAGGTAACTTTCGCTAATATGCTCTGTCTGCAAAGCCCTGTCTTTTATGCTCCCATGCAGTAACAGGCAGACCACAAGAGACCGTTGATGCACGCACCAAAGCGGAGGGAGGCATTGGCACTCGGTGCATCGTTGGGTTTGATGTGGGAGAGCCCCTTGACGCAGAAGCCGATGCATGGACACGTAACTTCAAAGGCCTCGACGCAAATAGCATTCAAGAGTCACCGGGAACCAACTGCCTTTTAGTCCCTTGACTGGGAAGACTTCCCAGAAGCCTCTTCCGGTGCTGGACCTGCAGATGGTCTTTACCCTTGACAAATTGGAGCTCAGGTTTTTGGATGTGGAGCCGACATCTGAATTCATGTCCACTGGCTTCTTTGAGCGTGTCTACCCTGATTTGTCCTCTGTATCCAAGCGGAAGAAGTCTTCACTGCAATTGCAGGAAGCCTTCTGCAAGAGACACAGGTCTACCACAACTGAGCAGTTGCAAGTCCGGCCTAGAGGTCCTGACTCCAACATCCTGCTAGCGGCTCTGCCCCTCATGAATTCCTCTGTGAATGGCTCAACAGTTCATCACAGCCGGAGGGACCTGGCCTCACAGGTGGTTTTGTAGATTTCCAGAATTTTGGCTTAGTTTTTCTCCTCCAAGTATCAAGGAGGTAGCAGTACTCACCCACGGGTGCACCATCTTCTCCACAGAGAAGGGACAGCAATCTGGAGCCCCGGCTTGCCAGCCTAGCCCCTCGGTGATCCCCACAGGGAGATGTCTCCTCACATTTTTCGCCACCTTCTTTGCCCGGTTCCTCTATGGGGTACCCATCTGACCTGCTGGAGGAGCAACCTGATCCTGCCTCGCCAACAGCAAACCTCTCCTAGACTTGACATTGAAACACGGAAGGTACTTGATCCATGCTCTGAAGTGATCCGTGATCTGAAGATCTGCAAAGCATCGGCCAAGCCCACTGCTTTGCCATTCCACGCGGTGCTAGACTCTGTTATAACGAAAGCTTGGGAGTCCCCCTTTTCTGGTCAAGCAACCTCATGGAAAACAGATCTCAAATTCCGGATGCGTCAGTCTCCATTCTACAACATGGTCCAACTCCTGCATGCCTTGGTGGTGGTCGAGTTGGCCATGAAGGGAGCCTAAAAAATCACACCTCCATTCAAATACTCTGGAGCGCAACCTCAAGTACTAGACGACTTTGGTAGAAGAGCATTCCAGGTGGGGATGCTGAACACAAAGATTCAGCAGCACCAATTCTACACAGTACCTGTACAAATGCCTACAGTTGCTTGAGCCCCACTTTGCCACCACTTCTCCAGATGAAGCCCCACCACAGCAATTTCATGACCTTGAGGAGGGGCTAAGACACCTATTGCGGACAATATATGAAGCCTTCGAGATGTGCACCTGGACTACAATAGGGGCCATAGTGGCTCAGAGGATGGCATGGCTCTGGGCCAGCACCAATCGGGAGGACGTGCATGAAAAATTGACTGACCTTCCATGTCTCCCAGATAACCTGTTGGGAGACAAGTTGCATGAAACTGTAGCCCATTTGAAAGAGAAGAATATAGCAGTCTTGTCCCTTGCGTCTCCCACTGACCAACAGTCCTCGGGCAAGAAGTATTGCCAGACCCACAGGAAGGCCTATCACCAGTGGCGACCATACAGGCCATATTCATCCTACCATCTGCTAGCTTACCCACAAACCCAGCCACAGTTGTAGCAACAACAAGGTCTCAGCAGCAGCAACGTCTGCCCCCGAATAACAACACACAAACCCAACAGGACTTTTAGAGGTATCTGGGCCACTATTGTCACAAAGTAGGGTGCAGAGTTTCCCTTTCTACCATTCTTGGAGGCGATCACCTCCGATCGTTGAGTGCTAAACATTATCAGAGACGAATAACCATTGAACTTCAAGAGACTCCAAAGTCTCCCCTACTGGGTAAAGCCGCATCAGCCCTCCTTAAAGAACCAACACCGGTTGCGAGAGGAAGTCACCAAATTGCTCCAAAAACATTCTATTCAGCATGTTCCCAGCAGTCAGCTGAACAGAGGATTCTATTCCCAATACTGGGGGGTGCTCCGCCTGATCTTGGACTTATGCGTTCTCAACAAATTCCTAAAAAGAAGTTCAAGATGACTTCTGTCAAGAACATTCTTCCCTTTCTACAACCCAACAATTGGATGTGTTTGCTGGACCTCAAAGATGCATACTCTCACATCTCGATCCACTGTTCCTCTTAGTGGTACCTGTGCTTGCTGACCTGGAAACACCACATTCAGTTCAAGGTGCTCCCCTTTGGTCTCTCATCTGCCCCCAGAGTCTTTACGAAGTGTATAGTGGTAGCAGGGAATCCAACTGTTTCCTACCTAGACGACTGATTGATAATGGCACCCCAACCGGCAATTCTGCAGTGCAGCTTGGAGGCTATAATCCATTCATGGAGGGTCTCTGCTTTGTTATCAATCATGAGAAATCCAGTCTACAGCCAATGCAGAACCTATGGTTCATTGGGGTCCATATAAGTTCAGGGCTGGACAAAGCATTCCTGCTGGTGGATGGGCCCACACACTACGCACCCTGGCCATCCGAAGGACTCTGTTACCACCTCTGCCCACCAGATCTTGAGCCTGCTCGGCCATATATGTGGTGCCATATATCCGCTTACACATACAGTGCCTGCAATGGAGGCTGAAGGCGCAATGGACACAATTCTCACATCCACTGTCCCGGCAAGTGAGTCTGACCTGGGTCATGAAAGAATTGGACTGGTGATTTCATCTCACAGCTTTCAGGCAGAGCACTATTTCACCCCCCCCCCCCGACACATCAGCTAACCCTAACCATGGATGCCTCATGCAAGAGGTGGAGAACCCATTTGGATCAGGTACAAACAAAGGCTGTGGTCTGGCTGGGAAAGAGTCCAACAGATAAACCTAGAGCTCTGAGCAATTGAGAATGCCATACGCATGTTCAAGAGATTCCTACGGAGGCAAACTGTTATGATCCACATGGACAATCAGGTTGCGATGTCTACATAAACAAGGAAGAAGGATCTGGTTCTTGGATGTTGTGCAGGGAAGCAGTGTGCATCCTGGAATGGGTAGAGGAGCGCACCATCACCCTTCAAGCAACCTGTCTGCCCAGGGTGGAGAAGACCAAAGATAACAGACTAAGCAGGATCTTCCATCCGCACGAATGGGAATTTCGCCAGGACATGGCAGACTGTCTCTTCGACATGGGGCCTTTCATGCACGGACTTCTTCGCCACGGAGCGCAACAAGAAAGTGGAGACATTCTGCTTCATCTAACCCAGCAGGGAAAGACTCTCGCAGGATATGTTTCTCATGTCGTGGTCGGAAGGGCTTCTCTACACCTATTCCCCAATTCCACTCATCTTGAACAATACAGAAGTGCATTGTGGATGTCGCCAACCTCATTCTGATAGCTCCAGCTTGGCCAGATAACTGTGGTACACCTATCTAGTGCAACTCTCCATCAAACCACCTATTCCCCTCTGTGACAGGGCAGATCTGCTGACACAGGACAATGGCACCCTGCTTCACCCAATGTAATCGTCACTGCATCTAACTGCGTGGAGGTTGAAAGGACAATACTAAGTCACTGGCACTTGCCATCGGAAGTCCAAGAGATCCTGGTCTCATCCCGAAAATCTTCTACCAGAAGGAATTATCAGGGCAAATGGCACAGATACTCGGCATGGTCCGGCGGCAAGGGCGTTTATTTATTTATTTATTTATTTATTTATTTAAAACTTTTATATACTGACGTTCAAATGGATATCACATCGGTTTACATAATAACAGGGGTAACAACATCAGTAGGAGGAAAATAATAGTTACATCTAACAAGGGAAATTCAAAAGGAACGGATCAATTTTCCTGCTCACTGGAGCTCTTGCTGGAGTATATCACTTCCTTGTATCAAGTGGGACTAGTGATAGCTTCGGTGAGGGTCCATGTGAGTGCCATTACAGCCTATTATTCCTTCAATGGCCTACTGGTGTCCAACCACCCACTAGTCTCCTGGTTCATGAAGGGCATACTATGTTTGCAACTAGCTGTGCAGAAACCACCCGTTCCATGGGAACAGCTCATGCTCCCCCCCCCCCCCCCAATGAGCCTTTGGAAAGTTGCCATATGAGAGATGTACAGTTTTTGGTTGCCCTGACGTTCGCAAGAAGAGTCAGCAAGTTGCAGGCTTTGGTTCACTATGCACCATACCTTGAATTTTACTACAACAAAGTGACGTTATGAGCGCACCCCTCATTCTTACCCAAGGTGGTTTTCGCTTTCCACATTAACCAAACCATTATACTACCGACCTTCTTTCGAAGCTGCACAAGAATGAGGGTGAGCGGTGGCTCCACATGCTGGACTGCAAACGAGCTTGGCATACTCTAAGCGTAGAACACATTCTGAATCTAGAGCTTTACAACTATTCATTTCATTTAACCTGAATGCCCTAGGACTTCCAGTCTCCAAGAGGACTCGTTCAACTTGGATTTCGCAATGCGTTCATTCTGTTACAGTAAAAGCTCAGAACCCTAACCAGTGTGCCAAAAATTTACCAAGTGAGAGCAATGGCAGTGTTGGTAGCTCATCTTCGTGAAATTCCTATAATGGACACCTGTAAAGCCGCTACATGATCCTCGCATACTTTCTCTTCCCATTATTGTCTCAACCAGCAAGCTCTTTCAGATGTGGCAATGGGCAGGACCATACTCCAGTCAGTGACCATGTAGAGAGACTGTCCGCTACACAGGACCAGGCTGGGCATAACATGTCATACTCAGCCTCGGGAACTGCACTACTTCCCATAGGGAGCCTTCAGACTGTGCTCACAACCTTCAACTGGGAGCTCCCAGACAGCATGGCTAATTGTCTGTCTGCTTATTTGTGGGGAAAAAAGCAAGTTTGCTTACCATAAAGGGTGTTTTTCCTTTAGATAGCAGGATGAATTGGCCATGTTGACCCTTCCACCTCCCCAGACAGTCTCCAGTTCATGCTTTGCAGACACGCTTTGAGACTAGACTAGACTAGACTAGATTTTGAGAAAGATGGAGCCACACACAGAGCAAAGCTCCGCCTGGCCACCCCAGAGGGACGTCCCAGACAACATGGCTAATTCATCCTACCATCTACAGAAAACACCGTTCACGGTGATTTTATAATGAGATTGGTGGCCTTTCTTTGAATTATTTCCATCCTGTCAAACTGATACATATCCTGTTATAACTAACCTTTTTCTGGAGAGGCTTTAGGGACTCGCTGGAAGAAGCTGAGGGGGCGGGATATAAGCAAAACATTCAGATATCGGATAGGTTTCTATAAAGTATAAGGAGATAATGCTTTATTTAGAAAAAGAAGCTTCAGGATACAGAGTTAAGGGGAAATACAGCTTTACGGAGAGGGTAATGGGTATCTGGAATAGCCAATCAGCAGAGGTGATGGCAGTTAAAACGGGATAAAAATGGAGCTGGCTTAGTGGCTGTGCTAGCCAGGAGAAGGGAAGCAGCGTTCACAGCTATTAAGAGGTATACTTGGGGCCCAGACCTTAATAAAAAGGCATCCCCTACAATTTGTTGCTCCTTATTTTTGCAAGGTTCGTGATGATACAATATCTGGTGTGTGTGTGGGGCCCCCCCCCCCCCCCCAGTCGAGAATTGTCAGTACAATAACTGGGCTGAGTTAAGCAGGGGATATAAAATAGGAGAAAATTCTGGTAGTTGCAAATGAAGACACATGGAGGCTGTTATATAAATATATATATATATATATATATATATATACATACATACATACTAGGTTCTTAAACTTCAGCATCTATTACACCAACCAAAAGTTTATACAGTAGTGGTGGCAGTCATTAGAAGAACTACAATACTATTGGAAGGTGGTGTAGTATTAAAGGATCCTCTGAATAGAAAAATAGTTGATGTTAAAGCACATATTTTCTGCAAATTCTTTTACTTTGCGGGCAACAATTTGCTCTGGCCATGTGCTAAGAGCTTTTCTGCACAGCTAACAGAGGGAGAAGTGGTTGCAAGGATTGAGTCAGCTACAGCTTACCTTTCTGATATTAAGTCACACAGACTAAGATTTAAAAGCAAAATCTTTAGCTTTTTCAGTGGGAGCAAGAAGACTTCTTTTGGCTCTGCCACTGGGTGGCAGACTCGTGGTCCAAGGCCTGTCTATGCAAGTTACCATTTAAAGGTAAATATTTTTATTTGAAGAAGAGCTTGAAAATCTAAGTGAGGATAGGTTCAGACCTTCAGCGAGGCAGGCTAATCAATTTACTAGAGATCGAGGCCCTGCAGATCCACTTTCTTTTATAATGTCTGTATGGGGTAAACTTCAGAGGTATTTTAAGGCAAGGTGGTTATTCAATATGTTTTATCACAAAGAAAGATGGCTTGCTCAGACCCCAAATTGGATATAAAAGGTGGTGACGTGTTTATATGTTCCTCATTTTTGTATGGAAACTCTGCATTTGGTGGTGACCTAAGTTAGAAAAGGAGAATTCTTGAAAGACCTATTTTCATATACCTATGAGGGAAAACAGCCAGAGGTATCTTCATTCTTGCACAGTCAGAAAACATTTATTAGTTCAGAGCTCTGCCTTTCGGTTTAGCAGTGCCTCCGATAACATTTACAAAGGTGATTGGTTGTGGTAGCAGCATTTCTAAGAAGAGAAGGGATCTTGCGTCACTCCTGTTTGGACGATTGGTTAATCAGTAGCAAACTTACTCAAGGGTTTCTGGCAAACAGCTATGTAATATATCTTTGCTCCAAAGGCTGGGTAATCCATTTTGGAAAAACAACCTACAGCCTTCCCAGTTGACAGAGCATTTGGGGGCTCAGATCAGTACCAAAGAGGGATTGGTTACTTTAATCACAAAAAAAGAATTTCAAAGATCCAGTCGCAAATAAAGACATTTTCAAGGGAGAAGGCTCCAACAGCTTGGACTGTCTCCAACTACTTGGTTCCACGGCTTCAACTCTAGACTTAGTCCCATGGGCAAGAGCTCACATGAGACCCCTACAATTAGCTCTGTTTTCAAGTAGGAAACCGCAAACACAGGATTACAAGGTTAATTTACCCCTGTCAGAATCAGTAAGAGGAGGGCTAAGATGGTGGGCACAGATACCAAATCTGCAGAAGGGAGTTTTGCTAGAGTATCCAGAGTGGATGCTGCTAACAGCTGCCAGTTATCAGAATATGCAAGGCCAGTGGCTGCAAAAAGAAAGTTCATGGGTTCATAAACGGTTTAGAGACCAGGGCAATAAGATTGATTTGGTTGGAAACGAAGTGATGCTGCTTTCCTTAGAATCATTGGTGAGAGTCCTGAGCGACAATGCCATAGCAGTAGCATACATAAACCAGCAAGGTGGAACTCGAAGTCTGGGAACTTCCAAGGAGACTGATCTCCTGTTTGTACGGACGAAAAGAAATTTTGGCATGGTTATCTGCTTTATGGATTGTGGGTCAGGCAAACCTTTTAGGAATATTGAAGAAGAAATCCTATAGACCCAGGAGCGTGGGAGCGGAACCAGTGGTATTATCAACAAATAGTGCAGTAATGGGGGAACATCGACTAGATTTAATGGCAACCCACAATAATGGAAAGGTAGAAAGGTTTTACAGCAGGTGCAAGGAGCATGACAGCGAAGTAATAGATATGTTAGGACAGAGGTGGCCAAGAGAAATACTAATGTGTTTATTCCCTCCATGGCCCCTGATAGGACTCATTGTAAGGAAAATAAAAAGAGGAAGGTTATGTGGTCATGGTGGCTCCAGATTGGAAGCAAAGACCTTGGCATGCAGATCAGAGAAGGCTGTTAGTCAGGGAGCCATTGTATCTAGCAGGTGTCACGGGCCTTTCACATTAGTCTGATAGATATGTATGACTCTTCTCCATTCTCACTTATGGCATGTGTCTTGAGGTTTAAATTAGTTTAAAAGGGTTATACACCATTGTTAATTAGAGCAATGTTGAATTCTAAAAGCTCAACTTTGCTTGCTTATGTAAGAATTTGGCATACTTTTGAGGTCTGTCGATTGCAGACTGAATTCATTATCTCCTTGGCATTCACAAATTGGAGATTTTTTTGCATTCTTAAGAAACTAGATAAAGATTTGGCTTTAAATTCTTTAAAGGTGCAAGTTTTGGCAATTTCTTGTTTTAGAGGGAGAATCAAGGGCTTAACTATAGTTTCTCATTTTGAGTGGGGTGAAAAGTCTACGTCCATCAATTAAATCAATAGATCCACAACAGAATTTAAACTTCGTATTGGGTCCTTTAACAAAGGCATCTTTTGAGCCTTTGGATCAGTCTACAATAAAGAATTTAACATTAGACTTTCTGGCTTCAGTCACTTCAGCGAGATGCATTTCTGAGTAAGTCTTTATCTTGCAGAGATCCTTTTCTGAAATTTAACAAGGAATTAGTGATACTTAGAACAGTCCCATCCTTTTTACCAAAGATGAAATGCAGATATTTAAATCAAACGATTGTATTGCCAGCTTTTAACAAGACTTGACTATAGAGGTGGAATGAGTTCTTTGCAATATTTAGATGTCAAAAGATGTCTCCTAAGGTATTTAGCGAGGACTAAAGATATACATTAGACAGAGGTGGAGCCTATTGTTCAGGGGTCCATACAAAGGAAAGGCTGCCTCTAAAGCTACAATTGCAAGATGGATTAGGGAAGCAATTTCTTTGGCCTATTGCATGACAACAAGCTCCTATGATCATTAAGGGCCACATGAACGACATTAAGTCCTCACCAAGCAGGATGCAGCATTTGGCACCTCTATCTTGAAGGCAGGATTATCACCCGCCCACCCTTAACAGATGGGTTTTGGTACTTCACATTGTGTTCTGGACTGGTGTAGAAGAAGGAAAAAATGACTTGCCTGTTAATTTCCTTTCCTTTAGTTCTGCTATACCAGTCAAGAAAGCCACCCAGGAAAGATTAACAGTTTTGTCTTACAAAAGTTTTATCTCCATGTTTATGAAATTAAAAAAAAATAATAAAAGGAAAAAGTGGAAAAAACGTTAATCGGAAATGTTAAATCCATTTGCAGAGAGAGCATTTTTACAAAGTAGATTTTGTATTTAACATTAAATTTTGAAACAAACTTAATCAAACAAGATATTTACAAGCTTTTTTTTTTTTAAATGCAGTAGTTTTTATAGTTTAATTTTGACAAGTGTACTGGCCATTCTAGTTCTATTCATGATATACATACTGGTGATGTCATAAAAGAAAAGAATTCTGCATACAATTGCTGGATGAGGGTCAGAGTCCATATGTTGACTGATGTAGCAGAAGTAAAGGAAATTAACAGGTAAACCACAATTTCTCCTTTCTTTAGATTATTCCTGAGTCTACCCCTTTTCACCCTCATCCCATGACGCCTCATTTCCATTTAAAGAGGCTCTCCTTCTCTGCATATTTATATCATATCTCCCTTATCCTGCCTTTCCTCTACACAGTATACATGTTTAGATTTTTAAGCCTATTGTCCATTTTAGTAGCCATCCTCTGGGCTGACTCCAGCTGGTTTGTCTCTTTTTTTTTTTTTTTTTTTTTTTAAGGTATGGTTTCCAGAACTGTGCACAGTATTTCAAATGAGGTCTCACCAGGGACTTATACAGAGACAATATTGCCTTCTTCATTTTTTCTGTCTACTATTCTTCTCCCTTTGCACCAAAGCATCTGTCTGGCTTTTTCTGTTGCCTTAATCACCTGTTTGACCACTTTTGAAGATCATCTGTCATGAACACCCCCAGATCCCGCACTTCTTCAACAAGGGGGGGGGGAGCTATTTTCAAGTTAATCTGTAATGGAACACATGATTTGGTGAAAGAGGTAATGGTGGTTGGGCTACTTTGGTAATAGTGATCATAATGTGATCAAATTTGACTTGATAACTAGAGGGAGGACACTAAGGAAATCTATTGTGATGGCATTTAACATTCAAAAGGGAGATTATGATAAGAAAAATGGTTAGGAAAAAACTGAAAGGAGTAGCTGCAAAGATAGAGTTTACATCAGGCATGGACATTGGAAGCCCATACCAGTTGTATTCCACACATTTAAAAAAAAAAATGGTGGAAGGAAGACCAAACAACTGCCAGCATGGTTTAAAGGTGAGAGAGGCTATTCTAGCCAAAAATCCTTCAAAAAATGGAAAAGGGATCCAAATGAAGGAAATGACATGAGTACTGGCAAGTTAGATGCAGAGAATTGATAAGGCAAAGACAGAATTTGAAAAGCTTGCCAAGGAAGCAGAAACCGATAATATACGTTTTCAAGTACATTCGAAGCAAAAAGTCTGCAAAGGAGTGAGTTGGACCATCAGATGATTGAGGAGTAAAAGGGAGGACAAGGTCATAGTGGAGAGATTTAAATGAATTCTTTGCATTTGTCTTAACTGAAGTTGTAAGGCAGACACCCATACCAGAAGTGATATCTAAATGTGGTGATTCAGAGGAACTGAAACAAATCTCAGTGAACCTGGAATATGTACTAGAGAAAATTGGCAAACTAAAGAGTAGCAAATCACCTGGACTAGATGTTATACACCCCAGAGTGCTAAAAGAACTGAAAAATGAAATTGCAGACCTACTTTTAGTTTACAGATTACTGTCATTAAGATTGGCTATGGTACCTTAATATTGGAGGGTGACCAATGTAATGCTAATTGATACAAAGCGTTCCCTGAGTGATCTGGGAAATTACAGACCAATGAGCTTGATGTTAGTGCTGAGAAAAAATGTTTGAAAATATTTTGAAAAACAAAATTATTGAACATCTAGTTTAATATGACAAAGACAACATGGATTTAGCCAAGAGAAGTGGTGCCTCACCAATTTGCTATATACATATATATAATTTTTTTTTTAAGGTGTGGATAAAGGTAAGCCAATTGATATTGTATGTGGATTTTCATAAAGCATTTGACAAAGTACCTAATGAGAGACTTTTGAGGAAATGTAAAATCGTGAGATAGGAGGCAATGTTCTATTATCTATTTGAGAACTGAGTAAAAGATAGAAGGGCTAAATGGTCTCAATGGAAAAAGGTGAATGGTAGAGTGCCCCAGCGAATTGTACTAGGACAGCTGCTTTTTTAGCATTTATAAAAACCTAGAGATAGGAATGAGTGTGGTGATTAAATTTGCTGATACAAAATTTATTCAAAGTTGTTAAATCACAAAAGCGTTGAGAATTGCAAGAGGACCTTGCAGGACTGGGAGACTAGGCATCCAAATCGCAGATGACATTAAATGTGGAGAAGTGCAAAGTGATGCATGTAAGGAAGAGCAACTCAAATTATAGCTATACAATGCAAGGTTCCATATTGGGAGTCACCTCCAAGGAAAAGGATCTAAGAGTTGTCATGGATATGTTGTAATCGTCTGCTTAGTGTGCGGTGGTGGCCAAGAAAGCAAACTAGAATTCTAGGAATTATTAGGAATAGAAAATAAAACAGAGAATATCATCATGCCTTCATATTGAGTATTGTGTGCAGTTCTGGTCACCACATCTCCAAAAAGATATAGTGGAATTAGAAAAGGCACAGAGAAAGGAGATGAAAGTGAATAAAGGGGATGGAATGATTCTCTTATGAGAAAAGACTAAAGAGGTTAGGGTTCTTCAGCTTGGAGAAGAGAAGGCTGAAGGGAGATATGATAGAGGTCTATAAAATGAGTGAAGCGGAATGGGTAAATGTGAATCAGTTCAGAAAGTACAAAGACCAGGGGATATACAATGAGGTTACTAGATGATATATTAAAGACAAATAGAAAAAAAGATTTTTACTCAGTACATAATTAAACTCTGGAATTTGTTGCCAGAGGATGTGGTGAAATCTGTTGGTGTAGCTGGGTTTAAAAAAGTTATGAACATGTTCCTGTAAATAAAGTCTATAAACCATTAAGGTGGACTTGTGGAAATCTACTGCTTATCCCTGGGATAAGCAGATTTACATCTATTGATCTTTTGGGATCCTGCCAGGTACTTGTGTCTTGGATTGGCCACTGTTGGAAATAGGATGCTGGGCTTGATTATCATTTGGGTGTAACCCAGTATGGCAATATCTTGTATTCTTATGACCTCTATACTGTACCATACTCTACTCCACAATTACCATATGCATCTATAGTGGTCGAGTCGGCACTTCAACGATCTAAGAAGTCAAACACACGCCGCCAACCCCCCTGGGAGGGATAACAAATGCTTAGATGATTTTGCGAAACGCATATATCAGAATGCGATGTTGACTGCCCGCATCCATCACCAATTTTATATGGTCCAGTATATGTATGAATGCATCCAAGCGACCAAAGGTATGCTCACCTCAACTGGAGACAATATTCTATCTCCACACTTAGATATGGAGGAGTGCTCTTGTCACTTTTTAAGAGCCATGTACGAAGGCTTCGAAACTTCGTTCCGAGCATCAGCTACAGCGATCGCAGCACGCAGGTTGGCTTGGCTAAAGGCTAGTGCCATAAGAGAAGAATTGCATGACAAATTGCCTTCCGTACATGGCAAATTGGCCAATCTGTTCGGAGAACGTTTTCATGACACAGTTGGAAAACTTAAGGACCAGGCTCTTGCAGTTCAATCGTTAATGACTCAGACTACGTTCCCATCTTCCAAACGATATTTTCATTTTTCTCATCGACAACAATTCTCACGCAGACAATTGTATTCTACGTATCAGAGACCACATTCGCATCAACCTCAACAACAAAGAAGGGGTAAATCTAGGTCTCAACCGCAACAAACAGCAGCCCCACTAAAAACCACACAGTCTTTAAGTGCCCGGCCACCACCACTCCCTACAGAAGCACCTCCGGGAAGGATCAGAGCTTGCTTTTCCACCTGGGAGGCCATAACGTCGGACCAGTAGATTCTGGAAATAGTAAAGAACGGCTATCAACTTCAATTCATAGCCAAACCCACACTTCCACATCTGTTCATTCGGGGACCAACAACACTTCATCCCCAGCTCGCTCAAGAAATAACCCTACTTCAGCATCAATGAGCAATCACACATTCCTCCAGCGGCCTGTTGCAAGGGCTTCTACTCCCCATATTTCCTAATTCCCAAGAAGTCAGGAGGCTGTCGCCCAAGTCTGGATCTTCGGGAATTGAACAAATTGTCAAAGAAAAATTCAAGATGGTATCATTTAAGTCCATTCTTCCCCTCTTACAACCCAACGATTGGATGTGCTCCATAGACCTGAAGGATGCATACACCCATATTCCAATCCATCTGTCCTCCTGGCAATACCTTTGTTTTCAATACAAACATCAGCATTACCAGTACAAGGTTCTTTCCTTTTGGCTTCTCAGCAGCACCCAGAGTATTCACCAAATGCGTGGTGGTTGTGGTGGCCTACCTTTGTCAGCAGGGTATGACTATCTTTCCATACCTGTACGATTTGGTTAATAGTAGCTTCGAATCCAACCCTATTGTGGGACCATCTTCGAGTAATCAGTTGTGTAGGTTGCAATCATTGCAACCTACACAAATTCTACAATTTATCGGAGCTCGTCTGGATACCATATGCAACAGAGCATTTCTCCCAGACAGGAAACAAGAAATACGTTATCTGCTCTGCTCCCTACATGCAACGCAGTACCCTACGGCTCGCAACACCGTAACAGTCTTGGGCCACACGGCAGCAGTGAATTTCACTGTTCCAAACACGAGACTACACATGAAACTTTTTTATAGTGGGGTCTAAAACGCCAATGAAAGCAATATTCACATCCATTGGCGAAACGTCTAACACTGACATCCCAAATGAAAAAGGATATCAATTGGTGGCTCCTCAAGCCCACGTTAGACCAGGGAGTTTTGTTCAACCCTCAGACACACAATGCAGTCCTCACCACCGATGCATCGCGCAAAGATTGGGGAGCACATCTCGACCTGTTAGAAACACAAGGCCTTTGGTCAGTATCGGAACAGACCCTTCAAATAAATTGGCTAGAACTCAGAGCGATACGCAATGCCCTATGGACCTTTCAAACATATCTACAAGGTTGCAGAGTCATGATCTACACGGACAACCAAGTAGTGATGTTCTACATAAGTAAGGAGGGTCCGGTTCATGGTCCCTCTGCAAGGAAACCCTCCAGATCTTCCACCATGCACGTTGACATTCCATACACTTACAAGCAACTTACCTGCCGGGAGTGGCCAACACCAGAGCGGACAGGTTAAGTCATATATTCCACCCGCACGAATGGTCGCTCAACCCAGAAATATTACAGACTATTTTCTCTCGCTGGGGTTTCTGTCGATAGTAGAGATGTGAATCGGAACCAGAATCTGTTCGGATTTCAGTTCCGATTCACATCTCTAGTCGATAGACCTGTTTGCTACAGAAGCAAACACTCAACTTCCAAGGTTCTGCTCGATTCGACCCAGTCCCCTACGGATTGCTCAGGACACCTTTCTCATTCCGTGGACATCCAATCTCCTGTATGCCTTTCCACAGATTCCACTTATCACCAGGACAATTCAAAAATGCATAATGGACAAAAGTCAGCTGATCCTCATTGCCCCAGCTTGGCCCAGACAACCATGGTACAGCTATCTTACGTCTTTCAATCGAACCTCCGATTCGATTACCAGACCGACCAGATCTTTTACTTCAAGAACAAGGTGTACTCCTTCACCCACTCCACTTGTCCCTCCATGTGACTGCTATGGAGATTGAACGGTCACTATTAACTGCACGAGGGGTCTCCGTAGCAGCCCAAATGATTCTTCTGGAATCCAGAAAGCCATCCACCAGACGCAGTTATACTTTCAAATGGAAGTGCTACTCTACCTAGTGTACAGCAAAGGGTATCCCACCGATAGACTGCTCGCCAGCACTATTAATGGACTATCTCCATTCCCTGTACATATCGGGCTTGGCAATATCACCCATTAGAGTTCATCTGAGTGCAATAGCAGCATATCACAGACTGGTTAATAATCACTCTGTCGCTGGACATCCTTTATCTTGATTTATCAAGGGCTTAAAACACCTTAGACCGCCAGTTGCTAAGCCAACGGTTCCATGGAACCTCAACATACTGCTAGAACAATTAATGCTCGAACCATTAGATTCTGCGCATATCAAATACCTCATGTGGAAGGTTGTCTTCCTAGTAGCAGTAACATCCGCACGACGGGTTAGTGAACTCCAGGCATTGGTTCACTACGACCCGTATCTACAATTTTATCACAACAAGGTGGTCCTCAGGCCTCATCCAGCCTTTCTTCCAAAGGTAGTCTCTCAATTCCACCTCAATCAATCCATAGAACTTCCAACTTTCTTCCTAAAGCCTCATTCTAATGATAGGGAGCGTTTATTGCACACGCTGGACTGTAAAACGTGCATTGGCATATTACAAAGAGAGAACACAAACGACCGGTCGTACATCTCAGCTTTTTGTCTCCTTCAACCCGAACGCCCCGGGATAACCAGTAGCCAAACGAACCATATCCAGTTGGATTGTGCAGTGTATTCATTTTTGCTACAACAAACACAACTTATGCCTCCCTTCTATTCAACGCGCTCATCAGGTTAGAGCCATGTCGACCTCCATAGCACATCTCAGGAATGTGCAGCCAGTGGACATCTGCAAAGCAGCCACAGGGTCGTCACTTCATACCTTCACTTCTCATTACTGCATAGACAAACAGCAGCAGATGCAAAGCTAGGTCAAGCAATACTACATGCTTTACCCACTTAAATTATGCGACTACCACACTTCAATAATCACGCAACTTATACAACTATCCTACGCGTGATCGGGAGCTTGGGACTCCCATGACAGCATGGCTAATTCAGCCCTACTATCAACGGGGGGGGGGGGGGAGCAAGTTTGCTTACCGTAAACGGTGTTTCCGTAGATAGCAGGATGAATTAGCCATGCGGACCCTCCCTCCTCCCTGGTAGTCGCCCTTCTATTCAACTACGCTTGAGCTTAAATACAGACTGAGGAGAATCTGTTACTTTCCTGCGCGGGAACACACATGCAGCCGCAGAGACTGAAAACTCTACACTCTCTGCTTGATAAAGCTCCACCTCCCGGGCCCTGATTGGCAGTTCCATGACAGCATTGCTAATTCATCCTTCTATCTATGGAAACACACAGTTTACGGTAAGCAAACTTGCTTTTTTCACTTAATGTATAATTAAGCTTTGGAATTCATTGCCAGAGGATGTGGTTATGGCAGTTAGTGTAGCTGGGTTTAAAAAAGGTTTGGACAAGTTCCTGGAGTAGTCCATAAACTGCTATTAACCAATAAGGATTGGTAGCTTGGGATTCATTTAATGTTTGGGTACTTGCCAGGGACTTGCGACTTGGTTGGCCACTGTTGGACACAAGATACTTGATGGACCCTTGGTCTAACCCAGTATTTAAGCATTTATATACCACCTTCCCAAAAGAAGATCACAACGGTTTACAAAAACAACATTCATATTATAAGTCAACAAAACACTTTAAAACATTAGAGTTGACTTAGGACACTTATATCCCTCATTATTTCACTCATTATTTCTTGTTCATTCTTCTAAAATTGACTATGGCATATCATATGTTCTTATTTTCCTAGGCATTAAATGAAAAGTGGATTTATGTCTGTTTTACCTGCCACCTAAATTCTGAAATCGTCCTGTGTTTGTAACTCTGGGTCAGTGCAAGGGTATTAAGCACCCAGGTGACCCTTCAGTCTTATACCCCCCCATACTCCCCCCATCTCACATTGCCAAGTTCCTCATGAGAGGCTTCTAGGAAAAGTAAAAAGTCATGGGATAGGTGGCGAGGTCCTTTCGTGGATTGCAAACTGGCTAAAAGACAGGAAACAGAGAGTAGGATTAAATGGGCAATTTTCTCAGTGGAAGGGAGTGGACAGTGGAGTGCCTCAGGGATCTGTATTGGGACCCTTACTGTTCAATATATTTATAAATGATCTGGAAAGAAATACGACGAGTGAGATAATCAAATTTGCAGATGACACAAAATTGTTCAGAGTAGTTAAATCACAAGCAGATTGTGATAAATTCCAGGAAGACCTTGTGAGACTGGAAAATTGGGCATCCAAATGGCAGATGAAATTTAATGTGGATAAGTGCAAGGTGATGCATATAGGGAAAAATAACCCATGCTATAATTACACGATGTTGGGTTCCATATTAGGTGCTACAACCCAAGAAAGAGATCTAGGTGTCATAGTGGATAACACATTGAAATCGTCGGTTCAGTGTGCTGCGGCAGTCAAAAAAGCAAACAGAATGTTGGGAATTATTAGAAAAGGAATGGTGAATAAAACGGAAAATGTCATAATGCCTCTGTATCGCTCATGGTGAGACCGCACCTTGAATACTGTGTACAATTCTGGTCGCCGCATCTCAAAAAAGATATAATTGCGATGGAGAAGGTACAGAGAAGGGCTACCAAAATGATAAGGGGAATGGAACAACTCCCCTATGAGGAAAGACTAAAGAGGTTAGGACTTTTCAGCTTGGAGAAGAGACGACTGAGGGGGAATATGATAGAGGTGTTTAAAATCATGAGAGGTCTAGAACGGGTAGATGTGAATCGGTTATTTACTCTTTCGGATAGTAGAAGGACTAGGGGACACTCCATGAAGTTAGCATGGGGCACATTTAAAACTAATCGGAGAAAGTTCTTTTTTACTCAACGCACAATTAAACTCTGGAATTTGTTGCCAGAGAATGTGGTTCGTGCAGTTAGTATAGCTGTGTTTAAAAAAGGATTGGATAAGTTCTTGGAGGAGAAGTCCATTACCTGCTATTAAGTTCACTTAGAGAATAGCCACTGCCATTAGCAATGGTTACATGGAATAGACTTAGTTTTTGGGTGCTTGCCAGGTTCTTATGGCCTGGATTGGCCACTGTTGGAAACAGGATGCTGGGCTTGATGGACCCTTGGTCTGACCCAGTATGGCATTTTCTTATGTTCTTACTTGTGACAGCTGCAGCACATCGCTTCCTTCTTTGGTGACGTTAGCTCTGGTATAGCTTCCCTCACCCCCTGCCCATAGTGCCTAATATCCTCTCTTCTCTCCCTGTCATTCCATGCTGAGTATTCCAGCATTACCTCAGTCTCTTTGCCCTCTTTTCACAGTGCCAACATCCGCTCTCTCCATCCTACTACCTGTTCTGCACACTCCCCATCTCCCACCTGTTCAGTACATACACCATCTTTTATCATCCCCCCCCCCCCCTCCCCCATGTTCGTGGATCGCTCTCTTGCTAAATCTCCCTACTAGATTGTAAGTCCTCTAGGGATAAATACAGTACCTGAATGTAATCTGCTTTTAAATACCTGAAAAGCAGAATATAACACAAGTAAATAGAAGCTTGTGAGAGGGACCTCAGCTGCACAGGCTGTCATGATACAGTTTAAAGCAGGACTGCAACCAGCTAGCATCCAGGGTTTTTATTAGAACACTAGTGGTACCCGGCCACGCGTTGCAGTGGCAGAGTCAGGTTCTTTACCCTCCCTCCCCCTTCCCCTTGCTCATTTACCTCAGTCACTCATCCTCCTCCCCCTTGGTCACTCACCTCTCCTCTCATTCTCCCTCCCCTGAAATGTATGCTTTCTTAGGTAAGAGGACCCAGACTGTAAGAAGCAGCTAGGATGCCGATTGAGAAAAAAACACCGAAATAGAAATTGGTGGTGGTAAACGTGGTCCGTCAGTGGGAGGTTGTGCGTGTTCTGTATCAAAATAGGGGAGTGCCTAACCAAGTTAGCACTCTCTATTTAGTTAATTGATTTGTAGAGGGCTAATTTGGTGCCTTTCTGAGATCAGGGATGGTTTGTGTTTGTGTGTGCTCTCCGTCTTTCCACCCCAAAAGAACCCCACCATAAACGCAGTGTTTAAATACGCACTCCACATCCCCCCCCACCCCGGCGAAATACAGTAACCCACCCCCTGGATACCTGTGCAGTCAGTCAGTCGGTGGAGCGGGTGTTCGGTTCGGGATCGAAGTCTTGGGTTCAGGCCGTTGGCTGCTAGCAATGAAAATGGCTCCGACGGCCCTTTGACCTGACTATGTCACTGTGGAGGAGTAATGGGAGCACTAGGTTCCCTGACAAAGTAAGGGCAAAGGTCTGCTGGCTGCCAGTCCTGAAAATGGCGTCGACGGGCCCTCGCCCTTACTATGTCACATGGGCCAATGCCACCATTGTTGTCTCCGAGTGGCATAGTAAGGGAAAGGGCCATCGGCGCCATTTTGATTGCTGGCAGCCGACGGCCGTAGTGTATGCGATGTGTCCCGGACCGTTCTTGGCCCTCCGCTGGAGCAGCGCAGACCTGTTTCCGCTTTTGTGTGTGTTCGGAGGGTGTGGGCAGTAAGTAGAACAGGCATGTGCGTGGGGGGTGTGAGGAGGGTGTTTTTGTGTGAGTTCGGAGGGTGTGGGAATTGCCATGTGACATGTGCGTGGCCCCCCGGTGTAGCAGCCTGGAATTTGGTGCGTTTTGGTGAGTTTTGGGAGGGTGTGTGAAGTAAGTCCAATTGGCATGTGTGTGTGTGTGTGTGTGTGTGTGTGTGAGGAGTGTGGATTTCTGTGTTCGGAGGCTGTGTGAATTAAATACATTTGTCGTGTGTGGGGTGTGTGAGTGTTTGTGAAAGGTGTAAGAGGTTGCATGGACGTCAGACGTCCACCAGATGTCGCTGTTTTGTGGAACCAATTTTTAAACCTTTTTTACCTGTCACAGGTGTGACATATATGTAATGGAAGTACAGAAGAACCTTCCCGTATGCGAAAGGAAGGTTGTGTCCAAATTTGAAAGCAATTGGTGCAGTGGTTTCTGAGATTAGCAATTTTGTACAAACTATTTAACATTTTTATTTATATAGATTACAGATAGGTAAATCTAAAGGTGGGAATAGGTTTTGTCTGGGCCCTGTAACTTCCCTTCATGTGCAGATTCAGAAAGGGAAGGGCTGAGTCCAGTAATGTGTCCGAAGCCTCAGTTCACAGCCTGCTTCTGTTACTCGCACACCCTCTCCCTATGTCTTGGGTATCTGCTTATGTTGTAAGCTCTTTGGGGCAGACGTACAATTAGCCTCTCTCTGTAAATGACTGTATAGCACCCTGATTTAGGGTGCCTTTATAAATGTAAACTTAGAATCAATGCAAACAAATGTAGTGGGTGGATGACTGCGTTGCATAAGTCATAGCACAAGCAGGTTTGTCATAATTGTTGTATTTTTTTTGTCAAGATAGTAATCAGCAGCAAGTGCCAAGTAGAACATTTATTACCAGAATGTGACGTGCTAGGATGGGAGAGCCCGGAACTGGGATACTCAACCAGCTGCATTGCAGAAGGATTAAAGCCAACCCAGATTACTGTTCTTGCTTCCTCCGAGTCAGGTTAGGAACTCTGAAGAGATTATTGGAAAGACTGAATTGAAACCAGGTGCTAAGACATCCTTGTCATTGTGGCCATCTGAAGTTCTGTGCTCTGAGCACATCAGTCTGGACCTGAACTTGACAACTCTGTCCTGCGTTTAATTTCCAAGTAGATCTTTTGATCTCTGAGATCTACAGCTTCTGAAGCCAGAAGCAAGGGGAAAGGTCTCTGAGGGGCCTTAAATGCTCAGGTACAGTACTGATCTACAGAATGGGCTGCGCAGGTGAGGCTAGATGAGCTCTGTGAGAATAGATCTGTAGGTAATATCTGAGAGGAGCATGGTAAACAGTCACTCATCATATAGTATAATATTTACAGGTGACTTTTATCTGCATGGAAAAGAAATTCCTTCTCTTTACATGGACCAGTTAGATGGAGTTCTTTGCCTTTTAAGAGAGGCAGCTGCTCTGCTTGTTCTTATTCATATACTGTGGTTCACAGTAATCAACATTCATAATTAAAAACAAATAATAGATTAATATAATGCTTAATGTTGAGATTAATGATTTATTTCAATTACATAAACATTTCTCAGTTACCTGTGTGTTTATTATCTGGTTTGATTTCTGTGCAAATACACATCTTCTGTAGTGTAACTCCTGAGTCTGCCTTAGGACCCCTGTCAGAATGATTATATTATTTAAGGAGCACCATAAGTTTGCACAGCACTGTAGAAGACTTATCCCATGATTAACTGACCCCCAGAGATGAGAGGCTGAGTTTGAGCACAGTCACAGCATGGTTTTCTTAGGATCGCTCTGTGGGTTTTCGTTCTTTTAAATTACTAAGCTGAATAAAGTTGTATCCTATGTATTTACTTTTGGAAAAAAAAACTAACTTTTTCCGTAGATGCTGATATGAAACTGGAGAAAAGTCTGTGTTTATAACAGTAGAAAGGGGAAAAATGAGCAGAGTGGATGGGTAAAGGGCAATCTTTATATGCTGTTGGAGCCTGTTTCTATGCCCTAGTACTGGCAGAGTTCCTTGTTGAGAGAGAGGTTTCTCAACTCAGGACAGTTTGTGTTCATGTTTTTGTTGTTTCTCCCTGACCTGACTGCATCAGGAGGATGCCTTGGCTATTAGGGATGTGAATCGTTTTTTGACGATTTAAAATATCGTCCGATATATTTTAAATCGTTAGAGGCGATATTTAATAGGAATTCCCCCGATTTATCGTCAAAAATCGTAAATCGGGGGAAGGGGGAGGGGAAGGGGAGGGCGGAAAAACCGACACACTAAAACAACCCTAAAACCCACCCCGACCCTTTAAAATAAATCCCCCACCCTCCCGAACCCCTCCAAAATGCCTTAAATTACCTGGGGTCCGGGGGGGGGTGTCCCGGTGTGATCTTTTACTCTCGGGCCTCCGGTGCGTTGTAGAAATGGCGCCGGCGCTACCTTTGCCCTGTCATATTACAGGGCAAAGGTAGCGCCGGCGCCATTTTGTTTTTTGTCCCCCGACGTCAGGAGCGTAGGAGATCGCTCCCGGACCCCTTCTGGACCCCCAGAGACTTTTGGCCAGCTTGGGGGGCCTCCTGACCCCCACAAGACTTGCCAAAAGTCCAGCAGGGGTCCGGAACGACCTCCTGCAGTCGAATCGTGTTGCCGTACGGCCGGCGCCATTTCTACAACGGCAGGAGGCCCGAGAGTAAAAGATCACACCGGGACCCCCCCCCCCTGGACCCCAGGTAATTTAAGGCATTTTGGGGGGGTTCGGGAGGGTGGGGGATTTATTTTAAAGGGTCGGGGTGGGTTTTAGGGTTGTTTTAGTGTGCCGGTTTTCCCGGCACACTAAAACACGATTTAAACGATATTTACAAACCTAAAACTGCGACGATCCGATTCCCTCCCCCCCCCCCCCCCCCCCAGCCAAAATCGATTGTTAAGACGATCGATGACACGATTCACATCTCTATTGGCTATATAGAGCTTACAGAAGTGGCTTTTGGGATTTTTAATTTCCACAGTAAGGAAGTAATTTTAAAAGGGGTTCCTTGTCCTTCTGCTCCACCAGTCAAGAAAAAACTTGTGGGTTTAGTCCCCTCATTCAGCAGTTGGAGGCAGTGTCTTTTTTTTTTTTTTCCATCACTTGTATGTGTGTGTCATGTATGGAACCAGATACAGTCTGTGTTCTCTGCCTCCAGCTATTGGATGGATGGTTGTGGAGGACAAGCCTCGACACAGTTTTTAAACTGAAGAGAATTTTTATGACTATATATTTATTTCATGGTTGTGATATAGCCCTTAAACTTGTTTTTTGAATCAAATTTATCTTAATGGGCCAAGCATCCTGCAGTGATGCAAGCCAGGAGAGCAAAGCAGGTCACTACCCATCTGATGAGGTTTGTTTTTTCGCTGGGCAAACACTGCATGTGCTTACACTCTAACCTGAAATGCTTGGGGAGGCCAAGCCCCTGCAATTGATCAGCACGCTTTGCTTCAAGGCTGACAATCTGCTTCCACCCTTGCTCCCATCCCCTGAATGTGGCAATAGGTTAAGCTATAAAAGTCAGTTGACAAGAGAAGATAACACTCTCTATTATTCAAACTGCCTTTAACCTTTTTCAAGGCAGAAAAAGAACCAGAGCTTTCAGCTGGCTAAGGTAAGTGATACGGGCTATGATTGGAAAAAAAAGGAAAGGGAAAAGATACTTTCTGCTTGTATTGGGAATGGCTTTCTAAGGCTAGGAGAGATTTTCTGAGGATTGCCATGTGCCAGTTCACATGTCTGAGTGCTGCACTCTCTGTGACCATTAAAAGGCAGCAGTGTCAGAGCAAGCTTAAGATCTGGGGTCCTACTAGCCTAAACCTAGTACATAAGTATATTTTAAATTCACAGACATTCCCAGAGAGAGCAGCTAATGGCAGTTTCTCCCATTGTGTCTGGAGTTGAGTGCTCTGGAACAGTTACAGGCTCTTAACAGCCTCATAGGATTAAAAACTAGGAGCCCCTGCTGTTTTAACTCTTCAAATACTAGGACAAAGTGATTATTGCCAATAGTCCTGCCGCTGGGGTTTTTCTCCCCCAGATCCATAAGAACCTGGCAAGTTCCCAAAAACTAAGTCTATCCCATGTTACTGTTGCTAGTAATAGCAGTGGCTATTTTCTAAGTCAATTTAATAGCAGGTAATGGCCTTCTCCTCCAAGAACTTATCCAATCCTTAAACACAGCTATACTAACTGCACTAACCACATCTTCTGGCAACAAATTCCAGAGTTTAATTGTTCATTCAGTGAAAAAAAACTGTCTCCAATTTAGTTTTAAATGTGCCACATGCTAACTTCATGGAGTGCCCCCTAGTCCTTCTATTATCTGAGAGTAAATAACAGATTCACGTTTTTTATAGATATAGTGTTGCCAGTATAGCAATTGTCTTGCTGGTAATATACATAGAAAAGAAAACATGAATGTATTGGGGGAAACCATTCTGGGGCATATCAAAGACCTACTATCTCTGGTAATGTGGATCCACTTTTTGTAAAAACAAAAAAACCCCAAAATATTCATTCTAGGTTTTCTGGCACCCTCTGTAAACTCTAATATTTTTGATTCACCTTGACTCAAGGCAAGTCTTTCAAGTTCTCACCAAATTCTCTCTTTGCAAGGCATTTGCAGAGATGCAATTTGCAACAAGAAGCAGCACCATAATGCCTGAATCATAGAAGTCTTCTAGCTCCTAATGCACTAGTAATCTTGAAGAACTAACAAATATAACCTTGACAAAATGTTAGGCAGCTGTGGATTCAAGCTGTGCAAGTCTGTCCTCCATCAAAAAGCTGCAAATTTCTGCTTAATATTGCTCTTTCCACCATACTAGTACAGATGTCATCCGCACAGCTGAGGGAACAATAAAGAGAAGCATAATTCCTTTAGTGCAGCGCCTCCTTCCTCAAGATAGATGACTTCCTGCTCAGTGGCCAAACTCTGGCAGCAACCTGTAAAGTCCATTCTGAAAGTAGTTTAGTCTCCAGTTCTGCATAGAGTGGAATGGCTATGGTTGCCTTCTGTGTGTTTGGCTCTTACAAACCAAGTCAGGGTTTCACGTGTGTCTGAAATTGCTAGACCTATGAGAGCAATAAAATAGACTATAATACTGGATTTCAATTTAAAAATATGGGGTTAGCAATTTGATTTCACACTCCTTTTAAATTCAGAATTGCACTTCCATGTTTTTCTTTGGTTGGAGTCACAAAGAAAACTCTTTTAATGCTAGTGACCAGATGCTCAAACGCATTTACATGTTTAATGCTGAGCTTTACGCAAGCAAAAGCACTTTATCTATGGAAGTGGGCTTTTAAAAATTGCTATAACATATGTCTTTGATTTGTCAGTAGTTTTTGTTTTTTTTTTGCCTGCATTAGAAGTCCATAAACTTAGGGAATAGCCACTGCTTGTTGCTGGCATTAGTAGCATGGGATTTATTTTATATTTGGGTACTTGTGACTTGGATTGGCCACTGTTGGAAACAGGATACTGGACTTGATGGTCTGACTCAGTATGGCATATCTTATATTCTTATATAAATTACTATGATAGTATGCTATATTTGCTTGCATAATTAAAAATAAATAAAAGCCTGACAAACTCCCTGAATGTTGCAGAGGGGAATATCACTATAGTTTATTTTTTATATACCGACATATTGGGGTTCCATCATATAGGTTAACAATAAATAAACTTAAAATCACAATCAGAAAATATAGCTAAACAAATAATGCTAAGATACTAAAATCACAAACATCAGTTTCAACAATATAAATAGACTTTAAAATTCAATAAAATGCATAATTATACTAAGATAAATCTATATTAAAATATACTAACAACATCATAAAATACACCTTTGCATTCTAGCTAAAAATGAAGCGTTAAAATTCTAGCTGCTGTCCAAGTACACACATTTAAAAAGCCAGGTTTTTAACTCTGCTTTGAATTTTTTAATATTGTTCTGGAGTCTCAATTCTACTGGCAAGGAGTTCCACAATTTTGGGCCTGCGGCTGATACCGCTCGTTCTCTAACTTCGGTCAAGTGTGCAAATTTTACATTGGGGATTGTCAGCAGGCCCTTCGCTGATCTCAAGTTTCTTTGAGGTACATGTAACCGAATTGTGCTGTTCAGCCATTCCGTTTGATCAGCATAGAGTATTTTATATATTATGCATGCTGTTTTGTATTGGGAACGATACGTGATTGGTAACCAATGTAATGAGATTAGTGTTGGTGTGTTATGGTCGTGCTTTCTACTACCCGTCAAGATTCTTGCAGAAGCATTCTGCATCACCTGTAATGGTCGAATTGTAGATGCTGGAAGACCTAAAAGTAAGGTATTGCAGTTGTCCACACTGGATAAAATAAGTGCTTATAAAACAGTCCTAAAATCATTTCTTTCCATTAATGGTTTCAATTTACTTAATGTAAGAAGCTTGTAATATTAGTCTTTCACTTTTGCTGCAATGTGTTTTTTAAAATTGAGCTCTGTATGTATTGTAATACCCAGGTCCCCGCAGGAATGTAGAGGGTGAAAAATTTAAGTTATTTTCAAGCATTAGTGGGGGGATTGTATCATATTTTGATTTTATTTCTAATAACATTATTTCTGTTTTTCTCCATGTTTAAGACTAGATTAAAGTGAGATAGTTTTAGTACATTAAGATAAATGGTAATAAGAACATAAGAAAATGCCATACTGGGTCAGACCAAGGGTCCATCAAGCCCAGCATCCTGTTTCCAACCGTGGCCAATCCAGGTCATAAGAACCTGGCAAGTACCCAAAAACTAAGTCTATTCCATGTTAATGGCAGTGGCTATTCTCAAAGTGAACTTAATAGCAGGTAATGGACTTCTCCTCCAAGAACTTATCCAATCCTTTTTTAAACCCAGCTATACTAACTGCACGAACCACATTCTCTGGCAACAAATTCCAGAGTTTAATTGTGCGTTGAGTAAAAAAGAACTATCTCCGATTAGTTTTAAATGTGCCCCATGCTAACTTCATGGAGTGTCCCCTAGTCTTTCTACTATCCGAAAGAGTAAATAACCGATTCACATCTACCCTTTCTAGACCTCTCATGATTTTAAACACCTCTATCATATCCCCCCTCAGTCGTCTCTTCTCCAAGCTGAAAAGTCCTAACCTCTTTAGTCTTTCCTCATAGGGGAGTTGTTCCATTCCCCTTATCATTTTGGTAGCCCTTCTCTGTACCTTCTCCATCACAATTATATCTTTTTTGAGTGCTTTTTCTATCGTGTCATCAATAGGTACAAGAAACTGTATATCTGCATAAATATAGTAGAGTTTCTAGATTGGATATTAAGGTAACTGCCCATTTTAAAAGATTGGGGTGCTTTTTGTCAGAACAGTTTTGCTCAAGGTTGAGCAAAGTGACTAGAGTACAGGGTACAAAAATCAGTTAGTCGTAAAGCTATCACTACACTTTCAGTTAATGATTAGTTGAACAGTAAGTATACTATCAACAGCAGTACCATACATAAACAAGAGGGTACCTGAAGCCCTAGATTTTTTCAGAGTAAACAGTGCTACTGTTTGCATGGTAGAAGAATTGAGGCTATCCTTAAGCAGGCCTTTGAAGCAATGACAATGAATTTGCAGATAGCTTCCCTGTTCCCTGGTGGCTCGCTCTTTATTGCTCTCTCAGGAGATCATTCATTCTGGTATAAAATTCCAGGGCAGTGATGGAACCAGCAGCCACCTTTTTGGCAGATGCAGGCTGTGATTTGGTCTGCACTTTGACCAGAGAGGTGGCTTCGGTAATAGCTGCTAGGTGTCAGTTATGACTGAGAAATTGGTTGGCCAATTCAACCTCTGTCTAACCTTGTGAAGTTTTCCCTTTAAAGGCTCACTCTTGTTTGAGTTAGCTGGAGAAAATGGCCAATAGGTGGGGCGAGTCACTGATTCCTTGATTACTAAGGATAAGAAACAGGCCCTGTGATTCTTCAGCATGAGAGATAGTATTATGGGGGTCGATGTTTTTGACAATACAGAGGAGCGGCTTTTCAGAGGACTCCACCTTTTGGGTAGGTCTCGGACCTTTCATCCCAAGCAGCTCAGGTAGTGGAGCATTCCCAAGCCTCCCAGTGAAGGTGTGCCGACCTATCTCCTGGGGGGGGGGGGGGGGGGGGTCGTTTTTTTTTTTTGGTTTTTTTTTAAATATCAGTGGTTCAAGATCACAACAGACTAGTGGGTACTGGAGATGATTAAAGGATGGCTATGCGCTGGAGTTTCGCAGTGTTCATGGTGTCTCCCTGCAACTCTCCGTAGAAGAGACAGGCAGCGGAGTTTACATTGTCAAGACTCCTTAATCTGTGGGCTGTGATTCCAGTGCCCACGTCTCAAGTAAATATTGGCTGATATATTCCATTTATTTCGTGGTGCCCAAGAAGGAAGGTTCTTTTCGTCTCATCCTGGATCTCAAAGGAGTCAACCATCATTTGCATGTGACACATTTTTGCATGGAAACTTTGTGCACTGTGATAATGGCAGTACAACTGGGGAAGTTTTGACGTCTGTGGACCTGACCAAGGCATATTTGCATATTCCTATCTGACTAGAGCATCAACAATTTCTGCGATACACAGTTTTGGTAGTTTCGAGTACTACATTTTCATTTGTCCACTGCGCCCAGAACGTTTTCCAAGGTTGTGGTGGTGGTGGTGGCGGAGTTGAGAAAAATAGGATCCTGGTACACCCGTACTCTGGAATACTGGCTGATTTGGGCCAAGAATCTGGAAGAGAGCCTCTTGGTCTCGCGCAAGGTGATCTCTTTTTATTTCAGGAGCTGGGTTAGGTCATGAACCTGGCCAAGAGCAATCTTCAACCATCAGTCGTTACAGTATCTCTGGCTTCAGTTCAACATGAAACAGGGCAGGGTCTTCCTGCTGGAGGGTCATATTCAGAAGCTGATGATGCAGGTGCATCTATTGACAAACACAATACGCATGACAGTGTGGTCCTATCTTCAGATGCTTGGATTGATGGTGGCGACCCTGGAGGTGGTGCTGTGGGTGAGGCTGCATATGTTCCTCCTTGGCGCACTCTGCTGTCTCGTTGGAGCCCATAGTCTCAAGACTAATTCAGCTACATCTGCTGATTGGAAGTCTGATACAGTGGTGGTTAAAAGGGGGTTTCCCTAAGCTCGCCAGACTAGCTGGTACTTACGACAGATGCAAGCTTCCAGAGTTGGGTAGCTCACTGTTAGGAGCTGATGGTGCAAGGGTGCTGGAGTGCAGAAGAGACTCTCTGGAGTATCAATCAACTGGAAACCCATGTGTTCTGGTTGGCATACTTGCAGTTCAGTGACAGATTGCAGGGCCAAGTGGTCCAGATAATGTCTGACAATGCAACGACAGTGGCTTACTTCAATCAGCAGAGAGGAACCAAGAGCCAGCAGGTGTCACAGTAAATAGCCCAACTTATGGAATGGACGGAAGTGCATCTTCAAGAGATCTCAGTCTTTCACATTGCAGGAAAAGACAATGTAAGAGCAGACTTTCTCAGCAGACAGTCTGAATCCAGGAGAATGGGAATTGTCAAATGAGGTGTTTCAGCTAATAGTGGATCGCTGGGGCCTTCCATTTCTAGATCTGCTGGCAACTTCTTACAATATGAATGTTCCTCTATTCTTCTTCAGTTGCAGGAGAGATCCAAAGTCCTTGGGCATTGATGCCCTCATGCAAGAGTGGCCAGAGGGCAAGCTGTTGTATGCTTTTCCTCCTTGACCCATGTTGGGCAGGTTGGTTCAGAGGGTCGAGAGTTACAGGAGGATGGTGCTTCTGGTGGCACCAGATTGGCCCAGGAGATCGTAGTATACAGATCTGTGAAGGCTTCTGATGGACTCTCCCCTCCAGTTTCTGGCACACAGGAATGTACTACAGTAAGGGCCTGTCTTTCACAAAGATCCTAATTGATTTTGTCTTACAACAAGGCCCTTGAGAGGGCTCGGTTGCTGAAGCGTGGATATTCTACTGCGGTGATTACCACCTTGCTATGAGTGAGAAAGTTCTCCACTTCCTTAGCCTATGTGCAGTTTTCGCGAGTGGTTGAGGCTTGGTGTGAAGATCAAGGGGCTTTTCCATGTTCGGTTAAGATTCCGCTCATTTTGGAATTTTTGTAGGATGGATTTAATAAAGGGTTGGGCCTTAATTCTTTAAAGGTACAGTTTGCGGCTCTTGCCTATTTCTGAGGTCAGGTGAATGGTGGGCCCTTGTCAACTCATCCAGATGTGGCCCCTTTCTTGAAAGGAGTAAAACATCTTCAGCCTCCTTTGGAGTTACCAGTGCCCTTGTAGAGTCTTAATCTAGTTTTGGATATTTTAGCAGGCCTTATTTTTTGACTGATGCGTAACCTTCCCTTTAGGTTACTGACCTTTTTAAAAACAGTGTTTCTTGTAGCAATTTGTTCTGCATGTCAAGTATCCGAAATACAGGCCTTGTCTTGCTGGGAGCCATTTCTACGAGTGACTCCAGGGGCGATACAACTTCTTTCCTTCCTTTTTTTTTTTTTAAACCAAAAGTGGTCTCAGATTTTCACTTGTATCAATCTATTTCCCAGCAGTCTCTGGATAGGACAAAAGTTGAGGAGGAATATTGCCTGTTATGCCCCTTGGATGTTAAAAGGCATGGTGTTGAGGTATTTGGAGGTTTCTAAACCTCTCAGAAAGATGAATTGGCTGTTTATTCTCCATGGTGGGAGTAAATGGGGTGAGCTGGTGTCGTGGGCTACAATAGCCTGCAGGATTAAGGAGGCAGTCATGGCTGCATATGTGGATGCTGAACGGACATTGCCTAGTCAGATTAGGGCTTATTCCACTAGGGCTCAGGCAGTGTCATGGGTGGAAGTTAGATTGTCTCCTGTCAACATTTGCTGAGCTGTGACATGGTCCTCCTTACATACCTTTTCCAGGCATTATTGCCTGGATCTGCAGGCCCGGAAGGACGCAGCCTTCACAAGTGCGGTTTTTTTGGCTGGACGCAGGCAGCCTCCCGTCCTATTCGGGAGTAACTTTGGTACATCCCATTGGTTTTGGATTTACCTGTCTGTACTAAGGAAAAGTGAAGACAAATGAGAATAGGATGATGAAAAGAAGCCCTTTATTAAAAAATGCCCGACTCTGGCTGAGTTTCGCTCTTTAACATAGAGCTGCCTCAGGGGCAATTAAATTTGGCAGAACTTAAGGTATGCCTGCAGGGGTGATGTCGCAGTATCATACAAAGTCTTAAACTTGTACAGAAATGGTAATTATCCTGTTCTGTCAAGAGACTGTACTCTGATCACGTTGACATGTCACGTAGCAACATTAGTGAGGAAAATCTCAATCAGTCTGTATCATCGACTTAATCTGAATCTATATTGCTGCAGAGTGTATCAACGATAATTCAGCGAATTATCGTTGATACACTCTGCAGCCATATAGATTCAGATTAAGTCGATGATACAGACTGATTGAGATTTTCCTCACTAATGTTGCTACGTGACATGTCAACGTGATCAGAGTACAGTCTCTTGACAGAACAGGATAATTACCATTTCTGTACAAGTTTAAGACTTTGTATGATACTGCGACATCACCCCTCAGGCATACCTAAAGTCCTGCCAAATTTAATTGCCCCTGAGGCAGCTCTATGTTAAAGAGCGAAACTCAGCCAGAGTCGGGCATTTTTTAATAAAGGGCTTCTTTTCATCATCCGATTCTCATTTGTCTTCACTGCTACACAGCCAACTGGATCGGCTTCCGCTTTGCTTTTTGGGTCCATCCTGTACTAAGGAAAAGGAAATTATCAGATAAGTAGTAATTTCTCCTTTGAGCTCTTTCAGTGAAATACTGGTTCATGGGGTTCTGTACGCTTGTTATATTCTATTAGTGATGTCGTACATATTTAAAAAAAAAAAAAAAAAAAAAAAGGAATTTCCACTCCATCAGCTGGAAGTGGGATAGTACCTCATCCAGCAGTTCGTCCTTTTTTTTTTTTCTTCTTTTTTTTTTTTTTTGACATAAGAAAAGTTTTTGGTTCTTACCTGCTAATTTTCATTCCTGTAGTACCACAGATCAGCCCAGACTCCTGGATTTATGCATCCCTGCCAGCAGGTGGAGACAGAAAAAGCTTAACTGATACTGCTTCATAATCCCTGTTACCACCTGCAGTTCCTCAGTATTTAACTGTACCCAAGCCAAAAAAACACTGGTAAACACTTAAAAAAAATAGCCAAATATCCTAACCAAGAATAGAACTGGAAAAAATCTTAAACTACTTGAAGCAATCGGAGCTGAGCGGACGACTCTTCTCCCCCTAGACCGGGTGGGTTTTGGACTGATCTGTGGTACTACAGGAACGAAAATTAGCAGGTAAGAACCAATTTTTTTCCTTTCTCTGTACATACCCAGATTAGTCCAGACTCCTGGGATGTACCAAAGCTCCCTACTTAGGGTGGGACCTGGAGGGTCCTGCTCGCAAGACACTCTCATCAAAAGACCGAACCTCCGGATCCCTGACATCTAAGCTGTAGTGTCTCGCAAAAGTATACAGCGTCTTCCAAGTCGCCGCCCTACAGATTTCCTGTGGCGAAACCAACTGGGCCTCTGCCCACGAGGCTGCTTGAGACAAAGTAGAATGAGCCCTCAAACAGGTACCTGACAGTCTTTGAGTATGTATGCTGACCCAATAGTCTCTTTAGGCCACCTCGCAATGGCAGCCTTGGAAGTCTGGGTACTTTTTTCACACCACTCCACAAAATAAACAGGTAGTCCGATCTTCTAAAATCATTTGTTACCTCGAGATACCTCATCAAAGCTCTTTGGATGTCATAACGCCTAAGCTCCCGCACATGAGGCGCAGAAGCATCCAAATCCGGAAAAGCCAGAAGCTTCACCATCTGATTAACATGAAAAGCCGATATCACCTTGGGAAGAAAGGAGGGAACCATCTGCAAGGACACACCTGAATCTGAAGGAATGGATCTCTACAAGATAAAGCTTGCAACTCTGAAATTCTTTTTGCAGAACAAATGGCTACCAGGAAAACTACCTTCAAGGTCAAATTCTTAAGTTGCCCTGCGGAGAGGCTCACACAAAACTCTTAAGGACAAGATTAAGATTCCAGGATGGGCAGACGCTCCTCAGTGGAAGGCGCAAATTCTTAACCCCTCGAAGAAACCGGACCATATCTGAGTGAGAGGACAACTTCCCAACACCAATTACACCACGTAAAGAAACCAGAGCCACTACTTTAATTCGAAGAGTTAAAAGCTAGGCCTTTTCTTAAACCATCTTGAAGGAAAGATAAAATCTGAGACACCAAAGACCTCCAAGCTAGAATACCTTTAGTTGTACACCATGCATCAAAGACCTTCCAGACCCAGATGTAAAACAACGAAGTAGACATCCATTTAGCTTGTAGGAGGGTAGTTATAACTGCCTCTGGGTACCCCCTGTGTCTCAAACGCCGCCTCTCAAAAGCCAAGCCGCTAGACAAAAGCAATCTGCTTGGTCTGAAATTATGGGACCCTGATGAAGGCGAGGAAGATGACTGAACCGTAACAGACCGTCCACTGCCAAGTTGACCAGATCTGCGAACCATGGTCAATGCGGCCACTCTGGGGCTACCAACACCACCTCCCTAGGGTGCCTCTCTATCCAGCGCAAGATCTTGTCTACCAGAGGCCAAGGGGGGGGGGGGGGAAATACATAAAGTAGGACCTCCCGAGGCCAAGGAATCACCAGAGAGTCTACTCCCTCAGCCCCATATTCTTGCCTGCGGCTGAAGAAGCAAAATGTTTTTGCATTGAGATGAGTTGCTGTTTGATCCTTATGGGAATAACCCCACCCCTTGCGAATGAGCTGCATCGCCGACTCCGATAATTCCCATTCTCCTGGATCTAGAAGTCTGTGACTTACAAATCCACCTGGATGTTATCTACCCCTGCGACATGAGATGCCGCTATCTGGATTCATTTTTTTTTCTCCTCCCAAAGGATTAACTTCTGAGCCTCCTGTACCACCATCCGACTTTTGGTTTCCCCCTGCCGATTGATTATAGACTATGGTTGTCACATTGTCTGACAAGACTGTCACGGAGTGTCCTTGAACCACAGGCAGAAAAGCCAGTAACGCTATCCTCACTGCTCTGGTCTCTAATCAATTGATAGACCACGAGCATTCTTCCTCCTACCAAGTGCCCTGAGCTGACTGTCTCTCCCACACTGCACCCCAGCCAGAGAGACTGGCATTGGTAGTGAGAATTATCCAATCTGGGACCTCCAGATCGATGCCACGAACTAGATTTGACATTTGTAGTCACCAAGGCACTGTCCCATGTAGGAGCATAGAGAGACACAGGCTGACAAAAAGTTTTCAACAATGGATTCCATTACGCCAACAGAGCTCTCTGTAACGGTCTGATATGCGCAAAGGCCCAGGGAACCAACTTGAGTTGAAGCCTTCGAACCCAGAACCTGCAAAAATTCCCAGGTTCTGGGTACTTGCAACCTCAACAAGCGCTGAACCTGCACCTGTAACTCGAACACTATCTCTCTCTTCTCCATCAGGAACACCTTGCCTATGGTCTTATCAAACCAAGCTCCCAAATAATCAAGGTTCTGAGATGGAATTAGATGGCTCATTGCCAAATTCACAGCCCAGCCTAGAGATTCCAGAATATGAATCACCTTCTGGATTGCAGTGTGACAACTGGCCTCTGACTTTGCCCTTATGAGCCAATCGTTGAGATAAGAGTGTACCAATACTCCCTCGTGCCACAAGGCTGCCACCACTACCACCATGATCTAGGTGAAGGTCTGTGGCACCGTGGCCAGCCCGAATGGTAGGGCCTGAAACTGAAAATGCTGACCCAGCACCATAAATCTTAGAAAACGCTGGTGATCCTGACGAATGGGAATGTATAGGTGAAGCCAGGAACTCTTGAGTGCGCACAACTGTATAAAAGGAACGACAGAGTGGACCAGCCTCGCCTCATTGGGAGGATTTTGGCCCTGGAACTCCTCCTGCTGTGGACATTCTGAAGGGTCTGTGACCTCCCCCGAAATGACTGCCCCCAAGATGGACCACAGCCAGCAAACTGTTCTGCGAGGCTGTGGCACCATTCATGACAAGCTGTCTGCCATCTTGGAAATGCGACCAGGATGGAAAGGATTGCTTAGTCTTGGGCCTATCCTCCGGCAACTTGTGGACCTTGTCACCCAATTGATTTATCAACTGCTTCAGGTCCTCCCCAAACAAGACTTCCCTTAAAGGGGATGGAACCCAATTGGGATTTGGTCGACACATCTGCCGGACAGATGCAGCGGAGGCCATAAGCCGAGACTAAATCCGCACCAAATCATACAAAGTGTCTGCTACATATGCGACCGATGTCTCCAAGCATTCTGCACTATTCCCTTCAACACTGGATGTTGCCTGACCACCTTGAAGCTGCTGCACCCAATGCAGACATGTATGTTGCATGAAACTGGAACAAATGGCTGCCCGTAAAATCAAAGCAGATACTCCAAAGATTCTCTTGAGATGGGCCTCCAGCTTGCAATCCTGAACATCTTTCAATGCCACAGCACCTGCCACAGGAATGTTTGTCTTTTTAGTGACCGCTGACACTGCCGCATCCACTTTTGGAATAGAAAAGAGTTCCAAGGTTTGCTCAGGCAAGGGATAAAGCTTCGACATACCTCACCCTACTCTCAGTCCGGCATCAGAAGTACTCCACTCCTAATCCACCATCTTTTTGTACGGACCTATGATAGGGGGAACGCTGATGGTGGACCCCAAAGCCTGTCCAGGACTGGATCTGCCCCATCCATGTCTGAATCTGTATGAGGGAGGTTTAACCCCAGCTCACTGAAGCCCTGAGGAATCAGAGGAGCTAATTCATCCCTCCAAAACAAACTAATAATCTTGGGATCGTCCCCTTTGGACTCTGGTACGGCCTCTGCATCGTCCCCTGGAACTGGGTAGTCCGTATCAGGATCTGGGGTCCCTGCCAATGCCACCTCCGAATCAAAGGAGGCCTCTGTGGAACCGATCAATCCCCCCCCCCCCCCTGGGCTGAGCAGACCTAGTCGCTGGCGTGGGAGCTCCTGGGGACGAAGGAGGGGGGGGACCAGACCTAACTGCTGGTACCAGAGGCCCTCCTGCTGCATCAAATACGTGCTGTGCAAAAATAAAATAAAATAAACTCTGGGGAAAAAGCACGGGGAGCTGATGACAGCAGCGACGCTCGAGTCACTCCGCTGTGTACAATTCTGGTCGCCTCATCTCAAAAAAGATATAATTGCGATAGAGAAGGTACAGAGAAAGGGCTACCAAAATGATAAGGGGAATGGAACAGCTCCCCTATGAAGAAAGGCTGAAGAGGTTAGGGCTGTTCAGCTTGGAGAAGAGACGGCTGAGGGGGGATATGATAGAGGTCTTTAAGATCATGAGACGTCTTGAACGAGTAGATGTGAATCTGTTATTTACTCTTTCGGATAGTAGAAAGACTAGGGGGCACTCCATGAAGTTAGCATGGGGCACATTTAAAACTAATCGGAGAAAGTTCTTTTTTACTCAACGCACAATTAAACTCTGGAATTTGTTGCCAGAGGATGTGGTTAGTGCAGTTAGTATAGCGGTGTTTAAAAAAGGATTGGATACGTTCTTGGAGGAGAAGTCAATTACCTGCTATTAAGTTCACTTAGAGAATAGCCACTGCCATTAACATGGAATAGACTTAGTTTTTGGGTACTTGCCAGGTTCTTATGGCCTGGATTGGCCACTGTTGGAAACAGGATGCTGGGCTTGATGGACCCTTGGTCTGACCCAATATGGCATGTTCTTATGTTCCCTGATGGTGGTAAACTTAGAGGCAATGCCTCACCTGTGCTTTCCTGCTCCTCCACAGAGCCCGGGTGAACCAGGGAAAGCCTCGGGGGAGAATTCCCCCGATCCCTCCAATGGCGCGGGTAGCACTGCCGAGGAAGCTAAAATGGCCACCTTTCACACGCCATCAGAGCCTGAGGGTCCGACATGGGAGGAGCTTTCCCCGGCAGGAACAGCACTCATCAGATCCAGCACTGATTCTCCGGTGTTTCGCTGGGGTTGGAAGCTGGGAGGGACAGTCACCGCCTGAAATGCATGCAGAACACAGGCCGAGGCGGCCTAATCGCATGGAAACAGAGACACACGCATGGCAGGCCCTACTGCGAACCATCACCACGTGGCGGGACCAAGTGCCTCCTACCAAGCACAACACCGCTGCAAAAATTCTCCCCTGACAATACAGGCCGCCCGTTAGAGCCCTAAAATCTTACCACTCAGCTCCAGCTGCTTCTTGTATTACTTTTTTTTTTTTTTAATTATTTATAACTTTAATAAACATCAAGTAGCTCCCCTCTCCTAAAGCTGAGGGGAGCTGTCCAGCTCAGCCCAGCCTGAAATAAGAGGCAGATCCAGAGCAGCTGACCAGAGCCAAAAAGCTGCCTAAGCGGCCTCGTGAAGGGAGGGATCTGGACCACCAGACTTACACCCCACAAATCACGCTGGAGCAAGCATACAAAGGTCACCGACTTCCAGCTCGTCCACCTCAACCAAACAGGGAAGGGTTCCCCCGGGAACCCTGTCCCATAGGAGGAAGGCTCTTAACAAGAAGAGAAATGGGCAAACGACAGAACTGCAGGTGGCAGTGCCAGTTAAACTTTCTCTGTCTCTATCTGCTGGCAGGGATGCATAAACCCAGGAGTCTGGACTGATCACCACGTGGTTAGGGCTGTTCTGGGAACACTAGCGTGTGTCATGTATAGACAGCATACTCTTGTCAAAGCTAATGTATAATTATAAAAAAAATATTTTGTTTAACTAAAGTTTTCTTGTTCAGTAAACTAGTCTAAAAATCAAATCATCTGAATTGCTGCTTTAAATTTTATTGAAAACTAAAAACTTTCTTTTAAAAAGAAAAGCATTCTCACTTCGAAAATATCTATTTAACTCAAACAATCCAAAACTCAAGTTTTTTCAAATTTCTTAACCATAATGACAAAGCTGTTAACTCTTCCCAGTAGACTTTGACTAGTGTAGCAGAAGGAAAGGAAATGAACAGGTAAGTCATAATTTTTCCTTGTCTCAGACTATACGGTCTCGTGTACACAGACAGTGAATTAGAATAATGAAAATAAGCTGCCTGTTGGTTCTTTAAATAAAAGTAACACTGAAGGCTTTTTGGTAGAGATGTGTTACTCCTTAAGGTCTTGGAAATTTCAAGAAAGCTGAACTTTTTTTTACTGTTTTCAGACAGGAATAAAAGAACTTGAAGGATCCAAAGCAAAGGCCTCCACTCTAGCAGGGGTCTGCCCTCTGTCCAAGTTGGGAGGGTTGCAGCCAACCCAGCAAAAATGCCCTCTGAGGTATCGGAGGCTGCAGATGAGTCAGAAGCTCTGCCCTATGAAGAAAGCCTTCAGGATGAGGATAAGGACGTGAGGTAGGGATGGTGCTGTAAGCCACTGATCATGGACCTCAGTCAGCAGATCAGCTGACCACATGTTAATGAGTGTTACCTTCTGTTTGTTCCAGGACCTGCTGTGCTAACATGCATTGGGCTTTATTCAGTAAAGGGGTCCGTCCCCCCCCATGAGTACAGAATGAGAAAAAGTATGTCTGCCATGTCATGTTAAATTCCACAATGTGTTGTGGAATTTAAATGGACTTCTTCAGCCTGACTGATATATTTACATGCTTGCTACCTTGCATCAGACAAGTTGATCATCTTTTGATTGAAGTCTCTCACAAATCAATAATCGTTATGCGACACACCTTGTTCTAACTGTGTACACTTAATGTGTGTTTTGCCTAGTCTCTACTTCCTTTCTGGTTTTCATGTTCTATGATCATACAGCAATACATGTTCTGGCATGCATGAAGGATAGGATGGGACCTTCAGACAGTTCTGTGGTCCATCCTGGAGGGGCTGGTGCACATGCAAGGGGCGGATCAGAGGAATTTTGCCATGTTTGCTTTTGTGTTGGACTAGTGATTTTTGTGACTCTCATGAATCTGAGTGTTTCTGTGAAAAAAAATTCATCTCTGAACTCGTGGGGGTGTTCATGTGCATCACTCATACAGACACACTGAGCCATTTCTAATGTTTCACATGAGGGGATATGTAAGGTGCTGGGAGACTGAAGAGTAAGGTGTGAAGAAAGGGAATTAATCTGCAGACATAGCACAAGATGATCCATGCAGAGGAATACCTTTCTGAAGGGAATTGGCACATGATTATAGAGCCTGTCACCTTTAGGTGACTGGTTTAAGTCTGATTTAGGGCAGTAGTGACTGAAATTGCTACCAGCTGCAAACCATTTGGGGAGCTCATGAGATGGTGGTCTTGGTCCAGTTCCCAGTGCACAGGTATCCACATCACTAATACTGCTTTTGCAATTTGGCACTAAATGATGCCCCAGCTGGCAGACTCAGCAGAGAGGCCAAAACTTGCACAGGCCTGGACACTGAATTGTAGAATTGGTGCACACTGGCAGTGCTGAATAGGGAAATCTATACTGTACCTGTTCTTAGGATAAATGGAGGATTAGTTTTTAGTGCTGTCAATCTGGTGCGTTTCTCAAAATTTATTTTTGAATGAAAAAACACAAAATGTTTCTGTAAGCACATGTCCACTGTTTTTTTGCAGCCCCACAGACCTGTCAGAGCTGCTGAAAGAAGGAACCAAGGAATCACATGATCGGGCACAAAATACCCCGTTTGTCAAAGACTTCTTAAAAGGCCGCATTAAGAAGGAGATTTTCAAGGTTGGAGATTCTCAAAAATTCTTCTAATGCTTTAAGTCTAGAGAGAATGACATAAACATAACGGTAGATAAAGGACACACAGGCTATCTACATCTCCTGTCCAACTTTGTAGTTCCTTCCTCTCCCAGTAATATTCCCATGCTTTCTTGAATTCAGATACTATCCTTGTCTCTACCACCGATAAACACAGAGAAGGATCGGTAAAACAGGAACTTTTTATTAAATCTTTGCCCGACTCTGGCCGAGTTTCGCTCCTCTCAGAGCTGCCTCAGGGGCTACATTAAACACATCTGTTGACTCCTCCACGTGCACACTACTTTTGAAAGTTATTATGGGATATTGATAGTTTATAATGCATTAAAAGGTCTAACAAAGTATAAGAAGTATACTTATTTATTATTATATTTATTATTATTTATTATTATACATTTACTAGACTTTTATCACTTATGACCTTCATTACTATGTAATCCAATCCAATTCTTATCTACCTTGATTACTATGTAATTAAAATTGTATATTTAGTTTTTCTTCTCATTGACTATTACTTAAAGTTGCTTAAATGTTCATTGTTCCATGTAAGGCCGTCTGGCAAGTTTTTGTTCTTTGCAAACCGGTTTGATTTGCATCTAATGTAGGAAGATCGGTATAAAAAAAAACAATAAATAAATAAATATTTCTTGAATCCACACTGCAGCATGGAGTAGAATACGCCACAGTATCGATTCAAGAAATAAGTATACTTCTTATACTTAGTTTATAATGCACTAAAAGGTCCAACAATCAATAGCAGGTAAGGAATAATTTTCTTTTCCCTGAACGTACCCGGATCAGTCCAGACAGTGGGATGTACCAAAGCTTCCCTATGTGTAGGGTGGGCCCCGGATAGCCCTGCTCGAATGACCTGATTGCCAAAGGAGCCAAATGTCGGTGGCTGTAGATTCAAGCGATGGTGCCGAGCAAAAGTGTGCAGAGATTTCCTGCTAGCTGCACAGCATATCTCCTGAGGTGAGACAGACTGGCTCTCCACCCAGGAAGCTGCTTGAGCTCTGAGTGAATGGGCCTTGATGCCCAGTGGAGTCTGTCAGCCAGCACCGATGTCCTCCTTCTTGGGAACTATGAAGTAGATCGAATAATGGCCTGACCCTTCTTCTGTCGGAGGCACCGGGAGAATTGCCCCGAAGGCCAAAAGCCGGTCGAGCGTCTGACGTACTATGTGTTACTTCTTCAGTGGTCCGCAGGGAGAGAAGAGAAACCGGTCTCTTAGGGGTCGAGCAAATTCTAATATGTACCCATGCTTTAGAATATCTAGGACCCACTGATCCGAGGTAATCTTGACCCACTCCTCGTAGAAGAGGGCGAGATGTCCCCCCATCCTGGGATCAAAGAGTGGGCTGGCACGCCTTCATTGTGAAGATTTGGAAGCTGCTCCCTGAGCGAGGCTATCCCTAGCTGGCCTCCGGCCTCGAAAGGAATGAGACCAGGACTGGGAATGAGAGGAAGGCGATCTATGCGCGGCCGGTCTTGATTGTCAAACGCCGTTGGCCCTTGAAACGGCTTCTGGTAGAACTGAACGTCCTGGAAATTCATGGACGATACTCCGGAAGCTTGTGCACTCTATTCTCTCCGAGGGACTTGATGATCTGTTCCAGATCATCACCAAAGAACAATTTCCCTTTAAAGGGCAGAGACCCCAACTGCGTCTTGGAAGAGGAATCCATGGACCAGTTTCTGAGCCAGAGGAGGCGTCGAGCCGAAACTGCTGAAACCATGGACCTGGCCAGCACACGGAGAAGGTCATAGAGAGCATCAGCTCCATAAGCTATTACGGCTTCCAGCTGCTCCACCTGTTGCACTTCCTCAGGAGGAAGCTCCTGTGTACTGAACAGTTGTTGAACCCACCAGAGACCGGCCCGTTGTGTGAGGGAGCTACATACCACAGCTCTGACCTCCAAAGCAGAGACGTCAAACACTCTCCTTGAGCTTTCTGTCCTGTAGATCTCTCAGGGTGGCTCCGCCAGTCACCGGAATAGTTGTTCTTTTTGTCACTGCAGACACAGACGCATCCACCTTGGGTACTTTGAGATCCAGGAAATCGTCGGGGAGAGAGTATAGCTTATCCATAGCTCTGCCTACCCTCAGAGGCCTCAGGGAAATCCCATTCTCTGGACAATAACTGAAGAAGCATAGGATGAGAAGGAAACGCCCTCACTGGTGGACGTAGGCTGGCCAGGATGAGGTCCCCTTTCTTCGCCGCTGGACTAGGCCCAGGGGGGGGTCCTGTGGAGCCTCAATATCCAATTCTCGGAGAACATGTGGGATGAGAAGATCCAACTCATCCCTCTGGTAGAGGCGCAGCATTCTCTGGTCATCTCCTTCCAGCGAAACAGAAGGAGAGGGATCATCCAGGTCGGGATCTGGAAGAGGACCCGCGGCAGAGGATCTGGACTCACCGGATGAGGAACTACCCGAACCCTGGAAGATCCTTGAGTAGCTCCTGCCCCTGGGATCCCTGCTCCTTGAGGACCTAGTGGATTAGACATCCTGCTCACCTTGGGAGGAGGGGGCCCTGATGTTGAATCCTGCTGCTGTTCCAATCTTGCCAGATAGGCATTATGAAGTAAGAGTACGAAGTCCGTAGAAAAGAGGCCAGGAAGAGGTCCCGAGGGGGAGGCACCAAAGGAGGTTCCCCTGAAGGTGATTCTGGGTCCAAAGGGTGAATGAGAGTTAGGATTGGCGGTAACTGTGAAAATCCGGCGTCAGAATCATCTCCTGGCTGTGCTGGAGCAGCCGGCTCTTCACCCAAAATGGCCGCCATTCCCACGCTAGATGGGATTGTGGCCGGCCTGTGCACACTGAGGCGCGCCTTGGAGCGCGAAACAGACTGTCCTGCCAGCTGCGAGGGACCCTCCCCACCAGGGGGCGCCTCGTGCACACCCCTTCACGGGAGAGCCTCGATCTGCGCTCTCCACAGGCCGAGCAAGTCGAGGAGTGCAGCATGGGGGCGGGGGTGGAGCTGAAAGAAAATCAAGCCAGCTCGGGGCTGCGAGGAGCGGGTAAACACAAAACTCCGCTTAAGACCCATACGACTCTCCCAGACTGAAAAATGCCTTTTTAAAATTAACACAGAGGAATAACGCGTCTCTGTGAATGCTGCCCTGAGGCATACGACATCTCAGGGCAGCGGGTCAGGTCGCAACAACGGGGGAGAGGTTGGACCACCAACATGCACGCCAGGGAGTCTAAAGTCAACAACTAGACCTGTGAAGCAAAAAAGGTACAAACCTACCCCCAAAATATATACAGGCTAACACAGGGTAGAGAAAACTGTAAAACAGTTATGCCAGCAAGTTACAAGTCGCTAGGACTTAGAGCCAAAAGTTAAGTTAAGCTTCTTTTTTTTTTAATAAACTTTATCAACTTGATCCATCCAAAGGTAAGAATTAAGCCAAGAAATAGAGAAGGAATCAATAAATCTAGCTTTCTAGAAATTTACAGGGGAATCAGAGGTTCAACCACTTTCATCTGCTGGAGTCAGAAAAAAGACTGAAGGAAAGTAGAGGGTGCACCAGCTTATAAGGGGGCGCCCTTCAAGTTTTTCTCTAACTCAATCTTCTGGAAGGGGGACACAACCCACTGTCTGGACTGATCCGGGTACGTACAGGGAACCCCTCTTTCCTCAGCGTGAACGCTACCGCTACCCTTTGCCTCTTTCAGGTTCCTTGTTCCTCTCCTTCCTACCTTTTTTTGGTTCTTTGGGCTGTGGCAGGACAGCAAAATGGGAACACAGTGAGGATGTATTTTTGGTCCTGTGTTTCTCCTTCCTAGCAGGAAACCTGCAGGAAAGAGGAAGCAGCATCTATGGGGCCCTGGGAGAATGTGCTCTCTGTGTCCCTTTACTGCTGGCCTTCTGTTGCCCCAGAAGTGGGAGAACGGGACTTAGTTTGCTGCTAGATGGCTGTGCCAGACTGTGGTCTCTCTTCCTAATCCCCAGTGGGCAGAGCATGCTGGGTACCTGGTTATTCATGTGCCATTATGCTTTTGACTGGCCTGCTTAGTATTTTTATTTATTTATTATTTTTATATACAGACATTCGATCTGAGATCACAGCGGTTTACATTCAGGTACTGTAGGTATTTCCCTATCCCCAGAGGGCTTAGTAGGGCTCTGCGCCCTCTCCCATTCATCCCAAATGGAACATTTACTTTTATACTATTTCTTTAATCTTTTCATTCCTCTTCCCTTCTGTTTCTGTATTTAATTCCTTCCATCTCTCTCCCCTCTGGTTTTTCTTTTCTTTCCTCCTTCTTTTTTCTCATTTTCCTCTTGCTAACCTTTAAATCACTCCCCAGTCACGCTGTGTCAGGGCAGGGTGGTAGCACAGACCATGAATGAGGGTGAGGGGTGTAGGAAAGGAAGGGTTTTTTTTGTACCTTTCTTTCCTACACTAGGAAAGGCTCTGATGACTGCAGACCTCTATGCCTATGGGCAGGGGATGGGAGAGAAACAAGCTGTTCATCTTTTTTCTCCTGCTTTCTCTCTCTCCCTGAATCTTCCTTTTGGAGTGGAGGAACCACCTAATAGCGCAGCGGGCTGCAAACCAGGGAAGACGGGGTTGAAATCCCACTGCTGCTCCTTGTGAACTTGGCCAAGTCACTTCACCCTTCCTTGCCTCAGGGCCTGATTTATTAAGCGTTGTTCCCATAGATACAGCCCTCTGGGGATAGGGAAATCCCTATAGTTCCTGAATGTAATCCCCTTCAAGTGTCTGAAAGGCAGAATATAAACCATATAAATTGAACTTGAATGTCTGTATCTGTCCCCTGCATTTGTCTGTCTCCCCTCCTCTTTCTTTCCTTCTCTAGTTTTTTGTTTTTTTTTTAGCACACCCTCCTCTTTGTCTGTTAGTGGCAGTGGCAGTACCAGTCTCTGTGGGGTATTATTCATGTACATAGTTATTTTAGGAAGGAACATACTCGTACAAATTCTTTTCTACAGCACAGGGCATTTAAGCAGTTTGTGCCAAGTGAATAGCAGCATCTAAGACATTAATCAAGGTCTCCAGATTTGAGCACTAACCTCTGACTGTGCTATTCTGAAATACTTGGCTGTCATGTTGAAAAATCTCTGTATAGTGTTGATCATGTTTGTATAAATGCTGAATATTGTTACGCTGTTCCAAGTGCTTTTCAAGGCCCTTAACAATGTATCTTTATGTACTTAGCTGGCCACAGCAGCTCTGTACTTTACATATTCTGCCATGGAAGAGGAGATTGAGCGGAACAAGGACCACCCTGCCTTTGCACCCCTGTACTTCCCACAGGAACTGCATCGGACTGATGCACTGATGATGGACTTGGAGTACTTCTACGGGGAAGACTGGAAGGACAAGATTCAGTGTTCTCAGGCAACCAAGCAATATATAGAACGAATCCATCACCTAGGGCATCATGAACCAGAGCTGTTGGTAGCTCATGCTTACACACGTTATATGGGGGACCTCTCAGGGGGACAGGTGCTAAGGAAGGTGGCACAGAGGGCCCTGCATTTGCCCAACACGGGGGAAGGAATCCAGTTCTACTGTTTTGATGATGTTTCCAATTCCCAGCAGTTCAAGCAGCTGTACAGGGCAAGATTGAACACGCTTGATCTGGACAAGAGCACCAAGGCAAGGATTGTAGAGGAAGCCACCAAGGTGTTTCAGTACAATATGCAGGTATCATTTAATTTTAGTCCAACTCTGTTTTATTTATAAGGCAGTCTGATTATTTTAGTTAGGTTAGACTTTTTGGAGTCAGGAGTGTGTTTATGTATGTATAATGTTAGGTTTGATCAGATTTAACGTAGATTTGATTGCAGTTTTAGGTATATTTTTATAATGTTTTATGTTATGTATGATGGATGTTAATTTTATTTTGTTAGAGCTGCTAGTTGGATGGGAAGTTGGGGAGTTGTTTCCTTGTTTTTACTGACATTGGCTCTTGACACGGTAAAGAACCAGACTGCACTGTGTCACCTCTGGTGATGGTGGTTGTTTAAAAAGAAGAAAATTATTCTGTAACCACCTTGATATTTTTCGAAGGGCAGTATATCAAATAAATAAAATAATATCCAACAGCAAGCAACTAGAGAGAATTTACCCCTGGAGATTTCCTAGCCCTACCTTGAACTGCAATAGATGATTCTGGTGTCAAATACTTGCCCTTTAAACACTTCTGAAATTTACTGCACTAAATTAGACAGGTGACAATGTTTGTGGTCCTGCTTTTCAAGTAGTCTATAATTTTAACCTCTGTGAAATGCATTTGTATTCAGCAACAATTGTTAGTAGGTGTTTATAATATTTGCTCCATCATTGTAGTGTTTTGCTTCCTGCTGCAGGTTTTCGAAGAATTGGAAATACTTGGTTCAACATTAAAGGAAGAGATCCAAGATGGAGGACTGCCAGTGCATGAAGGAACAGGGGATACCCGCAAGTGTCCATACTATGCTGCTAAACAAGGTAGCTTGCATTTGGTGGTTTTATTTTGAATAACTGTATTTTGTTTGGATCAAAGGAATTGCAGCCAGGGGTCAAATTTGAAGTGTTTATCTCCTGGGCATGAAGCTGCCTTTCCTTTTTTTCTTCAAAAAATCCTCTTCCCAGAGCAGAAACCCTGCCTCCATGTTCCTCTTCTTCTGGTCCCTTCTACCATATTGGAAGAGGTTGCAGGATCTTCTGAGCAAGAGCAGTCCCCATTTCACTCCTGGCACGTTTGAGGCAAAAGAGATCATGATGCAATCTGGCATCATTTGATGCTGCAGAGGCAGCAGGGTAGGAGTGACTGGGGATCGTTCCTGCCCAGAAGACCCTGGGACCACTCAGAGATAGCAGGGTCCTAGGGAACAAGGGTACAGGATAAGGGGAAGGGGAAGGTTCTGCTTCAGGAAGGATTTCCTGCTTGGGGGTGTTTCAGGTTTCCTCTTTGTGGGGGTTGGGTTACTTTTGGCTGTCACAGGCCCTTTAGGGGAGAGTGGGACAAGAAGACGGGTGGCTAACATTTTAGAAGCCAGTAATGTAGATGCACTCCTGCTGCTGGTAACTCATGCTTCACTAGCTGTAGGAAAATCCACAGCATTTACTTAGTGCAGAAAATAATAAATCTTATGTTGACATAGGGCCTAATTTCTAGTGAGTTACTTGGGATTAGCTGAGGGAGGAAGAATGGGGGAAAGGCCTGGGTAGTTGTGAGTTAAGTCTCATAAACCATGGATAGTTGCCAATGAAAGCTCGAGCCACTGGAGCCTAAAAAAGGCTGGTCATGATTTCAACCGGAAGCCCAAAAGAGCAGGAGGAAACTGCTGCTGCCCGCCTCCCTCCCTCCCACTACCCAAAAAGAAATCAGTTAAGATTTAAAAGCAAAAGACAAAGGAGGCAAAACTGCACCAAAAATGACCGTGCATGATTAGTTCATGGCGGTGACATTACACGATTTGGACTAATTCATGAAATAATTTGTGACTCTTGCTAATGTAACCAACTATTTCCAGTTGTTAGGGGGAACTTCTAGAGCCATTTCAATACGGCTGATTTGGCCTTTTAAATTTAGAATTGGTAAATACATACCTGCCCAACCACCTGATTCTGACGGACGCCCGCTCTCCCGGCGCGCGCACCGGCCACTCGCCGCTGCGCTCGATACAGTATGAAAATGAGGTGGTGCGGTAGAAACGGGCAAAAGGAGGCGCTAGGGATACTAGCGTGTCCATAGTGCCTCCTTTTTAGCCCGGAGCGGCGGCTGTCAGCAGGTTTGACAGCCGATGCTCAATTTTGCCGGCATCGGTTCTCGAGCCCGCTGACAGCCACAGGCTCGGAAACCGGACGCAGGCAAAATTGAATGTCCAGTTTTCGGCCCGACAGCTGCCGGCCCATTTTACATTTTTTTTTTTCTTTTTTACACCCTTCGGGACCTCCGACTTAATATCGCTATGATATTAAGTCGGAGAGTGCACAGAAAAGCAGTTTTTACTGCTTTTCTGTGCACTTTCCCGGTGCCGGCAGAAACTAGCGCCGACCTTTTGGGTAGGCACTAATTTCTTAAAGTAAAATGTGCGGCTCGGCTGCACATTTTACTTTCTGTATCGTGGGGAATACCTAATAGGGCCATCAACATGCATTTGCATGTTGCGGGCGCTATTAGGTGCCGCGGGTTGGACGCACGATTTCCGCCCCTTAGTGAATAAGGGGTAAGGGAAAACGTGCGTCCGTCGGAGCGCACTGTACTGTATTGGCCTGAAAATGAGGTGCGTGCGTGGGAGGGAGGGCTCCATTACCAAAGAAGGGGTCTTCTAACACAAGGGTGCGCAAACATTTTGAGCCACATGGAGACCCCACACACAGAGTTGCTCCAGTGCCCAGAGAGATATAGATACCCCACACTCGGGCAGGCACACAGACACCTATAATACCACTCCTAGACAGAAAGACACATACGCCATGCACCTCAGTGTTAAGGGCTGGAAAACTTTTCAAGACTTTGGTGCCAGCCAAAATATCTTAGGAACTGAGACACTCCTTCCTACCCTATTCAACTTTTTTTTTTTTTTTTCAAGTTATGATTTGCTTCTTTAACTTTTTTTTATATTCTTCTTGCCTTTATTCTCTTCCCTCTCTCCACCACTTCATTTTCTCTGGCTTCTTTACCCATTTCCCCCTCCTCCCTCACCACTTCTTTTCCCTGAGGCAGGTGGCAGCAGGAACAGCTGGGCTGAGGCCTCAGGGGTGGCAGCTCTTCATGGGGTATGGAACACTCCAGTAACTCTTACCATGTCCAGTTTGGCGCAGAATGAGCGGCTCCCCACTTGGGCCCGCCACAGCAGGAAGCAACTCCTCTCCTCAGCCGACTGAACCATGTGGCAGGATTACAATGTCATATGTTCTGGCTGCTCTCCTGATATTGCAGTGCATCCATGGCTTTGAGACTTGACAATGTAGCCATTTTTTTTTTTCCCATGATTGGGCAGCTAGCCTGCCCCTTCAGGATTGTTCATGCCCCCATAGTTTGCTTTCCCCTGTTCTAAATAACCAATAGGCTTCCTCCCAAGTCAGTGTGTTGAATGTCTGCTAGGCAGACTTGACCTACTGAGCAGACAGCCCTAGTCTCCAGAAGAGAACCAGGCTGTCTACTCTCCCTCCAACCATGCCCAGGGCAGAGTGTTGCAGCTACTCCTGGGCTAGCTCTGATGCAATGTTTCTAGGGCTTCCCTTTCTAGTTATGTTAAAGATCTGCTGTCTCTGTTTTCAGGTGCCAGTGAAACATCTGGATGTCCTTTCCATGCTGCCCTCTCTGTACTTAGACTCCCTGCTGTGCAGTTCCTCTTTGCTGCCTCTGTTGCTACGGCAGCGGGAGTTCTTGCCTGGTACCTGATGTGAAGGATCAGTAATGGTTAAAGAAGATGCACGCTAAAGACTTTTTAAGGACTAATTGATGCTTTCTTGACATTCCTATGCAGGATTTATAGTAAGTTTCCCTCCTAATGCACCAGGGATGACACTCTGTGAATGGCGCATAATTAAGGGCATTAGGTGGCTTCAGAAATGGATGGTTAAACATAATCTGATTGGCTGATGTATTGCTTATGTAAAGTCATAGGTGTGTTATGCCTCATGGCAGCACTGCTGTGACATCAAAAATTTATATCAAATGAAATCCATAAAAATCTGTAGTATAATAGCTTTGAGTAAATCCTGCTACTGCTTTATCTAACATTACAACCCTTTTCAATATGTAGTTTTGTATTTCTTTATGTATCCACTATATGATGGTGCGGCCAGATGTAGTACTTTGTCCCTGCCATGGCATGCAACTATAGAGCCCCTCATCCTTAGAACTGGAAGGCCTGGGGCATTGGTACAGGAACGTAGAGCCTTTTCATTTCTAGGACTGGATGGCTCAGGAACTGGCGACGGGCCAGAGAGCGAATGGGATAGGAACACAGAGCTTCTTATAGGGGGGACTGGCACAGGAGTGCAGAGCTTCTCCCTTCTGGGTTAGGATGGCTCTGGATGTGGCACAAGGCCACCGAACCTTTCAATTCTAGAATTAGATTGGAAAAGGGATTGCACAGCCTGGCTGGAGGGTAGAAGGGCCATTTTACAGGTGCCAACATTGTATTCACAGTGGAATAAGCAGAAGAAGGTCTGTCTTATGTGGCATCTGACTTCCTGCTCGTGATCACTGTAAATAAATAACTGAAGTAGGCCCAGTGGTTAAGTGGGAAGCAGTTACAGCAAATATTGTCTTCCTTTATTTACATATTTTTCTACACTGTCTATTGGAGGACTGTACTAAGCAGATAAAAGCAAAAGATAAGTCAGTTAAAGTTAAAACATCTCATCCATAATAAATAATTAATACATGAGATTTCAGTGAAAGCCAGCTGAAACTAGTGAGCTTTTAACTGTTTGTTTTCTAAAGTGCAGCAGCTGTCTACTTTTTGGTTCTGCGTGATGTTGTAGATACCTGCACACAGCACCCTTCCTAGAAGTAGATTGACATTTTATAAAGTCAGTATGGGTTCTGACCGGAATCTCTTTGCAATTAGCCTGACTGTCATTTCTACTGTGATGACCTTGGTGCCCTTGCTTTTAGCTTTAGATTCAAATCATTGGCTGGGCAGTCTGGATCAGAAAAGCTTTAATGCAGTTAGTGAAACTAAGGCTGGAGATGTGGATGGGATTATTCAGGTAAAAATGTGTAATTCAGGTTTGGGTCCTACACTTGGATAGCAGGGGAGGGTTGGGAACTTTTTTTTTTTTTGTTGCAATGGCACGTTTTGTAATTTCTGCAGAATAAAAGCCCATGCCATGTAATTCAATATGCAACTACTGCTTGCTTGCAACAGTCACACCTTACCACAAGCTGCTGCTCTTGCTACAGTGCCCAGCCCAAGATGTCACAGGAAGTGTCACTGTCCCTGGAAGCATTTTGCACAGCCTGCTTTATGTGACTTAACGCTTTAATGCATTAATAATGACTAACAGGGAAAGCCTTTTCAGAGCATAGTGCCTTGTTGTAAGGGTTGAGAATCTGCGCTTTTACTTGAAATACCTAATCCTGCCTGGTCTTAGTGGTCAGGTGCTGCTTTTCTCCTCTATCACTTAGTGACATGTGAAAACAAAAACTTACAAACCATGTTCAGTTATTTGCAGGGTGCTTGGGCCTGAACTCCATTGCTATAACTGCCCACTGTTCCTACAGCCATTCATGACAGTGACAGCCTGAAATTAAAGTCCTCGTTGACACAGTGCTATATTTTCCTTTCTTGTTACTTAACAGATGAAGTTGCTCAGTGCTGTATCTTTATTTAGCCCGTATCTGCCCCATCATGGAGGTGGTGAGAAGAGAGCACACGTTCTCACTACATCCTGTTTTCAAGGGCTGTGTGAGAGGTGCTGGAGGGAAGATGCTCTTGGGTCCTGCTCCAGAGCTCAGCACTGAATGGTTAGACCTCAGCCCTTAGGCAGCAGGGGCATGTGTAGTCACCTAGGACATTAGGGGTGGAAGAATAGAGAGGTTACAAATGTCTAAGACTGCAGCTGTGAAAACTAAGGGCTAGATTAGACAATAAAAGGGAGTCACAATGAAGGACAGATGCAAACACTTGAAACAATAGATTTTTGTATTCACTCTTTTAAGCAAATCCCAGATGGGATGTATTACTAAAACATATTGTAAGATGCCAGGCTTTTTGTCTTTCATATTCTTGAAGGGTGGAAGCTGTAACAATATACCAAAATATCCTGGGTACAAAATTGTGGAATATTTTACTTCTAAAATTAGTTTATACACAGAGCAAATGATTGATTTGGGCAATAGTATTTACAAAGTGTTGTTACTACAGTGCAAGATTAAACACATAGTTATAAAGTCCTTTCCAGGAGCTTACAGTCATAGCTGGAGTACTGAGACTTGCTGCAAGTTGTATAAGGAGTAAGTAGCAACACTGGAGTTAAACCAGTCTTCTGGTGATGGTTCTCACCTTACAGACTATAGCTAACCAGAACCATGCACCTCGCCGCAGCTAGGGGTTACCCATCTGGATAGGTTGGTGCTGGAGCAGAGGTGAGCGAGAGAGGATACGATCGCAGTGCAAGGATCAGTTGGAGAAGCTGTTTGCAGTGGGTAATACAGGAGAAACCGCAGAAGGGAATGCTTAGAAGCTACTGTGTTAAGGAAGAGCTCTTGATCGGTTAGAGGAAGGAGACCTGCACTTTCACTGGACAGAAAATGAAAATGTCCAGTGCTGTTATATTATAAAGTGGATAATTTGTTGAGCCTATACTGTATTAATAAACATGGGGGAAAGTATCAGGTGATAAGACTCATGCTAAATCCAATTCAGGGACTTAGGCTAAAGCCTCCTTTACAAGAACTAATCCACAGGTTTGTATGCAGCTCAAAGGCAGGAGAGAAGTGGAAAAATAACTCTCTGAAAAAATGGTTGGTGCATGCATTCATTTAAAAACACTCAAACTCTGTTCATAATTGCATGTTTAAACATCAAAAAACACCCAAAAAAGAAAAAAAAATATATATATATATACACACACACGAGCTGTGGCTGGAGTCTAAGCTTTTTGTTTGTAGATTAGATTAAGAGGGTTTCCCGTTGTCATTTTGGTATCTCTTTGCCAGAGTGACCTGGCCAAGAAGCAACTGCAATCTGTTACAAGACTACTGCTCTGAATTTTTTTTCTAATTAGTATCTCGCTTCAAAATGTTAGTACAGTGATAGTTGATTAATGCCCAATATCCAATTGGTAATATATAGTTAAAATGTTGATCTGGCTGAAAGAAGGTCAGGTATCCATTCTGCCGAGCCTGCTGATTGGCTCTCAGAGTGGGGTAATCCAGGGGCAAGTGACAAAACACTGCACCGCTGAAGCTATGAAAAAAAACTTTTGTGCCCTAAAAAATGGCAAACATCTCAAGCTCCAGCCTAGCACTTTTACCTAAGTAGCTGTATATCATACTGACCGCTTATTTTGGATGATTTTTAGAAGAAACAAAGTTAAGGTCTGATTCACAAAGACTTTTTTCCTACTTTGGGTGTAGGGGAAAAGAGATTGATAATCAGTAACCTTAATGTTATATTCATAACTTATCTGCTGGCACATTATTCCATAAATTCAAAAATCCCTTCCTTTGGAAGGGATGGAATCAGTTACTCCTTATTCCTCTAGGATGTGCCCTTGTTTTGATTGTAGCTACTTCAGTAAATATCTAATGTGCAAAACGTGAGTGAAAATTAACACTATAAAAACAATGTTGTATAAGTGTTGGGAGGCATCCCCAAGGAGCAAACACACAGCACTGTAAATACCTAATGTGCAAAATATGAGTGGAAAACCAAAACAAAACCCCCCAAAACTCCTTGGGAGTTTTACATTAGCTACTTCAGTAAAAACATCACCTGCAGGTCAGCCCTGTGCTAATGTGATGTGGAAGACCTGGGTTTAATTTCCAAACTCCATTGCTCTTGCCTGGGCTGGCTGGGACAGGAGTGCTGTAGTGGCAGTGTTCACAGCCCCCAGGGAGAAGGGAAGGCCAGCCCTTGTGCAATGATGGCAACTAGTGCTTGGAGATGGGCTACAAATGGCCATCATTGTGCATGACTCTGGCTCCTGTACAAGGACTGTCACTGAAATGGCTTGGCAAGGGCTGGTGCTAAAAGGTTAGGAAAAAAGTAGGGGAATAGCCCTGTGTGTTGGAAATAACAGATGCAATAGAAGCTGATAAAATTGAGCTGGAAGCCCAAGAGCAGAAATGGTCAGGCCAAAAATACAATTAAAAAAAAAAAATCAGAGTTGTGGAGGGTGCTTTTATATGTTTGTATAATGTGATTAAATCTTTCCTGTATCTTTTAACAATGCAAAATATCAGGGACAAAATCTTTACTACATCTACTCTTGGAAGGTTATGGGATGCCACCGTGGGAAGAAGCTACCCACTTGCTTCTGTGATAAGGGTCTTATCAGAGAGTCAAGATGGCCACCACCCAGGAAGCACACTGAAGGTTGCTCTCAGGTTGTTCCTTTTTTTTCCTGGAATATTATTGCCTTACCATGCCTCATAAAAAAAAAAAAAAAAAAAAAGGCACGGATTAGAGACAATACTGTCTCTTCTCCTATACAAGTCTGTCATCAGCCTCGGATTGACTTTTTTGCAGCTTCACAGTTAACCCCGCTGGGAGATGCAGCTGCTGTGAACACCAACTCAGACCGGGAACTGCGACCCCGGCTGAAGGAATATCTTTGAGCCCTGGCACACCTATACCACCACCTACCCCTCCGCTTGCCGGTTTGCCATCATGGCAGGACCCCCTATCGTTTACAGCTGGATCAGGGGGTGAGAAATGTCAGTGGAAGATCTTGAGCAGGAGGTCCCAGAGAGAGAAGGGGGCGGTGTTTCCTGCTACACCCACTGAAAGTCCTGGCCGGACCTTAGCTTTAGCCGACGTACCTGGAGCCTCAGGAATTGGGGAAGGTGGTGTTCCCCTAGGAGCAGGAGATTTTGATTCAAAGGTTCATTCAATACCGAGAACTCCTCTGACAAAACCTGCCATAATTATAATGGACTCTCTATGGTTTGCACTAGTATCTTTGGAGTCTGTGATAACTACATTGACAAATATAACTTTGGACACTAATCAATGATTGTCTACTGCTAATATAGTTAAGAATTCTGGTGAGATAGTTGAACAGATGAATACTCATTTATTTGCTGTAGAGAATATACAACAAGGACTAGGCAGAATTTGTTCATGCCAAAAAACTTGAAAATATTGAAAATGTTTGAAGCACTGAAGTTGCAGGTTATTAATTTTCATGTTAATCAGATAACACCTCTTGAAATGTTTAATGGAGAAATTACCTGATAATTTCATTTTTCTCAGTGTAGAGATGGACTCAGGACCAATCGGTATAGTGTACTCCTGATAGCAGATAGAAGACAGATTTCAAAGCTGACGTCAACCTACATATACCTGTGCAGGAAGCTCAGCTCTTCAGTATTCTCCTCAAAAAGCAATTGTGGATGTATGTGTGCTTTAATAACTTGATTAACTAGGACTGGTTCAACTGATTTCCAGTTGGAGACCTCCAACGCACTCAACTAAATAATGCCAACACCTGGCAATGATGGGTGCCTAGAACTGGGGGTAATACCTGGCTTCCCTGTGTATGTCTTGTTCTCTGGGTTTGTCACCCAAGCTTCCCTGATTCTGGGGAAGCTGTGGGCAGGGTGCTGACTCTGTCTACACTAAAGAAAACAAAATTAGCAGGTAAGTAATTTGTCCATTTCCTAGCGTGTAGCCAGATAGACTCAGGATCAATGGTATGTACGAAAGCTACTCCCGAACAGGGCAGGAGACTGCCCGTGGCCCACTTAATTCTGCCCTTGCAAATGTTGTGTCCTCTAGCGCCTGGACATCCAGGCGGTAGAACCTAGAGAAGGTGGTTATGGAGGACCATGTCGCCGCCTAACGGATCCCTGCAGGCGACAGCATCTTGGTTTCCGCCCAGGTCACTGTCTGGGCCCTTGTTGAATGGGCCTTGACTTGCAGAGGTGGGGGCTTCTCTGCCTCTACATAGGCCACCTTGATTATTTCTTTGATCCAGCAGGCTACAGTTGGCTTCGAGGCCACTTCCCCATTTCTTCCAGCTATGAAGGATGAATAGGTGGTCAGTCTTTTGCACAGATTCCAATCTTTCCAGGTATCTGACTAGGAGTCTGCCGCTGTTAAGATAACTAAGAAGGTGCGAGTCTTCCGTGTCCTTATGTTCATCTGGAGAGGGCAGCGAGATGGTTTGGTTTAGATGAAAGTGAGAAACTACTGTGGGTAGGAAAGAGGGTACAGTGTGTAGCTGTATGGCTCCTAGTGTGAACCTGAGGAACAGTTCCTGACAGGATAGCGCTTGAAGCTCTGAGATGCGACAGGCTGAACATAGTGCCACTAGGAATGCAGTCTTTAAGGTCAGGAGTAGTAGTGAGAAGACAGCATGTTGCTCTGAAAGAAGGAAGTCTAGTACTAGATTGAGATTCCATAAGGGCACCAGCCACTTTAATGGTAGTCTGATTTGTTTGACCCCTCTCAGGAAGTGGGAAACATCTGGATGGGTTGATAGACTGATGCCATCCACTTTGGCTCTGAAGCAGGCCAGCACAGCCACCTGAACCTTAAGGGAATTGAGAGACAAACCCTTCTTCAAGCCATCCAGCAGAAATTCCAGGATCATGGGAATTTTGACTGTCTACAGAAGGATCTCACTGTCCTCGCACCAGGCTTCAAATATTCTCCATATTCATATGTAAGCTAATGATGTGGAGAACTTGCTTGCTCAAAGCAAGGTGTCAATCACTGCCTTAGAGTATCTGCTTTTCTTCAGGCGCGTCCTCTCGAGGGCCAGACCGTAAGAGAGAATAGAGTTGGGTCTTTGAGGAGGATCAGTCCTTGCCGGAGAAGGTCCCTGTGTGGAAGTAGGCACAGAGGGTTTCCTGCCAGAAGTCTTCACATGTCTGTGTACGATGGCCTTCTTGGCCAGTCTGGGGCCACTAAAAATACTAGAGTCCCTGGGGTGTTCTCTCTCACGGATGATCCTGCCCAGTAGTGGCCATGGGGGGAAAGCATACAGCAGGTCTTCCTATGGCCAGGTCTGGATGAGGGCGTCTTCCCCAAGGATTGCAGATCCCATCTGTGGCTGAAGAACTTAGGTGTTGGACCAGGTTGCCAATAGATCCATGGCTGGGGTTCCCCAGCGGTTTACTATCAACTGGAAGGCTGTGGTAGACAGCATCCATTCCCCTGGGTCTAGGCTCCCTCTGTGGAGGTAGTCTGCAGAAACATTGTCTTTTGCCATGATGTGGGAGGCTGAGATCCATTGCAGGTTTGTTTCTGCCCATGCCATGAGGGGGGTCTATCTCAAGGGACACTTGTTGGTTTGTCTGGTTCCTCCCTGGTGGTTGATATAGGCAACTGTTTGTGGCATTGTCCGACATGACTGACATATTCGCCCCAGAGTCTGTGGCCAAATCATAGGAAGGCTAGTCTGACTGCTCAGGCTTCCAGTCGGTTTGTTACATCCCGCCTACAGTGGGCTCCCCACCCTCACAGGCTCGCATCTGTGGTGAGCAAGATCCAATCCAGTGGGGATAGTTTTACTCCCCTCCTCAGCTGGTCTTCCTGTAGCCACCATTAGAGCTGGGTCCAAACCTCAGCTGGTAGCTAGAGGTGAATAGAGGGACATCTGGTTCCATCATGACAATAGGGAACATTGTAGTGGGTGCATGTGGGCCCTTGCCCTTGGAACTACTTCCAGGGTTGACATCATGAGACCAAGGACTTGGAGGTAGTCCCATACCTTGGGTGCGAGCATAGTTCAACAGTTTTTGCAGCTGACCCATCAGTTTCCTTCTCCTTGGAGGGGGAAGGACAACCTTGTTTTGCTTGGGGTCGAACCAGACTCCCACGTACTCTAGCGATTGGGAGGGCTGTAGGCAGCTCTTGGCTGTGTTGATGACCCACCCGAGATTCTGCAGCAGCTTGACTCTGGTGGGCGCCTGGTGACTTTCCTCTGGAGATTTTGCCCTGATTAGCTAATCATCCAGATACGGATGTACGAGGACTCCTTCCTTCCTCAGTGTTGCTGCCACTACCACCATGATTTTGGTGAAGGTTCGAGGGGTGGTAGCTAGCCTAAAGGGTAGTGCCCGGAAATGGTAATGAGGGTCCAGTATAGCAAAGCATTGGCAGCGCTGATGGTCATGATGGACTGGGATGTAGAGATAGGCTTCCGATAGGTGCAGTGAGGTCAGGAATTCTCCTGGCTATACTGCTCTTATGACTGAGCGTAGGGTTTCCATACGGAAGTATGGTACCCTCAGGTAACTATTGACAGTCTTGAGGTCCAGAATGGGCTGGAACGTTCCTTCCTTCTTTCTTGGGGATGATAAAATAGATGGAATAGTGACCAGTATTTTGTTGTTGTGTGGGCACCGGAGTTATCACCTTTAGGCTGAGTATTTTGTCAGTGTGATTTCCACTACCGTCCTCTTGGAGAAGGAGTGGCACGGTGATCTCACAAATTTGTCTGGGGGGATGCTGTGGAAGTCCAGATCGTATCCCTCTCGAATGCTGGTTAGGACCCATTTGTCCAACATTATCTCAACCCATCTTTGGTAGAAGAGGGTACGTCTGCCCCCTATGACGTCTTCCTGTGGATGGGTCTGTTGATTCTCATTGTGGGGTGCAGCCGGGGCCTGTTCCCCTCTTGTTGCGTCTGTTCCGAAAGGACTGAGCCCTGCCTGTAGGGCAAGGTGCTGGGTAGTGTGTGTTCTTGTACTGTTTAAAGCGCTGAGCTCCTCTGCCCTTGGTTCTTGGGGGGGGCGGGGAGGAAAGAGCTTTGGTTTCTTTTGCTCCTGTCCTCTGGTAGGCGAGGTACTGGAAATTCACCCCATTTGTTGGCTAGCTTCTCCAATTTGCTTCTGAACAAGAGAGATCCTTTAAAGGGCATCCTCCTGCGGTTCACTTTGGATGTTGCGGCGGCTGACCAGTTTCGGAGCCATAGATGTCTTCTGGCTGCCACGGCCAAGGCAAGGTTCCTGGCTGAGGTGCGCACTAGGTCTGAGGTCGCATCCGTGAGGAAGGATACCTCAGGTTCCATCGTCTCTGGAAAGGAGCAAGCACAAACGTGCCACCAGGGTGCAGCAGGAAGCGATCTGAAGAGTCATTGCTGCTACGTCAAAGGACTGTTTAAGGATGGATTCCAGTTGTCTGTCCTGGGCATCCTGGAGTGCTGCTCCTCCCTCGAAGAGATGGTCGTGCGCTTGGAGGTTGCACAGTCCAGGGCGTCCACCTTTGGGAACCGCAGGAGTTCCTAAGCCACGGGTTCCAAGGGATATAGGGCTGCTAGGGCCAGTCCTCCTTTTCAAGCTGGCCTCTGGGGCATTTCATTCCAGGTCAATCAGTTGCTGTACTGCTTGCAACATTGGAAAATAGCATGAGGCCTGATGGAGGGAGACCAGTATGGGGTTTATCTTTGATTCTGCTGAGGTGTACATGCCTGGAATGTCCAGAGTCTTAAGAGTCTGAGACACGAGAGCTGGTAACTCATCTTTAGAGAAGAATCGCAGCAATGTCCACAGAGAGGTTGGGGCAGGCAGAGATCAAGTGAAATCGGAATCCAACCTGGGGTCATAAAGTCAGTTAGAGAAAGAGAGAGAGTTAGGAAGGCAAGGAGCAATGCAAGACCAGAGCAGTACTACAAGGCAAGGTGGTGGAATGAAGGAAAGACAAGGGGCAGGTTTGGAGGGGAGGACGAAGAGGCAAGTCAAGGAGCAGGAGAGATGAGGGAACCCGTTCTGCAGGCAAGCAGCACGGTAGGAGGACCCATTCCTAAGGCACCGGCTGGGATTTAAATAACCCACCATGCCATCATCAGAGCCCACTATTCCCTAGTTTCCCACCATGGGGCCTACTAAACACAGCATACCTAAAGCAGCACCAGTGAGTGTGAGAAGATGGCAGCATCAGCATCCTGGGGTGAATGCAGCCATCCCAGTGTTATACTAAGTATTTAAAGAGGATTTAACTAAACCAGTGGCATAGCAACCAATGAAAAGACAGCTAGGTGATACCACAAAAGGAATTTTACACACATTTGCACTCTACATATTACTTTCCAAAGCAACTAAATGCTTTTTTTTTTTTTTTAAGACACTGTGTTAGACATACACCAAACTGGAATGTTTCAAACTAATCTCTTTTGATACTTTATAATTATAGAAATTTAGAACTATGCCTCCATAGAATGCACCCACACTGACTCAGTCTGTCATGGCATGCAGCCAGTGGGTTTCACTTAAAATAAGAAAACTCTCCAAACATTTCAAAACGTAAGTTGTTCTGACAGTTAATTGGGGCTTATGCTATATCATTCTCTCACCTGCTCTGTAACCTCCAGCAGCTGGGGTAACTCTAAGGAGCGTGAAAGTCCAATATATTCAGGAGAGGTGATCCAAAAAGCTTCCAGGGACAGCACCAGTGCACCATTCTGCCACTACATCAGACACAAGCTTCCACCTGGGAGCATCACTGGAGAGGGACCACTTCTGCCTCCGGACCAGCCACAACATCAAAGGGCAGTACTTCTCCTCCCACAGCCTGTGACACTGGTCAGGCATATATCCATAAAAAAGATGGGTAAAGCCATTGCCATTCACTATGCAATGTTACTCTTGTGGCCAGAGTGTATGGATCAACAATATTTCTATACTAATCAAACTTCTCAGAATTTTTACATGTTATTAAAAGAACACCCCCCCCAAACAAAACAAAGTACAGACCCTGATAGAGGTTCCCAGGGATTAGTATGATAGCATACTGATATTTCAGTACAAACTTACTCATCAGCAGGTGATCACCCTTTAAAAATCAGTATCTGAAAAAGCACAACAGCCAAGCTTGGGACAAAGTGAATTTGAAGAACAAAAGCAATTGTTTTCATACTGAAATAAAGTGAAAGCATCTCAAAAATCAGGATTAAATATTTATTTCATCTTAAAGAAAAGAAGTCACTATTATAAAAAGGAAAGTGCACAGGATGAGAAACCTTTGTGATGATTTCAGAAAGGCAGCTTCTGCAGTATTCTGCTATAAAGTGCATGTTCCAACCCCTTTAATGTATAGTCCTGCCACACTTACCTTTCAAAAGGCAGAGGAAACAGGGCACACGGTACTTTACAGGGTAAGAAGCCACTTGCCTGTATTACAGTTGCTATACAGATGCTGCCACCAAGGGCACTGCCTACTTGGGCCCTCCATCACTAGAGCACATTCTGCCAGCCATCGCCTGGTCAGTACGCCCCAGGCAATAAAGAGGTTGAAATCTTTAAAGTTGGAAAGAACTTCTGGACTGCCTGTTCTCCTTTTCTTAAGCTTTATTTATTCAAAATGTGTACACATTTATTTTAACAGGAATGAGTTGTATCATTTCAAATCTCTAAGATTCTCCGCTACATTTTGTGATGGCGCACCATCGCCATAGTTTTCTACCATTCATAAAATAATTCAGATTTAATTTGAGCATAAGATACTTCAAGTGTTTAAATATTTTTCTAATGCTGGAAAATTTGTAAATGTATCTCCATTCCTTTAGCTTTGGTGCCTTGACACGAAAAAGAAACTATTCTTAGTTGTAGTGTGTGGCTGGACCAGTTGTTTGCATCTGTATTTTTAGAGCAATCCAGGATTTTCCCCTTTTTTGCTTCCAACACAATCAGAACCAGTGTTGGGATTCTGGACCATGAGCCTTCATTCATAACGAGCTGGAGATTTTTTCCATTTATTTAACAGATCAACCTTCTCACCATTACTAGTCTGCTCATAATAGCAACAATTCCAAGTCCTTGCAGAACCCTGTCTCATGCCTCTAAATACAGCCAGCACCCCTGCCTCCGGAGCCATGACAGATGACCCAATCCAGGAATCAAAGCAGGTACCTTCCACAAGAAAGGGCACCACACCGGCTCCCAGGCTTCTCTCATTTTTATATCCTAGCCATGACATGGACAGTCCTTGACCAGGGGCCACAACCCCCATCACCCTCTGAAATCCAGCTAACATGAAGTCTGGCCCCCCCTAGTCGGCAGCAGCAAGTGCTGACAGCTGCTTCCTAGGGACTGCAAACAGTGCCTCTGCAGCATCTCCAGCCCTGTATCCCAATATAGGCAGATTCCAAGTGAGCTGGAACCCCCTGCCAAAGCAGCAGGACGAAACTACCAGGTCAACAAACAAATAAATAAAACCACTCATTTATTACAATGCACCAATAAATGTTAGGGGGAAGCACCTGTTAACTTCTATAAATGGGAAGACTGTGGTTTTCAGTGCTGACAGTCCTGCATCTGGAAACTGTACTAAACAGACTAGAAAAATCAAAGAGAAATACGAACAAGAGCCTGGGGACATTGGTAAAATCTGCATTCTTAAACTGTTAAGACAGCAGGCATAAGGAGCACAAACTCTACATGTTTTTTTCCAGAAGCAGATTTTATATGACCTGATAAAACTAGCAGACAGAGAAACTTTAATCTGACTTTGTCTTGCTGTAGCCAATACATGTCACTGCACAGGACAGTTTCAGCTACATCAGTTCAGACTACATTTGTTCGACAAGACATATACCAGGAATACCACATTGGTCCTCCAAACATCAAACGGCTTAAAAGAAAGAACCTCACAGTACTTTGATAGAAGTTATATGACTAGGTAACAAACATTTCAAGATTCAAGTTTTGGGGATTGATATCCCTTCCTCCATATCCATGCCAGTCTAGTAATTCTGAAATATTTATTAGTCTAGTAAAGGGTATCACTTCTACCCAACTACCTTATTGTTTCTCAGTTAAGAAATTTTAAACAAATGTAAAAAGTGAAATTGTAGGATACACATGCATGAAAGGATTCTAGCCAGATAAAAAGCAGATTTAAATTGTTACAGTGCTGGCTTCCACTGATAGGCCATGTCAGGCAATTGTCTTCATCTTTGGTCCCTACCTATCCCAAATCCAGGCCCCTTCCCATGTTTATCACCAAGCTTTGTAATAGATCAAACTGCCATCAAAAATCATGAGGCTGTTGTAGACATCCAGTATTCCCCATGCTCGATGTCAGGGTTGCACCCATGGCCCCTGGGTACAGGTAGCACAGCCTCTTAAAAAGTCTGATGCAGCTGTACTTCCAACTCTGCACATTCGCTCCATATGACTAAGCAGTCAAGCCCCTTCACTCCCCCAACCCACCCTTACCAATGCACACTGAGTCTATCCAAGAGGTTTAAACTGTCACTTTATTGGGTACCTCTCTCTCTCTGCCAGTGGGCTCTTCCACGTATCTCTCAGTAAAGAGGTATATTTCCTCTATATCTTACTCCCTTCCAACTTGATGATATAACCCCTTGTTTTCTCTTTTTTTGGCCCAGTAACACCTCCTTGCTCTTCCAGCTCAATCAGAACCAGTGCGGAGATCCTTGCACCATGAGCATTCATTCACCGCTACCCAGATAGTTTTCTCCCTTGTTTTAATTGACCCTCCATCCCCCACTGGTTATTTCAACAACAGCCCTGAGGCCAGGAACCCTGTATCATGGGAGCTAATGTGGCCACGTAGATGTCACTCATGAATGACCCTCCCTTTCCACCAATGATGCCTCTGTAGCATCCACAGTAACAAACGACCCATAGGGCGGAAGAGCCAGAAATTGAACCCAGGACATTCCACATGGATATGCATGGCCCTTGCCACTAAACCTATCCCTGCATTGCTTAACAAAATTTAATTTTCTTACATGTTTCTGAAGCCTGTCACATATTTGAATATCCTATTTCCTCTTTCCTCCAGTGAGTATATTGTGTCTTGAGCATGTTGCAAGCTCTCTATAATTTTAGTAGCCCTTCTCTCTTAATGGCTCATCTTCTCAATGTTTTTCTAAAGAAAGAGCCTCCAAAACTGAACAACATACAAGAGGCAGTTTCACTAGCAACTTAATAAGGGCAATATTGCCTTCTTTTCCTGTGGTTGATATCTCTGCTTATACAACCAAATATACTGTTAGTTTTCCCAGTGTTTGTCCTAATTCATACACAGCTAATGAAAATGTCTCAAATTACATGATTTTATACTTTTTAGAAGTTCAATTTCCAAACCGTTGACTATCCGTTCCAGTGTTACAAAACTCTGTAACAGAGTTGGATCTGGAAATAAGCATATTTTCCCTCTGATTCCTTAGCAATGTCACTAATAAAAATATTGAAAAGAATTAGTCTTAGTATCAAGCCTTAAGGTTTCAATTGGGCAGCATATCTTGTAAAACTATATCACTGCATGAATGTTCTTTTTTTTTTTTTAATAAAGTACCACTACCAAAAACACAGAGTTCTACAGTGAAACCTGCGGGCCTCAGATCTTAAGAGTCTGCAGTTGTAAATGTGAAATCTACACAAGCACTACTACTACACAGATCTTGGCTCATGCTAGTCTTTTAGGGATGTGCTGGCATGGGTTTCATTTTGGGGGTTTTTGTGCACACAAATGTGCATATAAAACCATTTAGTGTGCACTAAAAATTTAGTGCATGCACAAATGAAAAAAAAATTTTCAGTTGCACACTTAGCCTTTATAAAGGTTGCACTGTATTAGAGCAACAAATAATCCAAACCCTGTAAGATTAAGGACGCCTTTTATTACCAAGGTAAATGGTGGCAGCAATTTTACTGCATATTCTGTTACTCTCCTATAAAGAATTACACCAAGAATCTGTCACCTTTCATCACATAGGAGAGGAGGACCAGGCCTGCTTCTCAATAAGGAAGGAATCTCTTAACCAGTACCTTTAGTGCAAGAATTTCAGAGGCAGGTCAGGTCAGGTCCAGGGATGTCCTAAACTACCATTGTTCCCAATCACAGTTGTGCCGAAGCTGCTCAATAAGGGTCAGACTCAAAGGCTTCATCCCATTCTGTGCCTATGGGAAAGTCCTTAATGAAGCATACCTAAAGCAGGAGCCACTGATGGAAACTAGCTAAGCAAGAATCTGTAAGGTTTTAGTACAGAGCGTTCCTTGCTAGTACATGGTCATATATATTATATGCAAAGGTATGGGCTGCAGGGCACAGCTAAGCATGGATGATTTCAGCAGAGGGCAGACACAAGCGTGTAGCAGCAGAGGTCTTTAATGTTAGCTGGAAGAAAAATATGATTTTTCCTTTAAAGTTTGATTCATTTGCTGTCCATTTATAATTCAAACTGTCAAAACATCCTCCCTCCCCCCTCAAAAGTACTGAGGTGCCAAGTGGGTATAACCCATGAGAGGGCAAGGGCCAGTCTTCCTCAGGTAATGCTTGCTATTTCTTGCCAAGAAACAGACACACAGCAATTTGGTTATTTCTGGCATTCCACGGACACTGCATGGTGCTTATAAAAAAAAAAAAAAGTCTTGTGTCTTTCCACCTCTGAAGAGCTGTGCAGTTAGATCCAGCCCTCCACCCTGCACAGGGAGCCGCGCATTGCCTAGTTTCCAGCAGATCGTTTACCTGTGGTTAAAGAAGAAATAGCATTAACTTAGTATTTGCACTATACAGCAAGAGGCAAATGATCCGCACTCAACTCACATTAGGGATGCAGGGAAAACCTAAGGCACAGTGTTTCATGTACAACACACCATTCTTAATCAGAGAATCATAATGGAAACATACGTAACTTAGAGGCAAAGAAAAACTAACATCTGTTAACCTACAGAGTCTGCAGAGGGTAGCTGGGTGTGCTACAAGCCAAAGAAAACTAAAAACTACTGAGAAAAGTTTAAAAAAACCCCATTAATTCCTCCTGGCACTAGCACGATTTCTAAAAATTCTACATGTAACATTTCAATGTAGCTGATTTGAGTCAGCTAAATTGCTGCATTCTGCCAACTTTAGGACATTTCTACACACAATGTGGAACTCAGAAACCCCGTACTATGAAATCTGTCTTATTAGAACACAGTAAGGACTTAGTAACTTAAAATATTACTGCTGGCTCTGGTAATATATTCCAAGTGTACTGTTACCTAATAAGGATATAGTGGTACTACCTTCAGTAAACTAGCACCAGTATTTTTATTTTCCTACATTATCCAGAGTCTTCCATTTTCCAACCTTTGAACACTGCATTCACTCTTGAATTGCTGTACAATGGAAACCTTAGCAAACAATGCAGATTTTAAAAAATGTATGCAATGCCCCGATGTTGCTACTCTAGTACCTATATCCCATTTTGGGCAAATCATTCATACTACGCTTTTCTTCGGATTGCTCCACCAAGGGGGTGGTTTACATTATTTAATGTCCCTGCCTTCATCTCTATCAGGCCGATTCAGTAAAAGTCGCGGGAGAGCGCCCGCTCAGGCCACTCTCCTGTGTGTGCAATTCAGGGGGGAAGAAGATGCAAATTAGGGCCCATGGTAAAAAGAGGCGCTAGAGACACTAGCGCCTCCTTTTTGACAGGAGCAATGGCTGTCAGAGGGTTTGACAGCCGATGCTCAATTTTTCTGGCGTCTGTTCTCAAACCCTGACGGCTCGGAAAACAGACGCCGACATAATTGAGCATCCGTCTTTCCGACCTGCGGGCCGCCGGTTCCTGGATGTAATAAATGATTGCTTCATAAAGCAATTGGTTCAGGAACCAACAAGGGAGGGAGCTATTTCAGATTTAATTAGTGGAACGCAGGATTTGGTGAGAGAGATAACGGTGGTGGGGCCACTTGGCAACAGTGAACATAACATGATCAAATTTAAACTAATAACTGGAAGGGGGACAATAAGTAAATCTGCAGCTCTAACACTAAATTTTCAAAAGGGAAACCGATAAAATGAGGAAAATAGTCAGAAAAGAAACTGAAAGGTGCAGCTGCAAAGGTTAAAAGTGTTCAAAAGGCTTGGACATGGTTTAAAAATACAATCCTAGAGGCGCAGTCCATATGTATTCCACGCATTAAGAAAGGTGGAAGAAAGGCAAACCGATTACCATCATGGTTAAAAGGTGAGGTGAAAAAGGCTATTTTAGCCAAAAAATCATCCTTCAAAAATTGGAAGAAGGATCCATCTGAAGAAAATAAGATAAAACATAAGCATTGTCAAGTTAAGTGTAAAACATTGATAAGACAGGCGAAGAGAGCATTTGAAATGAAGTTGGCCATAGAGGTAAAAACTCATAATAAAAACTTTAAAAAACATATCCAAAGCAAGAAACCTGTGAGGGAGTCGGTTGCACCAATAGATGACTGAGGGGTTATAGGGACTCTTAGGGAAGATAAGGCCATTGCAGAAAGACTAAATGAATTCTTTGCCTCCATGTTTACTAATGAGGATGTTGGGGAGATACCAGTTCTAGAGACGGTTTTCAGGGGTGATGAGTCAGACGAACTGAATGAAATCACTGTGAACCTGGAAGATGTAGTAGGCCAGATTGACAAACGAAAGAGTAGCAAATCACCTGGACCGGATGGTATGCATCCTATGGTACTGAAGGAACTAAAAAATGAAATTTCTGATCTATTAGTTAAAATTTGTAACCTATCATTAAAAACATCTATTGTACCTGAAGACTGGAGGGTGGCCAATGTAACCCCAATATTTAAAAAGGCTCCAGGGGCGATCCGGGTAACTACAGACCAGTGAGCCTGACTTCAGTGCCAGGAAAAATAGTGGAAACTATTCTCAAGATCAAAATCGTAGAGCATATAGAAAGACATGATTTAATGGGACACAGTCAACATGGATTTACCCAAGGGAAGTCTTGCCTAACAAATCTGCTTCATTTTTTTGAAGGGATTAATAAACATGTGGATAAAGGTGAACCGGTAGATGTAGTGTATTTGAATTTTCAGAAGGCATTTGACAAAATTCCTCATGAGAGGCTTCTAGGAAAAGTAAAAAGTCTTGGGATAGGTGAATTGCAAACTGGCTAAAAGACAGGAAACAGAGAGTAGGATTAAATGGACAATTTTCTCAGTGGAAGGGAGTGGGCAGTGGAGTGCCTCAGGGATCTGTATTGGGACCCTTACTTTTCAATATATTTATAAATGATCTGGAAAGAAATACGACGAGTGAGATAATCAAATTTGCAGATGATACAAAATTATTCAGAGTAGTTAAATCACAAGCAGACTGTGATACATTACAGGAGGACTTGCAAGACTGGAAGATTGGGCATACAAATGGCAGATAAAATTTAATGTGGACAAGTGCAAGGTGTTGCATATAAGGAAAAATAACCCTTGCTACAGTTACACGATGTTAGGTTGGGTTTTACTTATTATTATTATTGTACTTAAAACGGTTTTAGTTTTTTAATTTAATTTATTGGTGATGTAAGATGTGTAAGGATATATTTACTATATATGTATTTTGAGTGTTGCTACTGCAATTCAATTTAATGTAAACCGCCTTGAAATTAATTTGAAAGCCGGTATATAAAGTTAAATAAATAAATATTAGCAGCTACCAACCAGGAAAAAGATCTAGGCATCATAATGGATAATACTTTAAAATAGTCGGCTCAGTGTGCTGCAGCAGTCAAAAAAGCAAACAGGATGTTAGGAATTATTAGGAAGGGAACGGTTAATAGAAAGGAAAATGTCATAATGCCTCTATATCGCTCCATGGTGAGACCGCACCTTGAATACTGTGTATAATTCTGGTCGCCGCATCTCAAAAAAGATATAGTTGTGATGGAGAAGGTACAGAGAAGGGCAACCAAAATGATAAAGGGGGATGGAACAGCTCCCCTATGAGGAAAGGCTGAAGAGGTTAGGGCTGTTCAGCTTGGAGAAGAGACGGCTGAGGGGGGATATGATAGAGGTCTTTAAGATCATGAGAGGTCTTGAACGAGTAGATGTGACTCGATTATTTACACTTTTGAATAATAGAAGGACTAGGGGGCATTCCATGAAGTTAGCAAGTAGCACATTTAAGACTAATCGGAGAAAATTCTTTTTCACTCAACGCACAATAAAGCTCTGGAATTTGTTGCCAGAGGATGTGGTTAGTGCAGTTAGTGTAGCTGGGTTCAAAAAAGGTTTGGATAAGTTCTTGGAGGAGAAGTCCATTAACAGCTATTAATAAAGTTTACTTAGGGAATAACCACTGCTATTAATTGCAACAGTAGCATGGGATCTTCTTAGTGTTTGGGTAATTGCCAGGTTCTTGTGGCCTGGTTTGGCCTCTGTTGGAAACAGGATGCTGGGCTTGATGGACCCTTGGTCTGACTCAGCATGGCAATTTCTTATGTTCTTAATAAACGAATTGTTTTTTTCCCCTATGAAATGAATTTGGGTCCCTACGAAAGAAAAATACAAAATGAAACTAATTTTTTCCTTCTGCACATCCCTATTGTCTACGTGTGTCATTGTACTTTAACCATTCTTTTACCCCTGAATGAATCGGTTCATGTAACTTCTTAGTTTTGATTGACTGTACTCGATCACATGACCTTCCATTTGGCACGGTTTGTTTTGGGCTATTTAACTGTGTGTCCTGGAGGTTAGTGGTGATGTGCCACTCTACGAGTTTTTGTAAGATTTTAAGCTCCTGGTAAGCTGGTTTACATAGGATACTTTGATTGATACTATATGTACCTTTTCAAGCCATTAATGCTTATCTTCTCATTAACCTCTCTCTGTATGTTATGCAGACCTCAGGTCCCTCCCAATGCAGTTTTGTTTGAAACACAGTTCCTGTCAGGGGACCGTTAATTTGGACTTTAAAAAATATTGTGGTTTGGCACGCTATTGAGAAATCAATCAAAACTACATCTCAACATTGAAATTGTTGGACAACTTGATATAACACCATTTCTTCATATCTACTTTGATAGTTTAGTGGTTTGATGCTAACAATGAAACCATTTAAATAGGACTTCCCAAACCTGTGCTTGGGCCCCCACCCAATATTGGATTTTCAGGATATGCAAAATGAATACACAAGAGATAAAATTTGTACACATTGGAGCCCCAGTATATGTATATGAACAGTGGATATCCTGAAAATCTAACTGGCTGGGGAGTCCCAGACTTGTAGGGGATGTCAAACTGATCTCTACAAGCAGCTTGTAAGGCCCCAGCAGTCCATTATGAGCTGAAATGCTTTGTTTGACAATTCCCATTCTCCTGGATCCGGACTTTAAGAACATAAAAACATGCCATACTAGGTCAGACCAAGGGTCCATCAAGCCCAGCATCCTGTTTCCAACAGTGGCCAATCCAGGCTACAAGTACCTGGCAAGTACCCAAAAACTAAGCCTATTCCATGTTATTGTTGCTAGTAATTGCAGTGGCTATTTTCTAAGTCAACTTGATTAATAGCAGGTAATGGACTTCTCCTCCAAGAACTTATCCAAACCTTTTTTAAACCCAGCTACACTAACTGCACTAACTACATCCCCTGGCAACAAATTCCAGAGTTTAACTGTGCGTTGAGTAAAAAAAGAACTTTCTCCGATTAATTTTAAATGTGCTACATGCTAACTTCATGAAGTGCCCCCTAGTGTTATCTGAGAGCTTCAGAAGCAGGGCTCATATACTGTGCCTGGGGGTGATCAGCTCATCGGTAAGACTATTCTTAGATGTGTCAAGATGAAGGAAGGTTTGTATGTTCTGTGTGCTCCTAATCAGGAGCAAACATGTTATTCATACTCTGATGAAAACAAACTTTCTGTATTACCATAAATATTCAAGAGGATTATTAAAAAAAAACCAACATTTTAATGGAGACTGCTTTAGTTTTGACTGCACACACACCTCAAATGTTTTTCTGCTGTTTGCGTCTCACAGACTTCATGAATGGTATTAGGAGAATTTTTCCCCCAAGATCATGCAGTCAGTAACAAGGAGATGTTTGAAGCTGGCTAGAATAAAGAAATCTGGTCATAACATGAGGCCAAGCTCTAGGACACTGCCAACAAGGGAAGACTTTTCTCACGACTTTACTTCACTTCAGTGGCTTCCTTGTCAATACATTTTGTGCTACCATAACCTCTTTTTTTTCTAGCCTGCCAGTTTTCTTCTCCTTCTTTGGACTTCCAGCTCAGCTCAGGACTAGGACTGGGATCCAGTGCCATGAACCTTCACTTGTAACTACCCTTAGATTTTTTTTTTACACCTCATTTTGTATCACCTACCAAGTTCACTAAGCAGCTCAGTCATTGCAGCAACAAACCTCTGCTGGAGACCATACACCAGGGTTCCTTCCAGAACCCTGCAATCACAGGCACTAGGTATTGCGGTTGCAAGGTGACAGACTCCCCACACAGAGGCTATGAATGCTGCCTCTGCAACATGCACAGTCTAAGCTGACCTGGGTATCAAACCCAGATCCTTCACATGGCAATTGCTACTGAGCCATGGACAAAATATAAGCGTCTTCCTTGCTCAAAATATGAAACTCGCAATGATACAGCCAAGGTAAAAATATAGCTAACGAAAGTTCTAGGTAGTTTAGCCTAACAAATATCAACAAAAATGCTACTGAGCCACCAGGCCGGCCCTGCAGCCTCTGTTTCTATGCAGAGAGTAAACAAGCTTTAAAGGCTGGGGAGGCCTGAGGCAAAGGGATCTTTAAATAATCTATTTTCCTTTCAATCGCGGTGCAACCCCTTGCTTGGGTGGCAGAGTGTCCCAATTTAGCCAAGAACAATTTATGAAAACCAATATGGAAAATAAATATAAAATTTGCTTTCCTACCTGGGCTGAGAGCTTCAGGAGCTAAACATTTTCTTAAGTTTCGTTAGGAAGCCCTCCTTGTCCTCCCTCGCCTCCTCAGCCTCAGGCCTATCCGCGCCTGCTTCACTGCTTTCCTGGGCACGGCCACCTGGACACAAACAGCAAGGAGCTGCTGTCAGAGCAGGCGCCACAAGCTCAAGACACTGTAGACGGTGCTGTGGGAGGGAACACATCCTGCTGGCCCACCTTCCAGAACTAGCAAAATGTACCAAGGTCATCCTGAACGCTTCCCCTTTTCTGCCCACCTCCTTAAGTTACTCCCGTCTCTTTCCTCGGATCCACAAATCTGCTGCTTACCCTCTCCTTCCACAGCAGGGCCAGGAAAACAATGAAAATGTGAATCTATTATCTTGGTCTTGATTTGCTATCTCCTGAATAGAAGAATAATAAGTAAAATGAATTTGGTGACCAGTCTATGCCCTCTTTTTCGAGCTCTAACAATTAATATTACATTAGCTCAATTATGGCAAATGCAAAAATGAGTGTTAGTCTTTGTGCCCAAATTAAAGTTATCTTGCAACCCAGTCTAGGTAAATCTGTATTATTCCAATCAAGGTGGACTTGATAATCCCTAATTAAATAGTTTTAGTCATTCTCAACTGAAAAAATTTTGAATTGAAAAAATATGATCCTTCATACCAGCCTTGCACTAGATGCAATGTGGTTGACAAAAGTTTCACCAGCAAGCGTTTTCTAACTTTTCATATTAGAGACAGAGTGCACAAGGCCCAGACTACTGTTCCTCCTCCTTGTACACTATGTAAGAAACCCCTTATCAGGTCATCATTCTGAGGGGCCTTGAGTAGGGAAAATATTGGCTATTGCCAACAGTTTCAAAATGATGAATTTAACGTATAACGTTTATATTCTACAGGATCACAGCATTTCACAACGGTACAGACACAATCAATAAAAACTGTTAATAACAAAACATTTTTAAAGCGTCCACAAGACGTTAAACATAAAAAGAAACAAAAAGCGGATTAAACAAAAAGAAAATACAAGCCTGCACTAATCACTATCCTGCAGTAAACTTCACCTCAATAAGATTATTTTGCTTAGGTCCAGGCTTTTCGCTTAATGAATAGCATTCTTTTAAACCATTACTTCAAGGGAAAATTACATTCTGGAAATTTTTTTTTAAACCATCCAGAAGAGCACCATACAATACTCAATTTCAGCGAGTGACTGTTACATCAACAATACAAATAGCCCTATGCAACTCACTGGGAAAAAAAAAAAAAAAAGACTTCCAAATTCAAATATCAGGGCAGTAAGGGGGGTGGATTTATGGAAGAGATCTATGAAAAGCCTCTACTATTAGAGATGCAATATAAAATTCTCTCATTGCTTGTGTCTGACACCAGTTAGATTACACAAATTGTTTCAACTGGAGGAGGATGTAGGTACTTAGAGAATACAATCCACATTTGGTGGTCTTGCCCGATTGTTAAGGCTTTTGGAGCCATCCGTGTATTTTTTCTTCAATTTTTGTGTGGGAATTTTGGCTCTGACTTTACTCATGACTGTAATAAAGGTTTCAGGGTTGAAAAAACCAAGGGCAAAAAAGCCATCAGCTATCACTGGGCAATGCAGAGATCTGCACTAGCAGCCTGTTGGTGCTCGTTTTTTTTACATGGGTCAGGACAGGAGTAAAAGTTAGAGTACCAGTCCGAGATGCACAAAACTCCAGGAATAAGCTATGCCAACTATAAATAGTTCTGCTTGCATATTGAGGGTATATACCTGCCCAATTCTCATTTGTCTAAGCACAGAAACATGACAGCAGAAAAAGACTGTATGGCCCATCCAGCCTGCCCATCCTTCCAATTTAGCATTATAACTCCCATCACTTCCTTAGAGATCCCCTGTATTTATCCCATTCTTTCTTGAAGTTAGATATTGGTTTTTGTCTCCACCACCTCCACTAGGAGGTTGTTCCATGCATCCACCACCCTTCTCTGTAAAGTAATATTTCCTAAGATTATTCCTGAATCTAACCCTTTCACCTGCATCTCATATCAACTCGTTCTATAGCCTCTTTTCCATCGACAAAGGCTCACCTACGTTCATAGAGACATTCAAATATCTCTAAGGTTTCCATCAGATCTCACCTTTCCTCTAGGGCAGCGCTTCTCAACCAGTGTGCCGCCAAGCACCGGCAGGTGTGTCGCGTGCTCCCGGTCTCTCCCGCTGCTCTTCCTTCCCTGCTGCAGTTGCCACCAGGCTATCAGTACGTTCAAGCCCAGTGGGAACGGAAGTGGTGGTAGAAGAATCAGTGGCACCTGCGGCTGGCCTTTTCTTCTTCCCGCGCCCCCCCCCCCCCCCCCCGGTGACCTGGAACAGGAAGTGATAAGCGGTGCGCGGGAAGGCGAAAGAGCTGTGCCGCGTGGAAAAATAGCAGCGGCGGCAGCAGCATCGGCCCCTGAGCAATCGAAGCAGCCGGTAATCGGGAAAGGAGACACAGCATGAGCCTCCCGCGGCCGATGGGATTCTTCTTTCTTGGCCTGCGGGGGCTGGAGGAGGCCAAGAAAGGGGGGAGGAAGTGAGAGAAAGAGAGAGAAGCAGCCAGCCAGCCTGTGTGTAATTGAGAGAAACTGGTCAGAGAGCTGATGTGTGTGTATATGTGAGAGACAATGAAAGTGACTGCCCAGGGAGATGACTGATGTGTGAGAGAGAGAGAGAGAGAGAGAATGGAAGTGAGAAATCTGGGTATGTGAGAAAGCATGGGCGGAAGAAGCCTGGTGTTGTGGGGGGGGGGGGGGGGGGGTGAGCGAAAGAAAGCATGGGAGGGAGAAGCCTGTATATCTGAAAGAGAACATGGGAGTGGGAAGCCTGTGTGTGTGTATGCATGCATGAGAGAGATTAGGTGACTGGTGTGTGTTTGTGTGTGTGTGAGAGAGAGAAAGTGATTATGGGAATGAGAAGCCTGAGCATGTGGAGAGAACAAGCATGGAAGTGAGAAAAGTGTGTGTGTGTGTGTGACAGAGAAAGTGATGATGAGAGTGAGAAGCCCATATATGTAAGTAGAACACGGGAGTGGGAAGCCTGTGTGTGTATGGCATGAGAGAAACTGTTCAGGAAGGTGACTGTTGTGTGTGTGTGTGTGTGTGTGTGTGTGAAAGACTGTTTGGGAGATGATTGGTGTATGAGAGACAGAAACTGGTCATGGGGGCGTGACTGGTATGGTGTGTGTGTGTGTGTGAGAGACATGGGCACTAAGGAAGAGGACCATGAGTAAAGAGCTTAGCTTCTTACTGCTGCTTGTGGTGTGTACCATGGCCTGCATGGAAGGGGAGTAGGAGAGCTGCTGGAGGGGGTAAGTAAAGGTGGCTTTTTAAGTTTGTTTTTCTTGATTGACTGCCATTTTAATTATTTAATATTATGTGATGTCTGCTTTTTTGAAATATTTTATTGGTGTTTGGAGAATGTTTAATAGTTTTTATGAGTTTTTAACTGTTGGATGTTATTCTGTTCATAGCTGTTTTGAAACATTTATTCTGCTTATTAGTATAGTTTTACAATTATTTCTGTGTGGGGATCTATAGCTGCTTGCTAGTTCTGTTTTCCTAATAAGAGGTGTATTGGTTTTTAGGGCCTGATTTAATATTTGTAGTGTTGCCTTTTCATAGATAGGGTTGCTCCTGTTTGAGTGTATTCCATAATACAGGTGTAACTGTGTGCGGATTAGTTTATGTGCATTACTACAGATCCTGGGAGTATGTTAGGTCAGTTCTGTGTCTGTTACCGAGATGAGATATTTTACTAGCATGTAAGCGTTTGTATCAGTCTTATTTGTTGTGTTTTCTCAAGAGGACATGCATTGGTGGTAAACTGCTGTCTTTTCATAAGTAGGGCTATTGAGCCTGGAAGTAGAAGGAGTTTGAGTTGCTGTTACTGAGATGACATCTGAACATCTTTTTTGTAGGGTGAGTTGTATGGGGAATGTCATAATTCTCCTTTACATCCATTATTGTGGGTCAGGGTGGTTCCTGTGGATGCAAACTGTACTTTTACATCTAGCCCCGTGACGATCATGGGTCAGTGTGTCATGCATGTGAGAACCATCTGTCTCATGTGTCCTGACAGAAAAAAGGTTGAAAACCACTACTCTAGGGTATAGATGTTTAGATCTTTAAGTCTATCCCCATATGCTTTAGAACAAAGACCACAGAAAACAGTTTTCTATTACTGTGTACATCATTTTTTAACAAATGAGAACTGGGCACTCAAAAGATGCAAACAATTGTTTGCTTATTTTCCAGTATGCTTGAAACAATATTGTAGAACAGTGACTTGACTTTAAAATTAGCTTTGAGATATAATCAGTTTGGCCCATGTCACTTTAAACAGCCAATAAAGGAAATTTTATTTTATTTTATTTATTTATTTATTTTTTTAACATTAGTGCCAATTTTAGCACCTGTTTTTCTGAATTGGGTCCTTAACATGGGTTTTGGCTTATGCCAATTTACCTAGCTTGGATTTTTTAGCATGGGTTTAATTTGCATACCTTTATTTTATTACATTCTGCTGAGCTGCTGGTTTTTATCATGTGTACTACCAAAAATTGGTGCAAAAACAATAGTGTGGATTTTGTCACAGGTTTTATTACATCAGTCACACTGATGTTCATACAAATATTGTAAGCAATATGTACAGGGAGAGCACTATACAGTATCTGTTCAGGAAACAAGGACAGCTGAGGATGGTCTAGGCTACCTGGCTCTGCAGCACATTGAGGATGCTGTAAGGTATTTATTGATTTTCAGAAAAGGAACTGTTATACTAGTAACCAGATATATGTTCTTCACAGCCAATTTTTAAAATTGGAAGAGCTGCCAGAGATCCTAGGCAGACTGTCTGATGTAACATAGGGCAGCTGTGAAGAGCAGGCTGTTGCAAGACTGCCCTCACATTACATAACAGAGAGCAAATCACTTTCAGCTGGGTCACACTATGCACGAATAAGCGAGAATGAAGGAGTTAAAAGGAAAAATTAGGTTTCTTACCTGCTAATTTTCTTTCCTTGAGTCTTTCCAGACCAGTCCAGCATACCTGGGTTAGCTCCCCTGCCAGTGAAAGGAGAGAGACACAATTCTGATTCACTGACATCACCCCTTATATACCTCAGTGAAGCCTGCAGCCCTTCAGTATAACCATATCAAAGCAAAGCAAAATTGCTTACCTTGTAATAGGTATTATCCCAGGACAGCAGGATGTAGTCCTCACATATGGGTGAAGTCAGCAACGGAGCCCTAGGCAGGAAAGTTTACTGTCAAAGTTTCTAGAAACTTTTGACTGGCACTGTGGTGCCCACTGAGCATGCCCAGCATGCTATGATATTCTCTGCCACAGGTGTCACTCTCCAGTCTCGTATGTAGCAATAAGCTTTAGCAAAAAATAAAATAATAAAAGGTATGAGGCCCAACTCCGCGGGGTGGCGGGTGGGTTCTGTGAGGATAACATCCTGCTGTCCTGGGATAACACCTATTACAAGGTAAGCAATTTTGCTTTATCCCAGGACAAGTAGGATGCTAGTCCTCACATATGGGTGAATAGCAAGCTAGAGGCTGAGTCATTGTGTATTGAGGCAACAGGGAAGTATTGCTGTTGAAATGAGTCAGCTGAAGATCACAGAAGATTGGATGTAGAAGGAGTTGGGTTTAAACTGGAAACAAGTTCCTTAAGACAGATTGTCCATAGGCTGAATATTGTCGTCCTTGTTTGTCCAAACAGTAATGAGCTGCAAAGGTGTGAAGAGAACTCCATGTTGCTGCTTTACATATGTCAATGATTGGCACTGAACGGTAGTGTGCAACTGAGGTTGACATTGCCCTTACTCACCCTTGAAGAGGAAGGCCTGCTTTTTCATAGCAAAACTGTATGCAATCTGCTAGCCAGTTGAATAGAGTAAGCTTACCCACTGCTTTACCCGGTTTGTTTGGATCATAAGGGACAAAGAGTTGATTGGATTTCCTGTGGACTGCAGTCCGGTTTAGATAGAAAGATAATGCACGCTTACAGTCCAAAGTATGTAAGGCTGTTTCTCTGTGGTGAGAATGAGGCCTTGGGAAGAATGTGGGTAAAACTATAGATTGATTCAAGTGGAATTCCGTAACTACTTTGGGAAGGAATTTTGGATGTGTACGGAGGACCACCCTATCATTTAAGAATTTTGTTTAGGGTGGATATGTTATGAGTGCTTGTAACTCACTAACCCTTCTAGCTGATGTAATGGCTATGTAGAAGACAGTTTTCCATGTGAGAAATTTTAAGTCACAGGAGTCTATGGGTTCAAAAGGAGAACGCATGAGTCTTGTTAAAACCAGATTCAGTTCCCATTCTGTGACTGGTGGCCTAATTGGTGGGTCAAGGTGAGTTAATCCCCTCATAAACCTACTTACAAGAGGTTGAGTGGAGATTGGTGCATCCTTTACCCTGTTATGGTAAGCTGAGATTGCACTGAGATGTACTCTTACTGATGAAGTCTGGAGGCCAGAGTTTGAAAGATGATATAAATAGTCTAGTAGAGTATTTGTGGGGCAGGAGAACTGGTCAATGTTCTTTTTCGTGCACCACAAAGTAAATCTTCTCCATTTTGAAGAATAGTTCTTTCGTGTGGAAGGTTTACGTGAAGCTATAAGTACTTACTTATTTATTCATTTATTTATTTAGAATTTTTATATACCGACATTCTCGATACACATATCAAATCAGGTTGGTTTCCATTGAACAAAACAATCGCGGTTAAGGCGTTACATTAAACAGTTTCTGAACATTAGAACATAAATATTAAATAGACATCAATAACACGTCAAACAGCGTTCAAAAGACGTAAAAAAAACAAACAAAATACTTGAGATAAATTGGCTGAAAGATTGAGTGGTTGTAAGATCAAGTTTTCAACATCCATGCTGTTAGAGATAGGGATTGAAGATTGGGATGACGCAACTGACCCTGATTCTGAGTTATGAGATTGGGATCTACTCCCAGGCGAATTGGATCTCTGACTGAGAGGTCTAACAGTGTGGGGAACCATACTTGTCGAGGCCAATATGGGGCTATGAGAATCATGGACCCCTTGTCCTGTTGTAGCTTCACTACAGTTTTGGTTATGAGCAGTATTGGAGGATACGCATGTAGTAGGCCTGAATTCCAAGGGCGAGCAAAGGCGTCCTTGGCTGGCTGGTTGTTCTGTTTGTGGAGAGAACAGAACTTGCTCACTTTGTAATTCAGATGTGATGCAAAGAGGTCTATTGTTGGTTGACCCCATGTTTTGAATATCTTGGTCGCTACTGAGGGATTTAGTGACCATTCGTGTGGTTGGAATTGACGACTGAGTCGATCCGCCACTACATTTTGAATGCCTGCTAGGTAAGTGGCCTGAAGAAGGATTGAGTGGTTCAGGGCCCAGTCCCAGATTTGTGCAGCTTCTTGACAAAGGAGATACGAGCCCGTGCCTCCTTGTTTGTTGATGTACCACATAGCAACTGTGTTGTCCGTTTGGATGAGAACAGTCTTGTGAGAAAAGCAGTCCTTGAATGCATGCAGAGCATAGCGTATAGCTCGAAGCTCCAAGAAATTGATCTGAAATGTTGCTTCGAGTGTTGTCCAAGTCCCTTGTGTTTGGAGATTGTTTATGTGAGCTCCCCAACCCAAGGTGGATGCATCTGTAGTTAATGTTATCTGTGGGACTGGTTGTTGAAAAGGTAGGCCTATGCACAAGTTGTCCTTGTCTATCCACCAAAGAAGTGAGGAACGTAGTTGGTGGGTTACTTGAATTGCAGAATGTAGTGGTTGAATGGCTTGGATCCATTGTGATTTTAGAGTCCATTGAGTTACTCTCATGGCGAGCCTTGCTAGAGGTGTAACCTGAACTGTAGAGGCCATATGGCCTAGTAAAATTAGAAACTGATGAGCTGTTGCTTGATTCCTTGAATGAATCGAGTTTGCCAACACGGATAATGTTTCTGCCCGATCCACTGGTAGAAAGGCCTTTGCAAGGACTGTGTTTAGTTCTGCTCCTATGAAATGGAGTAGCTGAGAGGGTATGAGATGGGATTTTTGATAATTGATTAGAAAACCCATGGAGTGAAGTAGAGCAATTGTTCGGTTGAGAGAACTTACTGCTCCCTGGCGAGATTGACTTCTGATGAGCCAGTCGTCTAGATATGGGAAAACATGAACACTTTCCTTGCGTAAGTGTGCTGCTATTACTGCCAGGCATTTGGTGAAAACTCTGAGAGCATATGCCAGTCCGAATGGCAGTACCCTGTATTGGAAATGCTGATGACCCACTACGAAGCGGAGATATTTTTGATGAGGAGGGAATATTGGTATGTGAGTGTAAGCATCTTGTAGATCCAGAGAACAAAGCCAATCTCCTTTTTGAAGAAGTGGAAGTATGGTGCCTAGAGAAACCATCCTGAACTTTTCTCTTTTTAGAAATTTGTTGAGATTTCTGAGGTCTAGGATGGGACGTAGGCCTCCAGTTTTCTTTGGAATGAGGAAATATCTGGAGTAGAATCCTCTGCCCTGCTGTGTCCAGGGCACTGGCTGAATGGCCCTGGCTCTCAGAAGGGTGGATAATTCTATGTGTAGTTGACTTAGCTGAGAATTTTGTTTTGGACAGGAAGTTGGTGGAAATTCTGGAGGAATTGAGAGGAAATTTAGTTTGTAACCATGGGCAATTATAGAGAGTACCCATTGGTCTGTTGTTATTGTTTGCCAGTGTTTGTAAAAATGTGAAACTCTTCCTCCTACTGGCAGATGTGTTTGAGGATTTAAAATTATGGCTTGTTCTCTGGTCTGACTCTCAAAATCCCGCCGCTGGACCTGTCTGAGGTGGAGGTTGTGTGCGAGGAGGCCTAGGCTGTCTTGCTTGAGAACGTTGTTGTTGAGGCCTAGTAGATCTGCCCCTGGATGTTTGTGAGTAGTATCTACGTGGCCTGTAGTAAGAACGCTTTTGTTCCCTGCGGGGCAAGCGTCGTTGTGATTGTGTTGAAGGGTCCTGAGGCATTTGTGACAGCTGACGTAATGTCTCAGTGTGGTCCTTTAGCTGTTGGACTGCTTCCTGGACCTTGTCACCAAATAAATTGTCTCCCAAACATGGCAGATCCACTAGTTTTTCCTGGACCTCAGGCCTGAGATCCGAGGCCTTGAGCCATGCATACCGTCGAGCAGTAATCCCAGCAGCTGCAGTTCTGGAGGCAGTGTCAAAGCTATCGTAAGCTGCTCTGACCTCATGCTTCCCTGCTTCTAGGCCTTTGCTCACTATGGCCTGTGCTGATTCTTGACACTGTGCAGGTAGTGAGTTTACGAATTGCTCCATCTGCTTCCATAAGTCTCTCTGATACTGTGTCATATACAACTGGTATGCAGAGATTCTCGAATTCAGAATTGCTGCTTGATACACCTTTTTGCCTAAAGTGTCCAGGAAGCGGTGGTCTTTTCCTGGGGGAGTTGAAGAGTGAGGACGGACACGTCTTGACTTTTTCTGGGCAGATTCAACTACCACGGAATTGTGTGGTAATTGTGCCTTTTGAAAGCCAGGTGCTGTCTGTACAAGATAGGTGGAATCCACTCTTTTGTTTACTGCTGGAATTGTAGAAGGGTGCTCCCAGATTCTGTGTTGTAGATCTAAGAGCACTTCATGAATTGGGATTGCCAAGACTTGTTTAGGAGGATCTACAAATTGTAAGACTTCTATAGAGTGTGTTGTCTAGTGTCTTGTTCAGTAGTCAATTTAAAGGGTATGGTATCTGCCATGTCTTGTATAAAATTGGAGAATGATAAGTCTTCAGGTGGGGACATTTTTCTGGGTTCTGGTGGAGAGGGTTCTGACAAAGTCCTCAGAGGATGTATTTGTGTCTTGGCTATCCCAGGAGTCCTCATCATCATCCCTGTGAGGGGGTCTTGTGATGGACTTGGATGGTAAATGTAATCCTGATGGACCTGGTAGTGGGTCATCGATGGGAGGTAATGGACGTGTTTGTTTGTCAGGTTGTTTCGGTAAAGTGTTGATGACATCTTGGTACTGTTGTATTAGACGCTGGAAGAAGGCTATATCTTGAATTTCTGGCTCTTCCTGTGGAGGTTGGATCGACGGAATAGTTATCGGAATCGACGTCGGTGGTCGTCTCGATGTCAGATCTGACATCGGTGGAGTCATCGGCATCGACGTTGCAGACGTTGATGGCAGGTGTGCGTAAATCGATGTGGACGTTATTATTTTGGGCGTCGACATAGAGTCTCCTTTAGTCATCGGTGTGAAGGTCGACACCGGCATCGGCAAATTTTCCGGCATCGATGCAGGGAGCATCGGCATTGACGAGCCCGTCGGAATTAGATTTTGTTCCAAGAATGCCTTGGATAATTGGGATTATCAGACAAGCGGTAGCTTGTCTGATAATCTCAGACAATTCCGGTGTTACAACTGATGGTATCAAAGCAGTTGTAAGCAGTGGCGGAGGCTGAGGTGTAGGATCCGGTGCAGAGCCCTGCAGAGGATCAGGAACTGGAGACGGAGGAGTAGGCCCAGGCACCGGTGTTTCCTCAGTCCGTGGCCGCTTTGCCATCGAGGGTTCCTGGGGATCCATTCCGGGCATCGATGGTCGTCGATGTCGATGCTTGTGTTAACTTCTGAGGGTCGAGGGATTTCATCGATGATGATGATGGTGACGAAGGATCCCCTGACGGCCCTGGGCTAGGTTTTTTAAGTAATAAGCGTTTAGATGTTCCGGTCGGGGACGACTTCGTTGATGCCGACGGAGATGGTATAAGTTGAAGCTGGAAAAGATGCTCCATTTTTTCAAGCCGGGTCTTTCGACTTTTCGGAGTCATCTCGGTGCATTGTGGGCAATTATTTACCTCATGGTTTTTCCCCCGAGGCATAGCACACATTCGAGGTGCGGGTCGGTAATCAACATTTTCTGAGCGCATATAGGACATTTTTTGAACCCTGTAGCCATATTTCTAATCGACAGCCGTCGAAAGAAAGGGAATTCGTGTGAAGGAAAAAACCTTCGAAAAAAGGGACAATGAGACAGAGGTACTCACCGGCCGGTGGAGAAAAATTACCCCTTTGAATCTGTGACAGAGAATATCGACTTTTTCAGTCAAATTTGTATAGTGTTGAGAGGAATCTCAACGGCTCCTTATCCCGCGGTGCGGACAGCAGCGCGGAAAGACGAAGACAGGAGAGTGACACCTGTGGCAAGAATATCATAGCATGCTGGGCATGCTCAGTGGGCACCACAGTGCCAGTCAAAAGTTTCTAGAAACTTTGACAGTAAACTTTCCCGCCTAGGGCTCCGTTGCTGACTTCACCCATATGTGAGGACTAGCATCCTGCTTGTCCTGGGATAATACACATTACACGTACACCCCTATGAGCAAGGGAGAATCCAGACCCATTAACCAATGAGGCCCTCTTACTATAAAAATAGAAAATCTTCCAGGCCAAAAAAAAAAACAAAAAACCAACACACAAAAATGTAAACATCTGGAATTTTTGGCTATAAAAGTGTGGAACTCTGGACTGGTATGCTAAGGAAAGAAAATTAGCAGGTAAGAAATTAATTTTTCCATCTCACCAGACCAGTCCAGCATACCTGGGATGTACCCAAGTCCCTATCACACTAGGGTGGTGGTGGTGGAAGGGGGGGGGGGGGGGCAGATAATTCTGCATTCAAAACTCTAGCCAAAAGGAGGCAACTCTTCTTGCCTGCACAGTCACACAATGTTTGGAGAAGGTATGCAAGGATGCCCATGAGGCTGCAGGGGAAAGACTGCCTCTTCACCCTGACTCCTTGTGGAATGGGCACAAAGCCCCTCAGGGACCTACAATCCTCAAGAGATGTAAGCTGAACCAATAGCCTCTTTAATCCATTTGGTAATAGTTGCTTTAGAGACTGCATTCCTTATTTTTTGACCACCAAAAGGAAAAAAAACAATCTGACCTCCAGAAAGGATTGGTCTTCAAATACCTGAGCAAATACTTCTTCTCATTCAAAGATAGAAATTCCTCTCTCTCCCTTTGAATTCATGCTTAAATGCCAGAAACTCTATAGACTGGTTCAAGTGAAACAGGGAGACCACGTTTGGCAAATAAGAAGGAACTGTACAAGAATGGAGACGTCCGCTTCAAAAACTGGAAAAATGGATTCCTACAGAATAAGATCTGTAACTCTGAAATATGCTTCGCTGAGCAGATAGCCGCCAGAAACACAACTTTCATTGTTAAACTCATTAATAGACATTTCTTATTGGTTCAAAAGAAGCCTCACATAAGGCCCAGAGCACTAATTAAGATCCCATGAAGGAATGTCAAGACACAGCAGGCAAAGTTGTTTGGCTCTTCTTAAAAAATGAGAAACATCCAGATGAGTTGCTAAGAACAAACCTTGCAACATCCCCTTATAACATACAAGAGCTGCTACATGAACCTTCAGAGAATTCAAGGCCAGACCTCTCTGGAAGCCACTCTGCAGGAAAGAAAGTCCTATAGAAACCGAAGCCTCAAAGGGAGAAACCCCCGCTTTTGCACACCAGTAGTCCAATATCTTCCAGACACGAATATAAACTAACGAAGTTGACTTCCTTCTTGCCTGAAACAGAGTAACATTTGCTCAACTACCACCTACATCCCAATAACCAGGCTGCAAAGCAAAAAGGAACCGGATCTAACGCTACTGGCCCCTGATGCAGAAGACCTGGTACATGATCCATGCCGATGGGACCCTACAATTGGAGTCTGATAAAATCCACATACCATGGACACCAGGGCCGGTCTGCAGCCACCAGAATCATGTATCCCTGATGATCCTCTACTCTTTGAATGAGTCTACCTATCATGGGCCAAGGAGGAAAGAAAGCAGAGCTCATCCTGGCTATGGCTGCATCAATGCATAGACTTCCACTAACATTGACTCCTTCCTTCAACTGAAATAATTGTTTGCCTCAGAGTAATTTTTGGGTGGCTATGAGATTCCATATGGGTTCTTCCCCAAGGAGAACTAACAATTTGAAAGCCACATTCCACTAGCTCCCATTCTCTTGGATTCAGAGTGTGACATCTCAAATAATCTGCCTGGAAATGTTCTATCTCCATGGTACGCAAGGCTGAGAATGCTTAAAGATGTTTCTCTACCCATTTGAACAGAAATCCTGTTTCCACTGCTACTGGGCAGCTCCTTGTCTCCTTAACCATTCACATATGCTGTTGCATTGTCTGAAAACACCCTCCTTGTCTTGCCTTTTATCAGAGGATAAATTATTTGAAATGCTTTCCTTATGGCTCTTGTCTCAAGCAGACTGATAGACCATGACACCTCTGATTGATTCCAGAGACCTTGAGCTGACTTGCCCTGACAAGATAGATTGGCATCAGTCAATCACCATCCAATTCAGATACTTCAATGGCATCTCTTTGTTTGAAGGAATTTTGACCTCCAGTTCCAATGGCAACTTCTTGAAATCCTGAGACTACGCATTCCACAGAGAAAGAAGAGATCTCTATAATGGATGTATATGATACTGCATCCAAGGGACCAGATCCACTGTTGACTCCATGAAACCCAGTAGTTTCAGATAGTCACCATGGATGATAACTCCAGCAGATTCCGAATCTGTGCTGAAAGTTTGGAGATCATGTCCACTGTCAGGAACACTTTGGCCCTTTTTGTATCAAAGCATGCTCACAAATAATTTATGATCTAAAACGGTTCTAGCCTGCTCTTTGAGGCATTTAATCACTCATCCTAGATCTTTTAACCACTGCATCACTCTGGTTGTTGCTAGTCAGGCTTCTTTCTCCAAATTTGCTCATATCAACCAGTCATTCAAGTATGGATGAACCATCATGCCTTCCTTATGCAAGACCGCCACCACCATGAATTGTCTGTCCCCCCCACTCCGAGACTTCATATCCTTCAAACAGAAAGCTTCATGCACAAAAGAGGGAAGGGGACTCCAGTGACCCTCTCTAAGATTTCCCTCTTCCCAAGGCCTAGACCCATCTCTTTCCACTGATTTCAGGACTGGAGGCTTGCATGTCTTCACTCTCAAAATGGCCACCACAACTGTCCCAGAGGAATCCAAATCTACTCCAGAAACTGCCAACATCCTGGGCCCTGCTGCACCATCTGCCAGCCTTAGGCATAGCACGATTGGCTCCCCTACTACCTTAGAACACAGTAATCTCACTTCCAAGCAGTCCATGCATACCCTGGCAACAGCTGCACTGCCATAGTACTTTCCACACACACTGCAATATTTCCTGGAGGCTATTATCTGGAACCCGCCAAAACATAATGGCTGAGGCTTTCTGCACTGGAGATTATGGGTTATTGAACATGTGTGCTCCCGATAGCCACAAGCATCCTATTAACTGACAATTTTTTTCTCTCTCTCCCCCCCCCCCCCCCCCCCCACCCGAAAACGTTACCAAGCATACACAAGAAGGGCTACTTCTCTGACAAGAGGGTATGACTGCTCTAGCGCTGATCCTAAAATTGCCTATGTCCCCCACCAGGGACAAATCCCAGGCATCCAAGACCAGGAAAGAGAAAGAACCAGACTTGGCAGGGGAAAAAAGGAGGGAAAGAGGGAGCCAGTACTACTGACTTTCAACTCTCTTCCTATGCAGAGGACCAAGTCAGAAGTAGGACTGCCGACACCTCCCCCTCCCCCCCACTCATCCTTATTCCCCTGGGAGCAATTTGTCTAACTTGTAAGCTGCAGGAATCAGCATCTTTACCACCTGCTTTAGTACCTGAAGATACTGTAAGCTTCACTGAGCCCTATAAAGGGTGATGTCAATGAGTAAGAATCATCTGCTGGTGGTGGTGGGGCGGCTATACCCAGGCGTGTTATACTGGTTTAGTGAAACAATAAGGAAGCAGCACTTACCCTACACACATAAAATGGGACACGTGAGAAAATGGAAAATGCTGGAACAAAAGATAGTAGATAAAGGCCAATATGGTCCATCTAGTCTGCCCAGCAAGTTTTTTTTGAGGGGTAGTGGCAACTGCCGCTGTGCAGGTTACCCCCAAGATGTAATAGAAAAGTTATCCCATTTCTTCATTTCCATTAGGGATAGGAAAATTAGTTCTTACCTGTTAATTTTTGTTCCTGTAGTACCATGGATCAGTCCAGACCATGTGTTGAGCCTCCTGTCCAGCAGGTGGAGACAGACCAAAACTGTATGGGTATCCTATATGAGGACAGAGCCTACCCTAAAACCCTTTAGTATAACCATTGTCAAAGCAGAGAAGATAAACACCATGGAACAAGCAAGTAACAGAAGAACTCGAGCAAACAACAAGAGAACTCTGAAAATTTTGAACAAGAGAAAACAGTGGATGAATGAATGAACTCTGTGCATGGACACTCTTGCATGAATGCCCACAATCACATGGATGCTTCCGGTGCCTCCTATGAAGGAATACATAGAATAAGGATCTTCGCGCGGACAGGAAAATAGAAAGGGAAGGGCGTCTGGATTGATCTGTGGTACTACAGGAACGAAAATTAACAGGTAAGAACTAATTTTCCTTTTCCTGTACTTACCCGGATCAGTCCAGACCATGGGATGTACCAAAGCTTCCCTAGATAGGGTGGGACCTTGACAGGACCGCTCGAAGCACCTGCCGCCCAAAGGAACCAAAAACTGGTGCCTGAACATCCAGGCGGTAATGTCGAGCAAACGTATGCAGGGACTTCCAAGTAGCTGCCCTGCATATCTCCTGCGGGGAGACAGACTGGCTCTCCGCCCAAGAAGCTGCCTGAGAACGTAGGGAATGAGCCTTAAGGCCCTCCGGGATCGGACGTCCCAGATAGATGTAAGCTGACGAGATCGCTTCCTTCAACCAGCGAGATATCGTAGTCTTAGAGGCCTGTTTGCCTCTGTTGTGGCCACTCCATAAGACAAAAAGATGATCCGAGACTCGAAAATCATTAGTCACCTCTAGATAACGCTAAGCATGTGTTTCACATCCAGACGGCGGAGATCATCCCCACCTGGGCTTGCAATGTCCGCCGGAGAGAACACGGGGAGCTCCACCGGCTGATTGACATGAAATGAAGACACAACCTTCGTTAAGAATGATGGGACCGTCTTAAGAGAGACCCCGGAATCCGAGAAATGTAAAAAGGGCTTGCGGCAAGACAACATTTGGATCTCAGACACCCGTCTGGCGGAGCAAATAGAAACCAGAAATACCGTTTTGAGCGTCAAGTCCTTGAGGGTGGAACGGTGAAGGGGCTCAAAGGAAGCTTGACAGAGCGCACGAAGAACCAAATTCAAGCTCTACGAGGGACAAGTAGGACGCAACGGTGGCTTCAAATGTTTGACCCTTTTGAGAAAATGGGCAATATACGGATGAGACACGACCGAGAAGCCGTCGAGGCTTCCCAAGAGAGAACAGAAGGCAGACACCTGAACCCAGAGGGAGCCAAAGGACAACCCTTAGAGAAGCCCCGCTGGAGGAACAAGAGGACTAGCGAAACTGGGGCCGAACGTGTCGTAACGCCCGCTTCCATGCAGGCCAGCTCGAAAACCTTCCAGACCCGTCCATAGGCAAGGGAAGTAGATGTTTTGCGGGCCCGCAAAATAGTGGAGATGACGTCCTCAGCATATCCCCTTCGCCTTAGCCATTCAAAAGCCAAGCCGCAAGACAGAAACGATCTGCCTGGTCGAAAAATACGGGACTTTGACGGAGGAGGTATTGGAGATGGCAGAGGCAAAAGGGACCGTCCGACGCGAGGTTGACTAGGTCCGCGAACCATGGTCTGCGGGGCCACTCGGGAACCACAAGAATGACCGGATCGCTGTGAAGCTCTATCCTTCTGAGCACTTTCCCTTTGAGGGGCCACGGAGGAAATACGTACAGCAGAACGTTGTGCGGCCACAGATGGGCTAGGGCATCCACCCCTTCTGAGCAGTGTTCCCGCCAGTGGCTGAAGAACCGGGAAGCCTTAGCGTTGTTCAGAGTTGCCATCAAGTCCAGGTGCGGGGGACCCCACTTGTCGATGATTAGCGCCATGGCATCATTGGACAACTCCCACTCGCCTGGATCCAGACGCTGACGATTCAAGAAGTCGGCTTGCACATTGTCGTTGCCTGCTATGTGAGAAGCCGCGAGGCAGTCCAGGTGCTGCTCTGCCCATGTGAGAAGGTGACTTGCCTCGAGGGCCACCAGTTGGCTCCTGTTGTCCCCTTAGCAATTGATGTATGCCACGGTGGTAGAATTGTCAGAGAGCACCCGGACCGCCCGTCACCGAAGTAGTGGGAGAAATTCCTTGAGAGCTAGATGAACTGCCCGGGTCTCCAGGCGGTTGATGTGCCAGCGAGACTGGGTTGGAGACCAGTTCCCTTCTGTGGTCTGAGACTGGCAAACCGCTCCCCAACCGGACAGGCTGGCATCTGTCGTGAATACTGTCCACTGCGGGGTCCCAAGGGACATTCCACAGAGGAGGTGCTTGAGAGAAAGCCACCATTGTCCATTTTAATTCGCTGATGGTAGAGTCTGAAAGCGGGAGCTGCATCTGAAACTGTTCCGATACTGGCTGCCAATGGGCCAGCAAAGCTCTCTGTAATGGTCGCATATGTGCAAGTGTCAGGGGACCAGGTCAATCGTGGAAGCCATGGTCCCCAGGACCTGCAGATAATCCCATGCCGTGGGGAGAGGCATGGAGAGGAAGCTCTGGAGCTGATCAATCAACTTGAAAGCTCTCGAGTCCGGTAGAAAAACCTTGCCGACGTGGGTATAGAAGCGAGCCCCCAGGAACTCCAAGACCTGGGTTGGATGGAGCTTGCTCTTGGAAAAATTGACTATCCAACTTAGGGACGAGAGAAGAGCAAGTACGCGGTTCACCGCCTGGCGGCATAGGGTCTCCGACTTGGCCCGGATTAACCAATCATCCAAGAATACCGTCCTTCCAGAGGGCTGCCGCCACCACCACCATCACCTTGGTAAACGTGCGTGGTGCCGTGGCGAGACCGAAGGGCAGGGCCCTGAACTGGAAGTGCTGACCCAAGATGTGGAACCGGAGAAACCTCTGATGTTCGGGATGGATCGGTATATGTAGGTAGGCCTCCATCAGATCGAGTGAGGCCAAAAGTTCCCCAGGATGGACCGCCGCTATCACCACCCGAAGGGTTTCCATCCGGAAATGGGGCACCTTGACGGCCCGGTTTACCCTCTTGAGATCCAGAATGGAACAGGAGTCGTTGTCCTTCTTCGGGACCATGAAGTAAATGGAGTATTGGCCGGCGCCGCGCTCTGCCACTGGAACTGGGCAGATGGCCCCCAGCCTCTGGAGTCTGATACGAGTCTGAGTCACCGCGGCCCGCCTCTGGTGGCCGCATGGAGAAACCATGTACAAGTCCGGGATGTCACGAGCAAACTCTAAAGCGTAGCCTTTGTCTATTGTTTCAGGGACCCACTGGTCAGACGTGATCTTGGCCCATTTCCTCCACGAACAGAAACAAACGACCACCTAAGTTGGGAACGGAGGGATGGGCCGGCGGATTCTTATTGGGAGGTGGGCTTGGGCGCAGGATGGTGGGTAGTGGCATCTCGAAAGGGCCGATGGCCTCGAAAGGACTGGGGCCAAGACTGGGCCCTAGAAGAATTTCCCCTAGAGAAGGTGCCCCTAGCTCTTGGGTTATATCGTCGTTGGCCCCAGAAGCGGGTACGAGTAGGGAAGAAGGATCTAGCCTGTTTCGGGCGGTCCTCAGGCAACTTGTGGACCTTGTTCTACCCCAAGGATTTAATAAGCTGGTCCAGATCTTCACCAAAGAGCAACTTACCTTTAAAAAGGGAGCGTTCCCAGCTGTGCCTTTAAATCCAAAGAATGGACAAAAACAGCCCGTCAGCAGCTACAGAATCAACGGATCCCAGTGAAGGGAAAGCAGTATAGGAGAGAGAGAGAAAAGCTGAACAGGGGGAGTGACTGGCACCATCAATTTTCACCCCTGCAACCGAGGACCACCGGGAATAGGGAGCCTAGGCTATATAAAACAAGGGGCCAAGCCCCCTAGGCCCCGGCAAGAGTAAGGAGACATGGACTGTCTCCTGTAAATAAGATCCACAGAGTTCACACAAACCAAGAAAAACTGTTTCTTTCTTTCTTTCTTTTTTTTTTTTTAAATTAATAAGTCATAAATACTTGCTTGATCCAGACAGCGTTAGAAGAACAAATAGAAAGAATCCCCAAAGGGACAGAGAATAAGTCAAATAGGGAACCACAGGGTGAGCTGTTCCACCTGCTGGAGACAGACAAATACTGAAGGGCTACAGGGTAGGCTTTGTCCTCATATAGGATACCCTTTCAGTTTTAGTCTGTCTCCACCTGCTGGACAGGAGGCTCAACCATGGTCTGGACTGATCCGGGTACGTACAGGGAAAGCACCCTGCCAACCAGAGCCAGCAGACCAGCCCCAGTCCACCCCTGCTCAACAGCAGCCAATGGCACCGAAAGCTGAACACTACAATCTTAGATCATTCTCGCTCTTGAAAGTCTTGCAAAGATTTTGAATATGTAGATATGAAGATAGGTTCTTAAAAAAAAAAAAAAAAAAAAAGTCCATAAAATTGCTACAAAGGTATGTGCATGTATGTACTGTGAAAGTCCTGGACAATGATGGCATCACTTTATCACCTTTGAAGCATAGATCTCCAACTGATGCTTACCTGCAACTGTATTTGTGACTCCATTTACAGTCCCCTCCACATCAGTCTCATCCTCAGCATAGCTCATCATCAGGGCTCGCTGTCTGTCTGTCAGACGCCTGCAGAGTACAGCATAGGGTTAGTGACTTCAGAAGAAAGGAACAGCTACCACCACAGTATGCCACAAGGCAACATCCCAAGGATGCACACTAGAACAGGAGACTGAGTTAGGGGAGAATTAGTACTTAATTTGCTATCCCCACAAGGAGTCACTTCAGTTTTCTCAAGAAGAGGAGAGGCCTCAGTTACCAGTTTCAAAGCACATTTTTCTCCATTGTGACTTCTTTTTTCTTTAGAAAAAAAATGAAAGAAAGGATCATTGGGAACATTTGCAATGGTATGTATTATTTCGGGCATTTCTTCTCTTAATTTTTTCCCAACCCAGCAGCTGCCACCTGCTCCTTTAGTCTTCCAGCTCAAGTAGAGTCTGCTCCAATTAGTGCTCTGACACCAATAGCTTTCACTCACAACTAAGAGATGGAGAGGGTGTTTTCCCACCCATAGTCCTTAAGGAACTCAGAACAAATACACTCTTCAGCCAGACCGTAGAAACCACTGTTGTGCAATAGCTAGGACGTCCTCTAAGGGCCTATAAATGCTGCTTCCACAACAACCCTGGACTTGTCCTTAGAAGACAGTCACAGGAATCAAACACATAGTAATAAGCTGTGCTCTCACTGCATCAGGTTGGTTCACTCTCAAATTTTCAAGCAATCCCCTATGCTGCCTGACTCATCTCAGACACTTTAATAAATGGCACTCCTGGAGATTTCCTTGCCATGTACTTTACAGCATCTTTGGTCTCTTTGTAGAAAGTGTCAGAGCATAAAAGTGGCAGTTTAAGGAAAAGCAAAGATTAAAATCACTCCATTTTATGTGTCTTGTGTATTCTGAAAACTTTCCGCCGTCTCACTTGAGCAAGAAAAATGAACATACCAAGGCAATCAAATAGTGGTAGGACAACATCCTTCTGAGGTTCCAGAAACCACAAACTCCCATGATGCCTTGCAGGTGGCCTCACCCTGGTCAGACCTAGTGGCAGTATGGGAATGTCAGGAAGAGGAAAGTAAGCACTAGAGATGCTGAAGACCAAATTTAATCTTCAGACAAAACCAAGCAAAAGGAAAAAATAAAATAAAATTCACAAAAACCTGCAAGTTAACTTTTTGTGCAATTCTGGAATAACCCATCTTTTCCCCAAGGATTTAGTGTCCTGCAGCATCTGGAAGATGAGCACACAAATTTGTACAAAGAGCACTGGGAGATGTGCTCAATTCTTAAATTTGGTATTTTCAGTCAAAGTTTCTACAGCTCTTTACACAGACGATTTTGTTTGCATGACAAAAAAAAGACAGAGCCCTGGAAATGGATAGCTGAAGCTATCTGCCGAGAAAGGAAACAGTCTGTAAAGCTCTGGAATGCACGGATACCATAAAGTCCCGTCTACTGCTGCTGGGGGCAGGAAATATATCTGCCCTGACAAAATAAAATTTCTCCATTTTGCTCCTAAAAAAAAATACAAGCTCCTAGTACTGTAGGATAAACGCCAGTGACACTAAACAAGGATGTGCACAAGTGAACTGAGGCCTGCTGCTATGAATACATACTGAACCAAAGTGCAGGCCTAAGCAACACAAAGATGGATACTTCAGCCACATAATTATCTTGGCAACTTCATGTTATTCACAGAGCGGAGAATAAACTGCAACTGTTTTTCTGTATCAGACATTTGTCAGCACCTCACATTGTGAGAGGAGAACCTTGGACAAGAACTCTGTACATGTCCTTGGTGAAAACTTTGTATCCAGCCATGAAATGGATATTGTTCAGTACATGTCTGCTGATGAATTTCATTAACCTGCAGTGAGAACATTCCGACATCATTTGCATCCCACCAATCCTGTGTCTATAGATTGTAACATCCAATCAAAATCAATGTTGGATCATATGGAACTGAATATGCAATGAGATTCTGAACAGAGTAAAGGACTCTGAATTACACAGACTGGATTATCCCAGAACATTTTCCCCAAAGAACCTCTGCTAAGAGGTTTGATGCCCCAGAGTTTAAAGACTGAGCTTTGCTTCCAGAACTTTGATTGCAGCACTTCATTAGACCTACAAGTAAGACTAAGTTTCATGTTCAGCAGCCTGCTCTATAACCAAGAAGCAAGAGTTTTGACAACTATCCCTTGAAATAACTAAGGCTAAGAATTTCTTTACCCTGTTCCGACTGACATATCTCATGGAGATGTCTGTGACCCCTTTGGGTTTTAACTGTCATCTGCCAAACGGGCTTTGCTGTATTACGTTAACATAGGTCCTGGACTTTAGCAGGAATTTGACCCGCAACAGCTAAGGGTGAGATAAAACTGGCTTAATTACCTTTCAGCTGGGTTAATTAGTTTGGCAACTGCGTAACTGATAAGTGCAAAGTTGGCTTGGAGATAACTCATAAGTGCTGTTTATCTTTCATCACAGTGCTTTGCTCTGTAAAACTGTAACAAACTAAAAACAAAAAAGAAATATCTGTACCGCATTAAATCTTGCATACTTATGCTGCTACAATAAAACTGATTACCACACAAAAAGTGTAAACAACTGCTCCCTTAAAACTAATGAATTTCTATCATCAGATTATCAGTTAAATCTTTTTAATCTACTATAGTCATCTACCCTACAGAACACACTCATTGAGGCATCAATCAACCCAATGCCCTGTGATGTGCCCATATGCTCATTTTATTTTGGAGAGCAATTCTTATGCATGAAAGTGATATCGCATACTCATAGAATTCTATTAACATAATTGATGCATGTGTATGTTGGAGAAAAAGGGAATGTTTGTATTTTCAGCAAGTTGTTTAAGTGCTAAATCCCAAGAAACTGGTGCTTTTCATTCAAGGAATTCCTTATGTAAGGAGAAATTACTACTTACCTGATAATTTCCTTTTCTTTAATGAAGACAGGTTAATCCACACCAGTGGGTTATGCACCTCTACCAGCAGATAGAGACGGACTAATGCTGACATCATGGTATATATACCCCTGCACTAACATCAGCCCACCAGTATTCTCTGCAAAAACCAACTGTGGACAACTAAACAATGCATGAACATAACTATTGACAACCATTCAAGCATTCAGTTAACAGGAAAACATTGAGCTCAGACAAGGAGTATAAAATCACTAATCTAGAGACTGGATCTGACACTTACCAGTAATCCCTAGAAACACAGCTACTCAGGAGGACAATATCGCCACTATCCGGCAGCCAAGGCAGGAAAGTGGATTAACCTATTTTCATTAAAGAAAAGGAAATTATCAGGTAAGTAGTAATTTCTCCTCTTAGCATTCAGAAAGGTTGGAAGTGATATTGCTTACTCATAGAATTCTATTAACATAATTGATGCATGTGTATGTTGGAGAAAAAGGGAATGTTTGTATTTTCAGCAAGTTGTTTAAGTGCTAAATCCCAAGAAACTGGTGTGCCAAAGCTAACTTCCGAAAAAGGTGGGATGCTACCCATAGTCTGATCAATACCGCATGTGCAAAGGCTATGTCCTCCCGGGCTTGCACATCCAGGTGGTAATGCCTGGAAAAGAGGTGTAAGGAGGACCACATTGCAGCTTGGCAAATCTCAAACGGGAGACAACAATCTAATCTCCTCCCATGACATTGTCTGAGCTCTAGTGGAATGAGCTCTAACCTGACTAGGCAACGACTGCTCAGCATCCACATATGCAGCCATGATCACCTTAATCCAGCGGGCTGTCAAAGCCTGCGACGCCGGCTCACGCCATTTACTCCCACCATGGAGTATAAATAGCCGTTCTGTCTTCATGAGAGGTTTAGGAATCTACAAATACTCATGATATGCTGCTTGACATCCAAGGTCCGTAACAGGCGATACTCATCCACATCTCTCTCCCTGTTCAGTCTCATCAGGGAAATTGATTCAAGTGAAAATCAGAGACCACCTTCAGCAAAAAGGATAGAACGGTTCACAGCTGTACTGCTCCCAGAGTCCTTGCAGAAACTGTTCCCGGCAAGAAAAGGCCTACAGTTTGAAAACGCACAGAACAAATTGCCACAAGAAAACAGTCTTCAAATTAAGTAATCTCAAGGAGAGGCAATGCAGTGGTCGAAAGGTGGGACCCGCCAAAAAATCCAGAACCAGATTAAGATTCCACAAGGACACCAGTATCCATGAAGATTCCTCACCACTTTTAAGAACCTGGCCACATCTGGATGGGCCCACAAGGCTCCACCAGTCACCTGACTTCTGAAACCAGCAAGAGCTGCCATCTGTACCTTCAATGAATTAAAGAGTCAATCCCTTAATCAATCCATCCTGTAAAAAATCCAAAAATGAGCAGGATCTTAACCAAATGAGGATGAATCCTTCATTCTTCACACCAAACCTCAAACACTCGTCAAACCTAAACATAGCCTAAGGAAGGGGAGAACTTTTGTGCTCGAAGCAAGGTGGCAATCACAGCAGTGGAGTATCCACACTTCAGCAACCGAGCCCTCTCAAGGGCCATCATACCTTAAGACAAAACAGAGCCTGATCTTCATGAAGAATAGGTACATGCTGCAGCAGGTCCCTGTGGAATGGTAATTAGAGAGGAGAGTTCACCAGGAGCCTTTTCAGATCTGCATACCAGTGTCTCCTGGGCCAATCTGGCGCCACAAGAAGCACCATCCTTGTGTGACTCTTGATTCTCCGAATCATTCTGCCCAACATGGGCCATGGGAGAAATGTATATAGAAGCTTGCCTTCTGGCCACTTCTGCTTTGTGGGTCCACTCCTGCACGAAGGCATCGATGCCCAAAGACTTCAGATATCTCCTGTGACTGAAGAAAAGAGGAGCCTTCGCATTGTGTGATGTCACCAGCAAGTCTAGAAACAGGAGGCCCCAGCAGTCTATTATGAGCTGAAATGCTTTGTTTGACAATTCCCATTCTCCTGGATCCGGACTTTAAGAACATAAAAACATGCCATACTAGGTCAGACCAAGGGTCCATCAAGCCCAGCATCCTGTTTCCAACAGTGGCCAATCTAGGTCATAAGAACCTGGCAAGTACCCAAAAACTAAGTCTATTTCATGTTACCGTTGCTAGTAATAGCAGTGGCTATTTTCTAAGTTAACTTAATTAATAGCAGGTAATGGACTTCTCCTCCAAGAACTTATCCAATCCTTTTTTTAAACACAGCTATACTAACTAAACTAACCACATCCTCTGGCAACGAATTCCAGAGTTTAATTGTGCGTTGAGTGAAGAAGAACTTTCTCCGATTAGATTTAAATGTGCCCCATGGAGTAACTTCATGGAGTGCCCCCTAGTCTTTCTATTATCTGAAAGACTAAATAACCGATTCACATCTATCCGTTCTAGACCTCTCATGATTTTAAATACCTCTATCATATCCCCCCTCAGCCGTCTCTTCTCCAAGCTGAAAAGTCCTAACCTCTTTAGTCTTTCCTCGTAGGGGAGCTGTTCCATTCCTCTTATCATTTTAGTCGCCCTTCTCTGTACTTTCTCCATCGCAATTATATCTTTTTTGAGATGCAGTGACCAGCATTGTACACAGTATTTAAGGTGCGGTCTCACCATGGAGCGATACAGAGGCATTATGACATTTTCCGTTTTATTCACCATTCCCTTTCTAATAATTCCCAACATTCTGTTTGCTTTTTTTGACTGCCACAGCACACTGAACAGACGATTTCAATGTGTTACCCACTATGACACCTAGTTCTCTTTCTTGGGTGGTAGCACCTAATATGGAACCTAACATTGTGTAACTATAGCATGGGTTATTTTTCCCTATATGCATCACCTTGCACTTATCCACATTAAATTTCATCTGCCATTTCGATGCCCAATTTTCCAGTCTCACAAGGTCTTCCTGCAATTTATCACAATCTGCGTGTGATTTAACTACGCTGAACAATTTTGTGTCATCTGCAAATTTTATTACCTCACTCGTCATATTTCTTTCCAGATCAGTTATAAATATATTGAAAAGTAAGGGTCCCAATACAGATCCCTGAGGCACTCCACTGCCCACTCCCTTCCACGGAGAAAATTGTCCATTTAATCCTACTCTGTTTCCCGTCTTTTAGCCAGTTTGTAATCTACGAAAGGACATCGCCACCTATACCATGACGTTTTACTTTTCCTAGAAGCCTGTCATGACTTTGCTGCGAAAGTCTGCTCTTACATTATCTTTTCCTACAATGGTGAGGCTAAGATCTCCTGAAGATGTACTTCCGCCAATTCCATGAACTGGGCTATTTCCTGTCATATTTGCTGGCTCTTGGTTTCCCCCTTGTGATTGATGTAAGCCACTGTCATCGCATTGTCTGACATTATTTGGAGAGCTCGACCCTGCAATCGGGCAACGAATTGTTAGCAAGTCAACTGGATGGACCGGGCTTCCAGCCGATTTATGCTTCAGAGAAACTCTTCTGTACTCCAGCGCTGTCAACTCCTGACATCAGTCATGAGTACTAGCCAGTCTGGTGTCTGTAGGGAAATGCCCTTCCTTAGATTTATTTATTTATTTTTCTATACAGACATTCAATTTGCCATATCACATCGGTTTACATCTAACAATAAGTCTAAGGCTAGCCTTACAATGACTTGATATAGTATAACAGCTTAAATTGGATAACTAGCTAAGTACATTTAACAGTTATATAAGATAGTATTACAGACCTAAAATGCTTAACATCATGACTTTTTATGGAGAGTGTTCGAAGGTAAGTTAACTATGTCCAGTGGCAGAGGGGGACTGGGGGGGGGGGGGGAAGGAGGTAGAGGGGGGGTTATTTATCTGGATGTGAATGCTTTCTGGAAGAGCCAGGTTTTGAGGTTCTTTCGGAAGGTGGGTGTGGAGGGGTCGGTTCTGAGAGCAGGTGGAAGGATGTTCCAGAGGCGAGGGCCTGCTACCGATGCAGCACGTTCTCTTGTGGAGACTCTGAGTATTTCTTTGGTGGGGGGAGTGGGGAGCAGTCCTGGGTTGGATGAGCGGAGATTTCTAGTGGGGCTTCGAGGGGTCAGAGGTCCTTGTAATTAGCTGGCTTTGTCATTATGGATTGCTTTGTGTATGAGCATGAGTGTTTTGTATTGGCATCTGAACGGGACGGGTAGCCAGTGGAGTTGTTTCAATGCTGGTGTAATGTGATCTGTTTTTTTCTTATTTGTTAGGGATCATGCGGTGGCATTTTGTAGGAGCTGGAGGGGCTTGAGGGTGGATGTGGGAAGGCTGGTTAGGAGGGCGTTGCAATAGTCTAACTTGGCGAAAAGAAGAGATTGTAGTACTGTCCGGTATTCAGGGGGATGAAGAAGAGGCTGGAGTTTCTTGAGGATTTGGAGTTTGTAGAATCCTTCTTTTATTAGTGTCTTGATATGAGGTTTGACGTTCAGTTCCTGGTCCAGGGAGACACCGAGGTCTCTGACCGTCGAGAGCATATTGTAGTTGGATTGAGTTGTGAGGTCGGGGTTGGGTGTTGATGTTTTTCTGGAGAGGTGAAGAATTTCCATTTTACTGTGGTTGAGCGTTAGCGCCATTTCATTGAGGATGGAGGTTATGTCTGTCCGGTGTAATTCCCATCGGTTTAGGGTGTTGCTGATGTTGTCTCTGATGGGGAGCAGGATCTGTATGTCATCAGCGTATAGAAAGTAGGTGAGCCCTGTTTTGTCTAGGTATTTGCAGAGTGGCAGCATATAGACGTTGAAAAGGGTAGGGGATACGGATGAGCCTTGTGGGACTCCCTGTGAGAGGGGGATTCTTTCTGATGTTGAATTTCCTTGAGCTACTTTAAATGATCTGGTGGTGAGAAATGATTGAAACCACTGGAGAGCGGTGCCACTAATGCCTATTTCTCTTAGCCTGTGAATTAGGATCTTATGGTTGACGGTGTCAAATGCGGCAGAGATGTCCAGTAGGATAAGGAGGAAGGATGTGCCTTTGTCAAACCCCTGTAGTATGGTGTCTGTGAGGATGAGTAGCAGTGTTTCGGTGCTGTGAAATTTTTTGAAGCTGTGATGAGCAGGAGCTAGTATGTTGTGGTTTTCCAGGAATTCTGAGAGTTGGAGGTTGACTGTTTTCTCGATGATCTTGGCCAAGAACAGTAGATTCGAGATGGGCCAGTAGTTAGAAGGGATGGTCTGATCGAGATGGGGGTTTTTTTTTTAATGATTGGTTTGACTACGGCGCATTTAAGGGATTCTGGACGGATTCCTTATTCGAGGGAGAGATTGGTGATGTCAGTGATGGGCCTTGCTAGGCAGTTCGGAATTAGTTTGAGGGTTTTTGTAGGGATGGGGTCGAGCGGGTGTGCTGCTGGGTTAATCTTTCGAACGAAGTTTTCAACCTCGATGGAGGCTACGGTCTCAAACTGTGTCCAAGTTGATGCTGTAGGGGGTGTTTGTGAGATGGGTTCAGGGTTGGTTGGTGGGTCTTTTGGACTCAGTTTAGCTGTTTTGTCTATCAGGTATTGGGCGAAATTGTGACTGGTTATTGTGGAAACCTCTGTGAAAGGTTGTTGATGGGTCGCGTCAGCTGAGTTACAATTTTCGAATAGGACTCTTGGGTTGTGTATTGATAGTTGTGGATTCTTTGGGAGTAGAAGTTCCATTTGGCTAAGTTGATATCTGTTGTATATATGTATAGGAGGGTTCTGTATCTGTCACGTAGTTGGCTTGTGGGGTTGTTTCGCCAGGCTTTTTCTGCTTGCCTTAGGCGGCGTTTTATGTTTTTTAGGTCCTGGTTATACTAGGGTGCTTTGTGTCTTGCTGTGGTTCCGAGTTCTTTTTCAATGGTTGGGCAGATCATTTTTGCTGTTTACATGTTGATTGTGGTCCATGAATTGACTGCATTGATGGTATTGGAGGTGTCAAGTTGCTGTAGGGCGTCTGGTAGGGTTTTTTCTAGGGTTTCACTGGAGCATGGTTTGGTGAAGACTATGCATCTTTTGTCTTTTAGAGTGTGGAGCTGGATATGATCCACTTGTTTGGTTTTTATTAACATGTGATCTGACCAGGGAACCGAGGAGGTGATTTGGGGGGGGAGTTGATTGTCACTTTGTTGTTGATAAAAATCAGATCCAGGATATGGCCTGATTTCTGTGTGGGGGAGTTTATTATTTGTATGAAGCCCAGAGCAGTTAGAGAGTTGAGGAGGAGCTCAAAAGAAGGGGAAAGGGGAGATTTATCGAAGTGGAGGTTAAAGTCACAGAGGATGATGGTGGGGTGGTTGGTATTGATGTTAGATGCGATGGTTTCGATGAGAGGGCAGGGATCTCTGTTGAGGGTGCCTGGGAGGGGGGGGCATAGATCAGCAGGATTTGGAGGGTCTTGGACTTGAATAGACTGACTTCAATGGGTAGCAGGGAGTTGATGGGAAGAGTGTTGAATTTGAATTTTTTGGCTGCTAGGAACAGTAGGCCACCTCCTTTTTTTTGTGTCCTGGTACGGAGAAGATGTTGTAGTTTGTTGGAAGTTGATTAATGAGAGGAGTGTCTGTGTCCTTGAGCCATGATTCTGTGATACATAGAAGGTTCGGTTTTAGGTCGTTTAGGATGGGGATTTTTTTTGTGATGGATTGTGTATTCAGTAATAGGAGGGTAAGGACTGATAGGGCAGCCATGTGAGGGGCCTGGAATAGGGGAATCTGGAGAAGATGATCCGTTTGCAACTACCACTGCAAGTGGATGGCGATCTCCACTGGTAAATGAAGCCGTATTGCATTCCTGAGACTGTGGACTCCGAGCAAGCAGTGTGCGCTGAAGAGGACGCATATACACCATTGCCCATGGAACCACCTCTAGGGAGGCTGCAATCAGCCCGAGCACCTGCAAAAAAGACAACACCATCGGGCAAATTGTTGTCAATAGTCACACCTGCGCCATCAATTTATGAATGTGGACCTCTGGCAGGAAACCCTGCCTTGCTTTGTTTCGAAACGAATACTGAGATACTCCAGTGTCTGGGATGGCTGCAGATTGCTCTTGGCCAAGTTCACCCACCCAACCTAGTTCCTATAGCAAGGAGATCACATTGCACGATCATGAAGACTCTTTCATGCTTTTGGCCCAAATAAGCCAAATCGTCTAAGTACGGTTGGACCAGAATGCCCTCCTCTCTCAACACTGCCGCTACTACCACCATGACCTTGGAGAAGGTTCTGGCTGCGGTGGTCAAACTGAAGGGCAGAGCTTGAAACTGATGTCGTCACTTCAAACAGCGAAATGCAGAAATCACTGATGCTCCAGTCGGATGGGAATATGTAGGTACACTTCTGACAAATCCAGGGACGTAAGAAACTCCCCCAACCGTACTGCCATTATCAGTGAGCGTAAGGTTTCCATGCGGAAATGAATCGCCCGCAAATGACTATTGTCTCCCTTGAGATCCAGGATGGAGCTAAAGGAACCCTCCACCCTTGGGTACAATGAAATGAATGGAATATCAGCTCGTATTTTCTTGTGACATGGGCACAGGGATCACAGCCCACAGGCTGGAGTCTCGACAACATACACTCGACTGTCTACCTCTTCTGTGGAGAGTTGCAGGGAGACACCATGAAAACGTCCAGAGGAATATTGAGAAACTCCAGAGCATAGCTGTCTCTTATCACCTGCAGCACCCACTGGTCTGACATCTCGACCCACACCATCAATGAGAGGTTCGGGGGGGGGGGCACCACTGATTGAGCCTGCACTTTATCTGGGCTGTCTGGAGCAAAAGGACCAAGATCTACCCAAAGATCAAGCCCTTCTGAGAAGCCGCTCCTTTGTAGGGTTAAAAGCGTTTGAAACCCCTAGCATGGCCTCTTGTGCCAAAGGAGTGCGGCACCTGCTTCTTATCCACTGGTAATCAATGAACTTGGGACTAACCCCACTTATTGGTCATTTTTCCCAACTGACTCCCAAACAAGAGTGAACCCTTAAAAGGCAATTTCATAAGATTAGACATTGAAATTATTGTATCAGCCGACCAATTCCTCAGCCATAGATGACTCCTGGCTGCTATCACCGGTCACCCCTCTGGTAGAAACGCAGAACAGGTGGCAACCTGCATCTGCCAAAAAAGGCGGCTGTTGGTTCCATCACTGCCCTGGAATTCAAACCAGATTAGTCGACTTCTTGAGAGAAACACAAACAAGTGTGAGCCACCAAGGAGGAACAAGAGGCTATCTGCAAATTCATTGCCATCGCCTCAAAGGGCTGCTTAAGGATAACCTCAATTCTCCTATCCTGCAATGCCGTACTCCCTTCTACAGGGATAATCGTCTGCTTGGTGACAGCACACATCAGCACATCCACTTTCCGAAAGCACATCTGCTCTCTTGCAGCTAGATCCAGGGGGTACCGTGCTTCCAAAGCTCGGCCCAATTCTTGAATAGCATCCATAATGGGGAAGCTCGGCCCAATTCTTGAATAGCATCCATAATGGGGAAGAAACAAGATGCTTTACGCAAAGAAATTAAAATGGGATTTTTCTTTGGCTCAGATGGAATCAGCACCTGGCACTTCCCCGCATCTTCAATGGCTGGGAGATCAGAGCCGGCAACTTATCTCTATGAAAGAAATGCACAATGTTCTATAAGGCTCCAACCTTGGAAGAATTTCCCCATCCTCCAGGAAATAAAAATAGACTACATCATTGGTGCCATCTGGGTCCCTATCAGTTTGACCCATAGCAGGTCTAGACATACTCCAACCATTACCTGCGGCACCAGGCATGCAGAAATCTGCAGCCTGCGATACTAAACTGTTAGGTTTGGCCGGGCTGCCAATTGTGCCTGGACTGCAGCCCTTGAAAAAATTCCACCCAAGAAAAGGCAGAAGGATCCATACCAAAACCAGGGAGGTGTCTATCCTGTGTCCACTAAGCTACCTTCCCCCTCTGATGAATGAGTTAGGGGAGCCCCAAAACCAGGCGAAACCTCTAGTAATCCCCACTCTTGTCCCATTCCCACATCATGCTGGGAAGGGCCAGGGTTAGGAAAATCAGTCGGAGACAATTCTCCCTGAGCCTCCAAGCAGCATTGACATAATTAGAGGGGACGCCAGGCGGTGATGCCTGAATATGGCAGCACAAAGGGCAAGGCGCTTAGGCTCTTTGCTACTGGCTCTATGGATAAACACCCACTATCAGTGCGCTCCCAAAAGCATCTGAAAATCGTGCCCCCTGCTGTGTGGCCGCACAGTTAAGCCTGGATAGGGCACCCAAAAACAAGCGCTGTGCAGTAAGCTCACACTATGGATGCCCAAAATGTAGGCACTGAATATGCAGTGCAGGTAGGCGCCCACTTCATTGCCACCTGGGCGCACAAGCGCAAATCAAAGTCACACTGTTTTGCGGCAGCCTTGTGCGTAGAAAAGTGTGCAAAAGCTGCCGCAGTCTACCACATGGCACCCAGCAAAGCCTGAGAATGGGGCTTAGCCAAAAAGGCTGCTCAAATTGCCATGATTCCCCAAATTCCCCGAGATGGGAACAGATGTTGGATCAGTGTGCCAAGCTCAGAGACCAGAAGGGGAGTGAAATCCCTAAAAATAACTCCTCCCCCCCGCTTTTTTTTTTTTTTTAACTCTTTATCTGAGCTCAGCCCGTCCCAGCCAAGTCCAGAGTCTGTCTCTGGCAGCGGGAAGAAATGGCAAAGGCCTTCACCGCCCTGCTTGGCTTTCTGCCTCTCAGCTGTTTGTCTCTTTACAGCTATGTCCACGCCGGAAAACCAGCTCCCGGACTGAGGCACTGTTCTGAGAGAGGGATCAATAGATATCACCTCAGGAAAGTGCTGAAAGGCAGAACATAAATCAAATAAACAGGAATGAACCTCATCTATAAGCCAGGGTATGATGGAAATCTCTCAAATTTACTGCTAATCCCCTTGCATTAGGCCAAAGTCAGCTACCTTCTGCAGGTCAGAAGCAACTTCTCAAGGTGTGCTTGCAAACTCCTTTTAAACAGGCCAATAGCACCCAATATAAGTCGGACTATTTATTTTGTCTCTCTGCCACATTTTCTTGGTCTCTGCATCTCTTGGTACTTTAGGGTTTTCGCTTTATCCATATAATGCACAGAACAGTCGCTGGGTACTGACTCCTCTATCAACAATGCCGTTCTTGTATTTTTCTCCTTCACCACAATATCTGGTTTTCTAACATCAGTCTTCCTGTCAGTTGGAAGAGGAATATCCTAGGTGATTACAACTTCTTCGTTCTCTTCTATTCTGTTAAGATTGTGTGCCCAATATCTTTTTTGGTACATTGATTTTATAATGTTCACACAGTTTCCAATCAGTAAGTTGTGCCACCTTGTGGTACTTCTGACATCAACATGTCACATTCAGTGATGACATGTGTAACCGTTTCCAATTCTGTATTACAGAATCTGCATTTGTCCACTATGCTGACTGTGAACCATCTTGTCCAAAATTTACTATCCTGAGCTGCAATTATCACTCTCATCTACAGGTTTGAGTTCACTTCTCCTTAACAACTGCTATTTCAGATCTTGATCCACATAGGCAGGGGGGAAGCTTGCAGGAAAATATCAGGCCGGGGGATTTTTTTCAAAACCAACCCACAGAGTATCTGTCTGCCTCCCTCATATGCAATCCTTGCAGCGTTTGGAATCCCAAACTGGCTAAAAGATAGGAAATAGAGAGTAGGATTAAATGGACAATTTCTCAATGGAAAAGGGTAAAAAGTGGAGTGCCTCAGGGATCTGTACTTGGCAGGTGCTTTTCAATATATTTATCAATGATCTGGAAAGGAATACGCTGAGTGAAGAAATCAAATTTGCAGATGATACAAAATTATTCAGAGGTGTTAAATCACAAGCAGATTGTGATAAATTGCAGGAGGACCTTGTGAGACTGGAAGGTTTTGTTTTTTTAAATATAGAATTAAAAGTAATACTTGCTTTAACCTGCAAAAACAAGAAGAAGAAAAAATCTCACAGGGAGAAACAAATTGAGAAAAGGAAGGGAGCCACAGGTTCAGCTGCCTGCATCTACTAGAGACAGAACTACTGAAGGGATGCAGGGTAGGCTCTGTCCTGATATAGGATACCCTTTCAGATTTTCTCTGTCTCCATCTTCTGGACTGATCTGGGTACATACAGGGAATGGAAGATTGGGCATCCAAATGGCACATGAAATTTAATGTGGACAAGTGCAAGGTTACAAGAAGACCTTGTGAGATTGAAAAATTGGGCATTGAAATGGCAGATGAAATTTAATGTGGATAAGTGCAAGGTGATGCATATAGGGAAAAATAACCTATGCTATATAGTTACACAATGTTAGGTTCCATATTAGGTGCTATCATCCAAGAAAGAGATCTAGGCGTCATAGTGGATAACACATTGAAATCGGTTTAGTGTGCTGCAGCAGTCAAAAAAGCAAACAGAATGTTGGGAATTATTAGAAAAGGAATGCCTCTGTATCGCTCCATGGTGAGACCGCACCTTGAATACTGTGTACAATTCTGGTCGCCGCATCTCAAAAAAGATATAGTTCTGTTGGAGAAGGTACAGAGAAGGGCAACCAAAATGATAATGGGATGGAACAGCTCCCCTATGAGGAAAGACTAAAGAGATTAGGACTTTTCAGCTTGGAGAAGAGATGGCTGAGGGGGGATATGATAGAGGCGTTTAAAGTCATGAGAGGTCTAGAATGGGTAGATGTGAATCGGTTATTTAGTCTTTCAGATAATAGAAAGACTAGGGGGCACTCCATGAAGTTAGCATGTGGCACATTTAAAACTAATCGGAGAAAGTTCTTCTTCACTCAACATACAATTAAACTCTGGAATCTGTTGCCAGAGGATGTGGTTAGTTCAGTTAGTATAGCTGTGTTTAAAAAAAGGATTGGATAAGTTCTTGGAGGAGAAGTCCATTACCTGCTATTAATTAAGTTAACTTAGAAAACAGCCAATGCTATTACTAGCAATGGTAACATGGAATAGACTTAGTTTCTGGGTACTTGCCAGGTTCTTATGGCCTGGATTGGCCACTGTTGGAAACAGCATGCTGGGCTTGATGGACCCTTGGTCTGAACCAGTATAGCATGTTCTTATACAAGGAAAAATAACCCATGCTGTAATTACACAATGTTAGGTTCCATATTAGGAGCTACCAACCATGAAAAAGATCTAGGCGTCATAGTGGATAATACATTGAAATTGTCTGCTGGGGCAGTCAAAAAACAAGCAGAATATTAGGAATTATTAGGAAGGAAATGGTGGATAAAATGGAAAATGTCATAATGCCTCTGTGGTGTACCGCAAGGATCGGTGTTGGGACCGGTCCTGTTCAATATCTTTGTGAGCGACATTGCGGACGGGATAGAAGGTAAGGTTTGTCTTTTTGCGGATGACACTAAGATCTGCAACAGAGTGGACACGCCGGAAGGAGTGGAGAGAATGAGACGGGATCTAAGGAAACTGGAAGAGTGGTCGAAGATATGGCAGCTGAGATTCAATGCCAAGAAGTGCAAAGTCATGCATATGGGGAGTGGAAATCCGAATGAACTGTATTCGATGGGGGGGGAAAGGCTGATGTGCACGGAGCAGGAGAGGGACCTTGGGGTGATAGTGTCTAATGATATGAAGTCTGCGAAACAATGCGACAAGGCGATAGCAAAAGCCAGAAGAATGCTGGGCTGCATAGAGAGAGGAATATCGAGTAAGAAAAGGGAAGTGATTATTCCCTTGTACAGGTCCTTGGTGAGGCCTCACCTGGAGTACTGTGTTCAGTTCTGGAGACCGTATCTACAAAAAGACAAAGACAAGATGGAAGCGGTACAGAGAAGGGCGACCAGGAAGGTGGAGGATCTTCATCGGATGACGTACGAGGAGAGATTGAAGAATCTAAATATGTACACCCTGGAGGAAAGGAGGAGCAGAGGAGATATGATACAGACTTTCAGATACTTGAAAGGTTTTAATGATCCAAAGGCAACAACAAACCTTTACCATAAGAAAAAAATCAGCAGAACCAGGGGTCACGATTTGAAGCTCCAGGGAGGAAGATTCAGAACCAATGTCAGGAAGTATTTCTTCACGGAGAGGGTGGTGGATGCCTGGAATGCCCTTCCGGAGGAAGTGGTGAAGACCAGAACTGTGAAGGACTTCAAAGGGGCGTGGGATAAACACTGTGGATCCATAAAGTCAAGAGGCCGCCAATGAAGAGTGGGTGACTCGCCAGAATGATGGCTACTGCCTGGACACAATACCCTTATTCAATAAACATACACATGGTTACTGTGACTCCAACATCACTCTAAGCTTCAACAGCAAGAGGAAATGTGGAAAAAAGGATTTGCACTCACAAAGCCGGGAGTAGCTGGCTTGTTTCGGCGGTTACTACCCCAAACCAAATGTGCCTGATACTTCACTTTCGATGCACATCCAGCATAGCTCTCTGCTCCAACGGCAGGGGAGAAGAAAAACTGATACTTCACGCATACCCAGCATAGCTTCAACGGCAGGGGAGAAGAAAAAAGGATTCACACTCACAAAGCGGGGAGTAGCTGGCTTGTTACGGCGGTTACTACCCCAAACCAAATGTGCCTGATACTTCACTTTAGATGCATATCCAGCATAGCTCTCTGCTTCAACGGCAGGGGAGAAGAAAAACAACCAATAAGGGCTGTATAACATAGTCTGGGTTAAAACAAATAAGCATGGGTGTAGCTTGCTTATTGCGGCGGTTACTACCCCTACTACCCCCTAACTAATCAAGCTAGATATTTCACTTGGATGCAGCTTCATCACTGCTCTCTACATTAATGGTGGGGGAGGAAGGGAAATAGAACCAAGAGCTAAAAGAAACAGATAAGTATGAGAGAAAAAATGTGTGAAGCTTGCTGGGCAGACTGGATGGGCCGTTTGGTCTTCTTCTGCCGTCATTTCTATGTTTCTATGTTTCTATGTATTGCTCAATGGTGATACAATTCTGATCAAATCATCTAAAAAATATATAGTTGCACTGGAGAAGGTACAGAGAAGGGCAACTAAAATGATAAAGGGGATGGAACAGCTCCCGTATGAGGAAAGGTTACAGAGGTTAGGGCTGTCCAGCTTGGAGAAGAGAGGGAGGATATGAGAGGTTTTTAAAATCATGAAAGGTCTAGAATGGGTAAATGTGAATCGGTTATTTACTCTTTCGGATAATGGAAGGACTAGGGGGCACTCCATGAACTTAGCATGCGGCACATTTAAAACTAATCAGAGAAAATTATTTTTCACTCAATGCACAATTAAGCTCTGGAATTTGTTGCCAGAGGATGTGGTTAGTGCAGTTAGTGTAGCTGGGTTTAAAAAAGGTTTGGTTAAGTTCTTGGAGGAGAAGTCCATTAACTGCTATTAATCAATTTGACGTAGGAAATAGCCACTGCTATTACTGGCATCAGTAGCATGGAATCTAATTAGTGTTTGGGTACTTGCCAGGTACTTGTAGCCTGGGTTGGCCACTATTGGAAACCGGATGCTGGGCTTGATGGACTCTTGGTCTGACCCAGTATGACAATTTCTTATGTTCTTATGAAAACTCGACTGTGGGAGGGACCATAAGGTATCACCACAGGAGAGCAGGGCGAATCAATTTCCTTCGTCTTTTCTCCTTCTACAAATTTTTTTTAAGCAATCCCCAGTAGGGAGATGCACGTCCACCATCTGCTGGAGACAGAGAATATTGGCAGGCTGATGTCAGTGCAGGGGTATATATATCACGATGTTAGCTTTGCTCTATCTCCATCTGCTGGTAAAGGTGCATAACCCACTGATGTGAATTAACCTGTCTGAATTCTAAGAAATTGTCTATTAGGTTCACAAAGAAAAATGGAGAAATTACTACTTAATTTCCTGTTAATTTCCTTTCCTTTAGAAAGGTCAGGCCAATCCTTATGCATGCCAACCAGCAGAGTTGGTGTCATCCTTATACTCTCCTGTGCTGACATCAGCTTGCCAGTATTCTTGAAAAAGCAAACTGTGGACAACTTGAACATCCAAATTCACATCTTTAAATATGGAATTCATTTATTTAGTTATTTTTAACTTCCAGAAGTACAAGGAAACATAACAGAAAGAAAGAGTGATTGTGAAGGAGAAGGCTTAATACTCCAAGAGTGATGGAGAAGGAAGGAAAATTAGTTTCTTACCTGATAATTTCCGTTCCTGTAGTACCATGAATCAGTCCAGACTGCTGGGTTTTGCCCCCCACTCTAGCAGACAGAAACAGAGATGTTTTAAAAACAAAGCTCCGCCTTATATAGGAGTGTGCCACCTACAGTCCACCAGTATTTCGTAATGACAAAGCAAGATGGCTCCATAAGATACTATAACTATATACACGAACTCCTGAACAAGAAAGGAGAAAACGGTACCATCGGGTCACTTAACCCCAGTAAGATCGAAACTCTAGAACCACGCAGGCAAGAAGGAACAAGAAAAAATTAAAAAATCTGCAGAAATTAATGGCAAGGCGAGCGGACTCTCCCCTACTTGAACCACTCTGACAGGGCGGGCCTCTGGACTGAACCACATTCAGACTCCAAGAAGGACAAGGCTGGCGAAGCAGAGGATGTAAATGCTTAGCTGCTCGAAGGAATTGCGCTACGTCAGGTTGTGCCACCAAAGTTCCACCTTGCACTGTTCCGCACAAACAACCAAGGGCTGCTACCTGTACATGTAATGAGCTACACGATAAACCCATGGACAGCCCCTTTTGCAGAAAACACAAAATATCGGATACGGAAGCACGGGTCGGTGAAACATCATGATCAAGACACCAGGCCTCAAAAACCTTCCAAACCCGAAAGTGTGCAAGATTAGTGGAAGTTTTGCGCGAACGGAGAAGAATAGCCACTACTGCAGGAGTATAACCCTTGCCACTTAGGCGGCGCCGCTCAAAAGCCATGCCACAAGACAGAAGTGATCGGCTTCTTCCAAACAAACGGGTCCTTGGTGAAGCAAATCCGGGATTCCTGGAAACCGAATGGGACCCGCCGTCGCGAGATTGAGGAGCTCTGCGAACCAAGGACGTCTCGGCCATTTCGGTGCAACCAATATCACCGGTGCTGCGTCACGCTCTGTCGGAGTGCGCTGCTGATTAACAGCAAGGGTGGAAACATGTACAGAAGAGCGTCTATGGGCCAGGGTAGAGCCAGAGCATCTACTCCTTCCGCTCCTGGCTCTCGGCAACGCGAGTAGAACCGTGGGGCTTTGGCGTTCCGAAAAGTCGCCATGAGATCCATGCTGGGCGTTCCCCATGCAAGGCATATGCGCTGAAACGCGTCCTCTGACAATTCCCATTTTCCGGGATCGAGATGGTGTCGACTGAGGAAATCCGCTTGGACGTTGTCCGCGCCAGCAATATGAGATGCCGCGATGCTGATCAAGTGATGTTCTGCCCAACTGAACAACTGAGCCGCTTCCTCCGCCACAGGATGACTCCTGGTCCCTCCTTGACGGTTGATAAAAGCCACAGTGGTCGCATTGTCTAACAAGACCCGGACTGCCCTCCCCTGTAGGAGAGGAGCAAAAGCTTGTAATGCCAACCATACTGCCTGGGTCTCCAACCGATTGATCGACCACAGACACTCCTCAAATCATAAGCCCTGCACAGACTTCCTGTGGCACACCGCTCCCCAGCCAGAGAAACTGGCATCCGTGGTGACCACTGTCCATTCGGTAATCTCCAGGGGTACTCCCCTGGATAGATTGTCCGTCTCCAGCCACCATGCTAGGCTGTTTCTTGCCACTTGCGTAAGTGGTAATGGAAGAAAAAATTGTTCAGATACTGGGTTCCAATGGGACAGAATCACATACTGCAAGGGCCGCATATGAGCAAATGCCCATGGCACCAACTCTAAGGTCGACGTCATGGACTCAAGAACCTGTAGATATTCTCGAACCCTGGGAGAAGTTTGGAGCAACAGACTCCGCACTTGAGCTTGTACCTTGATGATGTGGTCCATGGTGAGAAAAACCCAGCCCCTCTGGGTATCGAAGAGCGCTCCCAAATACTCCAAGGACTGAGAGGGAACGAGCTTGCTCTTGGAAAGACTGACCACACAGCCAGGCGACCGGAGAGACTGCAGAACTCTGTGAATCGCATCTGTGGCTAAGGCTTCCGACTTTGCTCGAATCAGCCAGTCGTCCAAGTAGGGATGCACCAGGAGACCTTCCCTCCGGAGATGAGCTGCCACCAACACTTTGATGAAAGTCCGTGGCGCAGTCACCAGGCCGAAGGGTAGAGCTCGAAATTGAAAATGCTGTCCCAGGATGCAGAACACCTGAAGCCTTTGGTGGTCCTGACTGATCCCTATGTGGAAGTACGCCTCCGTGAGATCTAGCGAAGCTAGAAAGTCTCCCTGCCTCACCGAGGTAATGACTGACCAGAGAGTTTCCATGCGGAATATTGGGATCTTTAGACACTTGTTCACCTCCTTGAGGTCTAGGATGGGACGAAACGATCCTTCCTTCTTCGGTACTACGAAGTATATTGAGTACTGACCCCTTCCTTGCTCCTCTGGAGGAACGGGAACTATGGCCCTTAATTGTAGCAGCCGTTGCAATGTGTCCTGAACCGCTGCTCTTTTTGTGGCAAACCCGCAGGGAGAAAAGAGAAACTGATCTCGGGGCACTGTGCAAAATCTAAAGCGTAGCCTTGTTTTATCATGGACAGGACCCACTGATCCGAGGTCACCTTGGTCCACTCCTCGAAGAATAGGGCCAGTCTGCCCCCTATTTCCGGGGTCGAGGAATGGACCAGCGCTCCCTTCACTGGGAGGATTTTGCTCCTGAGGAAGGGAGAACCGCCCCAGGTCTACCAAATCTTCGACCCCTAAAGGACTGGATATAGGTTTGCTGCTTCGCCAGAGCTGAATGAAAGGACGAAGCGGGCAACTTAGGAGGTCGATATCTCCTATTCCCCCTAAATCTGGCTCGAGAAGAGAAGGAACCACGTGAGCGAGGGTCTGTCTTCCGGCAGGTAATGTACCTTATTCTCTCCCAGCGACTGAATCATGTCGTCCGAGATCTTACCAAAAAGTAACTTACCCTTAAAGGGCAAGGACCCCAGTTGAGCCTTAGAAGACACATCCGCCGACCAGTTGTGCAACCACAAGAGCCGGCGAGCTGCGACCGCCGACACCATGGACCTGATGGATGTCCGGAGGAGGTCATGAAAGGTATCAGCACAATAAGCCATCGAGGATTTCAAACGGTTCACCTGAGCTGCTTCCTCGGCCGAGAAATCTACATTGGCCTGTAACTGCTGCATCCAGCGAAGCCCAGCTCGCATAGCAAAATTACTACAAATAGCCGTCCGGACTCCCATGGCTGAGACCTCGAAAATCCGTTTGAGCTGCACCTCTAACTTCCTATCCTACAGATCCTTGAGCGCAGTCGTTCCTGTGACAGGAATCATGGTTTTCTTAGTGACAGCGGACACTGCAGAGTCCACTTTCATACCCGCATCTCCAAGGCATTCTCTGGCAGAGGATAAAGCTTATCCATGGCTTTACTGACTTTTAATCCGAGATCCGGGGTATTCCATTCTCGAAACAAGTCCGTTGCCGAAAAATGAAAAGGAAAGGCAGTAGCAGGACCTCTCAGGCCCAACAAAACAGGGTCCATCTTCCCGAGTTTGGATTCCTCGGGAGGGCTGTCAATGCCCAGCTCAGAGAGTATAGCTGGAATAAGAGGTACCAACTCATCTTTACGAAAAAGGTGAATCACCTTAGGATCATCGCCCTCAGCCGCCTGAGAGCCCCTCTCTGCCAGTGGTGGATCTGGCTCCAGGTCATCCGCACCCTGCGGAATCTGGGGTTGACAATCCGGGTCCCCAAGATCTGAATCCAGATCAGAGGAGTCTGTATTTCCCTGCGGATCCCCAGTGCGGAGGGGGCGCTTAGACTTAATAGGCTCAGTCCCCTTTATCCACCTTGGCGCGCTTAGCCACCCGGGTCTTATGGGAATCTAATTTTTCCCCGCAATCAGCTTGCCTGCCTTCCTTGCCTTGAAGGCTTTATGTAAGAAAACAATGAAGGAGGACTCAGAGGAGGTGTCAGAAGTCCCCTCAGGACTGTCCTCCGGACCAGGGGAGACAGACTGTTGCAAGTCTCTATTTTCAGGGGGTCGCGGCTGAGGAGATAATTGAGGAGGAAAGGACCCCTCCTCCATGGTAGGCACAGCAGCAGCACGGAACAAGTGTAAAATGGCTTCTGTACCGGCGCTTAAAGGAAAAGGATCCTGAGGTAATTGAGGTTCCCTGCTGCAGGCCTGCTTTTAGCAATATTTCTAGCCGTCCCTGCACCGGAGGAACCCTCTCCCTCCGGCAAACATTGTGAACAAAAGTTCTGCGGGAGAGCCACACGCAGCCGACTGCAGCATCGGGGAAGGCAGAGAGAAGAAAAAAGCTGAAAAAATTCAAAACTCCCCCCCCCCGATCGAAAACATGGCGAAATCCCCCTCCCCCCGCGATGAGAGGAAAGAAGGGAGAGCCCGCCTAATCGAAAATGAAAGCAAAGAAAAATTACCTCAAAAAATATATATATATATTTTTAAAGCCAAAACAGCCTACCGTGGTCCAGGGTGCTGATCCTTAGGGTGGAGTGAGCCGGGCTCCCCGGTATCGCACCCACGCTGCCTCAATTAAACAGTTAGGGTCCTCAACCCCCATTGGCAGCTGCCTCTGACCAGCAGGGGACAGCCCTCTCAGAGCCTAACAACCCTCTGGGAGGCGGACCATAGGAAAAGCTAGTACAGTACTTTTTAAAGAAATTTAAAGAGACAAACCCTGAAAAATAGGAAAGTACATAGAAAAACTCTAAGTAAATTAATCAAACCCAAAATAAAGACTCTGATCAGACTGTAGGTTTTGCACCTCCACCATCTGCTAGAGACAGAGAAATACTGGCGGACTGTAGGTGGCACTCTCCTATATAAGGTGGAGCTTTGTTTTTAAAACATCTCTGTCTATCTGCTGGGGGGGGTGCAAAACCCAGCAGTCTGGACTGATCCGGGTACGTACAGGGAACACTTACCAATAAGGGCTATTCTGACCTGGACTTCTGTAAGATGCCTACAAATCCCAATCCTGAATGGCTCAAAAAACTCAGCGAACAAGGCAGCATAGGGCAGGATGTACCAAAGCTACTGCTCCTAGAGCGAGATGCTGCCTAAATTTCCCACAACACTGTCGTAGCTGAAAATTAAACTTCCCTATCTCGAACATCTAGATGATAATGCCTGGAAAAAGTATATAAGGAATTTATGTTGCCACTCTACAGATCTCCAAGGTAGATATCAGTTGCAGCTTCTCCCACGATGTAACCCGCACTCAAGTAGCATGAGCTCAAGTCTGTTTTGGTACAGGCATCCCAGTATCCACATGTGGTGTGTGGTAATTACTTTTAATCCAGCACACCACTACAGCATGAGAAACTTCTTCTCCTTCAAGGTATCTCCGCACTTCCAAGAGACGAAGTAATACATATTCCTGCTCATCCCCCAGTTTATCCAGTGAAAGAAAGAAAACAAATGGACCGATTCAGAAGAAAACTCAATACTATTTTTGGCATTAAAAAAAAAAAAAAAAAGGAGGTAGGTATCAAAGTCTGTCCTGCGTGATTGGCAGAAATGGTTCCCCACACATTAGTGCCTGCAATTCAAATACCTGACATGCCAAACATATTGCGACAAGGAATACAGTCTTCAAGGCAAACAATTGTAAGGAGATTACAGTTTTAGATGAAAAAAGTGATCTTCCCAAAAAGGACAAGACTAAGTTAAGATTCCAAAGCCGAACTGGAATTTGGAAGGGAGGCCTAATGAGCTTAACACCTGTGAAAAATCAATACACATCAGGGAGCGAAGACAGAAGTTGTCTTGAACACAACCCTGATAGCAAGATAGAGCTGCCACCTGCTCCTTCAGAGTATTAAGGGCAGCCCCTTATCCAGAGCCTCTTGTAAAATCCAGAAACAGAAGCACTGAGACCGGCCCCAGCAAGCACCGATGCTCAGAACACTACTCCTCAAACAGAGACTAGAAAATAAGTCAAGAATGTAGAAAACTTCCATACCTTCAAAGGCTTGTCACTACATCTGAGAAATAACCTTTCCTCACCAAGCATGCCCTTTCAAGGGCCAGACCACAAGACAAAATTGATCTGTAGCATCGTGAAATATCAGCCCTGGGCAAAGCAAGTCCCTGCATATAGGAAGACAGAGAAACTCATCAACAGATGCCAAAAAATGGCATATCAAGGCCGCTGAGGCCAATCTGGTCCACCAGAAAACCCAGGCCTGAATGACCTGTTATAAGAAACACTCTGCCAAGTTAGTGTTCATATTCCTTCCTTGGCCCTATCTCCTCCCACTGTCAATCCTACACTAGAGCAACAATCCCAGGCAACTGAGGATCCCTTCCACAATTGTTAACAGAAATGGATCTTCGCCTTCGCACTGCTCACCATCAACTCTAGAAACGATTAGGCCGAAGACCTCTATTGAAGACACCATTCCCTCGGAACCAGAGCAAGACATCTGCGATAACCTGCTTGAACATCACCCGTTCCCATTATGTGATAAGCTGTCACTCTAGATGCTGTTCGCCATGGCAGAAGGAACTCATCTCCAAAGAAACTTGACGATTCTGGATCCCCCCCCTTTTTTTTTTATTCTTTATTTATGGTTATTTAAGGTTATTTAACATTTTACACAGGAAATCATAAACATCCTTCAACCTTCAATTTTTCAAGAAAATACTTGAATTAGGTAATAAACATAAAATAAACATTTCAATCTCTCATAATCTTAATTCTTTAAACAAGCAAATTCAGGAAATCCAAATCCATGAAAACAAACCATAAAGGAAAAAGAGAAAAAAGCAAATTAAGGAGGATTTGAAACATTACTTATTGCCCTGGACTAGCTGAGGTACATTAGCCTCGGATCTATAGTTATCCAGGAAATAACATAACTGAGAAGCCTAAAAAAATATATATAACGAGTGTTGTCTATATTTAGAACACATTTACATGGGTATCGAATTGTAATTCTAGCACCTAGCTGCCTGGCCTCTTGACATAATTCAATCTGTGTAGGTTTTGTAATGTCTGGATAGATCCATATCTTTTGTCCCATCTATAAAACTTTTCCCTATTACGAAGAAAAAGTTTCAGGATATGGTCTCTGTTGGAAATACAAAAGAGATCAACAATGTTCCATGATAATCTATTTGCTCTTCTATAGATGTTTCCAAGAATGCTGTACGATCTAGTTCATTGTCCTGAGAAGGATTAGCCGGCGCTGTATACTCTTCCTTATTCTTAGACACATAGTAGATGTTTGAAATTGGCAGAATGGCCTCTTGAGGTAATTGAAGAATCTCAATAATATACTTTCTAAATTGATCTTCCAGAGGAACCAATTTTATATGAGGAAAGTTTAATACCCTCAGATTCAGGTATCTTTGGGCATTTTCCATATTTTCAATCTTTTTTGAGGTAATAAGTTCACTCTGAATCAATTTTGTCTGCACTTCTGGTACAGAAGCAACTTTAGAGTCCAGTTCCTTAATTTTTGAGCCATATTGAGTGTTCTATTTCTTGAATACTTTTTTGAGATTTCACAATCACAGAAGAGAAGATATCAATTTTTCTAATATCATCAAAGCACTCCACACTGCATCAAGCGTTATTTCTTGAGGTTTAATTAATTTAGAGCCAAGATTCATTCTTACCCCGCTCTCTCGACAAACCTCAGTGATCCTTTCGGATTTGCTTGCCGAATCCTCTCCCCTTGTTTAGATGGAAATCGCAGCGCTCACTCCCAGAGTGGCCAGCTCCTCCAATGTATGAATCTCCGGGGCTCAGCATCTCTGCCTGACAGGCCCGCATCCAAACCTCTGACTTCAGCCGCTGCCGCCAGTCCCTTTATGGCCAATTCCTGGCCTGGGGGCCAGCCCTGAATCGGGTAAGTATTGCGGTTCGGAGGGGAGGGGGTGTCTCAGGAACGTTGGGAGATAAAGATGTTTGAGCGTCCAAGAGCACCGAGATATTTTCTCTACTCTGCGTCTCAGCGGACTTTCCTCCCGGTGTCTAAACATTTGTCGGTGAAAAGAAGCCCTTGATTGTTGGCTGAGAGGGCATAAAGCTGGTGCAGTGGATTCCAAATGAATCTGTGCCTTCTTCTTGGTGTGAGGCATGAAAATAACGAGGCAAGAAGGTAAAATCAGAGAGCCATCCTAATACCGACCGCTCCTTATGTCGCCATCTTGGATCTCCCTGGGTTCCCTTTTTGATGACATATGTAGCTACTGCCACAGCGTTGTCTGACATCACTCTTAGTGCTTGATAGAGTATCCAGGATGAGAATGCTAACAGCACCAACTGACTTGCTTGGGCTTCCAGACAAAGGAGGACTTTGGTTTCTGGACTATGGATAGACCAGCTTGCTTCTTCGGGAGATCACTGACCCTGAGCCATGATATCCAGACTGGCTTTTTTTTTTTTTGCAGACACGCCCCCATGGTCCCCACTGTTCAAACTGGGGGAACCAAACCCATCCCCTTGCCCATACAATCAAATTTTGACCACCACTGCAAGTTCTGCTTGACTTTCTGCACAAGAGGCAACTGTACTAAATAGTAGTGGGATTCCACTGAGACCGCCAAGCCCTCCTGAAGAGGTCACATGTACGTCCTGGCTCACTGAACCAAGTCTAAAATTAGTGAGGTTACCTCTTGCCCCAAACAAGTAGTTGCAGGATTGGGGGTTTCACCGACAGAGTAAGGCCCATGGAACCAACCCAGACTCTGCAAGTTCCTTTTTTTTGGATCCCCAGTTTCTAAATCTGCTGCCCTGGCAAGGACTCCTGGCCCTGATCCTTACTGAACTGAGATCCCCTGATAAACCAGGCTCTGCATTGGTTGCAGACCGCTTTTGGAGAGATTGACCTCTCGACCCAGAACCTGCAACAATTGATTGCCCTCTGTGTGGCTCTTTTAATAGGACTTTGTGCAGATTTGCCAATCTTCCATAAGGGATTTCAGTCTTGTGGATGAACCAAAATGCTATTCTTGCCTTGCATTGCTACCATCACCATTCTTTCTGAAAGGCTAGCTGGTTGTTACTATCCCAAAGGATTGGACTGCTGCTAACCCAAGGGACAGATCTTGAAACTGAAGATATACATTCAGATACCTGTTGATAGGACCCCTCTAACCTGGGACCCATTAGCATCCCTCCATACCACAATTTGCTCTCCTGGTATGGGAGAGAGAAAAAAGGAATTGCATTTGAAATAAAAATCTTTAAGATTACTAAACTGAGTTAACTGGAGCCATCTCAGATAGATTCCTGGCAGACGTCCATTATCTCCAGAAACAGAAAAAACCCAAACCCCAGACTAGAAACTATAGTAGGCTCCCAAAACCTACTACAGGGCAGGAAGGTATGAGATACAGAGCCTGTTCTAGACCTCGGGACATTTCAACACAATGGATGCCTGAACCATGATCCTCTATAAATCAGGGACTCTCGTAAAGCAAAGTCTCAGAGCAGGAATAGAATCAGCAGACCAATACCACGGCACCTCCCATAGCACAAATATATGGAAGAGATCCTGCTCAACCAACGAAAGGGAGAAATAGATAGTCCCTCTACTATATTTATAAATTATTTTATGGTTTTCTTTTTATTAAAACACCTCTCTCCCAGATTCCTCAAAGGCAAGGTAGATTGAGAACCTCGCTGTGAAGGGGCAAGGATATTCTGTCAGGGGCACTAGGGATTGAACTATCTGTATCAGGTAGTCAAGACCAAGGGAGCTTGCAGAGGAACCATGGGGACTTTTATGGAGGAACCAGGAAGGTAATCAAGCCAACTGTCCCTAATGGCTCAGCTGGGGGAATGAGAACAAGCCTATCACCTCTTGAGCTGCATTTAAGGAAAAAGATTATATAAAGGAAACTCCATGCACTATATAACCGGCAGAGAAAACCCAACTGCCATAACTGAAAACAGAAGGGCTGAACCCAGTATCAACTGACTCCAAGGCAGGAACTCAACTCAGATCAAAAGAAAAGGACCTCCTCCCCATGAGGCATCTCCACCAAGAATCCCAAGGGAGCAAAACATACTAGGTACACACAACTTGAGTACACTAGGAACATATCCATGATCCAATTGAAAAAACCATTGCTATACCTAGGAAGAACCAACAAAGTTCCTACTGATTTGGACCAGAATACCTACAAGTAATGGAAGCTTTTTTTTTTTTTGCTACAAATGTAGGCCGCTCAAAATAGATGAAACTGTGAGGACATAGGCACGCCTAGGAAAACCATGCTCTCATTCATAGGCTTAGGTGATCCCCAAGGCAAAGCCCCCTGAACATCCCCTGCACAAGCCCCCTGAACATCCCCTGCACATAGAAAGCAAACCCAGTAGGAATCAACAAATACAAGAGTCCTTGATACTGAATTAACAAATTGAAAACCCATACTGAGATTCAGTCTCTCACCGACCACTGTGCAGATAATGCAAATTACAACTACAAACCTCTGATGCCATGGTTGTCCTCCACCCCAGATAAATTGGAAAGGCATATCAACATGACAGCTCGAGCTGATCCACTGAACGGGGAACTGAGGGGGGTGAATCTTCTCACCTTGTCCCCTCTCTCCCATGCCTCAAGGTGGCCGCTGTTCCTACCTCTGAGAAGAAAATCTGGTAGGAACAAACAATACAGCAAGCCCCAACAACCTGAGTCTCCCCCCCAAAAGCAGCAGTAATTGCACTTTCTAAATCCACTGTCCCTATCCCAAACAAAAAAAAAACAAAACTTAAAAAGCTTTCCCTGAGCATACTCTACAGCTGCAGTCAGGCACCAACATTTTCCGGCACCTCCCAAGGTAGCTCCAACTCAACCAGCTTGTTCACTGGGCTCACACTGAGATCTCTCCATTTGGCCCCAATATAGCCCCTAGCACAACCTCTGCCACCACTGGGAGCTTGCACACTTCAAGGGACTGCTATGGGGTTCAGGGAATAACACTGCAACTGCCCATTAGTCATGCTGCCACAAGTGCCATTCTCCAGGAACAATAGCTCTCACCACTACTGGACTCTTAACATGCAGGGAGGCCATTCTAAACTGATACTTCCACAGGCAGCCTTCACAGTTCTCTTTGGTTTTTAAAACAAGACCCAGCTGAAGGCAGACCAAGCATGAAATAAAAAGGACTTCTGCATCATTTTCCTTTTCCATCTATAGTGACTAGAAAGGGGAGCGGGGAAGCACTACTCACAGTGGTAGTCCTTCTGTCCTTGGCAGTGCTCCACTGAGAGAAGAAATCCAGTGCTATCATCTCAGGAGCTGCCAAGCCTATTGGCACTGTCTTCGGGTCAGGGTCCTGCTCAACTGAGGGAGGGAGACTCAGCTGTAACCTCAGGAGCTGCCCACCATAATCTTTCTGTTCATTATGCCTAACCAGCCCTCAGCTTCCAGCATGGGAAGCACATCCACCATCTGCTGGAGACAGAGAATACTGGCAGGATGATGTCAGCACAGGAGTATATAAGGATGATATTAGTGAGTCTGTTGATCCCTCCATCTGCTGGTTGGCATGCATATCCCATTTGTATGGACTGGTCTGACTGGATGAAGAGGAAATAGGCATTTCAAGTGCAAACAGATAAAAGCAAGTTTGCTTAACTTAAACGGTGTTTCCGTAGATAGCAGGATGAATTAGCCATGCTGTCATGGGGAACTGCCAATCAGGGCCCAGGAGGCGGAGCTTAAGAAGCAGAGCGTAGATTTTTTTCAGTCTCTGCGGCTACGCATGTGTTCCCGAGCAGGAAAGTAACAGATTCTCCTCAGTCTGTATTTAAGCTTGAGCGTAGCTGATGAGAGTGCGGCTACCAGGGAGGCGGGAGGGTCCGCATGGCTAATTCATCCTATCTACGGAAACACCGTTTACGGTAAGTTGATAGCAGGGCTGAATTAGCCATGTTGTCATGGGAGTCCCAAGCTCCCAGTTACGCTTAACTATTTATCCCTTGCGTGATGTGTACCTGTGGTAGTCGCTTGTTTTGAGTAGGCAATGTGTGTAGAATCGCCTGCCCAGTTTCGCATCCCCTGCTGACTGGCTTGTCTATGCAGTAATGAGAAGTGAAAGTATGAAGTGACGACCATGTGGCTGCCTTGCAGATGTCCACTGGTGGCACATTTCTAAGATGTGCTATGGAGGTAGCCATGGCTCGAACTTGATGAGCTCATGGGAGCGAGGGGAGTCTTAAGTCTTGCTTGTTGTAACAAAACTGCATACACTGTACAATCCAGCTTGAAATGGTTCTTTTAGCCACCGGTAATCCCGGGGCATTTGGGTTGAAGGAGACGAACAGCTGAGATACATGATTTGTAGAGTGTGTTCTTCTCTTGTAATATGCCAACGCTCGTTTACAGTCTAGAGTGTGTAACAAACGTTCCCTGTCATTAGAATGAGGTTTTTGGGAAAAATGTGGGCAACTCTATTGCCTGGTTGAGGTGAAATGCCGAAATTACCTTTTGTAAGGAAGGTTGGATGAGGTCGGAGGATCATTTTATTGTGATAGAACTGTAGATACGGGTCGTAATAGACTAGTGCTTGTAGTTCACTAACCCTACGTGCGGATGTTACTGCTACCAGGAATACTACTTTCCAGGTAAGGTATTTTATATGTGCTGAATCCATGGGTTCGAAGGGTGGTAGCATTAGTTGTTCAAGTAGTACGTTAAGGTTCCATGGAACTGGTGGTTTAACTATCGGCGGTCGAAGATGCATTAAACCCCTGATGAACCTGGATATTAAGGGGTGTTCAGCAATAGAGTGATTATTAATCGGCCTGTGGTATGCTGAAATCGCGCTGAGATGAACTCTGATGGATGATGTTGCTAACCCGGCCCGATATAGGGAATGAAGATAATCCAATAAGAGGGTTGGCGAATACCTTTCTCTGTATACCAGTTGGAATAGCGTGTCCATTTAAATTTATAACTTCGTCTGGTAGATGGCTTTCTGGATTCTAGAAGTATTGCTTGTACAACTGCAGAAACTCTGTGTGCCGTTAGTAGTGCCCGCTCAATCTCCATGCAGTCAGAGGGAGGAGTGGAGTGGATGAATGAGCACTCCTCCTTCCTGAAGTAGAAGATCTGGACAGTCTGGTAATCGAATTGGGGGTGTGATTGACAGATGTAAGAGATAACTGTACCACGGTTGTCTGGACCAGGCTGGAGCAATGAGGATCAGTTGACTGTTGTCCAGTATGCATTTTTGAATTGTCCTGGTGATTAGTGGAATCGGTGGGAAGGCATATAGGAGACTGGTTGTCCATGGGATAAGGAATGCGTCCTGAGCGAGTCATAAGATGCTCTGTCGAATCGAGCAAAATTGCGGCACCTATGTGTTTGTTTCTGTGGCAAAGAGATCTATCGTCGGAGTTCCCCAACAAGCGAAGATCGTCTGTACCACTTCTGGGTTGAGTGACCATTCGTGCGGGTGAAAAATGCGGCTTAACCTGTCCGCTCTGGTGTTTGCGATTCCCAGCAGGTAAGTTGCTTGTAGATGGAGTGTCTGTGTGCATGGTGAAAGATTTGTAGGGCTTCTCTGCAGAGGGGCCATGAACCTGACCCGCCTTGCTTGTTTATGTAAAACATTGCTACTTGGTTGTCCGTATATATCATGACTCGTCAACCTTGAAGGTACTTCTGAAAGGTTTTTGGGCATTGTGTATCACTCTGAGTTCTAGTAGATTGATCTGCAAAGTCTGTTCTGTTAATGACCATAGGCCTTGTGTCTCCCATAGGTCGAGATGAGCTCCCCAACCTTTCTGGGATGCATCTGTGGTAAGGACTGCACAAGGCTCCCTTGTCCATTGTGGGTGCAAGGAGCCAGTCGATGTCCTTTTTCAACTGAGCCGTCAATGCTATACGGTTTTGCAATGGGTAGAGAATGTTGTTTCCACTGGTGTTTCAGACCCCATTGTAAGAGTCTCATGTAAAGTTTGGTGTTCGGTACCATAAAATTCGCTGCTGCCATGTGACCCAAGTCAGAATGTTTTGAGCCGTTGGATGCTGCGTGTCCCACAACGATCGAAGCAGCGAATGCATTGTCAGCTTCCTGTCTTCCGGAAGGAATGCTCTGGTGCGAACAGTGTCCAGACGAGCTCCTATGAATTGTAGAACTTGTGTCGGTTGCAGGGTTGATTTTGGATAGTTGATGAGTAACCCCAGTTTCTGAAGGCAACTGATTGTTCTGTTGAGATGATCCTTTAATAAGATTGGGTCTGAAGCTACTATTAGCCAATCGTCCAGGTACGGAAAGAACGTTATACCTTGTTGACAAAGATGGGCCACCACCACCACCATACATTTGGTGAATACCCTGGGTGCTGCCGAGAGGCCAAAGGGAAGAACCTTGTATTGGCAATGCTGCTGTTGGTACTGAAAACACAGGTATTGCCAAGAGGACTGGTGGATTGGAATGTGTGTGTACGCATCCTTCAGATCTATGGAGCACATCCAGTCCTTGGGCTGTAACAATGGAAGAATGGATATTAGGGAAACCATCTTGAATTTTTCTCAAACCATCCATTTGTTCAAGTCCCAGAGGTCTAGAATGGATCGATAACCCCCTGATTTCTTTGGAATTAGGAAATATGGGGAGTAGAAGCCCTTGTAACTGTTTGCCCGAGGAATGTATCTGATAGCCCTTTAATGGAGAAGTAGGGCAATCTCTTGGGCGAGCTGTGGGTGGAGTGTTTTTGATCCCCGAGGTACTAGATGTGGAATTTTGGGCTTGGTTATAAACTGAAGTTGATATCCATTCTCTACTATTTCTAGAACCCATCGATCCAAAGTTATGGACTCCCAGGCGATGAAGCAAGCTGTAATTCGTCTGGAAGGAGCTTCCGTCGGGGGAGGTGGTGGCCTGGTCTTTAAAAAGACTGTGAGGTCTTTACTGGGGCCGCTGCTTGCTGCGGTTTTCCCCTCCTTTGCTGTTGTTGCTGAGGGGTGTGTGTCTGCCGTCTTTGAAATGTAGGATAAGATTGCGTTCTGAATGGCTGATAAGTGCGATACGGTCTACAAGAAAATGGTTGTCTACGAGACGTTTGGTAATATCTTTTAGAAGATGCTGGAGTTGAGGAGGAAGTGATGTCAGCCTCATGAGAGCAGCCTGATTCCGTTGCTCCCCGGACAGCTGGGCAATAAGCTTGCCGATCACGATTTCAAGCCCTTGAAAACGGGCTAAAAATAAGGCGCAAGACCCCCTGCACTGCCGGCGATGTCCTGCAAGAAAAAAAATTTCGGAACTGCGCAAATTCTCTTTCTCCCACGGCGACAAACAAGCGGACCCCGAGCAGTCCAAAATGGCGCCGGCGGACCCAATAGCTGAAGCGGAGGAAACACACAGTGAGCCACCCGATTTAGATGAGAGGGTGGTTTGGGGAGATAAGGCAGGATATTAAATCGTATAAGGCAGAAGTTTCTGCCCTAATCGAGGAGATGAGGGAAGACACGGCAGAGCTAGGCCGCCGAATTAATGAGGCTGAAATCAGGCTGGATACGCAGGGGGAGGAATGGCACAAGCTGCAAAAAGGAGCACCAAGCTTTGCAAAACGCTTACCGGACTAATAGAGAAGGTTGAAGATATAGAAAACCGAAGTTGACGCAGTAATATCAGGATAAGAGGAGTGCCTGAATCTGAAGAATTTCAGGACTGTATTGCAGTGGTAACTAAAATCTCACGTTTTTTCCTGCAAGAAGGATCTCAGCAGGCTGAGGACTCTGAGCAACATGTCATGATTGAGCGTGCTCATTGTACCCTTGGTCCTAAAATCTCTAACAAACCTAGAGATATTGTGGTTTGTTATCATTCCTATGCCCTTAAGGATAAGATTTTTACGGCCGCAAGGAAACAGCGCCCCTGGCATTGGGAAGGCGATGACATCGCGGTATTTGCGGATCTGTCGGCTGCTACCTTGAAAAAGAGGCAGGAATTTCCCTGCGTTACTACCACGCTGAACGCGGCTAATATAAGATACCGATGGCTATTCCCAGGCGGGTTATCATTCATGCTGCAGGGAGTCACACATCGGGCTCAAAATGTTCAGGATGCAGCCAAGATATTAAAAGATGCAGGTCTTCAAGTGGATCTCTCTCAGATGGCTTCTGGTGATGCCGGATCTCCTCCTCGAGTTGCTGTACTATTACCCCGGTGGCAGAGGGTCGCCAAGACGACATCTTCAAAGGAATCTAGCTGACGGCGAGGGAGGAGAGGCTCCAGCGTGATCTGTGGAACTCACCTCTTGATTCTCTCATTGGTGTTCAGAGTTATGATTACCATGGCATTTGGCTTGAGCCTGTTCCAGGGGTGGCCGAGTTTCAATATTGTAGTTCTATTTTAAAAGTTTGTCTTTGGTATCCCATAGTGACAACGGCAGCTATTGCTTGATAATTTTACTAGCCCAGCCCGGGTTTTAGGGGGAGTGCTGAAAATCTTCCTCCATGGTTCTATGGAGCACAGAAATAGTGCTTCAGTGTGCAAGGGGAGGGAAGGGTGGGGGGTTGGGTAATTGGATGATGGATTTGATGGTGATAAAGTTTTTGTTGTTTAGAAGAGTGGATATGTCTCAGCTTGTGGTTTTACCAAGGGGAAAGAGAGGGAGATGGATTATGTGGTATGGCGTTCCTTAAAATTTTTTCTCTCAATGTTAAAGGCCTAAACACCCTGAGAAAACGGCGCCTGCTGTTTAAAGAACTAGAACTCTCAGGAGCTGACGTGGTCCTGCTCCAAGAAACCCACTTAAGAAAAAGATATCAAGGGCTGATGAGTCATTCGAGATACCCCCATCAATATTGGTCAGCTGCCACAGTGGCTTCTAAATATTCAGGGGTGGGAATTCTCCTTCACAAGGACCTTCATTTTGAATTTAAGGAATGCTATGCTGATAATGAGCATAGAACTATATTGGTTAAACTAGTAGTGGGGGGGGTGAACTAATTTCACTAATATCTGTTTATGGCCCTACGTCACAAAAAATGGAGTTTTATCAATCACTCTCTCAGACCTTAGCGTCTCAAGTGGAGGGACTTCAATCTGTCACTTAATCCTTATCTGGATACTTCTTCAGGTACTAGCTCTGATCCCAAGAAAGCTCGGGTAGCGTTACGATCACTTATGCGTAGTCTAGGATTGCTTGATCTTTGGCGCTCTCGTTATCCAAAATCAAGGAATTATACTTTCTTCTCAGCCCCCCATGGTAGTTACTCCCGGATTGATTTCTTTTTGGGGAGCAGGGGTATTGTCCCCAGAATTACTGCCATTGATATTGAACCTATTGTCTGGTCGGACCACGCCCCTATATGGCTCACATTACAGATTAACTATGATAAGGGCCATAGGTTCTGGAAGCTCAATGACTATCATTGAGGATCCCACTTATGTCACACAGATTAAGTCCGACATACAGGACTACTTAGAGGTGAACGATAATGGTGCAGTAAACCCAGTGGTTCTTTGGGATTGCTTAAAGGCGGTCGTCAGAGGGAAATTTATTGCCCGGGCATCCTTCTTAAAAAAGAAACAGGAGGGTGACAGGGCACAGTTAATCACCAAATTAAAGAAATTGGAGGGTTTGCACAAAACTGCTGCTTCCCCTCGGGTTACGTGGACACACCTAGAGGGCTTACGCACCCAGATTGCCTTGCTAGACGCCGCAACTATAGCCCATCAGATGGAACGTACCCAATAGAGATATTTTGAGGGGGGCAATAAAGCTGGGAAAGTATTAGCTCAGTTGTTAAAGCGTAAACAAGCCCAATCCACTATAGTGAAGATAAAAAATAAGGAGGGAGTCATGCTGTCAGATAACACCTCTATATGACAGAGATTTCATCAATTCTACTCTGAACTGTATGCGTGTGATGAGGGAATAGACCAAGAGGAAATACTTAGATATCTTGATCAATCCCATCTAACAGCTCTTGAGCAATCACAACACAGTATCTTAAATAAAGATATTTCAGAAATGGAAGTCCTGGAGGCTATAAAATCCCTTAAGCCAGGGAAATCTCCGGGTCTTGATGGATTCACGGGGCGGTTCTATCAGCAATTTGCCACACAATTGGCTCCTGTGTTGGTAAATTTCTTTAGAGCATTGAAAGAGGGAATACCTCTATCTTCCTCAGCTAATACTGCGGGCATCACTATTATTGCTAAGCCGGGTAGGGATCCCACTGTCTGTGGCTCCTACAGGCCGATCTCTTTAATAAACATTGACCTGAAAATTTTAGCAAAAATCCTGGCAACTCGGCTTAATAGCTTTATAGCTCAGATTATCCACACTGACCAAGCGGACTTTATACCGGGTCATCAGGCTAGTGATAATGTTCACAAGATTCTAGACATGATATGGTGGATCAAGAAACACGACATCCCTACAGTTGCCTTCTCAGTCGACGCCGAAAAAGCTTTCGATATGGTGCATTGGCCATATCTTTTTGCCCTTCTTGAGAAGCTAAATTTTGGAGCAAATTTTATACAATGGGTGCAACAGCTATATACTGATCCCCTTGCTTGCATCAAGATAAATGGTGGATATTCACCCTCTTTTCCAGTACGGCGGGGCACACGATAGGGTTGCCCTTTGTCGCCGCTTTTGTTTGCAATATTATTGGAGCCCTTTGCTAATACGGTACGTCATAATCGGGGAATCCAGGGAATAGAATTACAGCACTTCTCCTCGAAATTGTCCCTGTTTGCGGACGATATTTTATTAATGGTGACTGACTGAATCCTCTCTCCCGCACCTATCAACCGCCTTAGAAGCCTTTAGCAAGATCTCAGGCTTCCGACTAAACTGGGACAAGTCCGAGATCCTCAATGTCAATATACCGTCTGACATAGCAACCTCCCTAAAGAAACTGTTTCGTTTCAAGTGGGCAGATCATAAACTAAAATATCTCAGGGTCTATATTAGTGCTACACAGGACCTCTTCTCCTAAATTATGAAACTCTGTGGTCTAAGATAACTCAAGAGCTGGAAGAATGGAACAGATATAGGATTTCATGGACTGGCCATATAGCCGCGATTAAGATGACAGTTCTCCCTAAGTTACTTTATTTGTTTCAGACACTTCCCATTGCTATCCCCCGTAAACATCTAGCCCAATGGCAGAAGCGGCTGCTAACTTATATCTGGGGAGGTAAGCAACCACGGCTAGCACGTCACATTCTTTATAAATCTAAAGCACAGGGAGGAATGGGAGTTCCAGATTTAGAGATATTTTTTGGCGGCTCAGTTGAAAATGCTTATAGAATGGCATCGCACAACTCGGCTGAAGCCCTGGGTGCATTTCAGTCAGCAGTTTATGGGCGGGATATCGCTGTATAGTTTACTGTGGCAACCTAAACAAACATGGGTTATTAAGCCAGATGACTTACTTCCCCCTACTATGTTGGTGCCACTTCACCTTTGGCTTGCTAGACAACATGTCCTGCTGGGTACTAGAGAGTATCATTTGAATACTTATTTATACGCTAATAGCCACTTTACCCTGGGTTACCGGTCACAGTCGTCCTATAGATGGAGGCAGAAGGGGATTTACCTATGGAGCCATATATGGGGGAGAGGGGGTCTCATTAAATTTTCTGATCTCCAACTTAAATATGATTTGGAAAGTTATGATTTCTTTTTGTATTTACAACTAAGACATTTTGCTTCCAGTGTACAGCTCAATGTTCATTTTCAACAAGGTCCGTCAGAGTTTGAGAAACTCTGTAGCCTAGCAGACAGTGCCTCTAAATTACTTTCGTTGCTCTATGCTATGCTGGGACAGATACCATTCATGAAGCTCAACTATGCTAATGCTTGGGAAAAAGATCTGAATTTGTCCTTCCCGCAGCGAACTTGGGAAATGATCTTTAGGAATACGGGGAGAGGATTGATTGCATCCTAGATGATTGAGAACTCCTTAAAGCTGCTAATGAGATGGCATTATTGCCCGGCACGATTACGTCAAATGCTACCAGGCGTTTCGGACAAATGCCGGAGGAGGTGTTCCAAGGTGGGCAGCTTTCTACATATCTGGTGGGAATGTCCTCTTCTTCAGACTTTGTGGTCCTCCCTAGAAACTTGGATACATCAGTTATGCGGGATCCAGGTGAAGATTTTGCCGTGGCATGTTCTCCTAGGCATGCCACTGTTTCCTGGAAAAAACAGCTCCAACATTTTGGTTAACTTTATCTTTTCCACCGCCAGGATTGAAATAGCAAAAAAGTGGAAATCTCCCCAGATCCCTACTATAGCCACCTTTCAACAGAGACTTACATCTGTTTACAGACTGGAGGAAATAACGGCACATCTTAAGAAAAGATATGGGTGCTTTCAAGCTATTTGGCGCCCTTACAGCAACTGGATGGCGGAATTAACTGGAGCAGCTACTCAATCAACAGGACGATCTTAGCGGTTGGGATAGCAACCAGATTCTCTTATTGCTTTATTAGCTTTATTTTTTTGGCATTTATCCATTCCATAGTTCTTTTTTGTTTTTCTATGCTGTTTGTGGTCACTAAATTTTTCCTATGTATAATTATTCACTACAAATCCATCATCATAGGGTTTGATAGAGGGGGGAAGGTCATGAGGGGATGTAGGTTAAAAAATCGATTGATAATGTTTGAGACACTATGAGATTTGGATATATCATATTAAGCCTGTGTTGGTGCCCTTTGGTGATCCTAGCTTGTTTCACTATGTTGTATTATGTGACATTCTGATTTTCTATGTTTGTGGAGTTTCAACAGGCACTGTTGGCCGATATAAGCCTGTTGAACAATCTTCCGATACATCTTATGTTATATCTCGTAGTATGTCACTGCGCTATACTATGTCTTGGTTAATAATGTTTGTGTCTGTTCTATATTGCATATGTCTAGTTGACACTTCACAATCAATAAAAATATTACAATTAAAAAAAAAAAAAAGAAGATGCTGGAGTTGTTAATTATTGTATTGCGAGAGCCTGATCCTTTAATTTAGAAACTGTATCGTGGAATCGCTCGCCGAACAGGTTGTCTCCCAAACATGGGAGGTTAGCCAGCTTATCATGCAATTCCTCTCGTATGGCACTGGCCTTCAGCCAAGCTTACCTACGTGCCGCTATCACTGTTGCTCAAGAGGAGTTTTTAAATCCTTCGTATACTGCCCGGAGCAGATGATGGGAGCATTCTTCCATATCTAAGATAGGAGAAGGAATGTTATCTCCTGTAGAGGTAAACATCCCTTTCGTTGCCTGTATGCATTCGTACATGTACTGTACCATGTAGAATTGGTGATGATGAATGCATGCTGTTAGCATTGCGTTCTGATATACCCGTTTAGCAAAATCATCCAGGTATTTATTATCTTTGCCTGGAGGATTGGACGCATGTGTTTTCAACTTTCTTGATCTTTGTAAAGCTGATTCCACCACTATGGATTCATTCGGTAACTGTGGTGTGGAATATGCGGAAGGCTTTTGTAGTTTAATTTTTAAATCCGTTTTCCTAGACACCGCTGACAATGTGAACGGTGTTTCCCATGATTTTTGAAGAACACTGTGTAGCACATTGAGAGGAGGAAGCGATGTAGGCTCCCCCGGCGTATCGAAGATCTTCAGCAGACCCAACATTTCAGCTCTGGGTTCTGGTAGTTTGTGTACCTCCAACCGTAAAATAGCTCCCATCTTATCTACAAATTTTGGATAAGAAAGATCCTCCGGGGGAGAACATGGTTCAGGTGGTTGCTCCGGTGGATCCGAAGGATAGCCGGTGGAGGAAGAAGGCGAAGAGTGTGATGAAAACGAATCTCTCTGAGAAGAGTGTGAGCGAACTGGTGATGAGGGCTGTCGGGGTATTGGAACATGTAATGGTTCCTCTGGTAATACCTGTGGCTGGTCCGTCGGTTCTTTAGACTAGATGGAGATTCCGGCGGTAAAGTGAAGGATGACTGCAGAATATCAAAAAATCCCACTAGGGATTATGAGAGTTCCCAAAACGTCTTCCTCGTCTGTGGTGGCATTGGAGGACGTCCTCGAGGTGCACCCAACGGTGGTGGTTCATCTGGGTAAATATCTGGTTGGTCTGACTTGAACTTTTGTCTCCTTCTGAGGGGTTAGTATCATGCCCCGACTGATGTCTGGATGACTCTCTTGTGTCACTTGACCTGGAGATAGAACGAGAGGAAGCAGAAGATGATACATGTATTATCTGCCCCTCAGATAGGCCAGACCTTCCCGATAGTCCCGTAACATGGGAGGATGATGAGGCTGACGACTTGTCCTCCAATTGGGAATGTCTATAATGTGTGGAATGTCGATGTTTATGTCTGTGAACCCGGCTATGTCTTGGCGAGGAAGATGAACTTCTAGTACGGTGCTTAGACCTTTTATGTCGGTCTGAAGGCTTCAAAGATGCATGGCTTCTTACTGGAGAAGTCTGTCTTTTGTGTTTCTCAGCTCTCGGCGCTAATGGACTTGATAATGGCTCCAATTGCTTTATCAAATCTCGCCTCACCTGCACCATTGCCGTAACAGGTCCTGGCTCCAGGTGGGATGTGCTCGGCGCCGGCCTCTTCGGTGCCAGCTCTGTGTGCCTCACCGAGTGGTGTTCTTTTATCGGCGCCACATGCTTCGGTTGGGCCGTCAGCCCTGACTGGGAGGGTGTCGGCTCGATATTCGATATAGGCCGCGGCTCCCTCGGCGCCGATGGAACCCTGTGCGCCTGTCTATATTGATCAGACGACCGCCGGCGCTGTTTTTCCGCGGATGGCAGTGTTTCCTCCCTCGAAGCCCTCCATTTTGAGACGGGGACTCGAGTTGTCCCAGATCCCTGGGATTCGTCCTGGTCTTTTGGACGCCTGTCCTCCCTACCTCCAGTCCTGGAGGCTTGTGGGTCCCACGACGAGGCTCGCTTCTTCGGGGGTGGCACCAGTGACGTCGGCCCCGGTGAAGAGTGTGTTGTCGACGGCTTGCCTCCTACCTTCAGTTCCAGCATTTTGTAGGCCCTATGGTGCCGGGCTTGCGGGGACATCCATCCACAAAAATCACAATCAGATTGACTGTGGTCTGGTCCCAAACGGCGGTAGCAGCGATCATGTCCGTCTGTGACAGACATGATCTTACCGCAGGGACACAGCTTGAAGCCCGACGGCTTCTTCAACATTTCGTCAGTTGAAAAAAGTGAGAAGAAATCAGCTCAGTGTGCGCTCCCGCGCGCGGAAAAAACAGACTGAGGAGAATCTGTTACTTTCCTGCGCGGGAACACACGCGCAGCCGCAAAGACTGAAAAAATCTACACTCTGCTTAAGCTCCGCCTCCCGGGCCATGATTGGCAATTCCCATGACAGCATGGCTAATTCAGCCCTGCTATCAACGGGAAAAGTGTACAATGATTTGAGGAGCTTGGGTCTTAACACTGCAAAGTGAATTCATGCTGAAAATATCTACTCTGGAGCTCAAACCTTTCTGAACTTACTTGGGCACACGGATCTTAATATGAATGTAGTGGTCTCCATATCCATAGCTGTTCACTCTAGGGATGCCTTTCCCACTCATGCAAATTCTTTGATCAGGTTGAATACCAGGAGGAATCTAGGAACATGAAAGAAACCAGACACCGTTAAGATCTTGCACAGCTGCAGAGCAGAACTGAAGTGCACAGATTCAGATGAATGTGGGTCTCAGTACTTGAACAGCAGAGGGTGCTACAAGGTAGGACGGATGTACTTATGCAATCGTGCGCTTGTGTATGTAGATCAGCAGAGGCTGGTTCAGGTTTACATTTTCCAACCTATAATGAACCACACAATCAGCAGTTGATTATGCTGAAACATGAAAAATAACCTGATCAGTTACTGCAGGATTACATCTGATGAGGATCAATGTAGGGCACACAGTTCAAATCAAATGACAGGTGCAGCATTTGTCACCGCTATCCCAGAAGACTGGCATTGCTAGAAAAATAGGAGGGTTTGTAGTTTTTGCTTTTTGTTCCACAGTGTGGTTCTATACTGTTGATGTAGCTGGACTTTAATGCAGATCGGATTTTGAATATTACATTTATTATCCTGCCCCTTTCCTGTGCTAAACAGATGCTTCTCCCTTGTATATTTAAAATCTGGCCACTTGATATCTAAACAGCTCTCTGAGTTCTTGTGTTACGCCTCCTAGATTGTCAAGGATAAAAAAAAACAAACCCCAAAAAACTAGGTGACTCACATAATCAGTCCCTAAATAGGCTACTGAAGCCATACCAGAAGCCTCTTATTTATTTGTTGAGTTTTATATACCGTCATTCGGTAAAGCCATCATAACGGTTTACAAAAATATACATTTTTCTTAGCAGTTGTGCAACAATAAAAAACAATTTGAACAATATCAGAAATAAGCATATCAAGTCCAGAGAGCATTATTAGGTTGGGAGAGGAGGGTATGCAGTTCAGGGTGAAGAGAATGTATTAAGAGGTTTATAATAGAGTTCAGTTGAGAGTTGGGATGATCAGATGTCTGAGGGTCAGTGTAGAATTTGCAGAACATTAGTGTTTTTAGGTCCTTTTTGAATATTTTTAGGTCGTGTTGGGTTCTCAGAAATTTAGGTAGGTGTTCCAAAGTTTAGGTGAAGCAATTGAAAAGGCTCTCTCTCTCTTGTAGTTGCCAGATGTGCATCTTTGATAGGGGGAATGTTTAGGTAGCCTGAGTTATTAGAGCGTAGGTTTCTTGGAGGATTTTGAGGGATGTTTAGGGTGTTAAGACCTTGATGATCTTTGTTTAGAATTTTGTGGATTATGGTCATTGATTTGTAAGCAATACGTGCAGTAATAGGGAGCCAGTGAAGTGAGATCAATATTGGTGTTATGTGTTCATTTCTTTTTGTTCCAGTTAGGACTCTGGCGGCTGAGTTCTGCAGTATTTGGAGTGGTTTGAGGGATGAAAAAGGTATTCCAATTAGTAAGGAGTTGCAATAGTCGAAGGTGGAGTGCTGGTGTTTACCGTAATATTGATGGTCTCATACAGCCCCTGGACTCTGGCTGTCCCTCCTAGAACAGCCTGTGCAACTGAAATGTGGATGTCAGAGTGGATATCTGCTCCTTCTCGTCTGTAGATAGGGCTTCTCTGAACCTACAAAGAATTGATGCGTTACCTTTACATCTCCAACACAGACATACTTCAGTTCAGCAATACTCATCCTTAGTGATGGAGGGGGAACAGAAGTCATGCAGGGCAGATGCAGGTTTTACCCCTAATCTGGATGTTTCATCCTGCTCAATCGGAACAAGCTCTTACTGGATCTATGGTGTTACAAGCCTTTATTGACAAATACATGTAGTTTTTCCCCATGTCCTACCTCCTTTCTTGTCTAATTCAGCCAATGGCAGCCTTTGTCTAGGTGTCACAGAATGCAGCAGACTCTGGAACACAATATGTGTACACTGAGTTTGGCCATTAGGTGTTGCTGGTGTGCAGTGGCACAGATGCCAGCCCTTCCAGGGACTATAAATGCTGGCAAGCTCAAGGAACATAAGCCAGGATCCAGAACCAAGGCCAAGTTTTCCACATGCTAGAGAGGTGCAGTTTTGGGTCTCAGGATGGACAGGTTGTCATTACAGGGATGATCTCTACCAGAACTAGAGATTCCAGGGCTCACCCATCAATGGGACCTGAATCCTCTGGGCATTCTTTGCAAGTTTTGAAGCCATCCCACCATTATGCAAACTGCCAAATAAAATAATCCATCTTGCAAAAAATGAAAACCGAATGAAACTAAGTTGTTGACAAAGTGATCAGCTGGAAGTCACCTGTAAGGTGCAAGAATTAACACCAGAATCACTTGTACCACAATCAGTATTCAACATGCTAGTTAAGAGACCTTCAAACTTTACACCTCAACAGCCTCTCATGCTGTGGGGAATGCGGGGAAACTATCATCAGTCTCGAAAATATTTTCTTTTCTTTATTTATTTTTTTATAACTGTACATAAAAACATATGTACAGTACCAGTACACCGATAATAATAGAGTTCCCCTGCAGCGCGACAGGCTGTTGAGGTGCAAAGTTTGAAGGTCTCCTGACTAATATATTGAATACTGATTGTGATACAAGTGATCCTGGTATTGGGTTGCAGTCTGTTATTGTTAAAAAGATCAACCCTCAATTGGTACATCAAAACTTATAGGTGCAAGATTTAGTCATCCAAAGCCTTCATTTGCAACAAGTGGGAACTGAGCAGAGGGTGTCAAAGAGCTAGTATACATGCACAGCATAAATATGCACCTACCCGAAATGTGATGAAAATTTCCTTCTTGCCCACAGGCATCCGTACAGTCTGCCCATCCTCTATACCTGCCACCAGAGACAGAGAGTTATATCCCACCACCAAATAGTGTAAAAGCAAATATTTTTCTCTCCAAGAAAAGTGACCTTGGAGAAGTAACTAATTTGAGTTGCTATGCAAAAATTTGACCAATCTAAATAAATAAATAAATTTGCTTAAGTATTATAAATATTTTTGATTATTTACTTTCTACAAATAGGTGAAACTAGATATGTGAGTACAGCAGTCAAGTAATTTTACCAAAGTGCTATTGCAACAAATAAAAGTTAATTCATGGAAAAGTTTGTAGTGCACTGTAATGGATTACTATACAGTAATGAGTGAAGTCAAACTATGTATAGTGAAGTCAACAGCTTAAGTTATAATATAAGGAGTTATCCTCAGTTCTCCAGCTGTCATGGGCTTTGGTTCTATGGAAGGACTGAATTCATTTCACATAAGTTCATACACACATTGTATGTGCTCTAATCCAGTGGTCCCCAATCCTATCCTGGGGGCCCACCAGCCAGTCGGGTTTTCAGGATATCCACAATGAATATGCATGAGAGAAAATGTGCACGTTATGGAGCAGTGCATGCAAATTTTCTCTCATGCATATTCATTGTGGATATCCTAAAAACCTGACTGGCTGGTGGGCCCCCAAGACAGGATTGGGGACCACTGCTCTAATCCATACACAAAGCCTCTACCTTCTCCTAGCCAGTATATACCCCATTTACTTGAGTAAAGCCATTCTCCCCAGCAGTTTTCTTACACATTACACTTTTTATCATCTTATTCTTGGCCTCCAAAACCTTCGTTCTTCAGCTTCTATCATATCCATTCCCTTCCTCGCGCTCTTTTTCTTCCTTCCTCACCCCCATCAACTCTCTAATTACACAACAGCAGATCAACTATTTTAGTGAGCCTGAGTTTAGCAGTCCCCCCCCTTATGGAAGATTGCAGTTGGGCTCTTTCAGCATCAATGAGTTACTGTATTTTGGTTTTCCAAAAGATGGGAGAGAAATCAGATGCTATGCCACATTTTCAGTCTTTTGAGGGGATAGTAGGAGACCCCAGGATCAGGACCCTACTTCATCTTTTCACCTGGGAGGGGATAAGAAACCACACCAGCCTTAGCAGTTTGGAACCAGTGCTTCTTATTTAGCTAATGGGAGCTAGGGAGCCCTTCTAAGCTCCTGTCTTTGGTTGGCTGCATTCTCTTCTGCTCTAGTCTTGGTGATAAGCAGAAGTGTACAGCTAAGAATGATAAATAATTCAGAAGGTTGCACTTCCATTGATGCAGTAGCCTTCTGAACTATATTTCTCATGTGTACGTGTATCTAATACATTTTGTTTAGCATCCTATTTACATCAAGTTTTCTGTACATCAGGGGATTCAGGAGCATATTTTTTGGATCCACATTCATGAACGGGTATGTGGAAAGGAGATTCCATTAGTTCTCTGTGGAACTTGTTAGTTGAATGTTCAGGTCACAGTATTTTCCCTGCTAATCAGTCTTTATTAAATTAGTAGCTACTCATATCCCAAGGTTAGTGGTGGCCTTGTGTTATGCAGCAGTGTGATAAGGAGAAAAATGGCAGATAAAAGAAGCATGACCTAGTGCCACTGCAGGTCCTAACATAGCTAGGTTGGTACCGTTAGGCTATATCTCAAATTAGGCTAGTGCTGGCAGGTCAATAGTGGGCAGGCACTTTCCAGCAAGGCCACAGGGAAATAGGTTGACTGTTCAAGCAACATTCCTACTAGTATTGGTAGCTGTTTAGATTACAAGACATGGGGGATGAGAGATAGGTATTCAGTATGGGATCTTTCATTTATCCAGGATGGTAAAGAACCAAAGAGGAAAACAAAAATAGACATGAATAAGAAGCGATATTCTACACTTCAAATGGTAGCTGGGTTACATTCTTAGCAGTGTGGAAAGAAATAATTAAGCAGAGTGGATGAGCTAATGATCTTTTTCTACTGTCATTTACTATATGTTACTAGATAATAAAAAATATAGGTCCATTACCACATACACAACAACTGGAAGACATTACACTATGTTCATTGTAAGCAGAAAAATCATTTTAGCATGGAAACTGGGTTGGATATGTGTTATCACAGGGTTGAACTGTATTGTAAGCCTTTGCATGAGATTTTACTGAACAAAATTAAAAAAGGTAAAAGGTTAATTTTAATAAGATTTTGAAAAAGGTATCTATGTATCAATTCCATTTTGTGTAGAGGAAGACAAAGTATGGAGAAATGTAGTATTACCTGTTAATTGTCTTTCCTTGAATCCTGCTACACTAGTCCATATGAAGGGGTTCTCCCCTGCTATCAGATGGTAGAGATAGAGGACATAACTTTCTGTGACAATACCAGTACTTCACTTTTTTGAAGGAGTTAATAAACATGTGGATAAAGGTGAACCGGTAGATATAGTATACTTGGATTTTCAGAAGGCGTTTGACAAAGTTCCTCATGAGAGGCTTCTAGGAAAAGTAAAAAGTCATGGGATAGGTGGCAATGTCCTTTCGTGGATTGCAAACTGGCTAAAAGACAGGAAACAGAGAGTAGGATTAAATGGGCAATTTTCTCAGTGGAAGGGAGTGGGCAGTGGAGTGCCTCAGGGATCTGTATTGGGACCCTTACTTTTCAATATATTTATAAATGATCTGGAAAGAAATACGACGAGTGAGATAATCAAATTTGCAGATGACACAAAATTGTTCAGAGTAGTTAAATCACAAGCAGATTGTGATAAATTGCAGGAAGACCTTGTGAGACTGGAAAATTGGGCATCCAAATGGCAGATGAAATTTAATGTGGATAAGTGCAAGGTGATGCATATAGGGAAAAATAACCCATGCTATAATTACACAATGTTGGGTTCCATATTAGGTGCTACAACCCAAGAAAGAGATCTAGGTGTCATAGTGGATAACACATTGAAATCGTTGGTACAGTGTGCTGCGGCAGTCAAAAAAGCAAACAGAATTTTGGGAATTATTAGAAAGGGAATGGTGAATAAAACGGAAAATGTCATAATGCCTCTGTATCACTCCATGATGAGACCGCACCTTGAATACTGTGTACAATTCTGGTCGCCGCATCTCAAAAAAGATATAATTGCGATGGAGAAGGTACAGAGAAGGGCTACCAAAATGATAAGGGGAATGGAACAACTCCCCTATGAGGAAAGACTAAAGAGGTTAGGACTTTTCAGCTTGGAGAAGAGACGACTGAGGGGGGATATGATAGAGGTGTTTAAAATCATGAGAGATCTAGAACGGGTAGATGTGAATCGGTTATTTACTCTTTCGGATAGTAGAAAGACTAGGGGGCACTCCATGAAGTTAGCATGGGGCACATTTAAAACTAATCGGAGAAAGTTCTTTTTTACTCAACGCACAATTAGACTCTGGAATTTGTTGCCGGAGGATGTGGTTAGTGCAGTTAATATAGCTGTGTTTAAAAAAGGATTGGATAAGTTCTTGGAGGAGAAGTCCATTACCTGCTATTAAGTTCACTTAGAGAATAGCCACTGCCATTAGCAATGGTTACATGGAATAGACTTAGTTTTTGGGTACTTGCCAGGTTCTTATGGCCTGGATTGGCCACTGTTGGAAACAGGATGCTGGGCTTGATGGACCCTTGGTCTGACCCAGTATGGCATTTTCTTATGTTCTTATGGTTGAGAAGCAGAATGAGAAATGCTCGAATGAGAAATGCTTGAATGAGAAACGCTCGAAATGCTCGGCAGATTGTAGAGGCGAACAGAGGACCCAGCTGCAAGGAGAACCCATCTGACCGGAGAACCCAGCAGCAAGACCGGAGGAGGTATGTGATATGTTTCGGTTGAACTGTACCATCCATCCATCTCTGAGGCTCCGGACATGGATGCCTTTACGGACGCCGGAGAGATGGGCGTTCGCTAGGCGTCCTGAGGCTTAGGGTCCAGCGGAGACATGGACGCCTCTATGGATGCCTATACGGATCCTCTACGGAGCCTTCCTCCTGCGTCTAGAATAAGGCTGTAGTAGACGCTGAAATAAGAACGCATAGCTGATTTAAGAATACAAACTTGAGAATACAGTGTTGCAGATCCATGTATGTACATCTCCCCCAAACTCATGTCCATGCTTCTTTTTTCAATCTGTATATATTTTCTGTTTTAAAATGTCACTGATTGTGTTTCACTTATATCTGCATTGAAATCTATTTAAAAAAATAATTGAATTACATTGCTGTGAGTAAAGTTTGATAGTTAACTCTGAACAGTGGAGGAGGTTTATCTTTCCCTTTCTTGCCACATTACTCTGTTAAATAATTTTTATGTATATATTTTTTGTCAATTTTTGGTAAATTGTTTAAATTTCTAAATATATATTTTATTCAAAAAGTTGGTTTGCGTTAACTTTACACAATTGATTACATGTAACTTATGTGGTGATACTGTGGCCATAATCAAGAACTGAATAACTGCCAAGGATGAAGAGAACATGCAGAGCATACAGGCAGAAAAGAAAGGGAAAATCTACCTGAAGAGGAGTGCATGGAATACAAAGGGAAACTGAACCAAAACAGAAGAGGAGAACATAGAATACAAGAGAAAATCTACAGAACTGAAGAGGAGCACATGGAATACAAAAGGAAAACTCAACCAAGACAGAAGAGGAGCACATGGAATACAAAAGGAAAACTCAACCAAGACAGAAGAGGAGCACATGGAATACTACGGTAAAATGGACCAGACAGGCAGAAGCACAGACCCCCGTACAAGCAGTGGGGCGTTTCAGTCATGGACATCCGGAAAGAGACAGGAACGTCCATGAACGGAAGCCACGACCTCGGACGTCCAAGGTTGCGGCGTCCGTTCATGGACCTTCCCGCCTGTATCCGGGCATCCATGATCGGAGGCCGCGCTGCCTTGTGTGCCCGGCCGGACGTCCAAGGTCGTGGCTTGGACGTCCGGCCGGGCGCTCAAGGCAGCATCCGTTCATGGACCTTCGCGCCTGTATCCAGGCGGATACAGGCACGAAGGTCCTTCCGGGCCGGACGCCCGGCCAGACATCCAAGGTCACGGCTTGGACGCCCGGCCAGGTGCTCAAGGCAGCAGGGTCTGTAGAAAAGAACCATCCACTTACCTGGTGGAATGACATGTACCAGCGCACCCTGGATACTGTATAGGCGCTGCATACCACTCTATAGTAAAATGGATTGCAAGCGCCTACCGCTTCATTGACGCGCTTTGGGCGCCGCTTGGATTTGCGTCTAATTTGAATACTGAATCGAGCGGCTTGTGAAGCAAGATGTGTGCGCGGCAAACGAGGGTGTGCCCGGCACTGCCGCACTGTTTTTTATGCGTCCTTACTGTATCGGCCCGTTAGACAGGACCTCTAAGGCAAGAAAGTACCATCTCTTGAACGTTCAGGAAATTAAGGGCTAGACTTTTATTCAACCCTTTCTGAACAAACAATAAAATGGCTGGAATGTCGCCTTCTAAGGTAAACAGACAAGTTCTTGCATCAAGCCTCAAACAGCAGCTAAACGGGAAGGAGTTAAGATGGCATCAAGACTAGACGACGTGTGCCTCTAATTACCTTGTTGTTTATTGCCTTTACCTTTCGAGTATGGGACAAAGGAAAGAAGCAGTGCTGTGTTTCGCGGCAGGTAACTATGCCCGAGCACACATCTTTCCCTTGGTTTCCACCCTGGAGTTCGGCTTGGTTGGAGTCAAGGCACCCGGCCTGTCATTGGCTAAGGTTTCTCTCAGTCCCGAGATACAATTGGCCCCATGACTGCCTGGAAATGCTACCTGTGTGGAAAAATGGCACTGGAACATGCGTTGGTTCTCAGCGACTCCACCATGTCATCAGGCAGCATCTCCCCAATACAATTTGGAGAAGGAGATCGGTGTTCCAAACTGGGGGAGGTTTTACCTTGCCGGGAGCCAGAAAAAAAGACTGGGGACCGTTGCAGTTCCAGCCCCATCGACAGGAATGGATTCATAGTTGATGCAGAATGCCATTTTGGATATCCAGGTTAGACACAACCTTGTTAAGCCGCCCTGCATTTCCCTGGATACTTTATGGCAGGTTATGGCCTCTGAACAAGATAGTTTCTTCTTTGGCAGTTCTTACTTTAGATATTTATTCTTAAGATGTTGAATCAAGATTCTCGACTATGACAATGTGAGAGGAAGATAACAGGTTTAGAGTCTTCTATTAAACAAGTGGAAGCAGCACAATCTGATATTAAAAATTTAACTGTACCCTCACACAGAATTGAGAATTTGGAGAATTTCTCAAAAGCTATGTACTCAATTTTCTCCAAACTCGCCTTCTTTCAGCATCTGAATTGTTTAAATCTTATATGAAAGATGTCTTGGATATTCCTGCTGAAGCTTTGCCTCCAATTAAGAACATAAGAAAATGCCATACTGGGTCAGACCAAGGGTCTATCAAGCTCAGCATCCTGTTTCCAACAGTGGCCAATCCAGGCCATAAGAACCTGGCAAGTACCCAAAAACTAAGTCTATTCCATGTAACCATTGCTAATGGCAGTGGCTATTCTCTAAGGGGCGGATTTTAAAAGGCGCGCGAATAGCCTACTTTTATTTGCGCTCCAGGCGCAAACAAAAGTACGCTGGATTTTAGCAGATACGCGCGGAGCCGCGCGTATCTGCTAAAAACCTGGATCGGCGCGCGCAAGGCTATGGATTTTGTATAGCCGGTGCGCGCCGAGCCGCGCAGCCTACCCCCGTTCCCTCCGAGGCCGCTCCGAAATTGGAGCGGCCTCGGAGGGAACTTTCCTTTGCTCTCCCATCACCTTCCCCTCCCTTCCCCTACCTAACCCACCCGCCCGGCCCTGTCTAAACCCCCCCCCTTACCTTTGACGGGGGATTTACGCCTCCCGGAGGGAGGCGTAAATCCCCGCGCGCCAGCGGGCCTCCTGCGCGCCGGGCCGCGACCTGGGGGCGGGTACGGAGGGCGCGGCCACGCCCCCGGACCGCCCCGGGCCGTAGCCACGCCCCGGTACCCGCCCCAAAACGCTGCGGACACGCCCCCGAAACGCCCCGACGACCGGGCCCGCCCCCGACACGCCCCCCTCGGAGAACCCCGGGACTTACGCGAGTCCCGGGGCTCTGCGCGCGCCGGGAGGCCTATGTAAAATAGGCTTCCCGGCGCGCAGGGCCCTGCTCGCGTAAATCCGCCCAGTTTTGGGCGGATTTACGCGAGCAGGGCTCTGAAAATCCGCCCCTAAGTGAACTTAATAGCAGGTAATGGACTTCTCCTCCAAGAACTTATCCAATCCTTTTTTATCATCTTCCAAGAAACCGACAGTGAGGCTTCTCAGTTTGTCTAACCTTTCTAATTTCTTTGAAAGTGGGGAAGAGAACGTTATTCTAGAGCTATGCTCTTGCTCATTTGTCTTCTTAAAAGAAATCACATTTTGTGTTTGCTTTTTCACCATAGAAGTGTTTAGTAGAAGGGCCAGCAGCTTTGGATTTTTTTCCAGGTCTTTCCAAAGCAATGCAGAATCATAGAAGGAAATTTCTTAGTATGAGACCTGAAGTGCTTTGGGTGCTACCTATGATATTCTTGTAAATATTTAATCTTTTTGAATGGTGTCAGATATATTTTGTTTGATCCTCTAAGTTGTGGGGATTTTTGGATGCTAGAGCTAATGTTATCACCCTGGTCTCCTAGTGCTTTTGGGGGCCATAATATGTATTGAAGGGAGCCTTATTCATATCTTCTTGATATTTTACTTGGATTATATACGAATGCATGGTATCAGGTCTATTAGTCTCCCCCATTATAGTGATCTGTAATAGCACATTGAAATTGCCTGTTTTCTCTTTTCTTATATGATTTTATTTTCTTAATGTTTTGCACTTCTGTTTGTCACTTATGATATTTAAATGTGATGTTGAAACTAAAATGTTTAAAAAAAACAAACCAAAACACAGTTGCTAAACTCACACATAAGCCAAGGAGGTTGAAATCTTCCTAGACTTTAACAAGGTGAAAATCACAGTTGCAGAATATCCCTTCCTTCGCAACCTTTCAGGGGTGGAGCCGTAAGAAAAAATGGAGTTGGATATTCGACACCTATCGGACTCTGGAATAATAGAGCTGTATTGCCGGAAAACAAGTCCAACAGTCTGACCAGATCCGCATACCATGGCCTCCTTGGCTAGTCCAGTCTCACCAAGATCACCAACGATAAATGGCCCTCTATTCGCCTTGTTTTGCCTATGACAGGCCAAGGTGGAAACAAAGAACTCTGTCCTTTGACCATAAGAAATATCAAGGTGTTAATTCTAAGAAAGCCCCACTCTCTTCTTCAACTAAAGAACCTATCGACCTTGGCATTCTTGTGAATTGCCATCAGATCTAAGCAGAGAAACTTGCCAGTGAGCCACCATCATCTGAAAGGGCTTTCCAACTGAGCTTCTACTCCCAAAGATCCATTGTATTGCTGCTTATAAAGTCAGCCTGAACATTTTCTACCCCTGCAATGAATCCCGTCAATAAATAAAGACTTTGCTCTGAACAAAAATACTTGCCTCTAGAGAGACCATCACACTTCAAGTGCCTCCCCCTCTACTTGTTGACACAGGAGACTGCTGTAGTGGTGTTCCAGAGCACTCAAACTGTTGCACCCTTCAAAAGGTAGGAACTATTAAGAGTCTGATGGACCACATGGCCTCTTCCTTCGACCACCGACCCTGTGCTAACTTGACTGCAACAATGGGCCCCCCAGCCTAAAAGACTCTCATCCAACATGATCAGAACCCAAATGGGAGGTTCCAGATGCAACCTCTTCAAAACATTTTCTGGGAGCAGCTCATCATCTCAGGCTCTCCTTCATGGAATGTGGAAAAACATAACCCTGAGACGGGAGGGGGGGGGGAGGGGGAGAGAAGACATGGCACTAACAGAGACAACAGAAAAAGAATGCATGTGAGCTCTGGACCTCAGCACCTGCTCCAATGTGGCCGCCATAGAGCCCAAAAGCTGAACATAGCACAGAAAGTCTGCACCTAGGACAATAACTTGACTATCCTTTCTTGAGTCAAGACGACTCAGTCCAGCTTGTTATTAGAACAAACATCTAGGTACTCCGGGTACTGGGGACAGACATAAATTGTTCTTCTAGTAATTCACTACTCAGCCCAGACTCTTTAGACCTGACCTACTCTGGCCGAAACCTTGACTCTTCTAGTACAACTTGGCCCTCATTCAGGTAAGGATGTATTAAGATACCTTCTCTATGCAAGAAAGTCACCATGACCACCATCTTCTTGGAGAAGGCCCTTTGAGCCATGGCAAGTCCAAATGGTAGGGCTCTGAAATGAAAACATGCCCAGAATGCAAAACTGATGTCTCTGGAAAGGTCTTTTGTATGAACTGAATTGACGTTTAGATGCTGAAGAATCATGTTGAGTTAAAGTACAGCTACTTTCTGCTCCTTTAACTTCGTCACAGTTTCGGTAAGTTATCTCCAAACGAGTTATCTGGTCAACAGGGCAGGTTAGTCAGCTTATTGTGAACGTCTTCACATATAGCACTTGCACGTAACCATGCCAGTCTCCTGGCTGCTATAGCATTGGCTGTTTTCACAGAGGTTTCAAACCCCTCGTAAATGGAACGTACCAGATGCCGAAGTCCCTCTTCCATATCATGGAATTCAGATGGAAGTGTATTATCTGCTGAGCTTTGTTGTAGCAAAGGTTTTAAGGATTGAAGGAATTCATAAAGATACTGAGCTACATAGAATTGATGGTCCTGTATCTAGCGTTAAGGATTCCCGATTGATAAGCTTTCCGTGCAAAGTCATCTAAATTTTTGTCGTCTTTGCCAGGTGGATTATTTGAATGTAAGCGAGATTTGCATGCCTTTTGCATGGCTGATTCAACCATAACAGATGCGTGCTGTAACTGCACGTTGGTGTAAAAAGAGGAATCTCGCATCCTATATTTCAAGTCCGTTTTCCTTGAAGTTGGAGTCGTGGAGTTTGGAGAATCCCAAGTCTTTTCCAAAAGAGATTCCAGCACTGGATGAGAAGGGAGTGCTGTAGGTTCAGCTAGTGTATCAAATATTTTTAATACACCAAACATCTCTTGCCTGGGATCAGGAATCTTTTTCGTTTCTATTCCTAATCGGAGGCCCACTTTCTCCAAAAATTGGGAGTATGTGAGATCCTCCGGTGGTGATTCTGGATCTGGAGGCAATTCCTATGGGTCAGACGGGTAGCTGGTTGATGACCCTGACGATGAAGGTGAAAGTAGGAGAATCTACAGGCTGAGAAGATGGTCTGGCAGGCAGCGTCCTCGGTGCTGATGGCACCTCTACCGGTGGATCAGGGTTTGGTAGATTTTGTTGCTGAACCATTGTTAGAAATTGTGATAAAATAGAGGTAATCTGTGTCAGTGTATCAGATACAGATAGTGATGTAGGGGGTCTGATATTTGGTTGTTGACCTGATAGAGGTATGGCTGCATTGAGGATGTCCTGGTTCGGTCCTTGAGGACGTCCAATATCCTCAGGTGGATAAGGGAGTTTGGAATGTAGAGGTTCTTGATATAAGGATTTCCTACGATGCTGAGATGGAGTAGAAAGTCCTGAAAAAAATCTCAGATGAATGGGAAGAACCCCCTGATAAATGTGGAGGAGTGGTGGACTCAGAGGAGATCCTCTGAGTCCACCACTAAAAGTGGGGATGGACTCCTAGGCCTTTTAATGACCTGATGTGTGTTTCTTATATTGTTTTACAGGTGTAGATACACTGCTGCGATCTTCGTCAGGAGTTTCTGGGTGTCGACATTCTTCAGATGCATCAGTGCGTCGAGGCTGCTCCAGTGCGCCGGCACGTTGATCTTTCCCCGAGATCTCGGGGCACCGCTGAGTCCGCTTATCCATCAGTCTCGACACATCCGACGCAGGCTGCGTCAACAGTGTGTCCCCAGCCGTTTGCATCAAGGGATTTTTGAATTTCTTTTTCTGTTTGTGACCTGGAGGGTCAGCAGGGGTGGACCTCAGATGGGCATGAGTCTTGGGGGTTGACTGCGGTCCCGGAGCCGATCTGGCTGAAGCATCAGAGGGGGCATACAAGCACGCTGCCTCCTCTCTGAGCTGGGCAATCCGCGCTGCTCTCTGGCACTGTGCCCTTTGGGACATCCATCCACAATCAGTACAGTTTGCCTGATCATGTTTTGGACCAAGGCAAATTTAACAATATTGATGTCTGTCGGTTACAGACATTATCTCACCAGAGTCAGAGAATTTAAATCCTGGACAAGGCATGATGTATGTATTCTGCGTGAAATTTTTAAGTTTTGAAGAAAAAATCAAAGTTTTTCTCTTCAGAGAACTTTTCCTCACAAGAACTGTAGAGCTCCGCGTGCGGTTAGTTGCGCAGAAAAAACAGACTGAGGAGCCTCGAGCAGGCACAGGCAGGAGGGAACACTTCATCTAAAGACTTTGGGTGATCTTAGAGAGCTCCGCCAGTGGCACGGAGGACTTATGCAGACAGGATGGCTAATTCAGCTGCTTATCTATGGGAAAAAAGCCGAGATCAAGATCCAAGATCTCCTTTAGAAAATAATGTTTGGAAAATCTCTGTATCGTGCGAGGCCCCCAGGCAGAGGATACAAATCTCATGTGAGTCCGTAATGGACTTAGTCCGCAGGATGTATTTTCTTCTCTCATTATCCTGTTATCAGACTAATCATCTTTTTTTTCTGTAAGTAAGGTTAAATTCTTGCTTCAAATTGTTGAAATTTATAAAAAATAAATAAATAATAATAAAAAAAAACTGCTCCCGAGCTGCAGATGAGTGTTTCAACGCAATGGTGGAAGCCAGTGTGGGCCAAACTGCATGCAGTGTTTCAAGTCTCGCCCACCAACAGTGAAAGCGCTCACCCTCTACTGCTGCCCATACCACGTTTCAAGTCCCGCCTTCTTATCCGACAAGCAGCCAAAGTTCCTGCTGTCTGGTGCCATGAATGTGTTTGAAGCAGGCCCTACCCACCAGAAGCATTTCCCAGCAGGGTCCCTAGTCCTGCACAAAAGCAGATATGCAGTGCTGCAGAACATGTGAGCCTCAGTAAGCATGCTGCTGAAGCAGAGAGGAGAAGCCTGGAGCCATCATGGGTAAGGATGAATGCTATTGTAGGGGTTGGAGAGAAAGAGGGACAAGGGACATGCTAGGCAGAGGAAGGGATGGATATGCTGCTGAGTGGGTGGGTGGGAGAATCTGCTTAATATTGTTCTGTCTTGGCTTCTGTCCACCAAAATAAACTGATATTTACCCAGAAAAATGAATTTTTTTCAACATTTTTCTTCCTTTTTTGTTCTTGATATAATAAACCCTGATAAATTCCCAGGAAAATTAAAGAATAATAAAAACCGAAAATGAAGGTCCCCAAGTATATACAAATATTCATAACTTTGCTAAGTACACAGATCTGAGATGGGAAGCAAAATTATCAGCAGCTTAATTTTCTTGTTACAATTAAGGGCAATTTCATTTGCGTCCTGGAAAATATCATGCATGGATTTTATATGCACCTACTCAGGAGCTTAAATTTAAAAAGGGACTTACTCCCATGTTTAAATTAGAGACAACTGAGAGCTGAATTTGTAGAAAGGGTCCAACTGCAAAGTTTAGTTTTAAGTATAAGCAACCTTGAAAAACACCAATAGCATACTATATAATCAGAAAAGGCTTTTCAAAGTAAAACAAAGTTTTTCCTGTGGCTAAATTATTGCCACCCACTAAACAGAAAATAAACCAACTGATTTACCCCAGGAGCTCAGGAAGCAGAGCAGTCAAAGCCTAACCCCAATTCTTCTATAAAAGTTAGATAAGAAAACCCACTGAAGTATTATATATTTAAAGGTGCTCTTAAGTTATACACTGCAGCACAATTACAGCCTAGTACCAAAGACAGAAATGGAGTGAAAGCTGGGTTTTGAACCCTAGTATGAAGCTCCCAATATACACACATTCAGGGATTTCAAGCATAAGAAATCTCACACTAGTGTGTGCTCCTGGATTGCAATACTGCTTGTTTTTTTCTACTGAATTAGTTTGTGTGTGGGGAGGGGGGGGGGGGGGCAGGTCACAGTTGTTCTTAGCAAATCAGGAAGCTTCAAAGAAATAGAAAATAGAAGCAGCATTTAACCCTGCACAATATCCATAAAGTCATTCCTGACCTGTAATCAGGCACAGTCATAGCACTCTCCCATTGCCTTGGCACATACCTGCTGGCACAGGCACCATGACAGACTTCTTTTGCTTTACTTGGCCAGTTCCTCGGCACATAATGCAAGGAGTCGTAATGACAGAGCCACGTCCTCCACACCGTCGGCACGTGGAGCGCATCACAAAGGGACCAGTATTAATAGTCTCCTGTTGAAAGAGGCAAGACAGGACAGCTTAGAGACAGGGTTGGGGACATTTCATTGCGGTATACTACAATGATGGCAGCTTCTTTCCTGCAGAGCAGAGCTCTATCACTGCAGGGACAGGACTCCCAAGGCTGTGGTAGAATGAAAAAGAATCCATCACCTTTCCTGCCTCACGGTTGACTCTACAGCCAGTCTTTTCTCCTGCAGGTAAGATTCATCGGTTGATGTCAACTCTTAAACCGATAAGAAAATTATTCTTTACCTGCTAATTTTCGTTCTTGTAGTACCAAGGATCAGCCCAGACAGTGGGTTGTCTCCCCCTTCCAGCAGATGGAGTCAGAGAAAAACTTGAAGGGCACCCGCTCATAACCTGGTGCACCCTCTGCATCCCCTTCAGTATTAAGAATATCAAAGCATGAAAGAAACAGTTGAATGGATCAAGTAAAACCATGTACAAGTCATACAAAAATGTATTTATTTTTAAGGAAAAACTTGCAAAATGAACTAATAGTCAGCCACAAACGGACCTAAATCGCACAAACCGTACTGAATCTTGAGAGACAATCCCAATCCCATAATTTCTTAGGGAGGGCATCTGGACTGATCTGTGGTACTACAGGAACGAAAATTAGCAAGTAAGGAATAATTTTCTTTTTCCTGTACGTACCCGGATCAGTCCAGACAGTGGGATGTACCAAAGCTTCCCTACGTAGGGTGGGCCCCAGATAGCCCTGCTCCAATGACCTGAGCGCCAAAGGAGCCAAAACCCGGTGGTTGAAGATTTAAGTGATAGTAACGTGCAAAGGTGTGCAACGACTTCCAGGTAGCTGCTCTGCATATCTCCTGCGGAGAGAGAATGCTTGGCTTTCTACCCAGGAAGCTGCTTGAGCACGGAGCGAATGAGCTTTGATGCCCTCTGTAGGCAGTTGACCAGCACAAACATACGCCGATGAGATTGGGTCCTTTAACCAGCGAGCAATTGTGGTTTTAGAAGCTTTGTTCCCTCGCTTGGGACCGCTCCACAGGACAAAAAGATGATCGGATAAGCGAATGTCATTAATAACCTCCAAATATCGCATGAGAACTCGCTTGACATCGAGCCATCTAAGTGCTCTAGGATCCTCGTCAGGGAAGGATGGGAGTTCCACCAATTGATTCAAATGAATGGCCGAGACCACCTTTGGCAGGAAAGATGGTACTGTGCTCAAGGATACTCCCAAATCTGTGAAACGGAGGAAGGGCTCTCTGCACGACAAAGCTTGAAGTTCTGAGATCCTGCGGGCAGAACAAATGGACACCAGGAAGATTGTCTTGAGAGTTAGGTCCTTGAGGGTAGCTCTCCTCAGTGGCTCGAAAGGCGGGCTGCCCAGAAACCGAAGAACTAAATTGAGGCTCCAAGAGGGGTAACAAAGTGTGGACCGGTGGCTTCATGTGCTTTACTCCCTTTAAAAACCGGACTATGTCAGGATGTGATGAAAGAGGAGTTCCATCCAGGTGACGGACGAGGGAACCAAGGGCTGCCACCTGAACCCTCAGGGAATTTAAAGCCAACCCCTTCTCCAGACCTCGCTGTAAAAAGGATATTATCTGGGCTACTGAAGCGCGACGTGGAGATATACCCATGGAATCACACCAGATCTCAAAAACTTTCCACACTCGCACAAAGGAGATGGAAGTGGAAGTCTTCCTAGCCTTTAAGAGGGTTGAAATAACATCCTCCGGGTAGACTTTTTCTCAACCTGCGCCTCTAAAAAACCAGGCCGCAAGACATAAGCGATCTGCCCAGTCGAAAAATACTGGATCCTGACCCAGAAGGTTCGGAAGATGTCCCAGGCAGAGAGGTCCGTCCACCGCGAGGTTGACTTAAGTCTGCAAACAACGGTCTTCGTGGCCAATCCGGCGCCACTAGAATTACTGGCCCTAGGTAGAGTTCTATTCTTTGAATATCCTTTCCCACCAAGGGCCAAGGCAGGAACACGAAAAGGAGGAGGTTCCGTGGCCATGGGAGAACTAGGGCATCCACGCCGTGCTCCCTTCTGCGACTGAAGAAGTGCGGAGCCTTCACGTTCCTTTGAGTGCCATCAGATCCAGATTGGAGGGGGGGGGGGGGGGGGTCCCCTACCGGGCGAAGAGAAGTGCCACTGCTTCCTTGGAAAGTTCCCACTCTCCGGGATCTATGTGCTGATGGCTTAAGAAATCCGCTTGAACATTGTCCACCCCTGCTATGTGCAATGCCGCCAGGCGGGAGAGGTGGAGTTCCGCCCACGCCATCAACTTGTCCGTCTCCCGAGAAACATGCCGGCTCTTCATTTCCCCTTGACGATTGATGTACACTACTGTAGTTGCGTTGTCGGAGAGTATTCTTATGGCTCGGCACGAACCGCTCTGGTTTCCAGACGATTGATTGGCCATATCACTTGCACTGACGTCCATTGGCCCTGCGCAGACTGCGTCTGACACACAGCTCCCCAGCCGGAGAGGCTGGCATCCGTGGTAACGACCACCCACTGAGGGATCTCCAAGTCCATTCCCTGCAGCAAGTGATCCAGACTGAGCCACCAGTTCAGGCTGTCCTTGGCAACTTCCGACCGCAGAAGGTGGGCTTGAAACTCCTGAGAGACTGGCTTCCAGCGGGAGAGAAACGCTCTCTGCAAAGGCCACATATGCGCAAAGGCCCAGGGAACTAAATCTATAGTTGAAGCCATAGAGCCCAAGACCTGGAGATAGTTCCATGCTTTGGGGAGTGAGAGGCAACGGAAGCACTGTACCTGAGAAATGAGAGAGAGCACGGTCCTGGCGAAGGAAGACTTTGCCAAGATTGGTATCGAACTGTGCCCCTAAGAAGTCGAGCATCAGAGGGAGTGAGACTGCTCTTGGCAAAATTGACAACCCATCCGAGAGAGTGGAAAAGGAGCAAGACTCTGTCAACTGGCCGCTGGCAAAGGTCCAGGGACTTCGCTTGAATGAGCCAGTCGTCCAGGTAGGGATGGACTAGAATCCTCTCCCCCTCTGTAGAGTTACCGCCACCACCACCATTACCTTGGTGAAAGGTGCTGGGAGTGGTCGCCAGGCCAAAAGGTAGGGCCTGAAATTGAAAATGTTGATATTCCCTGAGGATGGGGATGTGAAGATAAGCTTCCGTTAAGACCAAGGAAGCTAGGAATTCCCCACGGTGTACCACCACTATCACAGAGCGTAACGTTTCCATCCTGAAGTGTGGGATCTTGGAGGACCCTGACCACCATCTTGAGATCCAGAATTGGACGGAAAGAGCCTTCCTTTTTGGGAACTATGAAGTAGATGGAATAATGGCCTAACCCTTGTTCCGTCAGAGGCACCGGGCGGATAGCCCCTAAGTCCAGGAGCCGGTCGAGCATCTGACGTACTATACATTGTTTCTTCACTGGGCCGCAGGGAGAGAAGAGAAACCTGTCTCTTAGGAGTTGAGCAAATTCTAAAGTGTAGCCGTGCTGTAGAATATCCAGAACCCATCGGTCCGAAGTAATTTTGACCCACTCCTCATAGAAGAAGGAGAGACGTCCCCCTATCCTGGGGGGGGGGGGGGGTCGAAGAGTGGGTCGGCAATCCTTCATTGGGAAGACTTGGAAGGGGCCCCCTGAGGGAAGCTATCTCGAGCTGGTCTCTGGCCAGGAAAGGAATGAGACCAGGACTGCGACCGTGAGGAAGGCGGTCTTGACTGTCGAAAACGCCGCTGTCCTCTGAATTGGCTTCTAGTAGAGTTGAACTTCCTAGAAGTCCGAGGACGATCCTCCGGCAGCTTATGCACCTTATTCTCCCCCAGGGATTTGATGATCTGTTCTAGATCCTCACTGAACAATAACTTGCCCTTGAAGGGGAGAGATCCCAGCTGAGTCTTAGACGAGAATCCGCCGACCAGTTACAGAGCCAAAGGAGATGTCTAGCAGAAACTGCTGAAACCACTGATCTGGCCAAGACGCGGAAGAGATCATATAGTGCATCCGCTCCATAAACTATTTCCGCTCCGCCTGTTGCGCTTCCTGTTTTGGCAGGTCTTGAGTACTGAGCAGTTGTTGGACCCATCTGAGACCTGTTCACTGCATTAGAGAGCTACACACTGTGGCTCTGACCCTCGAGGCTGAAACCTCAAAAATCCTTTTGAGGTACACTTCGAGCTTCCGATCCTGGAGGTCTCGGAGGGTGGCTCCACCCGTCACCGGGATGGTAGTCCTTTTTGTGACCGTCAATACTGACGCGTTGACCTTGGGGACTTTGAGGAGCTCTAGGTACTTCTCTGGGAGAGAGTAGAGCTTGTCCATAGCCCTTCCTACTCACAGACTAGACTCCGGCGAATCCCATTCTCTGGATAACAATTGAAGGTGCATAGGATGAAAAGGAAACATTTTTGCAGGTGGACGCATTCCGGCAAGAACGGGGGTCCCCTTTCATGGGCCCTGCACTGGTGACAGATGGATCTTGTGGAGCATCAATATCCAACTCCGCAAGTATATGGGGGATGAGAGAATCAAGCTCATCCCTCCGAAACAGGCGTAAGACCCTAGGGTCGTCCCCTTCCATGTGCATGTAAGAAGTCAGATCATTTTGATTCTGGTCAGGTACCGGAGCCCCCCGAGGAGAAGAATCTGGATAGGGAACCACCCTAAATCGGGAGGATCCCTGAGAAACTGCAGTGGCTCCTTGAGGATCTGCCAATCTGATCACCTTGGGAGGAGGGGGGCCTGAAGATGCATCCTGGTGCTGGCCCAGACTGGTCAAGTAAGCATTGTGCAGAAGAAGCACAAAATCAGCTGAAAATAGTCTGGAGGGTGGAGGTCTCGAGGGAGGAATCCCAGAGAGATCCCCCGGCGTTGCCCCCTGGTCCGGGGGTTAACCAGAGTTAAAACCTGTGGAGAAAGAGAGACACCGCCGTCTAATTCCTCATTTGGCTGCATGGGAACGCTCGGCTCTAAAAACAAAATGGCCACCAATCCCGCACTAGATGGGATCGGGGCCGACCCCTCAGCAGCAGCCGCGCTTGGGAACGCAAAGTCGAACGTCCAGCCGGCCTCGAGGGAGCCTCCCTGCCGGGGAGGCACCTCGAACAGATGTCTTCGCGGGAGAGCTGCGTCCCAGGCTCTCCGCAGGCAGCGCATCGCATAGCGGAAGAGAAGCCTGGAACACCCCCGGAGACTGGCAGGAGCGGGTAAGGGAACTTCCGCTCAGAAATGACGACTTGGCTTTTGAAAGATTTTTTTTAAATTCAATAAGCAGAGGAATGTCACCTCTCTGCTAGCGTTGCCCCAAGGAAGGTGGCATCTCAGGGCAGCATACCATCGTGAAGAGGGAGAGGTTGGACCACCAACTTTTACCTCTGTAAGCCAGAAGAAGCCTGAGAAAGAAAAAGTACAAAATGTACCAAAAATATATCCTGAACAATGCTAGTTAAACTGCCACCAGTTCTGCCTGCAAGTTTGGAAGTGACTGATTACCCAGAAACTATTTTTTTTTTTTGCTAAACTTGATCCATCCAGACAGAAAAATAAATTTGACTAGAAATAAAGAGAGGAGAAATCTAAACTTCTATCCTTTAGCTTAACTGGGGAACCGCAGGTTCCGTCACCCTCATCTGCTGGAGTCAGAAATACTGAAGGGATGCAGAGGGTGCCCTTCAAGTTTTTCTCTGACTCCATCTGCTGGAAGGGAGACAACCCACTGTCTGGGCTGATCCGGTTACGTACAGGGAACAGAGTTCTAAAGCAGAGTCCTTTTGATGCCATCCTATTTGGCTCTGAAATTTCTCTCCCTTCTCACAATAAGATCAAACATGATGGTGACACAACATAACCAAAGTGGCTGAACATACTTCCTTCTAACTCAAACAATGCTGCTTCTAAACATCCCATTTCAAATCCTCTCTCTCGAACAGAAGTCACTGCCACAGGACGACATTATGATAGAGAAAAACAGGAGAAAAGTAAAGTATGTGCATTGATATTTCACCAAAATTATCACCATTTTCCTTCAGGCTGTTCCTTAGACAATGGTTCTTAATCTCTCTCTCCTGGAAACCCACCTAAAATCAGTCAGGTTTTCAAGATATGTATAATGAACATGCATGAGAGATTTGCATATATTAGAGACCCGGTAAATGCAAATTTATTTCATGCATATTCTTTATGGATGTCTGACAACTTGACTAGTTAGGTAAGCCTCCAGAACAGAGTTGAGAAAAACTCCTTTATGGATTAATCCGGATGTTAATTGCTGGAGGTGTGTTCTATGCATTTGGCTCACTTTTGTGAAACTCAAATACAATTGGTTTCAGTCGCTGGTCCTGTACTTTAGAACTCTTCACCCAATGAATTAAGAATTGAGCAATGTATCCGGATTTTTAGGAAGAAGCTAAAAGCTTATTTATTTGAAAAAAGATATATGGAAAGTGAAATGTACACGTAGTAAATGTTTAGTTGGATGATATGATTTGCTGTTTGAAGATTTCATCTGCAATATTAATCAGCCAGGTTGAGTAAAACCTCATAATGGAGAATTTGTTTTGCACATTATGTATTTTTATTATAAATATGAATGTAGTATTACCATCTTAGAATTTTGGCTAGGCAGGCTTCACATTTTTTAAATTAAAAAAAAAAAACAATATCGTGGCATTTCTCGTCTCCAGGACCTTGCTAGGCAAGATACAAGCTGACTACTTCCTTTGCAGACCTTGATTAATATTTTAACCTTACAAACAAAATCACAGTTCTAATTCACAGGGCATATTGGTAGAAGAATCCTACACTATTTGGCTGAGACTGGAGGATTATATGCCATAACTAACTAAGGAAAACATAATATGCACATAGATGTGAGAGGGAAGGGGATGAATAATATGTAAATTTAGCTTGGCAGGAAGCAGGCTTGGCTTTGACTGAACTTACCATGCCGGTGCCACTGCAGTAGTGACAGTGCTGCACTTTGGTGCCTGGCTCATGCCCCTTGCCGTTACACCTCTGGCAAGTATCACTGATGTTCACAGATATTTCTTTGTTCACACCCTTGGCAGCCTGATTGAAGGTCAGTTCCATGATGTACTGCAAAAGACCAAGGGACAGGATCAGATGCTTCTTTCAAATTAGAAAAATCACTCTGCTCTTAAGGACTCTCACTTAAAACACATAGAATCCAAGGTTCAGAAGCCATGCGGAGAGAATCATTAGGAAAACATAATTGTGCTGATAAAGCACAAATGTAGCAGGCAGAAGAATCACTCAGCATGGGAAAACACCCAGAATGTCAAGGGTTATTCTTTTTCAGGGAAGCTACGCAGTGAAACAAACAAAAACAAAATCTTTAAAAAATATTTCTTGGCATTTCTTGACCAGCCTCTTTACATATTGGTTCTTTTAGAAACCAAAGGGTAGTCCTTTTTTAGCAATTTAATTCAATATTCTACTAAAAAATGTGCAACTATGCATGGAAAATGAGCCAGCGAAAGCTTTTGATTCACGGTCTCTAGTTATATCCCACCCACAACACTATGTGTAACTCTGCCCCAGCTGCCAGCCATACCTTTTTTTTTCCCCCTTCTTAAAGGGTTGTCCCTTTTTTTTATGAATCTGAGCTGACCTTTACAGGCAAACTACTAATAAAAACAGAGGGGTCCCAGCTGGATGTTACAGTCTGGCTGTACATGACCTACGTGACAATGATTTTTTTTTTTAAGTTAATTTCTTCTCCAAGGTATGTCAGTTTAAAAAACAAAAAAACAAACAAAGATCCTCCTTTATAGCAAAAATGTTCTCATGTAGCTTACCAATATGATCTTATATAAAACAAATATGCTTAAGACACCTTCATATAATGATGCACAATATGCACATTTTGCTCCTGCTCTTACAGCATCTACGGTATATTCAGTAGTGTACGTCTTATTTACATCTATTTTTTAATATATATTTTTTTTGCATTTCAAAATGCCCCAAATATTGATGGTTTCTCTTTTTTGCAGGCTAACAATTCAAATGTTTGAGGGCAAAATCAGGATTGCTAAAAAGTCAATCCACTGAATACTTAAAAAGTCCAAGATACCTCAGCACCTAACAAAGATGAACCAGCTAAGAAAGAATAAATTAACACACTAACATGGAAAATATTTTACAAAAGGGCGCTCCACGTTTAGAGCGTAAGGTTAGAACAAAAGCAATTATATCAGAGTTTGGTGGAGCTGACAGCTAAAGTACAAATCTCAAACAGTGGGCTTGAATTAAAACGGAAAACAAAACAAAAAAAAACCCAAACAACTGATGAACTTACTCATGACCTTCTCCACATAAAATGGAGCTCCCGGTCCAACATAAATATTTCTTACCTCTTGTGGTTGATCAAATACAGTATTAAAATCTCCAAAGGAAGAGCCTGAAAACTCCCCAAAGATTTTTCGGAAAAGTTCCTCTGGGTCAATGCTGGGGCCTCCCCGCCAGTACTGCTGCTGAGACCCTGCTGCCCCAGGGTCGAAGCCCGCCGTGCCATAAGTATCGTACTGTTTCCGCTTCACGTCATCACTCAGCACCTAACAGCACAGAGAACAGTTTCATCAGGATTCAGTGTCACCATTAAGACTGTTTCTTTTTTCCTTCAATTTATTATTCATGGCCTCCTCTTGCTCCTCATTTGACTTATGAAGAAGCCATCAAGCAAAGCCCCTCTGATTCCCATCAATGTCTCAATGTTTGTGCTCCACAATATTTCCCCATTATCCTTCCATGTCTATTTATAACAGGTCACGTATTTCACTAATATTAGGGAATCTACAACAAGCAACAGCACTGCACCCTCTTATCAATCATTAAGTGATGCTATAAAAGTAGTAATTGGTTTGTTCACCTCAAGGTGGCTGTGAATACTACTTCACCTTCACTCCTTGCCAGCCAAAGGAACAAGTGCCAGAGCCAACAATCTGACACATGGCAAGAATAAGGCCAAGGAAAGGAGGAAATTGGATAAAAGGGGGGATTCAAGATTTTCCTTTTAGATCTTAAAAGTAAGAATGACTAGATTATTTACCTCATATGCTTCTGCCAGCTTTGAGAACTTCTCCTTAGCTTGAGGATCATCTTTGTTGGTATCTGGATGGTACTTCTTAGCAAGCTAAGGGGAAAAAAAACAAAAGATGGATGTTGAAATCATGCTGCAAAGTAAGCTGGTTTGATAGCCCAGAGGTGGTGAACAACAGATTCAGATTTGATTTCCCAGATTCAACTTCAGTTGCTCAGGCAAAGTTTTCAGGAGGAAGAGCACTTTAGGATTTACTTAATAGCAATACTTGTCAGCCAGTTCAAGAGCAAGCTTATATCAGGTTGTAAAGAAAACTAGAATCTGTGCCTTTTAGGACTACCACTTTGATCTCAGGTTAAATAGAAATACAGAATACAATGGCAGACAGAGACCATCAGCCTTTGCTGATCCAGAACTGCAGAGCCACAATAATCTCCGATCTTACTGTCATTCCCTCTGTGCTTATTAGCATTAAAAATAAAATATGTAAATGTATACAGAATACAAGACGAGTTTCTAGATCTAATGGAAATTAAGGATACCTATAGAAGATTACATTAAAAACATTCATTACAAAACTAAAATAAAAAAGTATGCATTTTTCAAGTATGCATCCGTTGAACAAAATTAGATTCCATCTCCAAGTTTTCCTCTAAACCTACAGTAAAGTTCTATAAGAGATAGGCAACTCCAGTTTTCAAGTGCCGCAAACAGGTCGGGTTTTCAGGATATCCATATTGAATACGCATGAGATATTTACATGTACTACCTCTACTGTATGTAGATATTTTATGCATATTCATTGTGGATATCCTGAAAACCAGACTTGTTTATGGTACTTGAAAACTGGAGTTGCCTATCTCTTATAGAACTTTACTGTAGGTTTAGAGGAAAACTTGGAGATGGTATATATACATACACACATGTACATGTTTCTATGACTTTTACTATGTCTGCTTTGAAATCTTACCTATAATGGGTTATAAATTGTTTTAAATATTAATTTACTTGTTTAACAGCTGGTCCTATGAAATAAAAATCTGCCATCCCTTTCACATTGTTTGACTCTTCATCCAGATCTGTCTCATCTGCTGCAGCTGTCTGAAGTCCAACTGCTTCAACAAGTAATAATGGAGCAAATTCCTGCATCCCAATATTCACAGAGCTTCTATTCCTGATATTTTCTCATCCCTTAGAAATCAGGGGTATTGAGGACCATTCTGAACTTGAGATGTCTGAACAAAACATACTCAGAGAGAAATTCAAAATTTCCTCAATGATTCTCCTTTAAAGAAGGATGAATGGATGTGTGCCCTAGATCTCAAGGATGCATATGCCCACATAACCATCCACTCTTCACACTGGCACTACCTTCGCTTCCAGGTGGATTCCTTCCATTACTAGTTCAAGATATTATCATTTGGCCTGTCATCAGCCCAGAGGGTCTTTACAAAATGCTTCGTGGTAGTGGCGGTGCATCTGAATTACCAAAGAATACAAGTATTCCCAATACCTGGATGATTGGCTAATCACAGCAAACTCCCGAGATGGAGTGTTCTGTTCCCTAGGCTCAATAATTTGCCTTCTGAAGTGCTTGGTGTTCCTGATCAACTTCGAGAAGTCAAATCTGGAGCCCATTCAGCATCTCAAATTCATCAAGGCTTGGGTAGATTCGCTGCAGGAAAGAGCATTTCTGACTTTTGACCAAGCGCACCACAACATCACTCATCCGCTAGCACTTATCCTCTATGCACTTGACAGCTAGAATACTCCTTGTAATCTTAGGTCACATGCAGCAGCAAGCCATGTCATTCTGCTGACTGGCTTTCATAACCACTAGCTCCAAGAAGGTCTATGTGCCCAGTGGAATCAACTATCATCATCTGTGGTACAAATTTCACCAGGAATGAAGCAAGACTTACATTGGTTACTGTGCCCCCCAGCCCCCTCTTAGTTCTTCAGGAAGGAGCCCCTCTTCGCTTACTATCCTACCAAGTAGTTTTAGCAACAGATACCTCCACCAAAGGATGGGGTGCCTGCACTGGTTCCTGCCACACCCAGGGCACCTCGCCATTTCAGGGGAGTGTCATTTTCAAATCAACCTCTTGGAGTGGAGAACATAAGACACACTTTATCGCCATTCGTGCATCTCCTCTGGGGAAAAATCATCCCGATTCAAACCAACAACTAAAGATCTGGAATTGGGCTGAAAGGAATAAGCTGTCTTACAGGCCATCTGCCTGGCATCTCCAACATGCTAGCAGATCAACTCAACAGAGCAGCAATTGGTGGCCAATGAACTATTTAGTTTATGGGGTCTCCTGTCAGTAGACAACACAAACAACTAAATCAATACTGCTCAGTTCTGTCAAGTGATCATAGAATTGCTCAGGACGCTTTCCTCCTCAATTGGGGACAAAGACTCATGTACACTTTTCCACCGATACTACTCATTGCCAAAGCAGTTCAGAACATACTTCGAGACCATGCACAGATGATTCTCATAACCCCAGCAAGACCAATTTTGTACAACTTTCCAGCAGTCCTCCTATACATCTGTAACAGATCTTGCGTTATCGACTCAGGAAGACGGGATGTTATCATCCCAACTTCTCCGCCTCCAATCTAACAGCGTGGATGTTGAGTGCTCAATGATTGAGGATCTCCACCTACCTTTAAAAACTGTAGACACAGTCTCATCTAGAAAGACTTCAAACTAGAAGAATTTATGCCTTTAAATGTAACACATATTCGAAATGGCGCTAACAGAATGCATTGAACTTGTTCTCTTGTGTACCCTGGCATCTGCTGAAATATTTGCTCTATCTTTCTGACCCAGTCTCACCACCTCTTCAGTGAGTGCGCACTTCAGAGCCATAGCAGCTTACCATATATGCTGGAGAGCAAACCAATCTCTGCTCATCAGGTCATCTCTCATTTCACAAGTCTATGGCAAGTCAAGCTCCTAATATAAAAAAAACAAAACACCTGTACTGTAGGACCTAAAAGTTGGTCTTTTCTCAACTAGTGAAGCCTCCCTTTGAGAAACTGGAGTCAGCTACTCTTAAGTCCTTAACATGGAAGGTGGTGTTCTCCTTGTTGCAGTCCTTTTTACAGCTTCAGTTTATTCACCAATTCTAGGAAATTAGCTTCTAGGATATATTTATATTTAGTCAAATGCTTCCTTCCTTCCACCCACACAATATTTCCTAGGCCACTGGCTGCCACACAACATTACAGATCCATTCCCATACTGAATGGTTGGCAAGCTGCTTTTTTTCTCCAAAATGTTATCTTGTGTGGTTGTGACCAAACAGTTCAATTTTAATTTCATCAGTCTAAAGTACTTTGTTTCAGATAGTTTTGAGGCTTATCATCAGGGTTTTGTTTTACATACTTTAGACTTTTTAATGAGACTTCTCAAAACGGATCAGAAAAAGCCTAAATTTTGTAGAAGACAATATCTTGTGGAGAAAATATAATGCTTATTCTTGAGAGCTCGCAGTGGTTAGCTAGTCATCCAAATACAGAAAAAACTTGAATCCCCTGGCGATGTAGGCATGCAGCTACTACTGCAAAGCATTTGGTAGACTCTCAGAGTTGCTGATAAGGCAAAATGGGAGTACTTTGATTGATTCTTCATAAGAACATGCCATACTGGGTCAGACCAAGGGTCCATCAAGCCGAGCATCCTGTTTCCAACAGTGGCCAATCCGGGCCATAAGTACCTGGCAAGTACCCAAAAACTAAGTCAACTTAATTAATAGCAGGTAATGGATTTCTCCTCCAAGAACTTATCCAATCCTTTTTTAAACACCGCTAACCACATCTTCTGGCAACAAATTCCAGAGTTTAATTGTGCATTGAGTGAAAAAGAACTTTCTCCGATTAGTTTTAAATGTGCCACATGCTAACTTCATGGAGTGCACAGAGTCTATTATACGAAAGAGTAAAAAACTGATTCACATCTACCCTTTCTAGATCTCTCATGATTTTAAACACCTCTATCATATCCCCCCCTCAGCCTTCTCTTCTCCAAGCTGAAAAGTCCTAACCTCTTTAGTCTTTCCTCATAGGGGAGCTGTTCCATTCCCCTTATCATTTTGGTAGCCCTTCTCTGTACCTTCTTCCCACTACCAGTACAATCACAAAAGCCAAAAGGGAAGGATGGCTTGGTATATGAGCATATGCATCCCTCAGATCAAGAGCACACATCCATTTCTGCTGCTGAATGTAAAGAATCATCATGCTAAGGGAATTAATTTTGAATTCCTCCTGAAAAAGATGTTTGTTCAAATCCAGAATGAGCCTCTATCCTCCTGATTTCTTAGGAGATGAGGAAAATATCAAAGTAGAACCCCATCCTTGCTGAGATCCAGGGACTGGTTTCATTATTCATTGGTGAAGAAGTGATTCAACCTGTTGGTGAAGCTGCATTAAATCAGAAAGACGAGGATTAAGATTTGAGCAGTGTGGAGGGATGGTAGCCAGGAGAAATGCTAATGGTATCTAGACTTCACTATTTGGAGAACTTACAAGTCCTTGGTTATTTAACACCACACCTCTAAAAGGATTTGGATCCTGTCCCCTACTGGAATGGAATGGAGAGGCATCATAAACTAGGCCTAGGAGTATGCTGGGCTTGTTGTGCAGTCTTATGCTGACAGCGCTTACTGCCAGTGACTGGAAGTGGTTGCTAATGCTTGGCTGAAGAGGTGGTAGGCAGTTCTGCTGAAAAGGTTGGAATGGACTCCTGTGAAAATATGACTGCTTGTAAGTGTAGAAGGTGCTCAGGGACCTTCGATAGGGCTGGACCACTATATTATGTTTCTTAATTCGTCATCCAGACCAGTAGGTCCGATAATTTTTTGTGGACTTCATGCTGGATGCTATATGCCCTGAGCTACGTCATACACAGAGCTCCACTTAAAGCTGAGGAAGTGCATGAAATAGAATTGGAAAAATTCAGACAGAGCAGAGGTGGTAATGAATGCATGCTTCTACCATCAAAAGCAATTGAGGGTAATAAGACTCTCCTTCCATGGGTCACAGAAAAGCCTTCAGATTTTGAATACAGCCATGAGGATACTGCACTATATAGAAATGGTGAGTAGAGATACAGGCAATAAGTATAGAGCTTTGGAAGATGTTCTTGCAAAGATAGTTTAGTAGCCTTTTCCATAACAGGTTCAACCACAAAGAACTGATGTGATAGCTGGATGACAATTCCAGAAACTTTTGGACACTATTTGAGATCTAGCTTCCTAGCCATAGAGATATGGGAAACATCTATTTTCATATGCAACCAGGTTAGAGGACTGGGAGAGCTGCTGCATCTAACAGGGCGTCCAATATCTGTCAGAACCTGAAGACTAAGCAGGGGTCCCCACTGTCTGCACGAACTTTGAATGTGTCAGGAGTATCCAGAAAATGGATTAGAAGGTGTATCTCTCCCAATGTGAGGGTTACTAACCCAGGATCTTAATGACCATGAAGACAAAATGGGTTCTCTACCGGTTGTCTTGAAGAAGTAAAATCTGTCAAACTACCTATGAGCGACCTGACTCCACTGCTATTGGGTGTGAAGAAAAGGAAGATTAACCCTGTTTTTGATTAAATGTTTCTCTCAATGGGTGATATTAGGACTCCAGTCTGAGTGCAGCAATATTGTAGAGAAGTGGGTGAGCCTCCAGGAACCGTCGCAGACTGATGACCATCACCCATCCGAAGGGAGGGGGGACGCTGAGATGGAGACTGCGATGTTACCGCAACTTTCCTCCACTCTGTTGGGCTCAACAGATTCCAGGGGGCTGGAAGTTTTGGAACCATCTTTGTCCCCAGTCGACCCAGAGGAGGAAGAACGAAGTATCCTGGAAGTACAAGCAGTGGAGACTCCAGGGCTGCCGACTGTCCGGGAAGGGTGAGAGTCTTTCCAATTACCCCCTAAACCGGCTATTGTAACCCTGGACACATTATGGGACCTTGTGGCTAGCCTAGGAGGGCTAGTCAAGAAAGTTGACATGGAGTTACAAGCCCTGAACCTAAAGCTGGGTGGACAAATTAAAGAATTAGGAAATAAAATGACTGAGATGGAGCTTAAAACAGCACAAGTATATACAGTGAACATTAATTTAATGAAAGATATAGAGATACAATCCAAAAGACTGGAATCACTGGAGAATTATACCAGACACTTAAATTTCAGATTCCTTAATTTTCCACGTGCCTTGGGAGAGGATACCCAAAGCACTTAAAAAAAAATATGATAGAGTGTCTGAAATTTGATTAATCTCAGTTGCCATTACTAAAAGCTTATTTCCTAATGAAATCAATGAAGAAAAATACGGGAAACCAAATGGAAGCTTTAAAAAATAGGAAAATTAGTTCTGTTAATTTTCGTTCCTGTCCGTGGGTTGAGCCTCTTGTCCAGCAGATGGAGATGGACCAAAACTGAAAAGGGTATCCTATATCAGGACAGAGCCTACCCTGCAGCCCTTCAGTATAACCATTGTCAAAGCAGAAGAATGAAGAAAACCCAATAAAGAGATCAAGCAAGTAAAACACGACTCCAACGAGTAACAGACGAAACAATTATGAACCAGTATGAACAAGGAATGGACTCTGTAAAATAGTGCTCTTGCATATCCTTGGATATCATACAGATGCTTCCGGTGTCCTTAAGATAGGTGATAGTCATTCAGAGACCTGTAGAAAGAGCTTCGAGCAGACGGCAGAAAAGGAAGAAAAACCAGGGAAGGGTGTCTGGACTGATCCGCGGTACAGCTGCTATGACCACCCTCAGGGTCTCCATACGAAAATGAGGTACCTTGAGGGCCCGGTTGACTCTCTTGAGGTCTAAGATTGGGTGGAAGGAACCTTCCTTCTTTGGGATGCGAAGTAGATGGAATACTGGCCGGTGCCAGACTCCGTCTCTGGAACCGGGACAATGGCTTCCAGCTGTTGAAGCCTGGCAAGGGTTTGAGCCACCACTTCCCGCTTCAGATGACTGCACAGCGAGACTACAAAATAGGTCCAGTAGATCCTGAGAAAATTCTAACGTGTAACCGTCTCGGATAATCTTGAGGACCCACTGGTCCGACGTGATCTTGACCCATTCCTCGAAGAATAGGGAGAGACGACCCCTTAGATTGGGGACTGAGGAATGGGTCGACCGAATCTCATTAGGAAGCGGGCTTTGGGGTGGCACACTGAGTTGCTCCGTCACGGAAGGGCCGACGTCCTCGAAAGGACTGAGACTGCGAAGGATAACCACGAGCAGAAGCACCACACCCCCGAGCCGCATATCGACATTGACCCCGAAACCGGGAAGGCACAAAAGCTTGGGACTGTTTCGGTCGGTCCTCTGGCAGCTTGTGAACCTTGTTCTCACCCATGGAGTTAATGAGCTGCTCAAGGTCCTCACCAAAAAGCAGCTTACCCTTGAAAGGCAAAGTGCCCAATCGTGCCTTGGACGCCGGGTCCGCTGACCAACTGAGTAACCAGAGAAGCCGTCTGGCGGAAACCACCAAGGCCATTGCCTTCGCCTGTACACGGAGAAGACTGTACAGGGCGTCCGCCCCATACACAATAACACCTTCTAACCTTTCAGCCTACTCAGCCTCAGCAGGGGGAAGGTCCTGGGTGCCGAGTAATTGCTGAATCCACCTAAGGCCGGCTCTCTGCACGAGACTGCTGCAAATAGTCACCCGAACACCCAATGCCAGTACCTCAAAGATACGCTTAAGGTGGAATTCAAGTTTGCAATCCTGTGCATCCTTTTAAGGCCGCCGCCTCCACCACCGGAATAGTGGTGTGCTTGGTTACAGCAGAGACTGAAGAATTCACTGTGGGAATTTTCAGCAATTCCAGGCAGTCCTCTAGGAGTGGATAAAGCTTATCCATGGCTCTCCCGACACGGAGCCCTGCCTCAGGAGCTTCCCATTCCCATAGGAGAAGCAATTTGAGCATGGGCTGAAAAGGAAAGGCAGAAGCCTGGGCCCGAAGTCCCGCTAGGACCGGGTCCATGTGCTTAGGTAGTGCTGCCGTAAGAGTGTCTGCCGGTGGACCTTCAACTCCTAATTCCAGGAGGGCAAAAGAAATGAGGGGTTCCAACTCCTCCTGAAATAAGCGGAGGACCCTGGGATTATCCCCTTCGAGAGGAGAAAGTGTTTCTGCCAAATCTGCAGCCTGATCCAGATCCGGGGTTCCTACAGGTGCCGGAAAATCCGGGCAGGAGGGGGCCCCTGGGACCACCCGCACCCTGACAGCCCCCTGCGACTAGGCAGCAGTGTGATGTCTTGGATAGGTCCCAACAAGGTCTCTTGTTTCGCCTCAATAGGCTTCGTCAGGGGAAATTCTTATCCTCTTCACAACACATTAATTATCATCGAAGGCAGCAAACCACTCTTAGTCCACCAACATCACAGGTACCACTATATCACACTAAATAACGTATCTTTGTCCTTAAATCATTTATAACGAATCTTTTTCTCATTTCAAAAAAAAAAACAAAAAACCCCATAACAAAAACCTTCTTTCTGCAGTTCCTCTTTAAAAAGCCTCCCACGGTGCAGAAAGTTCAACCTTAAACCAATCGGATAGCCTAACGTTCCAACTTAACCAATACCTCTCAGCGTCGTTGTGGACCCAATCCTCTTATAGCCTGGACTTGCTCATATTCAATCTTAAAACAGACAGATAACATAATGCTCCAACTTAACTGGTGATTCTCAGTGTCATAGGATTTGGATGAGGTTATTTATGGGTAATGTATTAGATGGGGGTGAAGCTTATATCACATTAGCAGTATTTTATGATTATGTATGATGATACATGTTAATTATGTAAGTAAAAAATTGCTTTTTTAATACATGAATAAAAATTTTTGTATGCGAGACAATTTTAGTACATTGTTATATATAGGTGGGATACCTCTGTTTAGTGTCGTAGCTCATTATCAACATACAGAGGAGATATACTCCTGTTTGTTTGACCAATCACTGATTGATGCATCGGCACACTGTGCATCAAGCATACCGATGCAAGTGCAGCAATGGTATCGATGCGGACGATTCTTGGATGCAGGCTCCAGTTCAATGCAGGATGACTATACAGCTCAACCCCGAATTCAAGCCAATGGGGGAGTTCTAAAGGAGCTTCGGCTCAACTCATTTCCCAGTAAGCCAGGAGATGCTGCCCTGTGGGAGGAGGATCTACTGCAGCTTTTAAGAGACTTGCGTAGTTCCTCTAAGCCCTGTTGCATTGAGAATGTGGGACATATGCTCAAAGCATAAAATTTTGCCTGGCCACAGTCCAGAGCAAAGAACCACATTATTATGGGTCCAGTTCTTGAACCGCTCACTGTTTCTTCTTGCCAGCTACTTTTAGGAGGCAAAAGATTTTTTTTTTGGTAGCACTGAAAGTGCAGCTGTGAGTGCTGCAGTGCAACAAGGCAACTATGGAAATTGGAAAAGAAACAAATTTTAAAGAATTTTGAAAAAAATTTACAGAAGAGACCGAGTATACATCTTTGCTATGCTCAGATAAAAAAATGACCGAGGAGGTTCATGAGGCAATACCTGCCCTGGAACTCCTGCATATGCTCAGTAGAGCTCAATAGCTAGGAGAGATGAGTCCATTCACTGCTATCAGATAACGTCCTCCACATGTAATGGTCAATTTAGCCTGCTTATCAATGGGAAATATTTTTTTGCCCCCATAATACAGTTATGTGCAAATGTTTATGCATCCCTGATCAAATCGTATGTATGGAATGAATCTCTTAAGTGAACAGAAGCTGACAATCTCTATGTGGTACAAAGTTAAACAGTTCACAAACCACTTCAGTAGAACAAATACTAGTTCCAATATAATCTTCAGCATGCCTAAAGATAATGTCTTATAATGAATTATAATGCTTGTTTCCACCTGTGATAAAAAAAATATATATATTTACCAACTGAATCTTCTGGTTTAGGAATCCTTCTGTACCGTTTTGCAATACCATTCTAAGTATCAAGGATAGTATGGAATCAAAGTCAGGTGAGCTTTTGGTACAACAGCATACTAGCTGTCAAGTGGAACTTATCAGGTCATACTTCTTCCACAGTCTGGGAAGAATTTTTTTTTTAACTGTTTAGATTTTCCTCTTTGCATACGTACCTGATAATATGCCTTTTTAATCTCTTTCTGACTGGCATTTCGGGCCACTCCTAACACCTGGTAATAGTCAACTTTTGCACAGAAAGAGGAACTAGTGTGAAATTGAGCAGCAGAGACCAAAGGAAAGAACTGGACTCCTAAAAAAAAAAAAAAAAAAAAAAGAAGAAACAAAAACACCAATATTAAATAGTTGTCATATAGTCTTATAGGGGCTTCTTCTACTTCTAAAATTATCAGATCTTCACAAAAAGGGGATACTGAAAAATGCACAAGCTCCTAACTTATCTATAAATACAGTCTCACTGCCCACCTCCCCCTCCCATGTCCATGTTCTTTCTTTATAAACCTATTCCAAATCCCACACACTAAACTCCCTCTATACAGAAGCAGAAGGGGGCCTGCTTTGTATTCTCATTACCAGGACCATTCATTGCAGATTAAAACTCCCCTCTTCTTCTCCCTAAAACTCAAAATGCTATCTTCCTGTCTTACATTTTAAATTAAATTTCACCTCAACTACCCCAACTATTAAATCACTTGGCATTTCCCACTTTAGTCCATGTATCCAATTCTTCTATGGTGTCATTTGAGTCATTTTTATTTACTTCTTCCAAGGAAGATTGGACAACATATTAAACCAGAAATGTATGGGGAAAATTACAGATGCCTTAATGCAAATTAATTTTAGCTTTCCCGCAGATTCACAAGCAGAATATAAAAGATTTGGGGAAGTTAAACCTGCATCAAAATTTCCCAGAGTAGAAGGCCTGGCCGACAGTCATGTTTATTCAGACTGCAAACAGACAGGATTATCATGGGGAAGCCACCAGAGAAAGAGGCAGGCAGGGTACCAGTGAAATCTGGCAGAGGCAGTTAGAGCTCATCCTAGATCCTGTCAATTGTCTCCTAGTTGGCTGACACATGGCACTGTAAGATCAGCACATTTAAGATATTCTTGTGCGATGCTGCATGTTGGCTGGCTTAGCTGCTCTTCAGCAGCTGGGATACTCTGGTCCTGAGACTGTGTGGGCTTCCTCTGCTAATAGTTTCTGTAGACATGACAACAACGATACCATAGCTGGAGTTTCTCCAAGCCAATAATCACTGTCATCCAACAGACGAATAAGAGCAAGCAGTGGATGTAGAAGTGCAGTGTGTAGGTTACACTGTCTATATATATGTCAGGGAGGTCCTGAATGGTTTGAAGCACTACAGACCGAATTAAAGTGTAAACTTGCTTCTGGACAATAGGACAGAGCCAGGTGAGCTTCTGGTGCTGCTGACTCAAGGACTCTCTCCCTCCCACAATGTAGTGTTTCTACTTCTCTAATAAATGCTGGTGCAGAGCATTTTCAAAACTCATGGACTGGTTGCACTGTTTCACAGTCTGTCTATACTGTCCTCCCAGCCCCTTCTCAGCCTCACAACTCAGTCTTCCCTCCTCACAAGTGGCAGTCTAAACTCAACATACAACTAAGCAGATTAAAAAAGTATAGACTACCCAGAGTTTGAATTCAAAATATATTTTAAACATGTCAAAGAAAATGATAAAGCAAAAAATAAACACTGTCACTGAAGAAAACCAGCATTAACAATTATAACCAACGCAGAGGCTGCAGGTGAATTATAAACTTTTGAGATGGCTGCTGGCATATCAGAAGTTCCAGATGCTGGCAAAATATCACAAGCATTTTCAGAACTTGTAGGTTAGCTCTGGTAATTTCACATAATGCTCGAAGTTTACCTTTATGCAATATCCACAGATGTTAGGAAACAGAAATATAGATTGTAGAAAGGTGGTTCCTAGCTTATTTACAGAAGTGTATCCAGACTGAACAAAACAAAATGAAGAGGACAAGTAAGACTATACAGGATGAATCTTAAAATATAACAGGAACATGGAAAGATGTTGGTAGTCTTAACAATACCGTTCAATCATTTGCTATAGAAAAAAGTGGTTGCAGAGAACTGGAGATTGATAGATATAAGGAGGATGGCAATTATAGGTCTGGGTAGTTAAATGGAATCATTACTAAAGGAAACAGTAGTGGTATTTCTTGACTCAAGCAGATTACAGACTCTAAAGCAGCATAAATTCAGGCAAGGAAATAGATCAGGGGAAAGAGTTAGAAGCTGTTTAAATCTCACTATGGCTTTTGACACTGCTCCATACAAGAAACTCAAATAAGATAGGAAGGAATAAATCCTAAGGTGATAAAATGGGTTAAAAACAGGTTCAGTCCCAGAACAGAGTGTGATGACAAACAGATCATTCCAAGGAGGGGGGGGGGGGGGTGTCCAGCAGAATATTTCAGGGATCAACTCTGGAGCCAGTTATATTCAATGGCGCTGGGTGAAAAAAAAAATGGTCTGGAGGTATTTATAACCAAACAGGAGAGGGACCTCTGAATCATTAGAAGCAATGTTCTCAAGGTTTACAGTGTAACAAGGCAATAGAAAGAATAGAATTCTAAAGTTACCTAAGGAGGAAAAAAAAAAGTAATGGCAATATCCTTGCCCAGTTTAGGTGGAACTATCACAATGGTGCAGAGTTTGCCTTATATCAGGTGAGATATTTGATTTTTATATGTACTGTATTCCCTGCAAAGCAAGGTAAAGGGGATAAGCTAAAGACAAGGGTATGTTATGCACAAGAAAGTAATTTTTCAGTGGACAAGAAATCCTGGATCAAGGAAAATGAAGAGGTTGTATTGGTGTAGACTCAGAATAACTTGTTTGGTATTGCTGTAAGTAGAAAAAATAGACTAGACAGACCTAATGTTTTTTTTCTTTATTCATTTCTATACTTAATTTTTTTCCAGTGGTTATCTATAAAGCCATTTGTCAAGATATATTAGTATACATAGCCAGACAAGAAGCCTAAGCATTTACTAAACATTCTCTATTTTTCAGACCAGCAATGGGCAATTACATGCTGATAAGGTCCAGCAATAGTGCAGTGTAATGCCAAGAAGAAAGTATCTGATAAGTGATAGTGGCCCTTGTTTGAAAATACAGATTTTTCATCTCCAGAGTATATACCTGCTATAAAATAGCATAAATACAGCACATTTTAATACAGCTTTTTTTCTTTTCCATCTAAGTTCTATATACCTGTGAAATGCTTTCCTTCTTTTCCTACCCCACTAACCCCCCCCCCCCCCTACAGTCTTGCACTATTCTCTTTTCTATTGTCCCTAACTCTAGATTTAATTTGCAGACAAAAAGGAAGTGTAACTGTGGTGTGTGGAGAGCAAGGGACCAGAGCTGGGTATGACTTGAATGAGCTAGAAGAGCCAGGGCCAGGTATGAGTTCTCTCCTAAACACTCATTCATATATGTGAACACACCAGTAGCAACAAAATCAATAGGGCTAGCAGGCTTTCACCTCCTGTCTCTTGGACCTTGACCATTTTCCAGCATGACCTCAATTGTGCCAGCAAACTACACAAAAATCAAAGTCATGTGGTTGCTCTCATCTCAGGGTAAGCAACTTCAACACATACTACTCTGCTGGATGGCCAGAAATGCTCCATGCCAACACCAGCTCTACTTTTTTTCTGTCTTCTCGAGTACCAGAAAAAAAGATGACAGAAGTCCTGCTGAGAGCCATCCATATTCAGATACAGTCCGGATAGCAAAGTTAGGCCTGGATTTATCAAAATGCACTAAATATCGCATGTGATAGGAAAAGGCGTGTTTTATGGTAGGCTGTTTATTGCAAAGTGCGCTATGCATAGGTATTACTGCAAATTGCGATAACTTTTTGTAATTCCTACCTACAGCCCGGGGGGGGGGGGGGGGGGAGAGAAAGAGAGCCTAGCCATAATGCCCTCATACTAGGTAGGTATTTATATCTCTATATGAGGCCTTCCTAGTTACTCGAAGTGAGGTTTAGGTAGGAGTGCAGGGGTTAGGGGCCACTTTGACTTTCAGAGTGAGACATAGGAACAGAACAGTGCTCTCTTGTGAAGATTTGATGACCTTCGGAGTGAGGAAACGCACTCAAAGATGAGATTTGTGCAATGTTCTCTCAACCTAGCTTGATAGATTATCTACCTGGGTAACATCAAGCTAGGTTGAGAGAACGTTGCAGAAATCTCATCTTTGGGTGAATTTCCTCACTCCAAAAGTCATCAGATCTTCACAAGACAGCACTGTTCTGTTCCTATGTCTCACTCTGAAAGTCAAAGTGGCCCCTAACCCCTACCTAAACCTCACCTCGAGTAACTAGGTGGGCCTCATATAGAGATATAAATACCTACCTAGTATGATGAGGGCATTATGGCTAGGCTAGGCTCTCTCTCTCTCTCTCTAGTATGAGGGCCCTGATAGCTAAGCTGTCTCTCCAGCAGCTTAAAATACTAAAAACACTATTTGCGAAAACATCCCCTCCCCTTTTTCTGATTTGCATCGCACCATGCGTTAAGGTATTTTCACATGCGTTAAAGGTGCTTAACGCATGTGAAAACGCCATATAGCACTTTGATAAATGACCCCCTTAGCTGGATAAACTTTCTGGCTAACTTTGGAGATATAGTCAATAATGCAGCCGCACTATTGAATATAGCCAGTTACTGTATCTTAACAGTTATCCAGCTAACTATAGCTAACTTCAGGACAGCTCTTTGACCCAACCAGACTTAGCTAAGTCACCCAGCTGACTCTGAATATAGGAGTTAGCCGGTTAGCAGGCCGATACAGTAAAGTTCGCGGGAGAGCGGGCAAGCGCCCAGTGTCCTGTGCGCGCGATTCAGTAAACTAAAATATTTAAATTAGGGCCGGCAATAAAAAGAGGCGCTAGGGACACTAGCATGTCCCTAGCGCCTTTTTTTGGACAGGAGTGGCGGCTGTCAGCGGGTTTAACAGCCGACACTCAATTTTGCCGGCGTCGGTTCTCGAGCCCACTAACAGCCCGGGTTCGGAAACTGGACACCAGCAAAATTGAGCGTCCGGTTTTCAACCCACGAGCCGCAGGCCGATTTCAAATTTTTTTTTTTTTTTTTTTAACAACTTTCGGGACATCTGACTTAATATCGCCATGATATGAAGTCGGAGGGTGCACAGAAAAGCAGTTTTTACTGCTTTTCTGTACACTTTCCCGGTGCTGACAGAAATTAGCGCCTACCTTTGGGTAGGCGCTAATTTCTGAAAGTAAAATGTGCGACTTGGCTGCACATTTTACTTTCTGTATCGCGCGGGAATGACCAATAGGGGCATCAACATGCATTTGCATGTTGCAGGCGCTATTAGTCTCGGGGGGGGGGGGGGGGGGGGGGGGGGTGTGGACGTGCGTTTTCGACGAGCTATTACCCCTTACTGAATAAGGGGTAAAGCTAGCACGTCCAAATGCAGGTTAACAGTGCGCTCCACCGGAGTGCACTGTACTGTATCAGCCTGTAAGTTAGCTGGCTAACAACTCATCCCAGTTATGTCCCCGGAACGCCCCTAACTTCTCCAGCTAAATTCTAGCCATCTTATTAGCCGGTTAGAATTTAGCTAGATACATGCCCACATAATTTAGTTTCCTAACTTCTGAGTCAGCTAGCTAAATGTTTTTGAACATCTGGAATATTTTGCAAAAAATTAAACCCTGGGTAACAGTTAAAAAAGAGATTGAATTAGTACAAATTTGAAACTTGTGAGCTGTAGTACTAAAGATCAAGGCTAGGGCTGAAGCTTTGAAACAAATGAGCATCAGTGCCAATTGTCAAACACCAGAGTACTCATCTGACACAAATAAGAGAATACATTTTCTCTATAGCAGGCCCCAAGCTGTGGAACTCTGAGTCATTACATTTGATCACAGAAAGGAAGAGCTGAAAACATGGCTTTCCACAATGTGTACGAGCTAACATAAAATAACCAACAGAAAAAAAATTACATGGATATTGTCTGATGAAAGAGTGACAATTATTAAGAAACGTGAAGTGTACTAAGACAACTCAGTGACTTAATAATCTAGTTAACATGTTTTGATGCTATGTTGACCTAAAATGTGAATGTTGCTTTTGTAAACCATTGTCATCTTCTTTTGGAATGACGGGTATATAAAATGCTTAAATAAATAAAACTTGTGCTAATCCAATCTTTTGTACTTGTTTTTTGCTCTGCAACATCTGCTTCAGTATCATCTTGTCTCCCTCCTGTTCCCTACAGGAGGGGAGGAGCTGGTTAAAGGAGCAGAGTGGCTGCTTTCAGCTTTGTCTGCTCCAGGCTACCCCCTTTACTCTCTACAGTTTTAATAACCCTCCCCCATACCTACATAAAAAGTGCCAATAGCCCACCAAGCCAGGCATCCTGTCTCCAAAAGTGGATCATATAGGCCATCCGGAAGTACCCAACAGATCCTAAAGGGGAGATTCATTCCACGTTGCTCACTTCTTAAAGTAAGGGAGGTGGCAATTCCTAAATTTACCTATTAATTGCCAAGTGCTTTTTTCTCCAAACCGTTTTTAAACCCAGCTATACTACTAGTAGACTTGATCACATCATCCAGCAACAAAATCCACAATTTTATTGTGCTTTGACCGAAAATATAGTCTCTCAAAACCTATTAATTTCATGGAGCATACCCTAGTCCCAGCACTGTTTGAAAGATACTTCCCAACTGGTTCTAGCTCTCCCCTCCCATGCAGCTTTCAGTTATCTCCTCTCTCTTAGCTCGTTCCTTGCTACATGCCCCTCTCCCCCACCGCTCTCTTCCCGGCCTTCACCTTTTCCGCTTTGGCAGACTCTATCGCCGGCTGTCAGCGGCAGCCCCCGGCTCCTCCCACTCCTTGTCGCGGTTCCTAAGCACGGAGAAAAGGCAGCGACATGTAACCTCCGACACAGAGATACAATAACTGCCACTTCCTGGCGCGGCCCACAGGAGAAGCCCAGTCCTGGCACGATGCCCCGCGACCCTGACAGGACGACCGAGAACCAACGTGAGGAACACCGAGCCGCCATCTTACCGCGCAGGATGCCGGACAACGCATGCGTACAATTGCCTCATGAAGCCGGCCAGCACAGGGCGCATGCGTCATCACCCGCCTTTCGCGCCCCCTCCCCTTCCTTTGCTGATAACCGTGACGCTTTCGTACGGTCTGTATCTGCCTGTAAAGGGCATGACTAAGCCTACTGGGATAGACTGGGCATACGCAGAAGGAAGAAGCAGGGCACGTGAGTCGTTTAGCACTTGCCTCAACCTGTAAGCCAGGAGTAAGGGAAACAAGCCTTACAGTTGCGAATGTATTGAGTTTTCTAGCCTTTTTTTTTTTTTTTTTGGAAGAGTGCATTTTAAGCAGAAAGTACAGGAGCCCAGAAAGATGACCTGTAAAAATGACCATATGGTCTATCCAGTCTGCCCATCCATACCAAGTGAATTTTACAATCCTAACCACTCCTGAGATTCCCTGTGCTGCAGCTTGTCCCATGCTTGCTTGAATTCAGATACTGTTCTTGTTTCCACTGGTAAGCTGTTCTATCTATGCACCACCCTTTATGAAAACAAAAGTCTTCTTAACTCTGCAGTTCACATTAATTTAAAGAAGGTAGTTAGCAAATTGAATTAAACATTTCTAAAAAGATAGGTTATTAAAAAAAAACAGCTAATAGGAAGTGGAGATAATGAGCAGTATACGCTAGTGGTGAGTAACCATATATGGAGAAGGTATAGTGCTAGAAAGTTCACGGTTTCTACCCACCAGTAGCTGCTCAAACTCTCCATAAAAATGTCTCCTCTCTCCCCATCCAGCCAGGCATCCAACCATCAGAAGAGTCTCCCTAGCCTTCTCCCCTACCCCCACTCTCCAGACATCTTTTTCTTTTAAGTTGGAACAATGGTAGCAGCTGCTTCTTAGGGAGCGGAGACACTCAGTGAGTTTCACTCTTAGGTCCCATGGTAGCCATGTCCATATGGGTGCCAGGTTCTGAGAATGAAGTACATGCTGACAGTGTTCAGCCTGCACTCTTTAAGATTCAGCTGTTGCTGCTGTTATTTTCGGGTCTTGGGGCCCCTACAAAGCAGCAAAAGAAGTTTATTTTGGGTCCCCCGTGTGATGGAAGTGATGCACCCTAGCAGGGCCTGCAAAGATAAAAGTAGAGAGGAGCATGGGTAAGGAAAAAATTGCAGGAGCAGCGCAACACTACTACCTGGAGATAATACTCTTATTCAATATACATACACACGGTTAATGCGACTCCAACATTTCTAAGCTTCAACGGTAAGAGGAAATGTGGAAAAAAAAAAAGGATTTGCATTCACAAAAAAGCGGGGTGTAGCTTGCTTGTTACAGCGGTTACTACCCCCAAACCAAATAAGCCTGATACTTTTCTTTCAATGCATATCCAGCATAGCTCTCTGCTTCAACGGCAAGGGAGAAAGTCTGTTACTTCACTTTCAATGCATATCCAGCATAGCTCTCTGCTTCAACGGCAGGGGCAATGTAGAAAAGAGGATCTATATGTAGACAACAACCAACAAGTACTGAATTACATAGTCGAGTAAACAAAAGCATGGGTGTAGCTTGCTTATTGAGGCGGTTACTACCCCTAACTAAGCTACATATTCAATTAGATGCAGTTCCAACACTGCTCTCTACATTAATGGTGGGGTGGAAGGGAAATAGAACTAAAAGGTACTAAGAGCCAAGCGTAACAAGTAAGAGGAAAAAAAAAAGTGCATAGCTTGCTGGGCAGACTGGATGGGCCGTTTGGTCTTCTTCTGCTGTCGTTTCTATGTAACACATCAGATTTCTCACCACCACTCTGCAAGATCTGAAGGGATCTTCATTCTTATATTTTTCATGGGAATTTGTGGCGATGGACTTGGACATTGGTGCTATTACAGAGAGATGGTTCAATGAGCCTCATGATGGGGATATGGCCAACCCAGGCTATAACTTGTTAAGGAAGGACTGAGAGGACAGAAAAGGGGGAGGAGTAGCTCTTTTTGTCAAAAATATCCAAGAAATTGAAATGCAAGAGACATGAGGAGGGGAAGAAGCATTATTGCTTGTCTTAAAAAAAGAAATGCTTCCATTTACACTAGTGTGGTGTACAGGCCTCTAACGCAAACAAGAACTAGTCCGAGATCTGATTAAAGCCTTTCAAAAGGTGTGAAAGAGAGGAGAAATATTGCTTATTGGAGATTTTAATCTGTGGATTGGAGTATTCCTACTGCAGAATCTGCAAGAAGGAGAGAGAGAGAGGGGGGATGTTCTTCAAGGGGGCTTTGCTCAAACAAATGGTGATGGAACCCACGAGGGAAGGAGTGATGCTCAACCTGCTTCTTCAGAAATGGGGATAATGTCTCTAATGTCTGGGTAGGTGCCCACCTGAGCATCAGTGATCATCGGATGGTGGTGTTTGATATTGCAGCCAGGATAGAGAGAAGTTACACAAAGATCCAAGTTTTGTTTTTCAAAAATACAGACTTTGTCAAAATGGGGACATACTTGGAAGAAGTACTAGGAGAAAATGGGTGAGGTGGAATAATAGTGGGCCAAATTTAAAAGGAGCTACAAAGGCAACAAATTTATATGTTCGAAAAATAAACAAAAGTAAGAGGAAAAAGAAACCTATCTGGTTCTCAAAGGAAGTGGCTGAAAAAATAAAGGCAAAAAGAACAGCATTCAAGAAGTACAAAGGATCCCAAAAAGAGGTACACAGGGAAGAATACCTGGTGAATGGAAGAAAGGACTGCCAAAGAGATAAAGCAAAGTGACAAAACATTTTTCAGATGTATTTATTTATTTAACACTTTTTTTTTATACCGATATTAGTAGCTACATCATATCGGTTTACAGCAGAACTGAAGATTGAAATTACATTAAATATATTTATATATATTTAAAGATATATCAGAGAAAGGAGGAAGGCCCAAGGTGGTACAGTAAAATTGCATGGTGACAAGGTACAACGTGTGAAGAAAGTCAAAGAAATAGCAGAAATATTAAACAAATACTTATTTATAGATTTTCTATACCGGGGTACGTAAATAACATCACCTCGGTTTACATTCAAACAGTAATTCAGCATTGCGCTTTACAATATAACATGGTAACTGAACGAATACAATATAATATATAACTTTGTATTAATAGAATATAAGCAATATATGAGATATTGTGGCAGTTAGGAAGAGTAGTTGAGGATTCAGATCATTGATAGTAGGCTTTTTTAAATAGCCAGGTTTTAAGGTTTTGTTTAAATTTTTTGTGACAGAGTTCCTGGCGTAATTCAGAGGGCATGGTGTTCCATATTGTTGATCCAGCAATGATGAAAGATCGTTCTTTTGTACTAGAAAGTTTAGTCAGATTGGGTGCTGGGATATTTAGTTTGGCTAAATTCTGGAATCTCGTTGGACGGGAAGACGTTTTGAATTGTAGTTGATCCGTGAACCAGTGCATTTCTCTGTTTTGAATGGCTTTGTGTATCAGCGACTTCAGTTCGATGTACATTAAAGAAGACCTGGAGAAGGACCATTGCTGGCTGATAAGACCATGTTTGAGACTGAGGTAGATGCAACTCCATTTACAGAAAAGAATGTATGGGAAGAGGTAGGAAAACTGAAAGTGGACAAGGCCATGGGGCTGGATGAGGTACATCCCAGGATACTGAGGGAGCTCAGAGATGTGCTGGCGGGTCGGCTGAAACACCTGTTCAGTAGACCCCCTGGAAAAAGGAGCAGTATTGCAAGATTAGAGAAGAGCAGTTGGGGTCCCCCTTTACAAGAGCAGGAGCAGAGAGGAGGCTGGAAACTACAAGCTGGTTAGCCTCACCTTGGTATTGGGAAAATTAATGGAGACTCTGCTGAAGGGAAGGATGGTGAACTATCTGCAATCTGGTGAGCTTCTGCATCCAAGGCAGTATGGATTCACCAGAGGAAGATCCTGCCAGACAAATCTGATTGATTTTTTTGATTGGATGACTAGAGAACTGGATCAAGAAAAAGCACTTAATGTGATATACTAGGATTTCAGCAAAACTTTTGATATGGTCCTGCGTAAGTAGCTCATTAATATCATGAGAAGGTTGGGAGTGGGTGCCAAGGTGGTGGAGTAATTACCAACTGGTTGACTGACAGGAGACAATGTAATGGTGAACTGAACCTATCCTGCAGAGAGAACAATGTTAAGTGGAGTGCCCCAGGGATCGATTTTGGGACCTGTTCTGTTCAATATCTTCATGAGCAACATGATAGAAGGTAAAGTTTATCTTTTTGTGGATGATACTAAGCTCTGCAAAGGAGTGGACATGCCTGAAGGAGTAGAGAGAATGAAGAGTGATTTAATAAAGCTTGAAGAGTGGTCAAAGATTTGGCAGCTGGGATTCAGTGCCAAGAATTGCACAGTCATGTATCTGGGGTGTGGCAATCCAAAAGAGCTGTATGTGATGGGAGATGAAAGACTAATGTGCACAGACCAGGAGAGGGCCATTAGAGTAACAGTGTCTGGTGATCTGAAGCACACAAAGCAATGTGACAAGGTGATAGCTAAGATTTATTTATTTTATTTAGAAACTTTTATATATAGTATTAGTGGGGACATCATACCGGTTTAAATTTGAACAAAAGGCTTGAAAATACATGTTAACAGGGAAAGTGAACAGGGAGAGGGTTAACCAGGAGCAGCGTGGAAGGATAGATTAAAAGAACAAGCATAAGTTAACAATATAATTAGCTCCTTAATATAAGGAATAGGCGATCACCATGAGGCGGTACATGGATGGTGTGGAAGGGGTAATCTATTCTGGATAAGCTTGTTTGAACAGTAGTGTTTTCGAGGCTGTATAGAGAGAGGAATAACCAGTAAGAAAAAGGAGGTAGTGATGCCCTTGGTGAGGCCTCACCTGGAGTACTGCATTCAGTACTGGTGCCCATAACTAAAAAAGGATAAAGTCAGGATGGAGGCAGTCCAGAGAAGGGCGACCAAAATGATGTGGGGTCTGTATTGAAAACTTATGAGGAGAGCTGAAGGATCTGAATATGTACACCCTGGGAGGTGCAGGGGAGATATGATACAGACCTTCAGATACCTGACAGGTATTAATGATCCACAAACGTCAAACCTTTTTTTGGTTGGAAACTTTAGAACTATTGATCATGAAATGAAACTTAAGGGAGATGATGCCAAGCCAACATCAGGAAATATTTCTTCATGGAGAGAGTGGTGAATGCCTGGAATGCCCTTCCAGGAGAGGTGGTGAGGATAAAAACAGTAAACGAATGCAGGGGAGCATGGCATAAACACTATGGTTCACTAAAGGAAATGAAGAAAGGGGTGCATGGGAATAACCTGCATGGAATGACAATTAATATCCTTAAAAGAACACATTGGGGGTAAGCTGCACATTGAGGCAATTACTGCCATAGCCCCTTGCTGTGCAGAATGGATGGAACATTTGGCCTTTATCTTCTGTCATTACTCTGTTACTAAGTAAAAAAAAAAAAAAAAGTGAATAACTTTGTTATAAGAAACAAAAAAATAATCAGTGGAAAAATCAATTTCTCTTCTAAGGAGCTGTTGTAAGGGGTAATGGTGGTGGGGCTACTTGGCAGTAGTGATCATAATGCAATCAAATTTGATAATCATTGGAGGGAAAATAAATAGAATGACTACAATAACGTAGAACTTTAAAAACGGAGACTGTGATAAGATGAGAAAACTAGTTAGAAAGAAACAGAAATGATGAGTTAGAATGGTTAAACGTTTGCATGAGGCATCTGGGAAGCACTAATAAAATATATTTAAGGATCCAGTTTTTAGTTTAGTTTTTCCACGACTTTATCAGTGTTTATTATAACTAATAAAATAATGAGAAAGCCACTAGGGAGAAAAGGAGTATTTTTTTCCTGCTGATTTTCTACCATTTGGTTAGTTGTAATAAAAACTGATGAATTCCCCGGAAAAATATAAAATAAAAACTTAAAACAAATGCTCTAAACATATTCCACAAATAATAAGAGGTGAAGAGAAGCACCAGGACAGCTAAAAACTGGAAAGCAGGACCTAATACAGAGAATAGGAAGGCAGATAAGCACAACAGATTTTTGGTGATGATAATTTTAGCTGATATCTTTGAAGATTTACATATCAGGTCATCATTTGCATCCTGAGATGGGTGTAAATGGAAACAATACAGGAAATAATTCAAGAAATGAGACCCCTGACTTATAAGCAAAATCGTGGAATGTTTGTCAGAAAATGCCGACCTGTATCTAAGCTGTCTCCAAAATATCCATGAAAAAACAGGAGCTTCCAGACAACATTTTGGAGATGAAAATGCTTTTATAGAAATAATTTAATGAACAAAGGCACTTATTTATTCCGACTTGCTTTTCTATAATGAAAAGAACGTTCTGTTTCTGAGAGAATGTCAAACTCTTGTTGCCATTGACAGCACTTTACAAAGTAAAGGCATTCGTCTGTATCCAGTCCTCAAAAGCACCAACAGATCTTCTTTCAGGGTAGCCAAAATATGCAAGCTTGGCTCTGAAAGTCACTGAATGCAAATATACTTCAGTAATATTTTTTGCATGTATTCTGAAAAGCAGACCTTTTAGGGGTTCTTGAGTGCTAGATTTTGGGAAGCGTTTCCCTATTTATTTCAGACGAGGGAGATGGGGCTCTGTTTCACTTCTTTGCTTTAGAATTAGCAGTCACCCAAACAACTCGGAGCTCTCCCCCCCTCTTCCAGCTCTACTATTTGACTAAAGCAAGATCTCTGAAGTAGATAAGGGTTTTGGTACCTGAAGAAGTCATGCACCATAGAATACCTTACCAGGGCCACAAGGTCACTGATACTGGAGATTCCTAGGATTGTGGAGGCAGGATATGAGAAGGAAACTTCCTAACAAGAAAATAGCAATTTATCTTAAAAAAACCAAACTATAAATAACCCATACACTGCAGCATCAAAGTGTATGTTATGCCCAGGAGATTTCCATACATGTCAACAATTTTAAAGGCATTAAGCATGGTTTTCTACTGGGGAATTCAAAATATGAATTTGTAACCTTTGAATTGTAAACCCAGGATTCTAAATGTGTCCTTTTTTTCCAGACCTGCACATATCCCTGCAGCCTCCTTACAGCACACTGCCTATACCTTCACCAAATACAGTATATTTGATAAATTTGAAAGAAAAAAGATGGAAACAAAAGCTAAACTGGAAACCCCAAAAAGCCAGACTGCCTGCAGTGAAACACTGGAGAAATAGAAATAAATGCATTTCCCTGTTGTTGCGTCCGTCGGTCGCAGACGGCTGCGACCGCTCTGCCTAGAAATGAAATGACACTAAGATCTGCAACAGAGTGGACACGCCGGAAGGAGTGGAGAGAATGAGACGGGATTTAAGGAAACTGGAAGAGTGGTCGAAGATATGGCAGCTGAGATTCAATGCCAAGAAGTGCAAAGTCATGCATATGGGGAGTGGAAATCCGAATGAACTGTATTCGATGGGGGGGGGAAGGCTAATGTGCACGGAGCAAGAGAGAGACCTTGGGGTGATAGTGTCTAATGATATGAAGTCTGCGAAACAATGCGACAAGGCGATAGCAAAAGCCAGAAGAATGCTGGGCTGCATAGAGAGAGGAATATTGAGTAAGAAAAGGGAAGTGATTATCCCCTTGTACCGATCCTTGGTGAGGCCTCACCTGGAGTACTGTGTTCAGTTCTGGAGACCTTATCTACAAAGAGACAAAGACAAAATGGAAGTGGTAAAGAGAAGGGCGACCAGAAAGGTGGAGGGTCTACATCGAATGACATACGAGGAAAGATTGAAGAATCTGAATATGTACACCCTGGAAGAAAGGAGGAGCAGGGGTGATATGATTCAGACTTTCAGGTACTTGAAAAACTTTAACGATCCAAAGACAACGACAAACCTTTTCCGTCAGAAAAAAATCAGCAGAACCAGAGGTCACGAGCTGAGGCTCCAGGGAGGAAGACTAAGAACCAATGTCAGGAAGTATTTCTTCACGGAGAGGGTGGTGGATGCCTGGAATGCCCTTCCGGAGGAAGTGGTGAAGTCTAAAACTGTGAAGGACTTCAAAGGGGTGTGGGATAAACACTGTGGATCCATCAAGTCTAGAGGACGTGAATAAAGAGGAGGCAGCAAAACACTGCACGGAGCGGCAGTAGCCACAGAGGCATTCACGGAGCGGGATGCCAGTGGTTGGTGTTCCACCTTCACAGAGCGGAAGGATGGAGGGCTGCCATCTCCAAAACAAAAAAGAAAAAAAACAGGGGTGGGTAAGAGTATGGGGCAGGGGTGTGACCTGCTTGTTGCAGTGGTTGCTACCCATAATTGAGCTGGATGTTCACTTGGATGCAGATCCGGCGCTGCTCTCTACATTGGTGGTGGAGTGGAGGGGAATTAGGGCTGGAGGGTACTGGAAGCCAGTAGTAACAGGTGGGAGAGAGAAAAAGGGAAAAAAAAAAAAGGGATAAAGTGCATAGCTTGCTGGGCAGACTGGATGGGCCGTTTGGTCTTCTTCTGCCATCATTTCTATGTTTCTGCCTTACCTCTTTTCTTCCTTTTTCCTCCTTGGGCAAGATGGCTGCCTCCGGTGCCAAGTGCCAAAACCCTTGGCATCTCCAACTCAGCATGGGCGTCCCAGTCTGCCATGCTCCTTCCTGTGGCCTCCTAGGGTGCGTGTGCGCATGTTGCTTACACTCAAATACACGTCATGGCGGGAACCTCGGGGGCATCCCCACCGCATGACATCAATACCTCCAGGTATTTAAAGCCTCCACTATGCTACCATCATTGAGTTAGCAAGGACTTCGGTTTAGCTAATCTGACCGCTCTTAGCTGCATGCTTAGACGCCTCGCTACCCTCCGGGCATCTCGCTCCTTACGAAGCTCAAGGCACCCACTCCTCGGGGGTCTCTTGCTTCCAACTACCCTTCGGGGTTTCTACTAAATGGACAACCACTCCTCGGGGGTCTCTCTTTCTGTTTATTTCAGGATCTTCTGGTCTATCAGGTACTCGCTCCTCGAGGGCCTACCAGTCTGTGTATCCTGCAGCACGGACCTTCGGTCCCACCATTTTTATTGCCAGGAAGACGCCGCACTACGCTCCTGTGAGTACCTCTACAATCCGTGCTCCAACTCTACCCACCAGGCTCGGCCTTGCCCGCACTGCGGGTTCCTAGCTATCTTGAACATCTGGGTGAGACTTCTACATCTGAGACTGTCAGAACGTATTGGCATCTTGCGGACTTCAGTGCCTTTCCTTCCTGCCTCATACCATCGATCTACAGCAGTACAATAAAGCTTTCCACCTACAAGTGTCTGCTCTCTGAGGTTAGCCTATCGCTGTGGTTCCCCACGGGGCCCCTCCCCATGGGAGGAGTCATCTCCACTGCGACTAAGGGTCCACACCATACCACAAACACACCTGTACTGTAAAAATGCAGAAATATTCAGATGCACATTTCCCAAAAATGACATAAAGAAAATCACATTTTTCCCCACCTCTTCTCAGAGAAATAGAAGCAATAGCAGTCTCACTCTCCTATCCTCCAAGGCCCCAGCAGTCTTGCTCCCCAGCCCCCTGTCCCCTCCTAGGCCTCCCAGCTAGACTTACATGCAGTGGAATAATGCAAAAACGGAAACACCATTATTCCTTATAAAACAAAATCAAGAACAAAAATCCATCATAATAGTAAACCGTATTAATAAAAAAACAATATTTCAAAACAGATGATAAATCATATAATAAACAATAAGGAAAAAAACATTTCAAAATAGCAGGCATATCAAATAATACCTAATCATTTAAACTAATTAGGAAAAAAATGTTTCCCATTGATAGCAGGGCTGAATTAGCCATGCTGCCATGGGAACTGTCAATCAGGGCCCAGGAGGCAGAGCTTCCTAAGTAGAGGTTAGAGCTTTGCTCTCTGCGGCTGCACGTGTGTTCCTGTGCAGGATAACAGAATCTCCTCAGTCTGTTTTTTTCTGCACGCGGGAACGCACGTGGAGCTTCAGTCTCCTTAGTTTGATTTAATTCAACTGACGAAAATTATGTTGAGGAAAAGTCCAAGACCTTCCGGATTTAAACCGTGCCATTGTGGTAAGATCATTTATTTATTTAAAAGTGTTTGTATACCGCTTTTACAATTGGAAATTAATCAAAACGGTTAACAATTTAAAAAAAAAACATACATAATCTGTATAAAACAATAAAACCACAAATAAGGAAGACTAAATACATCACAAAACAAAAACTTTGAGACAGGATTCATACAAACACAGTGCCTTGAAGATGAGAGGGGTAAGGGGTAGGAATAAATGAAAAAATTGGACGGGAACAAGAAACCAGGATGATTATGATCAAGTACTGGAAAGGAAGCTGAAAGCTTTCTGAAATAGATGGGTTTTTAACGATTTCTTGAATTGTTGTGTGGATGGTATGAGACGCAGGAAATCTGGCAATGAATTCCACAGAATAGGGCCTGCTACAGAAAAGGTTCTTTTGCGAGTTTTATGTCTAATCTAGCGAATCTGACAGATGGTATATATAAGAAGTATTTTGATAAAGATCGTAACTGTCTAACAGGTTTATATATACAGAGTGAAGAAGAAGCATTATGAATAAGAGCATGAATAATCGTCAAAATCTTGTATTGGACTCTGAATTTGATAGGAAGCCAATGGAGAGAAGATAAGACTGGGGTGATTTGATTTCTGCGAGAGATTCCTGAATACGGGCAGCTGAATTTTGAACTAATTGTAAAGGGTAGATTGTAGAATAAAGTAGGCCCATGTAAAGTACATTGCAGTAGTCTAGTCCTGAAAATACTAGAGATTGCAGGACTGTGCGAAAATCTTGGAAAAACAGCAAAGGTTTTTAAGAGATGCAACTTATAGAATGAATTTTTTGTAATGGCCGAGATATGCTTGTTGCATCCGTCGGTCTCGGACGGCTTCGACCATTGTGCCTCACCTTTTTCTCTGCTCTCCCCGCTAGCCTTGGGAAGATGGCCACCGCTGTGTCTGCAAGCCGCGTTCTCTGGCGTCCTCGGAACGGCTATGGCAAAGCCTCACGCCATGTTTCTCCTAAGGGTCTCCTAGGGTGCGCGCGCCACCCACGTCTTTATCCACGTCATGGCGGGAACCTCGGGGGCGTCCCCCTCGAGTGACGTCACGCCGTCCAGGTATTTAGCCTGCCCTTGTTTGCTAGCTCATCGAGTTAGCAAGGATTGTGAATGGATGGAAAGCCTCCGGCCTGAGCTACTCTGCCACTTCCTTGCTGCTGCTGGAAGCTCTCTCTGCCCTTCGGGGTACTTCACTAACCTTGGGTACCCGTTGCTCGGGGGCTCTTTGCTCTCTTTCAGGTGCCTATCTGGGATCAGGTACTTGCTCCTCGAGGACCTGCTCTCCCTGGCTCGGTGCCTGTATTCAACTACTTCTGCCTGCAGGAATCTCACCCATACAGCCACCAACTTAGTGAGTAATCTAACTTCTTTGTTGTGTAAAAGAAAAACTTTTACACAACAAAAATTCATCAATACCAGTACAATCCACATGCCCTCTTCCAATACGTTTCTAACATTATTTCCCCATCAACTAACAGCCACCCTGACAATGAGGATAAAAATAAATGTGAGAAATTAGCCTCCTATTTCCAGGACAAGATTTCCAACATCATGGCTCGTTTCACCTCACCTTCGCTGCCATTAAGCCTACTGACCACAAGCACCACAGGCTCATCACACTTTCTCTCAAATTTGGAAAGCTCTTCTGTAGCAGAAATTGAAACAATACTGAAGAAAATCAAACCGGTTTTACATCCAATTGATATCATGCCAACAAAAACACTCCTCGCCATACCAACCAGGATTGCCCCTGCAATCTCTAACATCGTTAACAAATCTATTGCAGATGGCGTCTTTCCTACACAACTCAAACACGCTATAATAAAGCCCACTCTCAAAAAATCTGACCTGGAGCCCTCTGAACCTGCTAACTATCGGCCTGTCTCGAACCTCCCCTTACTATCAAAAATACTAGAAAAAGTCATAAATAAACAACTCACAGAATTTCTTGATGAAAATCAACTCCTCTTCCCTTCACAATATGGATTCAGGAAGAACCATAGCACTGAAACCCTCCTTGTGTCCCTCTCAGACGCTATACTAAAAACCATGGATACCGGTCACTCTTATCTGCTGGCATTACTTGATATCTCATCAGCATTTGATACAGTAAACCATAATACCCTCCTCTCCCTCCTTTCACAAATTGGCATCACTGGCACTGCTTTATGCTGGATACAATCTTTCCTTAAAGATAGGTCATACAGTGTCAAGCTGGGACACCAAACTTCTAAATCCAGAAAACTATCACAAGGTGTTCCACAAGGGTCCTCACTTTCTTCAACTCTTTTCAACGTTTATCTATCTCCTCTTTGTAAACTGCTGGTAAAATTGGATCTACGTCATTTCATATACGCTGACAACGTACAGATCCTCATTCCTATCAATGATTCACTGGATAATGCACTGAAAACCTGGGACACTGCTCTTACTGAAATAAAAAACCTACTCATGGAAAACTTCCTTGCAATTAACACTAACAAAACTGAACTTCTCATCATCACGCCACACAAGAACTCCTCCACTAACACCTCAACTATTACAACAACAAACCAGCTACACCTACAGCATGTCCGCAGCCTTGGGGTCATGATTGACAAATCACTTATCCTTAAAGAACTTTATCTCGTCCACAATCAAAAATGGCTTCTTTAAATTACATATGCTGAAAAGAATTAAACCCCTCTTACATCCTCAGGACTTCCGGACTGTTTTGCAAGCAACAATTCTACCAAGAATAGACTACTGTAATGCATTACTTCTAGGTCTACCAAAAAACACAATTCAACCATTACAGATGCTACAAAACGCTGCTGCTCGCTTACTCACCAATACTCGACGACATGAACACATCACCCCAGCTCTCATGTTTCTACATTGGCTGCCGGTAACTTACAGAATCACATTTAAAGTTCTCTCTCATCCATAAATCAATCCACAATCAAGAGATGCAATGGTTTTTCTGATCATTTTATTGTCCGCACATCGAACAGACCAATAAGAAATACCCACCAAGCCAAATTAATCTCTCATCCTCTCAAACACATCAAACATGTTTCCACAAGAGAACGTTCCTTTTCCATTGCTGGTATCAACATCTGGAACAATATGCCTTTGGACTTACGTCTCGAATCCTGCCACAAAACTTTCAAACAAAACCTCAAAACATGGTTGTTTGAACAGGCATACTATCAATGAACAAGGACTAACATTAAATAAAATTATCCTTTATTGGTTTTTTCTTCTCCTAACTGGTTCTCTCCGATTTTCCCTCTGTTCCCCTTTCCCCTTCCTGTCCCATGTTTAACTTGAACTTGACTCCAGAAGTTGCCTCTTACGGACTAATAGCCTAAACTACGATTGTGTTTAATTACTTTTACTGAAACACACATTATTGAATATATTTACAATAATTATATATATTTGGTCGTTGAAACATCATTTACTTATAGCATTAAGCTGTTATTTGTTTTCTTATTCTTGAAAATGTAATAGGTAAAGCCTGTTGCTTATTCCTATCTATTTATTATTGTTAACTTATTTTTTGTACTTATTGTTTAACACTTTTTATGTAAAGCCTGTTGCTAATATTAATGTTTAATGTAAACCGAGGTGATGTATATCTATACGTACCGCGGTATATAAGAATCGCTAAATAAATAAATAAAATAAATATCTTTTCTACAGCCCTGCTGCACTGGGAACCTACACCTGGATTTCCCTTTACCATCTCAGAGAGACGGGTTCCCTCTGCTGAGGGTCCCTGGACTGCTACCTCTGGATCACCTCACTACTGCCACCTCTGGTGGTATACATCAGCTGTATAATAAAAGTCAGAACTCTGTGTTTGTGCATCTCGAGTATTGCCTAGTACTGTGGCTCCTCACGGGGCTCCTCCCTGTGGGCGTGGTCATCCCCACAGTACCCAAGAATCCACTCAAACACCTCAAAACCATAACAATTCTGAGCCATTGATAAATCTGAATTTATTGTTACACCTAAACTGGTAGTGTGATTACTGATGGGGATAGAAATACCATTGGAATGAAGATGAGAGGGGGGACCTATAGTAGGACTAGAAATGGAGGTTAAATATATTAGCTCTGTTTTTGCAGGATTTAATTTTAGCCGATTATGCGAAAGCCAAGTATTAATTGTGGTTAAATATAAGGTTATTGTAGATAATGTGTCTGACCAAGAAGTATTGTAGGGGACTAGTAGTTGGATATCATCCGCATAAATTCTGAATTGAATATTAAGGGCAGCAAGAATGTGGCATGGTGGCAGTAAATAGATATTGAAAAGAATCGGAGATAATGAAGAGCCCTGGGGTACACCAGAAGAAAGTGTGTATTGATCAGAGGATTGATTAAGAACGTAAATTTGTTGCGATCGATTAGATAAAAAGGACTGAAACCAGGTGAGAACAGTCGCCTTAATACCTAGGGTTTTTAAACCAGTTAGAAGAATATGATGATCCAAGGTGTCGAACGCCGCTGATTTATCCAAAGAAATGAGAATGAAGTCTGTGATGGCGTCAAAGCCGCAAAATAAAGTGTCAAAGCATGACAGCAAGAGTGCTTCCGTGGGATGACCCTTCCGAAAACCGTGCTGAGCTGGATGTAAAATATTGTCAGCGAGAAAGTTGGAGAGTTAGTGTAAAACCACTGATTCTATTAACTTTGCTAAGGAAGGTATTAGTGCTATTGGTCTGAGGTTATTAAGATCTGAGGGATCTTTTGATTTATTTTTTTGGATGGGAAGAATGGCAGCTTTTTTCAGACTGTCTGGGAAGAAACCAGATTCAAGAGATTAATTAACCAAATCACATAGGAAACTACTAACTAACGGGGCGATGGCTTTAAAGAGAGAGCTGGAACACAGGTTTAAAGGGGAAATGGTAGTTTTCTGTTTCTGAATTATATTTAATAGAGAGGATTCCGTTATAGGCGAAAATTCAGACCAGTTGGCTGCAGTTGAAGGGGACTTGAAGGTAGGATATGGCAGATATTGAAATTCCTTGGAAATAGTGTCAATCTTGGATTTAAAATGGATGTCTATTTTGTTACACAGACATATTACACAGATGGACATGATCGATGTTATCGCTGTCTGGGACCTGAGCTTGACCAGGGTACGTGCGAGCACTGCGGACGTATGTTGCCCAGCGTCAGCGTGCACAAAAGATTGAGAGCCTCAGGAGTAACATCGGGGGTTCATATGCCCCTCCGTCTGAGGCCCACTCCTCACCAGGACCTTTGAAAAAGCAGGCCCCACTGGTAAAAAGAGTGTCGTCGCTGGATCCGTCTACCTCCAGGCCTGGAGAGAGTACGCGCCCCAAAGGTACCCATAAGGGTAGGGATTCCCACAGGTCAAAAAAGACCCATCGGGGAAAAACAGGATTTGGGGCGGGGAACACCCCCGGAAATTGTGACGCAAAGCGGGGACCATCGAACCGCTTCAGCATCCAAGCATCGCCACAGTAGGCCGCCGACACCATTGTAGATGCATTCAGTGCCAAAGCCGGTGCACTGAGCACCGAAGACAGCACACCCAGTGACAGGGTCGGTAAACACCCAACGCAAATGCTGGTGGTAGCGCCACCATCGAAGCATGGCGCAGACACCGGCTACAAAGCACTCGACGCATGATGTGCCCCCGTCGGCTCATAAGGCGCCTAAAGGAGGGCCCAGCAACTCAGAGGCAGGCAGCGGCATTCCAGCCGCGGGGGGGCATCCAGCCAGCCAGCCAGCAGTACCAGGCGCGAACGCAGGATCGGGTAAGTGCTGGAGGCTCCCTGCACTGAAGGCAGGCTGACTCGCTGCTCTTCTGCCGCGTAGATAGTTCAAAGCGCAGCGGTCTGAGCTGCACGGGCGCTTGGGTGGTCGATAGCGTGGCAGTTCGGAGGAGTGGCAGTCTCAGTAGCTAAGAAGCTAGATGGTGCCTCACCTGCTCCATGCTGCTAGTTTTCGGGTCTGTTCCTGCTCTTCCACCCTTTGGGTCTTTTACTTTTGCTTCCCACCTGTTGAAAATCTGGCTACTAGAGAATTACATGGCTTTTAGGAAAGTGGGCAAAACTTGACTTTCAAAAGGCTTATTAAGAACAGAAGAAATTGCCATACTGGGTCAGACCAAGGGTCCATCAAGCCCAGAATCCTGTTATTACCTGGCAAGTACCCAAACACTAAGAAGATCCCATTCTACTAATGCCAGTAATAGCAGTGGCTATTTCCTAAGTCAACATGATTAATAGCAGTTAATGGACTTCTCCTCCAAGAACTTATCCAAACCTTTTTTAAACTCAGCTACACTAACTGCACTAATCACATCCTCTGGCAACAAATTCCAGAGCTTAAATTGTGCATTGAGTGAAAAAGAACTTTCTCCGATTAGTTTTAAATGTGCTACTTGCTAACTTCATGGAGTGCCCCCTAGTCCTTCTATTATTGGAAAGAGTCAATAACCGATTCACATTTACACATTCTAGACCTCTCATGATTTTAAGGACCTCTATCATATCCTCCCTCAGCCCTCTCTTCATGTTACTTACACTTCCTTTACTATTTTACTATTTTACACAGAGCCACATCCGCCTGGGCATGAATGATTACAAGTACTCTTAGAAAAGAGCTCCTACTTATTTAAGAGCCACTAGTGGTGTTTCTTGTTGCTGCAAGGTGGTGAGAGCAAAGCCCAGGTGCTGACTTTTCTGTAGCCTACCTGATGAGGTTTGAAGACACACTGGCTGGGAAATACTGCTGTAGATCAAAGCCATTGGCCATACTGTAATACTATGCTGACAGCTTTACAGCTTAGCCATTATATTCAAAGTTTGATAGAACCAGTTTGAGAAGCAAAAACAAAAGCTGTTTAGACAGCCTTGGAGAAAGTCTTAAAGCAAAGAAACAGTTTCATAAATCATTCTGGCCCAACATAGCCTAGTGGTTAGAGCAGTGGACTGTGAACCAGGAGACCAAGGTTCAAGTCCCGCTGTCACTCCTTGTGACCTTGGACAGGTCACTTTACCCTACATTGCCTCAGGTACAAAAACTTAGATTGTCCGTATATAAAAATAATAAATGAAGAATATGCAAATATATTTTGTATCAGGCAACAGACTTGTGGCAGGAGGGAGTCAGTCACTCAAAGGGCTGTTCACAGAAGTACAAAGCATATGTAGCCCCTGGACCACATGGTACAATTTATTTATTTATTTCTTTTGTATACCGACATTCGATCGAGATATCACGTCGGTTTCCAGGTAACAGGTTGAATAGGGCGAGATCTGCCCTATTTTACATTTAACAAGATAACAATTAATTAAACTATTGAAATAAAAAACATTGTAACATATGAATACAAATGAATGTGAGTATAAATTTGTAGCATATATCCTATACACAATATATACAGTAAGACTTGGTTACGATTAGATCTGGTGTCAGAGGCTATGGAGGGAGGGAGTGGGAATGGGGTAGGGGTGGGTTGGGGTGGTGAAGGGGGGGTGGAGGGGGATTGGGGGGGGAAAAGGGGGGGTGGTTGTGAGGGGGGGTGTTATGCGTTAGTGCATGTAAGGAGTCAAGTGGGAAGGTTTTCAAGAACATGCATTTGAGGAGGTTGGGAATCTGGAGGGAAGGCTTTCAAGAACAGCCATGTTTTGAGCTGTTTTTTAAAGACTTGTGGTGAGGGTTCGTTTCTGAGATGTGTGGGGAGGGAGTTCCATAGGGTAGGGCCAGCTATTGTAATGGCTCGTTTGCGTGTTTCATTGAGGTGAGCATTTTTGAGATTTGGGATGGAGAGGAGACCTGTGTTGGAGGATCTGAGAGTTCTTTGTGTGGTGTATGGTTGGATAGTGTTGTTTAGCCAGACCATTTTGTTGTTGTTTATTTTTTTGTGTATAAGGGTAAGGGTTTTATACTGGATTCTTTGTGTGATGGGCAGCCAGTGGAGGTCTTTGAGAGTGGGTGTGATGTGGGAGGATTTTCTGTGGTTAGTGATAATTCTGGCGGCGGCGTTTTGTAGGACTTGGAGGGGTTTGATGTGGATTTCTGGTAGTCCAAGGAGGAGGGAGTTGCAGTAGTCGAGTTTTGAGAAAATAATTGATTGAAGTACTGTTCGGAAATGATAAGTTTGATAAGTTTCTTGACAATCCATGGGACCCTGTACTTAAGAACTTTGGTGACAAGTCAGAGTTGGTCTGGGTATGCTCGAATTCAGTGGATTAGAAGGGTTTTGTTTTGTTTTTTATTTTATTTATTTATTACTTGCCTTTCTTTCCAAAAGCTCAAAGTAAAGTACAAAATAAAACCAGTATTCAAAAAATATAAAAATACATAGAATAATTATTTATACAATTAAGTAAAATGATAATAGAATAAAATGAAACACTGTAAAACAGTAAAGGAAGTGTAAGTAACATAAAGAGAGGGCTGAGGGGGGATATGATAGAGGTCTTTACAATCATGAGAGGCACGAAAGGGAAATTGTGCATCCGTAGGGCTCAATAGTTTATTGCATTGGGCGTCTAATTGCAACAGGCACTCAGTACGGGAATCCGTTTTCATCCCTCTTCTTTTTCTTTTTTTTTTGTTATAATTCACTTCAGCAACCTCAGCAAAATATTAGCCGCCCTTTGCTATGGACGTCTAAATTGCGTGGCCATAAGAAAAATGGCTTTCTTTTAATCAAGTCAAAATATACAATTATTTTTCTCCACCAAAAGCAGTAATGAAAGTGTCACAATGATACTGAGGAGGAGGACACAGCGCAACACAGAGAAGCTATTTTTTTTTTAATGTTTTTCATGAGCCCTTGACTACAAATTGACTTTACGCCGCCTCCAAGGCGGAAATTAAAATTTGCTGCGTTAAAAAAGTGTGTGTCGGGCATCCAGCACTTTACTGCATCTGGGAGGGTAATATCTAATGTCCTCATCTACATGCAATCTACATCTGAGGGGTGCTATGGAATATGCATTTGTTTGGGCGCGCTAATCTCCTTGCTAGACTAGCACTCGATGCAGTGTGTCTGAAATGCATGTAAACCCTTGCACTAGGCTGAGCGCATTTTATTGCATCAACTCCTGAGTGTTGAGAGCAAATACACTGAAGAAGCTCTGTTAGCCCCATGTAGCAGCCAAGGTCATTAACTGAGCTCGATGGTAATACAACACTGACATCTCCTTTCTCCTGCACTTGTATATAGAGGGTGGTGTTCCACTGTGTCTCCAACCCCTCTCCCTAAATTTTAAAATTTTGAAGAGACTGGTGATGCTTTCAGTGCCTCCTTAGATATTCTTTTGGCCATACCTGTTATGTCGGCCGGCCGTGGAGCCTGTGACCGGCCTTCCTTAGCCGGTGTTGCGCCACCTCGCAGGAGGGCGGGCCCCGGCTCTGACGATGTGGAGGGAGTGCCCCGGTCGCTGTGCTCCTCTTCGCGGCTCTGCTTGCTGCCGGTGGGCCTTGGAATGTGGCGGAGGTGCCGCCGTCGTTTGCTCTTCGCATCCGGTCCCTCTAGGCGCACGCTCGCACCTCTCTTGTTCATTAAAAGGGCCCGCGACAGGCTAGGGCTGCCAGCCCTTCACAATGATGTCATCAGCCTGGGACTATTTAAGGCAAGCTCTGACAGTCAGAGCTTGCCTTGGTAACATCTCCACGCTCGTTGTGTGCTTCGTTGCTCGTTCCTGACTCCGTTCCTGGTTCCTACTAGCCTCTGTCTTGGACTGATTACTGGCTTTGATCCTTGCTTCGTTGGACTACGCTCAGGACTGATTATTGGTTCTGACCTTTGCTCCGCTACACCTTGCCCAGCTTTGCCGCCTGCCCCGACTCCACCCTGTTCCCGACCTCGCCTCTGGTAGCTCCTTGGACTTGGCCTTGTTAGGCTTTGGCCTTCTACTGCTCCGGTGACACCTATCTTTGCCTCTGTTTTGTCCTTGCCGCCCGGGTCTCTGGATTCCTGCCTTGTCTGGACCTGTCTAGGTCCCTCCGATACCTCTGCTGGTCCCTGGCTACCTCCTTCAAACATCTCCTGGGATTCATCTGACGGAGGCCCACCTAAGACCAGCTGGCCCCAGCACCCAAGGGCACAACCTGTGGAAAACGAGGGCTGGCAGGGGCCTGAGGGGCTTGCTCTACGGGTAGCACAAACCCCATCTCGGGCCAGAGGTCCACCACCAGTGTAACAATACCAGCCCTCTCTATGTCCGTGCTACCCGCTGGGTGGAGTCTGATGTGCCACACAGCGGGTGTGACTTGTGCTTGAAAAAGTTGGGAAATACTGATCTTCAGAAGAAGCTGTTGGGTCAGGCTCTAGACAGATTTTGAACCTGCCTCCTCCTCAGGAATGCATCTCCTTTTTAAACAGGAAGCCTCTAGGTGCTGGCTCAGCCTCCATGCTTACCAACTGCTACTATTAGGGAGCCCAGTACTGCTCTCAAACAGCATCTTTCATTTCAAAAGCTACAAGCTGAAGAGACCCCCGGTGGGGGAGGGAAAACAAACAGCATGAAAGCTGGCCTGGGGGCAGAGCAAGCCAGTGAAGCCCTGGGTGCAAAATTATCTTTATACCAGGGTGTGAATGATCAGTCACTCTAACCACCAAGAAAGTGCTGCTTACTCCTGCCATGCCCCACCTATAGGTAATAGTTGCTTCTGAAGTAAAACTGTAAGGAGTCTTGAAATCATAACTGAGTGAATGAGACCATAATCCAAATGATAAACCGTGCTCCGTCTTCACTTCCTACAGTAACATTTTAAATCTGCAGAATGGAGGAAAAATGATGCAATCTGCCAGTAATCCCCCCACATTATTACTTTGATTGTATTTATGAATTGGTACCTTGCGATTACTTTTAGTTTGCGTTCGTATAGAATTATTGTTGTCAGGGTACTTCTATGAGCAGGCTTCGCTACTGGCAGGCGGCGGAAAGCGCCGGTACCTTGGGCCTGGGGAAAGGCTGATGACAGGCGGCGGAGGGGGCGTGGCGCGCTCAGGTCCCGCCTCCCTTGCGTCACTTCACACACACTGCCGGAGCCTCCTCAGCCTGCCGAGATGAATCGCTTCAGGACGTCCAAGTTTAGGAACACGGTCCCGCGCATTCCCAGGAAGGAGGTGAGCGGAGCGGTGCGGGGGACTCGGGAGGCTCTCCTGTATCTGCCGGCCCCAGCCTGAGGCGGAGTCCCCCGTACTATTGCATTGCCTGCTGCCTATTCTCCCCCCCCCCCCCCCCCCATTCCATTCACGGACTGTACATGTAGCTTGTGTCAGAGCTGTGTGCTTACTCCCCCACCCTCCTTGGCTGACCGTATAACCTGTCCCGGTGCCATCCCCAGTCTCCATTCAAGGACTCCAGTGCTGCCTCCCCACCTCTCGTGCATTGACTGTACAAGGAACCTTATGCAACGCTGTGTACTGCCTGCTTTCCTTAAGGCGACCTGGGAATCCTCCAGCTTTCTGCACGGTTGGGGGCTCTCCGGTATAGCAGAAGGAAAGGCTGCTAGAAAAGGTGCAAAGTGCACAGATTCCTTCGTCGTGCAGAACCTTTCTGTTTGTATCTACTCCCACGTGCCTGTGGCCGGAGATGTATTTGGTAACTGCTGCCGGGAAGTTTCCCTAGGGACAAGCAGCGTATCGCAACCTGCCCGGTTTCTGGGGGTACAAACTGGAGCCCGCGCGCCTCACTAGGGTGGGGCTTGGTCTTTTAACAGTATTTACGCGTTCTTGTAACTTTTGCAGCTGAATGTCTTATTTTTTCCTGCCTGCATTTCCCTGGCAGGAAATGAATGTATAGCTTGCAGAAGGCTGAAACGCTCTTGTAATATATAATTAATTTTTTTTTTGTTTTGCTTTATGTTGTCTGTAATATACAATATCGCTATTTTGGGGAGTCTTTTTTTGGCATTTGGTGAAACGATGACATAACATCTTATACACCAACCCATAGTATTTCTGAATTCATTCTGCCTTGTAAAGCATTTTCTAGCTGATATACCTTGCTGCTAAAGTATGCTTTAGAATAGACTGATTTTTTTTGTTTGTAATTGAATTTGATGACAAACTCTATTCAGTGCCTAGTGTTGTTTTTTGCCTTTTTTTTTTTTTCCAGTCCTGAGTAGGCGAAGTCAGGTTTATTAGCATATTATACTGCAATACTTCCCTGTTCATGGTTACTTGAAATAACGCTCATTATTTGAGATGCTAAAGATCAATAAAGGTTTTCTTGTTCGGCTTTGATGACATATTATGGACTAGACATGAATGAGAAATCTGGGATTTTATTAGAACTATTTTTAACGTTTTAGGTTGCAGTTATTTTTTCTTTTCATGTCACAAGACTTGCACTTCCGCCCTCTCTTCTTTCTGAAGCTTTTGCTTTAACCCTTTTGCGTCTGCAAGGATTCTCAGGTCAGTTGCACAAGATCTAAGAGAGTAGAAAATGGGTTATTGCAGAAATTATAAGATATGAGGGCATAATGTCTAGGATAATATTTTTTGCTGAAAAGCAGCAATTTACATATTTAAAATTTCAGTAAGCAAAGTAAATAGACAATTTCTTATGCTCTTCTTCACTTTTGAGCAATTGTTTTTTGGAAAAGTGGAATAAAAATTAAAAAAAAAAAATACAAGTGAAAGCTGAAGTGTAAAGGAGAGGAGAGCCCTATAATAGGATTTGAGTTGAGAAGCAGAATGTGACCCTTTGTGCCTTAAACAGCATGTCTTTGTGCTTATTACAACCTTTTCTAGCTGGTTTCATGAAGACAGAACCTGGGTGTCTTTCGATGCATTATGGGTCTAGCTTGCCACTGGTCTGCTCAGAATGCCTATGGTCTGCCTGACCAGCCTATGCAGAAATCTATTTGCGTTCTACATCTACTGTTGCAAACTCTGCTAATTTAACAAACAAGAGATTTTAATTTATTGGGTACCGGTATATCATTTTATCAGACCCATTGTACATGGACCTATGGCAGATTACAACAATCATGGAATGACTATTGCCCAAAGATGTCAAAGGAGAACAGTGCTTTTGAGAGTTTGCCAATTTCATTGAAGATTCATCAAAGGGGTTCTCCAGAGTAGCAATACCAATTACCATTCAAAAAAGGGAACCCCTTTTCAGCTGGACTACAAAGGATCAAGAGGCTATCATGCAGTTAAAAACAGCTTTCACATCAGCACCAGTGCCAAGAAAACCTGATATTACACTTCTTTCTACTAGAAACAGATGCAACAGCATCTGGTCAGAGGAATATTTAGAAAGAAAATTACAAAGAAAAAGACCAGATAGGTTCATCCAGTCTGCCCAGTTGCAGTTTTTCATATGCTGCTCTACCCATATGCAAATCAGGGCCAGCTTCCCATGCCCAGTCCTACCCAGCAGAAGGTAATAAGCATTTACACAAGGGACGTCTTGCCTCACCAACCTACATTTTTTGATGGGGGTTAACAAATGTGAATAAAGGTGAGCCAGTGGATATTATGCATAGGGATTTTCAGAAGGCTTTTGACAAAGTTCTCCCATGAGACACTCCTAAGAAAATTAAAAACTCATGGGATAGGACATAAGAAATTGCCATATTGATTCAGATCAAGGATCCATCAAGCCCAGCATCCTGTTTCCAATAGTGGCCAATCCAGGCTACAAGTACCCAAACACTAAGTAGATCCCATGCTACTGTTGCCAGTAATAGCAGTGGCTATTCCCTAAGTCAACTTGATTAATAGCAGATAATGGACTTCTCCAAGAACTTATCCAAACCTTTTTTAAACCCAGCTACACTAACTGCACTAACCACATTCTCTGGTAACAAATTCCAGAGCTTAATTGTGAGTGAAAGAATTTTCTCCGATTAGTTTTAAATGTGCTGTTTGCTAACTTCATGGAATGGCCTCTAGTCCTTCTGTTATCCAAAAGAGTAAATAACCGATTCACATTTACCCATTCTAGACTTCTCATGATTTTAAAGACTTCTATCATATCCCCCCTCAGCCGTCTCTTTTCCAAGCTGAACAGCCCTAACCCCTTTAGCCTTTCCTCATAGGGGAGTCATTTCATCCCCTTATCATTTTGGTTGCCCTTCTCTGACCCTTCTCCAGTGCAACTATATCTTTTTTGAGATGAACGACCAGAATTGCACACAGTATTCAAGATGCGGTCTCACCATGGAGCGATAGAGGCATTATGACATCAATCGTTTTATTTGCCATTCCCTTCTTAATAATGCCTAATATTCTGTTTGCCTTTTTGATCGCCACAGCACACTGAGCCGATGATTTATTATCCACTATGATGCCTAGATCTTTCCTGGGTGGTAAATCCTAAGATAAAACCTAACATCGTGTAACTACAGCAAGGGTTATTTTTCCCTATATGCATCACCTTGCACTTGTCCATGTTAAATTTCATCTGCCGTTTGGATGCTAAATCTTCCAGTCTCGCAAGGTCCTCCTGCAATTTATCACAATCCACTTGAGATTTAACTACTCTGCTTAATTTTGTGTCATCCACAAATTTAATCTCCTCAATTGTCATACCCCTTTCCAGATCATTTATAAATATATTAAAAAGCACTGGTCCAAGTACGGATCTCTGAGGCACTCCACTGTTTACCTTTTTCTACTGTGAAAACAGACCATTTAATCCTGCTGTCTGTTTCCTGTCTTTTAACCAGCTTGCATTCCATAAAAGGACATCAACTCCTATCCCATGACATTTTAGTTTTCTTAGAAGTCTCTCATGCAGGACTTTGTCGAACGCCTTCTGAAAATCCAAATACACCACATCTACTAGTTTACCTTTGTCCACATGTTTATTCACCCCTTCAAAAAAAATGTAAGAGATTTGTGAGGCAAGACTTCCCTTGAGTAAATCCATGTTGGCTGTGTCCCATCAAATCATGTCTATCTAAATGTATTGTGATTTTATTCTTTATAACAGTTCCCACAATTTTTCCCAGCACTGAAGTCAGGCTCACCAGTCTACGGTTTCCCAGATCACCCATGGAGCCCTTTTTAAATATTGGGGTTATATTGGCCATCTTCCAGTCTTCAGGTACAAAGGTTGATTTTAATGATAGGTCTGAAATTTCATTTTTTAATTCTTTCAGAACCCTGGGGTGTATACCATCCAGTCCATGTGATTTACTACTCTTCAGTTTGTCAATCTGGCCTACCATATCTTCCAGGTTCACCATGATTTGGTTGTTCATCTGAATCATCACCCTTGAAAATAGTCTCTGGAACGGGTATCTCCACAACATCCTCTTCAATAAACAATGAAGCAAAGAATGTTTAATCTTTCCACGATGGCCTTATCTTCTCTAAGTGCCCCTTTAACCCCTCGATCTTCTAACGGTCCAACCGATTCCCTCACAGGCTTTCTGTTTTGGATGTGTTTAAAAAAAGTTTTTACTGTGAGTTTTTGCCTCTACGGCCAACTTCTTTTCAAATTCTTTCTTAGCCTGTCTTATCAATGTCTTACATTTAACTTGCCAGTGCTTATGCTTTATCCTATTTTCTTCTGATGGATCCTTCTTCCAATCTTTGAACAAAGATCTTTTGGCTAAAATAGCCTCTTTCACCTCACTTTTTAGCCATGCTGGCAATCATTTGACCTTCCTTCCACCTTTCTTGATGTGTGGAATACATATAGATGGTATTTTTTAATAATGGCCATGCCTGTTGCACACTTTTTACCTTTGTAGCTGCACCATTCAATTTTTTTTTAAACAACTTTTTCATTTTATCAAACTTTCCCTTTTGAAAGTTTAGTGCTAGAACTGTGGATTTTCTTAACTGTCCCCCTACCAGTCATTAATTCAAATTTGATCATACTATGATCACTATTGCCAAGAGGCCTTACCACGGTTACCTCACCAAATTCTGTGCTCCACTGAGAATTAGATCTAAAATTGCTCCCTCTCTTGTCAGTTCCTGAACCAATTGCTCCATAAAACTGTCATTTATTCCATCCTGGAACTTTATCTGTCTAGCATGTCCTGAAGTTTCTCTTAGCCAGTCAATATTGGGGTAATTGAAATCTCCCATTATTATTAATGCACTACCAATTTGGTTAGCTTCTCTAATTTCTCTGTCCGTCTCACCATCTTGGCCAGGTGGACGGTAGTATACTCCTATCACTATGCTCTTCCCCCAACACATAAGGGATTTCTACCCTTTTGTGCATTTAGTCTCATGAAGGATCTTTATCCTGTTGGACTCTCTGCCATCCCGGACATAAAGCGCCACCCTGCCACCAAGGTGCTCCTCTCTGTCATTGCATTATAATTTGTACCCCGGTATAGCACTGTCCCATTGGTTATCCTCCTTCCACCATGTCTCTGAGATGCCAATTAAGTCTATGTCATCATTCACTGCTATACATTCTAATTCTCCCATCTTACTTCTTAGACTTCTGGCATTAGCATACAAACATTTCAAAGTGTGTTTTTGTTTGTATTAACATTCTACTTTTCATTTGACAGGGATACATTGGAATCTTTTAGCTCAGGCGCGTTTTTAATTATAGGCACTTGGACTACTTTTCTTATTAGTGGAACCTCACTGTTGGGATGCCCTAACTCTAATGCTTCATTAGTATCCTTTGAAGATACCTCTCTCCGAACCATGTGCTGCTGAGCGACTGTCTGCTTTCCCCTTTGATTTAGTTTAAAAGCTGTGCTATCTCCTTTTTAAAGGTGAGCACCAGCAGCCTGGTTCCACCCTGGTTAAGGTGGAGTCCATCCCATCGGAAAAGACTCCCCCCCCCCCCCCCTTCCCCAAAAGGTTCCCCAGTTCCTGTCTAGGTGACGCATGAGGTCCGCCACCTTTGCATCACGTAGGCATGTTACCAGGCAATCCACACGCCCACTAGCTACCCAGCTGTCTATATTCCTAAGAATCGAATTGCCAACTATGACGGCCGACCTAACACTTCCCTCCTGGGAAGTAGCCCTGGGAGATACATCCTTGGTGCAAGAGGACAGTGCACCACCTGGAGAGCAGGTCCTTGCTCCAGGTTGATACTCTCCGATCATGAGACCTTCCTCCTCCAAGGCAGCAACAGGGCTGCAGACTGGAGATGGGACTTGGCTATTATGTCCCTGAAGGTCTCATGTATATACTTCTCTGTCTGCCTCAGCTCCTCAAGGTCTGCCATTCTAGCCTCCAGAGATCAAACTCATTCTCTAAGAGACAGGAGCTCTTTCCATCGGATGCGCACGTACAATTTCTCACCATCAGATAAAAAATCATACATGTGACACTCGATGCAAAAGACTGGGAGGCCTCCTCCCTCTTGCTGCTGGACTGCTGCCTTTATCTTAAATTTGTTCAGTTCCTAGTTAAATTTTAGGTTGTTATGGGAGTAGGACTGCAAACAATTAAGTTCCTTTAAATGTATTAGTGTATTCACTATATATCTGGTAGTGATCTATAAGGGAATGATTAAACCCTTGATAAGGTGTAGGAAATTTCTGAATTTAAGTTAAAAGGCTGATTCTCTTTTTTTTTTTTTTTAGTGTGAAAGTGTCACCTGCCTATAAATTAAAGGGGAGGGAGGGTTGGGAAATACAAAACACACACACTTCTGGTTTTTGCCTGCCTTTCTGACTATGTTTGATACAAAACACACTATTTATTTATTTTTTTGTATACCGACATTTGATTGAGGTATCACATCTGTTTACATGTGAACAGTAAATAAGGCATGGGCTGCTTATTTTTACAGTGTAACTTAGAACGGTTAACATTTACAATATGAATAGGAACATTTAACTAAATAATATACCCCAACATTTTACTTGTCCCCAATGCTTTTAAGTTCTTAAAAATTTCCTCAAGCAGTACTTACTGATTCTTTCAGCCACCAGCAAGGTAACTCTCCTCTGTGCTCCCTCTGGATTGTGGGTTACTGAGCTCTTTCCTTGCCCTGGGCTTCACGCCCATGCTCTGTCTCATTCATATGCGTGCGCACACTCACACAGGCTTCTCACGTCCATGCTCTCTCTCATTCATGCACACGAGAGCATCCACACTCTGTCCTTGTGCCTTCTACTTATGCAAATTAAACTCAGTGGATTGAAACTTTCACATCTGGGGTAAGGAGCTATTAGCCATCAAGGTGGCTCTTTACAGTCCATGTGGACCTACATTGCAAATCCAATAAAAACCTAGACCAGGAGTAGGCAGTACTGGTCCTAGAGTGCACAGATCAAGTTTTCAAGACATCCACAGTGAATATGCAATAGATGGTGACATCTATTGGATTTGCAATGCAGGTCTACATGGACTATAAAAACCTAGACCCAAGGTAGGCAATACAGGTCCTAGAATGCCATAAACAGATCAGGTTTTCAAGACATCCACAATGAATATGCATTAGATATATTTGCGTACAATGGAGGCAGTGTATGCAAATATACCTTATGCATATTCATTGTGGATATCCAGAAAACCAGACTTGGTTGTGGTACTCCAGGACTGACATTGTCTACTCTGTGATCTAGTCAGCATGCCATTTGCATTCCAGACAGATTTGATGGTCATAATCTATCTCATGCGTCAGTATGACGGGCAGCTTGTCAGAGATACCTCAAGGCACTGAGTCACTGTTTCTTCACAAAAGCTAAGTAGCTGAAATGCTACAATGCAATTTGCGGAAATGATATATTAAAAAATGACCTTTGAAGTACGTTAAAGATATGGAGAAACTTAAAAATTTTTATTTCCTCACAATGGTGTATTGACACGAATGGCAGAGAGAAAACATTTGAATGACCAATGATTATTCGAAGTGCGGTAGTAGAGCATGCTATATGCTATCCTGCACAAAACAGCACACAAAGGCTAAATGACTGTGCAAATTATGAACTACTAAAAGCCTAATATGAGGTCATTTAAATCACAAAAATTATTTTGAATCAAGTTTTTGGGAAAGTGTTTTGGTCTTTTATGATTACCTACTATTGTTGTGGCAAACTCCTCGCTCCTAATTATTGAGAAGTTTGGATATTAGTATTCTATTTTAATTTTTACATGCAGTGAAATTGATAAAGGAAACAGATTAATGTAATAAATATGCCCTTCAGGGTCATGTGTAATGCATAAAGCTTAATATTAAACAAGGAATGGTTTCTGGTATGAACTGCACTCTTTCTCCTGCCCTCCTTTTATGGCCCCTTCCTGAGTGCTATTCCCCATCTCCACCAGGGCGCCTTCCCTCCTGCCCTCTTTCCCTCCACCTATAGTCCCTTCCTGTGCTCCCCTTCCTGCTTTTTCCTCTCTGTAGTTCTTTCTCTGGTTCTGTCCCTCCTGTTTTTCTTGAGCTCCCTTTCTGAGAACTTACCCTCCTGCTCTCTCCCTGCCCTGTTCCTTTCCTCCTTTCCTGCTTGCCCCTTCACTTCTGTCCTCTCCTTCCTGTGTGCCCTCCCCCTCTCCCACAACGCCATCTCTAGTGTTTTATGTATTTTGATTTATTATCCACATTTTAAAAAAGTAATTCACCCAAGGCTGTGAATATTCGAAAGCTGATATATAGTGAAAGGTAACATCAGTAAGGAGCAAACTTGATCTCCTTCAATGACATGACTAATTAGGTAAGAATACAAACATCTCAGCATAACGAGATATTGCAGTAGCATTTTCAAGGCACTCGTGTAAATACAAACATCTCAGCAAAGCGATTGCGGCTGCAGGTTTAAGGCACCCCTTATAAAGTGCCAGGCAGTTTATAGCACTCCCTCCTCTCTCTTAAGGCCCTTTCCGAGTACGTTTACTCCTGTGCTCTCTCCCTCTTGACCTCCCCTCCCTGTGACCTGTTCTCCATCCCTTTCTCAGTGCTGATCCCACTCCTTCATGGTGCTTTTTTCCCCTCACTGTCAGGCCAGCAGGACAGCCAGAGCACGTGTAGCCAGGGCCAGCAGAAGCATTAGGCGAGCTGACCATTAGGGGGCGCTGACGCCGCTCACGAGCCAATGAGGCAGGGTGAGGCGGCTGCTTCAGGTGGCAGAATTTTGAAGAGGCAAAAAAGTGCCCCTTCAAAATTCTGCTCAACCTGCTTCACCCTGCTTAACCCCCCCCCAAGACTCACAAAAACCCCTGGTGGTCCAACAGGGGCCTGGGAGCGATCTGCTGCCCCCAGGCCGTTGGCTGCCATTGGCTGGCCCGTGTCACATGGTAGGGGACAATGGATGACTGGTACCATTTAAAAAAAAATGGGGGTTGGGAGCGTGGACGGGTTATTTTATTTAAATTTGGGGGGGCAGAGCAGGGGGTGGGGGAGCAGTGATATATGGTCCCCACCCCTGGAGATAGGAGTCGGGGCTGTGACCGGGGGGGAGGGGGAGTGGCAAAAGGTGCCTAATCCCCTTGCACTGGCCCTGTGTGTAGCAATAGCCAGAAATGCTCCTTGGGGGGTTATTGCCCCGCTTGCTGCTGCCTCTGGTTGCGTGCAGCTTCAGACTCTGCACAGTAGCACTAGCTGCACCCTACCCTGCCGCTTCTCCCTGTGTTTGGGCTTCTTGAGGCTTTGATCTTCCTCTCCTCAGTGTGGGATCAGGCAGCACAGCTCCTCAGAGGTGAGATCAGCCTGCTCCATTTCTCAGCAGTTGCACTTTTGCCTCCCTTCTGGTGGATCCCCTGTGATGGTTTTGCGGACCTCAGGTTGGGAACTGCTGAGCCCAGACTAAATGTAATGTGGCATATGACAGTGTGTTCTGTGGATACATTGCGCCATGGATGTCTGCATTGACGCCCTTACTGTTTATTCCCCCAGTAGCACAAACCAGGTTATCAACTACGCGAGACAAGGCTTTTTCTACCACAGCTTCAGGGCTATGCCATTCATTGCCTATAGAGATCGGTGTGATCAGACTACAGGTCAGGCGTCATAGTAAAACCTGATTATTCAGAGAGGCTTTTAATACTGTGGATAGGTTTTTAGTGTTGACTATGTGATCATAAACTGAGATGTGCATATAATTTATTTTGCATATGTGTATCTTCATCATTTAGAATCAAATCATTTAGCGCTGACCGGAATCATAATTAAAAAAAAAAATATATATATATAAAACCAAACCGGAGCATGATCCAACCGTCACAGGTTCTATTTTAGTAATCCTATTAATTACCCCCTTATCAACCAGGAAGAAGTCAATGTGCGGATATGAATGGTGAGGGCGGGAATAAAAAGTATAGTTCCTAGATCTAGGGTACCGAGAGTGCCATACATCTATCAAATCCCTTGGGAAACCAGTAATTTCAAGGATTCTCTGGAAAGGTGAGACCCTGAGCTGAGTTGTCTAGTGTAGGCTTCAAAGTAATATTGAAGCCATCCCCAAGTATCCCGTAATATGTCTCTAAGGTTATCAAAAACAGATTTCCTGATGAGAATTTGGTGCATAGATGTTAACTAAAGTAAGAAGTTCCCCACCCACAGATACAGTAAGAAAAAGAAACCTGCCACCTAGATCTGAACAGCATGATTTTAATTCGAACACCACATCCCTGCTTGTCATGATACCTACTCCCATATATTTTGCTAAATGCGAGCTCGCTGCCCAGTATCTGTATGGGAATTTATGGGAATTCATTAGGGACTCATACCTAGATTTAAGATGTGTTTCCTGCAATACCATAGCTGCCTGAAGCCTGTCTAACTCTTTAAATAACAGTCTACGTTTTTTGGCAGTATTTAATCCCTTGACACTCAAGGAAACTATTTTAAAAGAGGTCATGATAAACAACTATGGGAAGATCTAAAATAACACTAATATTGTACAGTGCAATACTGCCACCACCCCATATACAGAGTAGAAAGACCCCATTTTGAGGCAAGTGATAAAAACCCCAACATGCACATCATACCACGGGCATCCCACCTTCCCAGAAAATGAAAAGAAGCCATCTTAACATAGAAGAGCCAAATAACAGGGAACAGAATAATTGAAACCCCCCCTCCTCCCACCAAATATTGCGGTAGGTAGACCCCCCCCAACTCCAACAGATCCAACGGAGGAGTTAGCATGAGAGGTCATCAGCTACCCTGTCGAGCAAATCAAACAATTCGAAAAAACGTGAGAACAGCATATTGTGCACAGCAGTTAATATCCCATCACGAATGAAAGAAATACAAAATAGCCTCTGCAAGCTAATCAAAGTCTCTAAACGTCTGAGGCTAATAGACAGCAGCTGCTGTCACGATAAGACTGCCCCAGCTGCGTCACTCCCTGTAATAACGCCTGGTTACAAGACCACCTCCAACTTTCCTTCAGCCCTTAAGGGCTGAAGGAAAGTTGGAGGTGGTCTTCCTTTAGAGGAAGGCGATCCCTCGGAGTTTCATCTCGACCACAGTCCCCCCCCCCCCCCCCCCCTTTTGGCACCCGCTGCCAACGTGGAGCGTCTTCTCTATTCTGACCTGCTCCTTTAGAAGTAGTATTTAGAGTGGAAACGGTAAAATCCACTTCTCTCAGGATCGCAGCAGCCTCTTCCATGGTCTTTATACGATGCGGTGTTCCTCTAATAAGAAACCACTGGCCAAAAGGATGAAGCCATCTGTATCTTATGTTCTCTTTACGCTCTGTTATCTCCCGAAGCTCCTGCCTTTTTTTCAAGGTGGTAGGAGAAATACCTGCCAAAATGGCCAGTTTATGCTGTTCCTACAGCCATGAGGTTTGCTTGCAGGCCGCTTTGAAAATCCACTCTTTCACTGCAAAAGAATGAAAACATGTGATGTCTCTGGGTTTATTAGCGATTTTAGGCCCCAATGGTAGATGTGCACGATCTATTTTAATAACAGTACCTTCCACCAGGCCATTTCCAGAGGCGTTATCATTCAAAAAGAGATCACTGCATAGTTTTTATGACCTCTTCCTCGCTGTTAATCTACTCTGGAACCTCAGGTAAACTGCGAAAGCATGGATTACGGCGGTGTGATCCATTCTCAAGATCTTCTAATTTTTCAGCAACAGTCTCTAAATCCAATTTTAGAAGCAGCCTGTTCAGTGCGAATCCACTTTAACTCTTTGCCGTGCATGTCAACTCTAATTTCTGTCTCGTCAATTTGGCGGCCCAAATCTAAAATCTCCTCCTTCACTTCCAATATTAGATTAGTGATTTCCTGCTTTTATGGTTCCGTAATTCTTGCCGCAAGTCTCAGGAACCACCCATGGAATTCCTCCTGCGAAGGGAGATTCATCCCCGAAAGTACGGCGAGTGTTTCAAAGCCCATACCCACCTCAGCCTCTTCACCAGCCGCCATGTTATCCGCCTCGTTCTCCCGGCCTTCCTCTAGTTTCGAATAAGAGAACTTACCGAAATCAACAGTCTTTTTCTTAACCGACATAGTTGCTTTCCAAGGAGAAAAGCTGGTGATTATTGCCGCTTTAAAATCCATGGATGCTGAGGATAAACCGCAGATTTGTATTGCTCGATGGGAGAGTTTGAACACGAGCAACTGTTCACCCTGATAACATCATTTCCTCCTCCTGCTTAAGAACATAAGAAATTGCCATACTGGGTCAGAACAAGGTTCCATCAAGCCCAGCATCCTGTTTCCAACAGTGGCCAATCCAGGCTACAAGTACCTGGCAAGTACCCAAACACTAAGTAGATTCCATGCTACCGATGCCAGTAATAGCAGTTGCTATCTTCTAAGACAACTTGTTTAATAGCAGGTAATGGACTTCTCCTCCATGAACTTATCCAGCCACACTAACTGCACTAACCACATCATTCTAGAGCTTAATTGTGCATTGAGTGAAAAAAAAATTTCTCCACTTTAGTTTTAAACATGCTACTTGCTAACTTCATGGAGTGCATATGTATATCTTAATTTGTTTTACATGGACTGTGCATTACTTTGTGCTTAACTGGGAAAAAAAAAGTTATAAATTTGATAAAATGAAATGAATGACTTTGTCACAAAGAAGTGGTGATGAGGTTGGGAAATGGACACAAGCAGTCGTGTTTGTTCAGGCCTTCAGTAGTTGAATATAAAATCTAATGCCTCTCAGATGCCATCAGTTCATTAATGAAGAAGGTGGGTCCTTACTACTTTTGTCCAGGCAGTGTTTTCTTTTGCTATCTTATTGTATAACTGGTGAACACTGCCTGGCATTGCTTGTGTTCTCTGGTCCATAACAGCTATAAATTTTAAAACCAAACAAAAGTGAAAATAAATATTATTTTATTTCGTTAAGTAATTAACAGCAAGCATATATAAACTTAAGGAGCCTCTCTATAAACTATATTGACAGTATATTATTTTATTTATTTATTTAAGGCTTTTAGATACCGACTTTCTTGAAACAAATCAAATCAACTTGGTTTACATCAAACTAAGCAGTAACTATAACCAACCAATCAACAAGAGACAATTTGAAGGAACATAAAGTTACATTATAACAAGGATGCCTTAACTGGGAGTAGGAAATAAGAGAGGGAGAACTAAGATAAAGTACTATATACAATTATATACAATTGTGTTGCGATTCCGGTCACTGGGGCAGTGACCGGGCCCTTACCTCTTTCTGAGGCGCCGTGATTCGCCGGTCCCCGAGCCTCTCGAGCCGCGTGGCAGCGGCTGAAAACCGCCGGTTCCTGGGCCTCCCAAGCCGCATGGCAGCGGCGTCTCCACGAGGGAGACGCCGCCGAAGACTCCGCCCCCTTGGAGTGCCACGCGCACGCGGACCGCCGTTTTATTGGTGCAGCCCCGGATGTCAGAATCCGCCTCCTGATGACGTCAGTCGCCAGTAAGGGGGATTTAAACCGAGCCCGGGGATTCTATCTTTGCCTAGCAACGAGGTCACTTTCTGAAGTGCTAGTTGCCTCCTGTCGGTTCCTGATTCCTGCCTGCCTGCCTTGTATTCTGCTTGCTTAATCGTTGGTTCCTGTTTGCCGCCTGCCTTGATTCCAGCTCGTGACTTTGACTTTGCCAGTTTGCCGCCTGCCCTGATTTCTGCCTGTGACTCCGACCCTGCTTGACAGCCGCCCGCCTCGACTCCGGTCCGTGACTCCGTCTCCGCTGCCAGCCTCCAGTCCTGACTCAGCTCCGTGACTTCACTTTGCCTGTTTGCAGCCAGTCCTGACTCCGGTTCACACTCTTCCTGGGTTCATCAGTACTTCGCCTAAGTCCCAGCGGTCCGGGTCCCTACGGGCTCCTCCTGGGGGGACCTCGGACTTCCAGGTTGAAGACGCTTAAGCCCTAGCGACCCGGGTTCCTACAGCTCCTCTGGAGGAATCACGGGTTTCCAGGTGAAGCTCGTCAGCCCAGTGTGTGTTCTGCCTCCCGGTCGTCCTTCCTGGCCGGCCGGCCCAAGGATCCACTTCCCGGATTGGATAGTCGTAACAATTGTACTATATACAATTAGATGTCTCTTGTTGCCAAATTCTAGAGAGCACTAAATAGTGATTTGTGTTAGAAGATTAAAAAGCACTGGTTCCAGTACAGATCCCTGGGGCTGTCCACTATTTACCATCCTCCAGTGAGAGAACTGACCAGTTAGTCTTACTCCCTGTTTCCTGTCTTTTTTAACAAGTTCACAATCCACAATGAAGGTGTTGCCACGGTGGACCATGGCCGGTCCATTTAGGGCTTAGGCTCACATAATCAGGGCAGCTTGACAGAAAAAGAAGAGACCTGCAGGAAGGCTGTCACGGTTCCCGTCCCACAGCGGCCAAAACAATAGGAGAGGGCTGCTGCAGGACCCCATCCTGCGGTGGCTGAAGAAGGGTCTGGCAGTGCCAATGAAGATGCCCTGCATGAGTGGGAGCCCGATGCATATACTTGGGAATGGGGCAGCCTGTGTGTGGGAGAGCCTGAGAGACAGGGCTGCAGACAGAGCAAACTGGGGAAAAGTACCTGAAATTGCTTGGGTTGTCTGGTTCACAACTGATGGGAATTTTCAAAACCAAGCAAAAGTGGAAAAGATAAATATTCTTTTAATACATTAAATTAAGAGAAGAGCAATGAGTTCCATAAGTCCTGATTGAACGGCAAGTCCAAAAAGAAGCAAGAGGAAGTGCTGAAGCCAAAATAAATATTGGAAGCCTGATCAGTGGCTTGGCAATTTGACTTGATACAAAAGAATGCAAAATCATGAATTTGGGATCTGGTGCGAGAGGTACGGTGATGGGGGCTGCTTGGCAATAGTGATCATAACTTAATTACATTTTAACAGAATCGCTGAAGGGAGGACATTAAGGAAAACTACAGACTATGAGCAAAGGAGCAAATTGGGTAGCAAACACAACCTCAAAGGAGCAGTTGGAAAGATTAAAAGTTGGCGTGGACGCTGTTTAAAGACTCCATCTTGGAAGTCCAGACCTTAGAAAAGGTAGAAACCTGACGGCAGACAGATCATGCAGCCCATGTAGCCTGCCCATCCACGCCAAGCGACTGCCAGCATGGTTAAATCCTGAAGTGAGAGAGGCTAGGAAAGTCAGAAGGGCATCTTTTAAAAACAAAAAAAAACCCAGTGAAGAAAATAGGAAAGACCATAAGAAGTGGCAAGTTAGATATAAAGCATTCATAAAACAGGCCAAAAGAGAATTAAAAAAGCTGCATGTTACAGAGGCAAAGCTCTAAAAGGTTTACATTTCTCCTCCCCCCCCCCCCCCCTCCCAAAGTGTATTTGGAGCAAGATGTCTGTGAGGGAGTTGGCTGGATGGTAGGCTGAGCGAGGGGTAAAAGGGGGATCTCGGGGAAGACCAGGCTAGAACAGAAAACCTAAATGAATTCTTTGCTTTGGTCTTCTTTGAGGAAGGTATCAGCAGGGCTGACTCTAGGGCGAATGACGTCTCGGGCAAAAATCATTCATGTTGCCCCCTCTCCTTCCGCCGGGGCTTGGCATGGATAAGCAGGGAGAAGAGTTGCACACACAAGCTTTCTCCGTAAGTGAGTGGCAGGGGAGGGATCCCTCTTACCCCAGCATCCTTTCTCCCGTGTCTTGCATCCACTGCCCGTCTCTTAACCCTCTTCCCCCCCCCCCCCCCCCCCATTTCCAGCATCTGCCTCTTGCCTTTCTGTCTCTCCCTCCCAGCATTTTCCTTTCTCCCTCCCCCTACCTCTCCCTGCTGCTCCCCCTGCATCTGCATGTTCCTCCTTCCTCTCTCCGCAAAATACCTGCTTAGCGGGAAGGCCGCTACCCCCATTCCTCCCTGACTGTGCCAGCTCCGCAAGCCGTTCAAAGACGTGGACTGGCATTTTCGGTGTGCTGACTCACGAGTGGCAGCTACTGCTACCGCCGTTCCTTCCCGTCCGAGCTGATCCCTTACTCTGGGATCCTGGCCAGGATGCTGGGCTCGACGAGCCATTGGTCTGATCCAGTATGACATTTCGTATGTGATCTTCCCCACTCCTCCTTCCATCTCGTCATATAGTTCTCTGCTTTCTCTTCTCCTCCCTCCATCTCTCCCCATGGTGTTCCATTCTCTCTTCCCCCATCCTTAGCTCAGGGACACGGGGTCATCCATATGAAAATGAAGGGGCTAGCTCAAACAGAATGTGCGAGAAGACCTCTTTCACTGAGACAGCTGGAATGGGCTTCCAGCGGAGGTTCTAGCATGCTTGGCACTGACTCACAGGGAAGCAAGGGGTGAGAGCAGATATTGAGCAGAGTCTGAGGTGGCACAGTAGAGAAGCGCCAGTGAGTGGCTTAGGTGCCCGAGGCGGCCCTTACCTGACTACGTCTCCTGTACTCTGCCTGTGTGTGCTGGTTGCTGATAGATTGCTCCTGTAAACCTTTTCTTTCTCTGTTCCTCAGGCGTGGATTAGTGATGTCAGAACCGCCTCCTCTGCTTCCTGTGGAAATCATATCAAGGCCAGCTGCAGCCTGGTTGCTTTCAACAGCGAAAGTACAGGTAAGATGGTGACAAGTGGATTACACGTGCCGTGCCAGCTCGTCCAGGAGGAATCTCTGTGCATGTTAAGGGAGATGCATAAAAGATGTGGGCTGAAAAAGAGCCAACTAGTCTGCCCGTTTGTACCCACCCATTGCATTGTCACAGGGCATAATCGATCTGTGGTCTTCTCCCACCCTCTGCCATTAAGGTGCTTTTGTCTAGCCACTTGAATTTGGCCACTTTTGGGTTTCATAACCTTAGCTGGAAATCTGTGTCGGGTGTCCATCACCCCTTCTCTGAAAAAGTATTTTGAGTTTTTTCTTCCCTTCGGTTTCATATGATGACCCCTCTTCAGCCTGTGGAAAGTGCTTCCTTCTGGAGCTTTTATTGAAGTCCGCTGGATATTTGAATGTTTACATTATATCTCCCCTTTCCCTTCTTCTAGAATAATGCAGCTCCCCTGCTCATTTTGTGTCTGGCTTACAGTACAGGCCATGCATCATTTTGGTGGCTCTCCTTTGAACTGCCTGCTCCTGGCCAATGTCCTGTAGACCTGCCCTTTCCTGGAGGAGGAGGAATCAATATGTACTGTTTGGAAATGCCAGCTGCTTGTGAAGGAATTGCTATTAATAGTATGTACGAATGTAGTCTGCTTTGAAGTGTCTGAAAGGTGGAGTGCAAATTCAATAAATAAATACGGGCAGTGGCATTATTTTCTCCGATGGCTGACCTCGCCTCTCCGTGCTCTCCGACTGACTCCAGTGTCTCCCACATCTTGTCCCACGCTCTTTGACTGACTGGTCGGGGTCAGCTTTAGGGGTGTATGATGTATGTGGCTGTGCAAGGGCGCCTTGGCTTTCAAAGGGTGTTGCCGCCTGCAGTGCTACGGGCCGTGAAGCGTGCACTGTTATCACTAAAGCTGGCTGCTGCGACCGATGCCAGGTCTCCTGCCCCATGCTCCTCTGTTTGATCTTGTGTCTCCTGCACCCTGCCCTGTTTTGCTCTGACTGAATTTTTGCTTGCTGTTCATGACTGGGGCCATCTTGGTGCCTTGTTTAGGGCATTGCCGTATCTGAAACCTTTGCCAGCGTAGATTTATTGTAACGCTCTTGATTTCTTTGAAACTTTTTTGTTACTTTTAAATCTGTATCATAATCACTGACGGCAACGTGCAGCTGCACAGCAGTCTATGCCATCCTTCAGACTTAAGATGAAACTGTTCTGCACACAGACGAGGCATTGCCAGCTACTTGCTTCTCAGCATAATCCGAAAAAAGGTGACCAGATACATTTGAAAGAAGCAAGATCGCCCGTAACTAAAATTTGCCATGCTGTGGTTTGCCTTTCTGATAAATAGGGAGGACTGATGCATTTGCAGGCATAGACAGCGCGCTGTGGGATCTGTTGCCAGAGGACATCGTCAAAGTGACTAGCATAGCGGGGTTTAAATGAGGTTTGGACAAGTTCCCAGAGGAAATGTCCATTACACATTATTAGCCAGGGAGACTAAAGAAAGCCATTGCTATCTCTGGGAGTGAGTAGCAGCAGTTTGGATCTACTTATGGGATCTGCCAGGTACTTGTGACCCGGACTGGCCACTGTCAGAGACGGGGTGCTGGGCCTGATGGACCTCTGTCTGACCCAGCAAGGCAATGCTTATGATTTCTGTCCTCAGCCTATTACATATTACCTAGTCCATTGCCCTGCCTTCAGGTAGGATCTAGTTCGCCTGAAATATTCAAACAGATGTTTATCTAACCTGCTCTTTATTAAAAAAAAGAGAAAATCCAGTGACTGTGATTCTATTCCCCAGGTTACACATTAGTGTTTGCTTACCTTTGCCATTAGGAAGTTTTATTTATTTATTTAGAAGTTTTATCTCCCATCGTTCTATGCGGAGATCACAACAGTTTACAGAGTGATGTTTATAGCTCAACAAACAAACACACAAAGATTGGTTGCAGAGGAGGGGGTATTCGTAGTCAGAGTTCGATACTTCTGAGGCTTTGCTGCATGGAGAGGGAGAGCTCTCGCTGTAAGCCCATTTTATTTCCATACCTACAGCCCTCGGGCTTCCCTCTTCCTGGTCGCGTCTCTCTAATCAATTTGCTTTCCTCTGGATTTTGTCCCGTTCCTCCACCTCCTGCTAAGAGATACAAGGCTTAAAACTGGAGCCGTGGAGGGAGAGAATCACCTCCCGTGGCACTTGGGACGCTCCTTGTAATGGATCCCTGAAAGGTTGTAACGTTTTGTTTCTAACGGCAGTTGTGCTGCCTTCTGAAGCCGTTTGGTGATTCATTGTGTTTCCTTAGGGGGTGCTTTTGTTATCCCACCCAAAACTTAAAAGCAGAAATATAATTAAAAGGTTCTGCTTTCTTCTTGTTTCCCCCGGATGCACGTGCGTGTGAATATTTCCCCGCATCCCTATTCTTACCTGTGTGTGGGGGGGGGGTCCTGTCAGAGGAATGGGTCTGTGGGCGCGGGTGACACCTTTGCCCTCCTTTTGCCAACCACAGGCGCAGTATTTTGATAGAAGAGGTTTTGTGGGCGTGAGCAGACTGCATCTGCAGAGGGGTGAGGGGCCTTGTCTATAATGCCTGGTTTTCTTTATTTCTAGGTGTGCTGGGAATCGTACCCCTGGAAGCAAAGGAGGGCAACAAAAGGCCAGGAAGCCAGCTGAGCTGCCATTCAGGTGAGGTCTTCCCTTCTGCACCACAGGGGACGTCGCTACTCGTGAGGATCAAATGTGGGGGGCCCTCTGAGCTTCTTCCAACATGCTTTAGACAGAGAGTCTCGGCTCACGTCAGGCTCTTTGTTGGGTTTTCTTTAAACTAAACCAGTATCGATCACAGGATACCTGATACAACATTCATAAGAATGGTGTTACAAAAATTCTATGATTTATTGTACAGTTGTCCTCCCCACAGAGATTGCAATCTATAGTGCAGGAAGCTTAAAGTGAGACGGTGATAGTTCCTCCCGTACAGAGGCTGTACAGATGTTCATTGCAATGTGCCCTTCATAGGTTGCTATACACAGTGAGGTTGATTGTTCAAAGGCTTTGTCTGGCTAACTTCTGGAGTTAGCCAGGCAAAACCTGATGTTTGAAAATTGTGTGCCTCTCTTTAAATTTTGTCCGGGTAAAGTCATTACCTGTACAAAGTTTTTTTAGCTGGATTAGAAGAAGCAGTGCAGGGGGTGTTTCAGAGACGGGGCTAAAATATATCCAGCTAGCTCTGATATTCCGTGCTAACTGGATAAAGTTATCCATTTAACTGGTTGGAAAAATTGCTGTCCTGAAGTTAGCCCGTTGACTAAGTAAACAAACAAACAAAAAAAGGCAAACCTAGTGGCTGAACAGCGGCCAGTTTCCTTTCCCTTCCTCCCCCCCCCCCCCCCCCCCCCAAATATCTTAAATTGTAACGAGGGCCGAACGTTCCCCTCCTCCCATCCCGCAATATCTTAAATTACAGGGGCCGAGCGGTGCTGATCCTCCAACCTCCCCCCCCCCCCCCCCACAATCCCCTACCTTAAAAATAAAATTGGGGGTAAAAATCTCTGCTCCATCCCTGAACCCCTCAAAGCACCCCCAGAGCAGAGCAAGACGAGGAGAGGTCTTGCCTCCTCTTGCTGGTTCAGTATTAAGTGCCAGCACAGTTGACAGTACGAGTTCCCTTCACCCTGGGCTGTAAAGATCAATTCCCATTCAGAGCTCAGTAAGGAAAGGGGATTGGTTGCTTCCATGTCGGTGATTGCCGCACAGGGATTGGTGCCTTCGCTAACAGGGAAGGCTCATAAACTTTTATCCAGGTACCTGTAGCTGCGTATGTTCAGTGGAACACTTACCTCGATAAATCCAGCTGAATATCCAGGTCGCTTTAGCCGGATAACTTCTCCTCTCATAATGACCTCAGTATGTTTGAAAATTGTGTGCCTCTCACTGGTTAAATTTTGTAGATGTTTTATAGATGCTGTATACAGTTGCATTATAGCGTTTAACCACTATAGATACCGTACTGAGCAGATGACTTATACATTGCAGCGTTTCTTCCCTACGAATGCTGTGTACACTGCCGTTTAAGGTTTATTGTCATTTATATACCGTTGTCTCAGCATAGCCTTCACAGCGGTTAACATTTCAATAAAATAAATAAAAGGAAAGAAATTACAATCGTATCATAAAAAGGAGATTAACAGCTAAAATAATTAAAAGATCAGAAATTACGAAAAGCACAATAGCTGTTAAAATAGAATTAGTTAAAACACTGCCGTGTTTCTCTTCCGTAGCTGTTGTATACCTTAAAGGCATGTTTACAGGCCTGTCTGTTCTCGAGGTATCTGTTTTCTCCTGCATTATGGCTCTCTCTATTTTTGAGTCTCGTAGACTGGACATTTTTTTTTCCTGTGAGGTATTTTGAAGGCAAAGCAGTGGAGGTTGGAACTGTGGTGCCAGCTTTTGTCTCTCCCTGGCCCTCCCCGTTGGAAGTGCATTGCAAAGAGCTTGGATGCCCTCAGAGGGGATGGGAGTTAGGCGAAGCAGGCAGTGGAAACGGGCTCTGCTGCACAGAGGAGACAAAGGTCCTTGTGTTGGTCCCTTGTCATTTGTGACTCATTCTGAAACAAAATAGCAGCAGCTTGGGCAGGACTGAGAGCTGAAGGGTTAGATTACCGGCCCAAGCAAGCCAGGGGTGCTGAGTGACGAAGTTAGAGAGAAGCAAAGATTGGACGAGTCTAGCCTACCAGACACTTTAGTCTTTATTCCTCCTCCTCCAGGCTCTCATCATTTATTTGTTTCATGCTTTTCCAGCAAAAGGAGTTCAAATTGTACTGCAACATTGAATCCTCTGTAACACAATCTCAGAATATTCACAGAGCAGAAAATAATTAACAATTGCATGTATTACATAACATAGTTATCAATCGACAGGAATGTAAAAAAATCACAAATTTTTTTCAAGCAGTCTTGATTGATAAATATATAAAAAAAAATTGTGGTAGGAAATGTTAATTTATTTGTGATGTTTTACATTCCTTTTTTTGTGGACTTTTTCTTTGTTCTGTTACATAACATAGTAACATATTAATGATGGCAGCCCAGCAATTAGTAGAAACAGACCATATGTCCCATCTAGTCTGCCCATCCTTCCAATTCTAGCATTATAATTCTGATCACTTCCGAGATCCCCTGTATTTATCCCACTTCCACTGGGAGGCTGTTCCACACATCTACCACTCTCTCTGTTAAAAAAAAAAAAAAAAAAAAAAAAAAAAAAATTTCCTAAGATTACTCCTGAGTCTACTCCTTTTCAACTTCATTTCATGACCCCTCGTTCTAGAGCCTCCTTTCCATTGAAAAAGGCTCACCTCCTGTGCATGGAAACCTTGGAGGAATTTGAATGTCTCTATCATATCTCCCTCTACCTTGCCTTTCCTCTAGTGTATACATGTTTAGATCTTTAAGTCCATCGCCATATGCTTTAAAACAAAGACCATTAACCATTTTAATAGCCATCCCCTGGTCCGACTCCATCCTATCTATATCCTTTTGAAGGTGCGGTCCCCAGAATTGTACACAGTATTCCAAGCAAAGTCTCACCAGGGATCTATACAAGGGCAATATCACCTCCCTTTTTCTGCTGACCAATCCCTCTCCCTATGCAGCCAAGAATCTTTCTGGCTTTTACCGTCGCTTTATCCACTTGTATCTGATGAACTTAAGGTAGCTAAACAATTACCCCCAGATCCCATTCTTCCTTTGTGCTTAGAAGTATTTTACCTTTGCTCCATGCAGGGTATCCCCGTGCGTTCTATTAAGGGTAGTAACTGCCGCTCTGTGCAGGTTACCCCCTCTTTTGGGGGTAGCATTGTAAAGGTGCAGTAGTCATTTCAGAGTGTTGAGGATTGTTGTTTCAGAATGTCGTAGGTTAAAGGCTCATTGAAAAAAACACGATTTCAGTAGCTTTTCGAAAGCTAGCAGCTCTGGAGCTTGTCTGACATTCAGTGGCAACTTATTCCAGAGGATCGGTGCAGCAGCTCAGAAGGTGGTCGTCCTGGTACTTATGAAGTGTAGTTGTTTGAGGGCATGGACCATCAGGTGGGATTTTGATAGCGAGCAGAGGGGTTGGGATAGCAGATGGGGGATGAGATGGTCGCTGAGGTAAAGTGATGTGTTTCCTGTAAAGGCCTTAAAGGTTAGCATTAAGATTTTTTATGGCAGGGAGTAGGAAGCCAGTAAAGAGACTTTAGGGTAAGTGTGATTCTGTCAAATGTGCTCTTGTTACTCAGCAATCACACTGCAGTGTTTTGTACAAGTTGTAGTTGTTAGTTCAGTTTTATGGGCATTCCAATGAATAGCAAGTTGCAGTAGTCCAGGGGGGAGATTAGAGGTCTGCATGACTGCTACAAAGGCTGAGTCATTGAGAAGAGGCCAGAAGTGTCATCGCTAATGTTTGAAAAAAAAAACTGCTTTAGTCACTGCTCAGACATGGGCTTTGGCTAAGAGCTTGGAGAAGAGACGGCTGAGGGGGGATATGATAGAGGTCTTTAAGATCATGAGAGGTCTTGAACGAGTAGATGTGACTCTGTTATTTACACTTTCGAATAATAGAAGGACTAGGGGGCATTCCATGAAGTTAGCAAGTAGCACATTTAAGACTAATCGGAGAAAATTCTTTTTCACTCAAAGCACAATAAAGCTCTGGAATTTGTTGCCAGAGGATGTGGTTAGCGCAGTTGGTGTAGCTTGGTTCAAAAAAGGTTTGGATAAGTTCTTGGAGGAGAAGTCCATTAATGGCTATTAATCAATTTTACTTAGGGAATAGCCACTGCTATTAATTGCATCAGTAGCATGGGATCTTCTTAGTGTTTGGGTAATTGCCAGGTTCTTGTGGCCTGGTTTTGGCCTCTGTTGGAAACAGGATGCTGGGCTTGATGGACCCTTGGTCTGACCCAGCATGGCAATTTCTTATGTTCTTAACCTTAGCTATTAACTCCCCCCCCCCCCCCCCCCCCCCCCCCCCCCCCCCGACTTCGAACTTGATGGCTAAAGAGGAGAGCTATCCTGCCAAGCATTACCTTGGTGCTAGGTAGATAAGGCCTACTTTTCCAACTCACTGTATCTTGGTCTTTTGTGGGTTGAGCTTTAGCTTGTTTAGTCTTAGGCAGCTTACTTAGTATTCATTGAGGTTTTTGATTGCTTTTTATTGGTCTTGGCCAAGAAGAGCTACAAATTGGATGTCCTTTGCATATGAGTGGAAAGTGATCTGGTGGGCTTTGATGACCTTGCTGAGGGGGCCTATGTAGATGTTAAAAAATATAGGCAAGAATACAGATCCTTGTGGTAGCCCACATGGTAGGGGTAAGGGGTGGGATAACACAGTCAAGGGAGATCATCTAGGGGCGGTGGTGAAGGAAGAATTCAAACCAGGTACACGCTGAGTCTGCTAGATCTTCAAGCATGTGATTAAGTGGTCATGGTCTATAGTGTTGAACGCTGAAGAGAAGTCCAGGAGAACCAGTACAGCAGTCTGTACAGAGCTTAGATCATCTACTAGGCTTATTAGAACAGTTTTAGTACTGTTGTGGGGTCTGAAGCCTGATTAGTGCGGTTCAAGGGCATTTGTAGGCTGAAAAAATTTAGTTAACTGAAAGAGGACAGCCTTTTCAACAGTTTTGGAGACTGGTCTGTAATTGCTAAGGTCGTCTGGGTCTAGAATGGGTTTTCTTAAGCTTGGCCTTGCTGTTGCTCTTTTTAGGCTGTCTGATAGGTGTCTCTCTCAGCAAACAATTTACATTTACAGTTATTAAAATTTATGAATCGCCTAACAAAATGCCTAGATGATGAACAAGGAAACATACATAATCATGATAATTAACAAGACAAGTTCAAATAATAAAATAGAAAGCTTTATCCTAAAAATAACTAGAGATAAAAAAAAAATAAAAGAACAAATATCATCATAAAAAATAACATCTAAAAAACTGTCAAGAAAAAAACAAATCAAAAGTAAAACAGTTCAGAGCTTCTAAAAATAGGCTAAATTAAAAAGAAAAGTGTTGACTTGTTTCCTGAAATTCTTTATCAAATTGCATTGTCTAATGTCGATTGGAAAAGAGTTCCAGAGAATGGGCCCAGCAACAGAGAATGCACACTCGCGGGTCATGTGCAATCGTGTGACTTTTGGAGAAGAAATCTCAAGTATCTCAAGTTAAGAGCGTAATGTTCTAATTGGTTGATAAAATTTCAAAATTGCATTGCCCAATAACATGATTGATTGTTTAAAAGTTTTTGAATATTAACATTACCACCTTTATATTTAATCCTTTCATGTATTGATAACCAATGTAGTTCAGTCAGGGTCTGTGTTATGTAATCATTTCTTTTCAAAACTGATAGCAACCATGCGGCCATATTTAACAGCAACTGTAACGGACATAGAACTGTGGTAGGAAACTCTAGGTATAGGCTGTTGCAATAATCAATAATTGGAAAAATAGAAGCTTGTAAAACTGTATGGAATTCAGGAAGATGAAGAAACACTTTGAGGCCAGTGAGAACTTGAAGACTATAAAAACCTTGGGAGATAACATGTTTAATTTGAGGACGGAAAGATAGTGCCATCTAGAAATACACCAAAGCTTTTAATATGACTCTTTATTGGAAAAAAGAGATTGTTCAGAAGGATAGTGTTATCACTAAAAGAATAGTATGGGCTATGTATTGCAAGAAATTCTGTTTTGGACATATTTTATGCAAGTTTGTTGTGATGTAACCATTTTTGAACTGAGGAGACACAGATATTAAGGTATTCTAAGGTCTCTTGCCATGTAGGGCAGATACGAAGGACAGTTAGTATAGCTGTGTTTAAAAAAGGATTGGATAAGTTCTTGGCGGAGAAGTCCATTACCTGCTATTAAGTTCACTTAGAGAATAGCCACTGCCATTAGCAATGGTAACATGGAATAGACTTTAGTTTTTGGGTACTTGCCAGGTTCTTATGGCCTGGATTGGCCACTGTTGGAAACAGGATGCTGGGCTTGATGGACCCTTGGTCTGACCCAGTATGGCATGTTCTTAAACTGGATGTCGTCAGCATAGTTTTTATAACAATCTGTCAGAGTGGACAGGATTTTACATATCTGGGCAAGAGTGTTGCTGAAAGTGCAGCGCCCTGGGGAACTGCTGTTTTAATAGAGGAGAGCGTAGAAATGTTGTTCCTGAATTTAATCAGCTGGGTCTGGTCAGAAAGATAAGAATTGAACCATTTGAGAACAGTACCGGAGAGGCCATATTTTTGCAGGTGCAAAAGAAGAATATTGTGATCTATAGTGTCAAACATGTTGCAGTCTCAGTCGCGAGTCTCGCGACTGAGCCCTTACCTGCAACGCCGAGGCTCTGACTGCGAGGTCTGGGTTTTGAGCGCTCTTTCTTTCTTCCAGCGCACCGGCAAGCGCCGCTGCTGCTTGGGCCTACTCGGCCTGCCTCGCGGCGGCGTCTTCACGAGGGAGACGTCGCCGAGCCTCAGAACTTAGCCCCTCCCCTCCTAGACACATGCATGTGTGTGTGTGATCGCGTGCGCACATAGGGAGGGGTAGTTGAAACGGCTTTTCCCGCCGGACTGTGGGCCACCTCTGGGAGTGACGTCAGACGTCGGTAGATACTTAAACCTGGCATCTGACTGATTCTAGTTGCTTGGCAACAAAGTTCCTGCTTGGCTTAGCTAGGATCTTTTCTTGGTATTTTTTCTTGATTTTGTTCTGCTCCAGCTCAGGATCTTCTGCTTGTTTTCCTGTTCTAGACGTTGGCCTGTTTCTTCGTGCTTGCCACTTGTCTCGACCAAGGTTAGTCACTTTCATCTTCCTCTCTCCGTTCTCCTACGTCCCAGCGGTCCGGGATCTCACGGGCTCCTCCCGAGGGGTCCTCGGATTTCCAGGGCGAAGACTTCAGTTCAAAGTTCAGCATGGCACCACCTCCCGGCCTACGTCTTCCAGCGGAGTGTTCTTCATCTCACATCATCTCCCTCCGTTAGGCCGGCCCAAGGGTCCACCGCTACGTTTGCAACAAAACAGTGTGGATATATCAAGGGAGATAAGAAACTGTTGGCCTGAGTCTAGACCTCTAAGAAAGTCAGAAAGAGAAAGAAGTAACTGTTCAGTGCTTAGAGAGTCGCAAAAGCTATATTGAT